>NC_054376.1:26895493-27512993 GCF_017654675.1 Xenopus laevis | reverse complement strand
ATCCAAAGGCTTTACTCTAATGTTTCTAGCAGTGCCAGTCCCTCTGGCCAACATCATGGAATGAATGCAAATGTGACATTATTTAGACTCATGGGGGGTGGTTAGAAGGGATGAGATTATTAACACACACTGATATATTGTCAAATCGGACCAATCGCAAACTGTGGGAATTTGGAAGCACAAGTCTCCAGCACCAGTGTTTGGGCACAGCTACAATCCTATCTTGGCAGAGGGCCACAGGAGTGGCAGTGCCATCTCTTTAAGAGCACCCCGTACCCTATCCCTTTCCCTGTCTCTTTTGCCCCATGAGTGAGCTGTTTGTCCTGCCTGCAGGTGACATTGGCTGGAAGGAGCAGCACTGTGGATTTACCAGGGACTAGGAGCAAGATGCCCAACAGCAGCATCAGATCAGGTGAGAAGGGAGACTACTACTACTACTACTACTACTACTACTACTACTACTGCTGGTGTCTTTTCTAAAGGTGTGTTGGACTGGCAGGGGTTTCTGTGAATGTATAAGGTCACTGTAGATGTTACCTCTGAATTGGATATATCCCAGGGTTACCTGGTTTGGGACATAAGAGAATGAAATGCTCATGAGCTCGCAGACTGTTAAATGGACGAGTGTAGAGGGGATATTGATCCAAGAGCTTGCACTCTATTCCACAATTGCAACCTTACAGCTTTCATGGACATGAATGCACGTTCTCCTGCGCCCCCTCAACGGAAAGATAAGAAATACAAAATATACAATATATATATATATATATATATATATATATATATATATATATATACCCTGAATCTTGTACCCACTGATCTGCATTGCAATGGTGTTTGGTGTCACTATTG
Organism: Xenopus laevis; assembly: GCF_017654675.1. NCBI lineage: Eukaryota > Metazoa > Chordata > Amphibia > Anura > Pipidae > Xenopus > Xenopus laevis. The sequence continues at coordinate 27,512,141 of NC_054376.1, read as the reverse complement.
GGAGGGGGGGTCTTTATCGGTTGCACAACGCTGGGGAATATGTTGGAGCGTTATTAATAACTATTATTCTTCACCATTACCATAGTCATAAGGGTACAGGCCAAGAGCCCGGTTATTCAGTCTACCAGACCAGTGGAAAGATGAGGGACAGCTGGGAAAGATCCCCCAACCACAATTCACAGAGTTCACAGTTCAATTGGGCACCAGAATTTCAACCCAAAAAGCTGTTTTTGAGGCAGGTTCATTTGTTTGATGTACAATTTGCAAAGTGTCTGATTAAAGTGAAATTGATGTCAAAGTTTAGGGCTGAAATCTTCAATTTCTCATCAGTTTGCCAGTCACCTCATTTTATTTATTTATTCTGATCAATCTGCCAGTTACAAAATAGTTCTGATTAATTTGTCAGTGACATCATCATTTGTTGGTTGTGATCAATGTGCCAATTGAACAGAAAGATTTATCAGTTCTGATCTTAGTATGATTTATTCGTGTGGATTAGGCTGACCCTCCAATTTGGAATATCTGAATTTGGCCCCACAAACTTCCAAAGCCAGAGCAATTGATTCTGCAATATACTCAAACGACTCGAACGAAACCCGTACATTATTACCTAAAATGATTCCAAACCGGTCCCATTTGTATAAGCCTGTTCCAGTTTGATTTTGATGGATTGAAGCGCTTTTCTATGGCTACACCTTGGAATGGTGCGCTTTGCGTAACGCGTTGTGACACCTGCTTTGCCCTTGTTTAGTTGTGTTCTGATGTGTCAGGTGTTTTTCTTTTGCTACAAAAGATAAATATGAATGAGAGAGGGAGTTTGATATAGAAAGTAAACTCCTGAGAAGAATAAAGATACGGAAAGAGAAATAACGCAAATGTCAATTTATTAACATACAATAATAATATCCATTTCTCATTATCTAGTTATCTGTTATTGCATCTTAATTTAGTGCATGCCGATCTCTGGCGATCTCCCTCCTTTTTCCATGAGAAAGAAGCCAATTGAATTCCTATTTTAGCCTTTGAATCTTTGTGAATGGCAGTTAATTAGCAGATCATTTCTCTGGCTGCAGAATAATTGCTGCCCTCCCCTCGGTGACACTTTAACTGCCTCTCTGATGGATGCAGCTTGAGGGGAACATCTTGAGGGGGGGACCATTGTTTGAATGGTTTTCCAACTTCGTCTCTGAACTTTGTGGATATTTTCCCTATCTGTCGCTGCGTCTGGTCGCGGATGCAATTTACTGTTACCTGAGGTCAGTGTTGTGGTTCTTCGCAGCCTGGAATGCCCACGAGATTTACAAAGAAAACAATAGCTTTCTGATTGAAATTTTACTACATTTAATTACTTAACGAAAAGAAACGATTATTTTTGTAAATTATATTTTTGGCATGGTTTTATATATATATATATATATATATATATATATATATATATATATATATATATATATGCTACTTAAATGAGTGTATGCCTTACTATAAACTATTAATACATATTAAATATTAAATAGTCAAAAAGTAAAATATTTGGTAATTCCCCATTTTATTAAATATTAAATAAATAGTTAAATATTTGGTAATTCCCCATTTTATTAAATATTAAATAGTTAAATAGTAAAATGTTTGGTAATTTCCCAATTTAATAAAATATTAAATAGTTAAATATTTGGTAATTCCCCATTTAATTAAATATTACATGTTAAATAGTAAAATATTTAGTAATTCCACCAATTTAATTAAATATTAAATAGTTAAATAGTAAAATATTTAGTAATTCCCCATTTGATTAAATATTAGATAGTTAAATAGTTAAATATTTGGTAATTCCCCAATTTAATTAAATATTAAATAGTTAAATAGTAAAATATTTGGTAATTCCCCAATTTAATTAAATATTAAATAGTTAAATAGTAAAATATTTGGTAATTCCCCATTTGATTAAATATTAGATAGTTAAATAGTAAAATATTTGGTAATGCCCCAATTTAATTAAATATTAAATAGTTAAATAGTAAAATATTTGGTAATTCCCCAATTTAATTAAATATGAAATAGTTAAATAGTAAAATATTTGATAGTTCCCCATTTAATTAAATATGAAATAGTTAAATATTACCAAATATTTGGTCATTTTCATGCTCATTAGTCAGAAGTTTGGGAAGTTTGTGTTTGTGAAACATATCAGGGTCCCTCTGAATTTTCTGTATATTTATGGGGGTGATCTAATTTATTTCTATGTAGATACGACATTCCTCCGACTATTCTTTTATTTTAAAGCTAATTGTTTAAACCCCATTTGCGTGTAAAACATGTAGGTTATTTATTAATGTATATAAATTGGTATAATTATAGGAAATCTGCTCGGATTGCAGAAAAAAACGAGAAATGGAATAAATATTCAGGTTGCAAATATTGTTTTCAATTCCCGAATTTTGTCAGACAAACAAAACAATTTACCCTTTTCACCTTCGAAAAATATGTAAAAGGAGAGGCTTAGGCTTGACAGTGGGTTAATGAATTATTAGGTGATTAGGAATTAATGGATCAAGAGGCAAATGAGCGCTGTGTGCTGTTTATTTTTACCAGATGAACATTTACTACTGACTATAAATCTGTGCGCTAATTGTATTGCCTTTAATTATCAAAAATAGCGCCAGGTGAAAACCAATTCGAATAGGAAGCTATGGAGGATGTAAATAAAAATTATTTGAGTTCTTGTCTTTGCGATGCAATAGAATTATAGTAATATACTGCGAGGGTGGCGCGATCCGCACTTGGTGCCGATTGCAAGCTCCTAGGACCAGGTGCTAGTTATATTATCCTTACTATTTCTTGTAATATAAGAGTTAGTCAACTACGAATCCCAGAACATCTGCTTGGACAGTGCTAGGACTGAAGCGGCTGGAGAATCGCAGCAGGTTGGGCAAGTCTGATGCGATTGTGTAGCAGAGAGGGACAGAAAGTGAGTCGTCAGCCAGGAGATACGGCTTGGCACTTGCAATCGATCCCTGCAGTCATGAATGACTCTGTCCCTGCTGCTGGGAATGGGAAGAATTTGAAATGATTATTTTTCGACATAAAACTTCTCTGGGGAAGTCGCACCGTGTTGCTCTTTATTACACACTCACACAGAGTGGGATCTTTATGTGGATCTGTCCAGTGTCAGACTGAGACACCAGGGGCCCACCCAAAAATATTTGACTAGGGGCCCACCAATTAATCTTAGACCAGGGGCCCACTCTTACTCGTACTATTATTATTCCTCTCCTCACTCAACCTCTATTCTCACAGTCTCTTTTATTTACATACTATAATCTATTATTCCATCTATTTAGCCACTTTGTTCTCATAGAAATAGGGAATGACCATGAAATAGGCCAAATGTCTAGCAGCATGAGGGCCCACTGACACCTTGGCCCACCTGGACTTTTTCAGGTATCCCGGTGGGCCAGTCCAACACTGGATCTGTTGGAAAGGGGCCGCACTTGCAGCGCGAGCCTTCCTATCGGAGCAATTTGTTATCTTATGTGAAAGGGCAAGTTATATTTAACGGGCGGTAATAAATATGTCACTGTCGCAATTACCTGGGTGATCTGGACATGTGGGTAACTGATTGAGGCTGAGGCTGTCGGCTCTTGATGAGGATGGGTTTCCCTGCAATGGCAATGGGTCAGAATGGCCAAAGTCACAAATGTTTGGTCACGTTACCCCTTTCTGCTTCATCAGAACCAACTGGGCAGTGCAGTATTTAACAGCAAAACCGGAGTCTTTATTAAGGAGGGTTCACCTACCTGCACCTGTTTCTGCTCTGTAGTTATACTTTGATTTTACATTTGTGCCCCATTATCAGTCGCAGAACTAGATAATTTCACTGGGCCCCAGAGCATAATTATTTTAGAGACCCCCACATTTCCAGAAGATTGCTCAGTAATAAAGGCCTCACTGGGACCTCTATTATCCTGCTCCGCCTTCACTGTCTTTGTCCCATTGTCAAGCTATCCATCAGGACATTTGACCAGTGGACTGGTGGGGGGGTTGGTTCTGTATGAGCATAATATTATTGGCATGTTAGTCTAAATTATATTTATATTCTGTTGTAAAGTTTTCAATAAAAAAACATAAAAACCCTTATCCCCAGGGTTGACTGTACCTACAGTTATATCCCTCCTAATTGTGTTAAAGGAGAAGTAAATCTATGGAGGCAATATATTGCCAATAGATGCTTTTTGCATTTTGTTGCTGCAATAGTGCAAGACAGAATGCTATATTTATTCTGTAGAATGTTTTACCATGCCTGAGTAAAAAGAAGCTAGAAGCTCTCTGTTTGTTTAGGATAGCAGCTGCAGTATTAGCTTGGTGTGACCTCACTTCCTGCCTGAGTCTCTCCCTGCTCACTTATAGCTCTGGGCTCAGATTACAGCACAGAAGGGGGGGGGGAGAGGAGCAAACTGAGCATGCTCATGCCCGGGCAAGGAGGTTTAAGCTGAAGGCAGGAAGTCTGATACAGAAGCCCATGTGTACACAATAGAAGGAAAGAAATGCTGTGTTTCTTTTGACAGGCAGCACTACTTTGAGGGTTTACTGGTATATTTAGGTAGACCTTTCTGATGAGGCTGACTTAGTTTTTACCTTTCCTTCTCCTCTAAAGGCACCGTAATTCAAGGTCTGATTTCTAACTAAATAGCAAATGTCTTTGTTTCTGGCCTGTACTCATGGCTATGCAAACTGTGTCTGTGCATGATAATACTCAGATACTCTTTGTCCCCAGTATCCCCTGTCAGATAAACAAACCTATTTTATTATACACAACCATTTTAAGAAGGGATCACTCCTGCCCTAAAGGTGGCCATACACAGAGGAGACGAGCCAACCAATATCGGCAGAAGACTTGGATATCGGTCGGCTCCTCGATCGGCCCAGGCGGAAAATTCTAAAAGGGTGCCTTTGAAGGCACTCGAACATCAGCCATTGTTAAGGCTGAATTGTCAGATACAAGTAAAATTCTATTGTTTCTACCTGTATATCTAACCAACTGCAAATTGCAGTTTCTCCTTTGTGGTTTGACCAAAGCCTCAACCAGTAGCTCATGAGCAACATGTTGCTCTCCAACCCCTTGGATGTTGCTCTTAGTGGCCTCAAAGCATGTGCTTCTTTTTGAATTCCAGGCAAGTTTTGGTTGCATAAAAACCAGGTGTACTGCCAAACAGAGCCTCAATGTAGGTTGACAATCCACATAGGGGCTACCAAATGGCCAATCACAGCACTTATTTCGCACCCAAATGAAAATTGTGTATGCTAGTGTTAAATGAATGTTGCTCACAGATACAAAAGGTTGGGGATTCCTGGTGTATGGGGATCACTTTGCTCATGGTACACAAGAACAGACAGAAGGAGTACACCTAAAATAATGCCATTCTCCATGTTTCCTAGTGACACTCACAGCTACATGCCATAGGTGATTTGATTCCCATTCATTGAAGGAGAGCAATTGTTACTGGCTCAATGTATTTGGATTTCCCTGGGAAGATTGTAGCAATCAAAAGCATGAATGTCCCATTGCCCTTAGATAAGATAACAGCCTTAGGTTGTGTTTCAAAAGGTTTTCTTTTCTGATGTCCAAACAAAAGGAATGCTCTGGGCCACCTGCAGCCTTTGATTCACTACCAGTTCTGCTTGGAGTCATACTTTATGGAGGAGAGTAATCTTCAGGTGTATAGGCCACACTGCTGCCATCTAAACAGTAGGTTACTCCTTCTCTAGTTACAGTTCCTTGGAAATGTTATGCAGTAGGGCAAAATGGGAACTTTCCTAATAATCAGTGGTAGATGGGATGGATCCAGTAAAACCACTCCAGAGGCTGAAGTAATACCCCACTGGGAACTGGAAAATTAAACATTAACCGTAAGAGCTGACTGGGAATGGAAGGGTCTTTTTCCTTTTAAATATATACAAATACAATTAACTGTTTTATTTCAGTCTGCTGCCCCATAAACCATATGCTCTCAATCTGTGTAGCCTTTCCACAATTTCAGGCCTGGGCACCAGTGCATTCCCCTAGATGCCAATACCTGGGCATAATAGAGGCTTGATAAAGGGCCCGGAGGGGTCTGAAACTTTGCCTTGTTTGTGAAATGCTTATGGGCTAAATAAACCACCTTTTTTCACGCAGTAATTATTTTTTGGTGTGCTTCTGGATTTTGTCTATACTGGCTTCTGTCCCCGTGCAAGGAAGGGGATTTCTGGTTGAGTACCCACCACTTTCAACAAGTGGGAACCTCACAGGTTGAGCACTCCATTATTGTGCAGCAATACCTGGGCATAAGGTCTATGGCACAATGGGAGCTGTGATATGTAATGTGCTCAAGTAGAGAACAGTGAAGGGCAGAACACCCCAAACCCTTTGTTACCTTTGTTTCTAATCCTCTTTAGTCAGGGTGGTACTGGTAACTACATACACCTTGCTAGCTATCGCTGGACTGCTGCTGCTAAGCATGCTGGGATATGTTATGTATTCCAGCACTTTCTGGAGTTTTTTTGGTGTAACATACTCTTGTACATGCTATGGTATTATTTTTACTCCTGCTTGTTGGCACAGAATGCCCATAACCTACACCAATGCTAATCTAGTTTATGAACCTGCTGTTATATAGAGTTACATCCCTGAATTACATAGAATATTTTAGATTGGGGTCCCAGACTTCTTCATATATGGGTTATTCTGGCCAGTGGATTAACTAGACGTTTCTGGTCCCCTGAGCAAATTCATTTTAGGCCCAAAAACTTTGTCAAGTTTACCAATTCTGTTAAGATATATTGAAATTGCTCATTAATTAGTGCCTTCCTCGCCCCCCCCCCCTGCAACCACAGGGTCTGCTTCCTTTGAGGTTATATCCCTGGTCCTGCATGTAGTCAGCTTTAGGGTGTATATCTACATGTCTGATTCCCTGGTCTAGTGAGAAGCAAACTAAAAACCTATGGTCCGTCCTCATCAGACTTACCCTCTGTGCTTGTGCCTCCCACTTCCCCACTTGTCTTATCTTATTAACTGTCTTTTCTTGTGTGTCTCTACATGCCTCAAGCTTACTTTATCAGATTTACTTGTGATGTATCTAAACAGTGCATTTGTTCACAGAGCTCATCACAGAGAGGGGCTGCTCAGGACCTGCCAGCAATCTCAATATAGGTCAGCATTTCAATTCAAGGCTCATTCAATCAATCAATGTAATATACACAATACAATGATGTCTGACTGTTCAGTTACGCTCTGCCAATGTTGGTACAAACAGGTGTAAGGGTAGGGTTCTAGCAGCGACAGCAGGCGGCCCCATGAGGGTCTAGACTAATGCAAACTTACTATATATAAGATATAAGAGATCTGAAGAAGCCACACTCACAGGTCTTATGATAAGTAGAATTTTTTTTTTTGTGGGCAAAAACTAATGTTTAGGCTGGTCGATCTCCATTCATCTCCTTCAAGGACTTCACCCAGGCATCGTCCAAATTTTTCGTGCATGCCGGCATCCATCAATATTTATATATATATATATATATATATATATATATATATATATAAAACCCATATATCATAATTCGAATGACTTCTAGTTATACTCTTCCCTTCCCTTGAATTTACTTTAGGCTGTGTATCTATAATTGTGATTGTAGAACAGGGAGTATCCTTTCCAATATGGATACCTCTTCTGATGAGCTCATAATATGGAGTATATTCATCAAGAACATACGTTTTACAGCTCTTCACTTATGTTGGATTGTAAGGGTACCCTTTGCTCAATATACCCCTACAAATCCTAGAGGTACCTTATTCTCCTCTGGTGACCTCTATTTTCATTCTAAAATAATGTTTGTGCCTGTACATTGTGCTTGTGGTAAGCCATTGACTAAATCTAAGACATAAGTGACGTTATGATTCAATTGGCATCTGTTCCACTTTATGGGAGGTTGCAAGGAATGACTAGGCGCAATCTATAACTCATTAATGCCAAGGAGTTAGTCAGCTTCTGATTCTAGATCTCAGTCTCCACTACATATTGGTAGAATTATACAAACACCTGTATCTATGGGTAAAATTGGGGGATTTCCCCTTGTGAGCCAGTTGTTCCCTAACAACATATTTGTCTGCTCTTTCAGAAAACGGAGGTTTGAATCAGCTAGGTGGAGCGTTTGTGAATGGGCGTCCCCTGCCAGAGGTGGTGAGGCAGCGGATTGTTGACCTGGCGCACCAGGGGGTTCGTCCCTGTGACATCTCACGACAGCTCAGAGTCAGTCATGGCTGTGTCAGCAAAATTTTGGGCAGGTAAGGAACCAGGATATGGTAGCAGTGCAAAGAAAATGATCACATGCTAGTCATTGGTTGGGTTGCCTCTTCCCTTTATATCTGAACAAATAAGGTTCTGATTTTCCCTTTAGCTCAGAACATTATTCAGCTAATTGCTCTGGACTGTAAAGGAAACTATAACCCCATAAATTTGAATACAAGTAAAACATAAATGGGGTGATCAGGTCACCATGATACAGAGTTAAAACAATCACATCCAGTTAAGCTGAGCATCCACTCAGATCCACTTATTTGTCAATCAACTCTTTACCTAACTTGGTTTCCAATGCAGTGGGATGATCCATTCATTTGGCCCCTATGCCAGTGATTGGATCAAGTCTGGACTGGGAATCAAAATAGGGCCTGGCATTTCAAGTACAGAGAGCCCCTAAATAGTGTCCGTCTATGTCATCTTACAGAAGCCCCTCTGGCTTTTGCCAGAATCTGGGCCTGGATTGGATCACAATGGGGTCTAGGGAGACCAATTGGAAGAGGCCCACATCAACATATCCATGCAGGGGTTTCTAACCTGCCAGATTGTTGTTAGATCCAAGCCACACTTTGCGCACTTTGTCCATGCAATAAGCCTCTAGTTATGAGGGACCCACGTCTGGTTTTGGGTAATTAGACCTTTTTTTCTTTATTGGAGTAGGTACTATGAGACAGGCAGTATTCGGCCAGGCGTCATCGGAGGTTCAAAGCCTAAGGTTGCTACCCCCAAAGTGGTGGAGAAAATTGGAGATTACAAACGCCAGAACCCAACAATGTTTGCCTGGGAAATCAGGGACCGGCTGCTGGCAGAGGGGGTGTGCGACAACGACACGGTTCCCAGTGTCAGCTCTATCAACAGGTGGGGCAAAGAGTGTGTTTCATTGGTGTTGTGTGATTGTTATTGTCATAGATGTCCTCGTGTAACTCAAATGGAGATATCATCATCTGCATAGGAAGAATGGATTTGTTATTGGGGCAGTTAGGCTACAGAAAGCCCTGTCAAAAGACATGGTAACGGGGAGCAAAAACTTATAGAGAGCATTTGAGGCTTTATCTACCTTTGGTGTCGCAGTCACAGTGCATTTAGGGTTGGAAGTATTATATTAGTTGACCTTGGCATTGATATTCATGGAGACTAGCAGAATGTGTTTGTCTTTTCACTCTTACCGTCATGTTTTACTGGCTACACATGTTATAGTGGTGCAGACAGTAGATAGCACTGCTGCCTAGTATTGTGTAGCTGCACTATAAATCTGTGGTGAAATGTGTGTCTATGTTAATGGAAAGGCCGGAACTAACTATATGTCCTCTCTCTCCTCCCCACCAGGATCATACGCACCAAAGTACAGCAACTTTTTAACCTGCCTATGGAGAGCTGTGTAAAATCACTGAGCCCAGGACAAACTCTAAGTAAGTGACCCTTGGCACTACAACTAAACTACAACTTGGTAGCATAACAAGAGAAACTACAGATATATCATCTGCTGGAAGTAACAAGAGTATAGAATTTTTTCCATTGTAAAACTGTAAAACATTTATGTATGTGTCCATCTACTTTGCTGGAATACTTTCATCAATGTCCTTTGCAGCAATGCCATTTTCCAAGGACTATCTATCTCTGCTGATAGCATTGCTTCCATGCGCCTCCTAGTGGCAGAATCCATAATCTGCAAATAAATTATAAATGTGTATGTTAGGGAATGGGTTAAAATATATGCATTAACAGAAGTAACTGCTATATAGAGAATCAATTAATGACAAAGAAACTGTCAATTAATATATTTCCATTTAATGTATCTGCATATCATATATAACATTATTATACACAGTATATCCAGTTATGTAAAGGGCATGTAAAGTCTAAAATAGAATAAGGCTAGAAATGCTGTATATAATATAAACATGAACTTACTGCACCACAAGCCTAAACAAACAAATGATTTATGCTTTCAAAGTTGGCTACAGGGGGTCACCATCTTGTAACTTTGTTAAACATTTTTGCAAGACCAAGACTGTGCACATGCTCAGTGTGGTCTGGGCTACTTGGGGATCGTCATAAACAAAGCTGCTTGAGTTCTGCATGGCTGGGAAGTAAGGCGGGGGCTCCCCCTGCTGTTCATAAGTATGATTGTTTCCCTGCTCAGCAGTTAGGGACCGTCTGACAATTCCTATCCACAGCAGTAAATGAAGGGAGAATTTCACTGCATACAGTCAGGTTTCTTACAAAAATAGTACACATTTTTTAATTAAAGTATATTGGAGATAGGTTTCTTTTTCATTAAAGAAAGTAAAAATGGGATTTTATTTTTTTGCCTTTACATGCCCTTTAATACTGAGATGGAGCTGCATGGTAACCCATCTTTTCTTGTGCTAATGTACTGTGTATCCTACTTTGTGCTTTTCAGTCCCTAGTTCAGCAGTGACGCCCCCTGAGTCTCCTCATTCAGACTCTCTCGGATCCCCGTATTCCATCAGTGGTTTGTTGGGGATCACGCAGCCCAGTGCAGATGGAAAGCGCAAACTTGATGACAGTAAGTATCTTTCATGTAATACCCTCAGTTTAGTGGTATTGTTTTTTCTGTCTCTTTGGAAAATGTAGACATTTAATATACAGCAACAGGCCATTAAGAATTTAGATCAAGGTTCAGCTGAATACCAGCATTATTTGCAAGGTTCCGGTATGACAAAATTCATAGTAACCAGATGCACGGAATCTAAACCCTTAAAATTGTTAATCAGTAGAACTAGTATTGTATTGAACCTGATCTGTTGTGGAGGATTCAATATTCAGTTATACCCAACAATTATGGATCCCTGAGATCCCTGAGTGAGATACCGTAAAAACAAACTGTTTACCAGTACTGAAGTTGCTGAATTTTTATAGTTCCATAACTGAGTAGGATGAATGGATGGGAGAAGCAACATGGTACATGTAGTAAGAACCAGCAGTGCAGACATAGCAAAGCACCGGCAAATACTGCTTTCAATAGCAATTACAAGTGCTCTAAAAATCACTGAACATTGCAGTGAATGTATATATTAAAATTGCTTATACATTTTTTTGGTCCAAAATAAAACCCAAAGTAGATACTGGGTCATTATCTGGAATAGCATGAAATGTATGGCACATGGTTGATTTTAGCTTACGTGAATGAACAAGACTAGAGCCAGTAGAAAGTAGTTCTTTCCAGACATGTTTCATATGCATCTTGCATACAACATGTAAATATATGTATACATGCCCCAATCATTTTCTCTAGATATAGCATATGAAATACACTTGGGTAGAAAGGATATCACTGAGTGTTCGCTTCTCCGCAGGTGACCAGGAGAGCTGCAGGCTCAGCATTGACTCCCAAGGCAGTGTGGGCATCAGCAGGAAACAGTTCCGTACGGAGGCATATGGGCACCACCCTTTGGATGCCCTGGAGTGTCACTTTCAGAGACAACATTTCCCGGAGTCCTACTCCTCTTCCACTCACAGCAAAACAGAACAGGTGGGTACAGAGCGGCGGAGCTTCATCCTCTGCTCACTGTTTTCATTTTCCTCCTTTAAATATATTTTTATTTGTTTTCAGGCTCTATATACCCTACCCCTGCTCAATAATGCAATGGAGGATGGGAAATCATCACTGACTTCCACAAACACAACAATTGGCAGAGACCTCACAACCCACCAGGGATACTCTTCTCTATCTGGTAGGTACCCAACATTTTACTATACCCAACACCATTATATCTAATTGGACCAGGCCCAGATCTGTGGGTTCTGGCAAGTGCCAGAGGGGTTGCTATAAAGTGCCATAGAAAGTCAGTATTTAGTGGGCTGGTGAGGGCTGTTTGGGCCTCTATGTGGGCTGATTGGGCCTCTGTGTACCTGAAATGCCAGGGCCTATTTTAATTCTCAGTCCGGACCTGAATTGGACCTATACCCCATTTGTATGTATGTTGCTGTTTATCGAAAACTAAACATGAAAAAGTTAATGTAATAACAGGTGTGAAGTTTGTCCATGTCTAGTAACCCATAACAACTGTTTGTTTTAAAGGAAAACAGCAATGATATTTGATGATTGGTTTCTGTATGTTACTAGGGCAGTAGCAACTGATAGGAGGCTTTGATAGGACCGGATTGGAACTGATGGAGTCATAGGTTATTGTTTTAGTTTAGCTTTAGCTATAGAAATGCCATATTTGTGATTTGGGACAGAGAACAACAAAAGAAAGGCGTTATACAAAAATAACAAGTGCAGGGTGAGTGAGTATAATTTGCTTTGCTATATTTGGTTGGGTATCAGTGTTCCTTCTGCTTATACAAGGGGAATATCAGAACAAGAACAAGACTAGTAAATCTCCAATAAATGATCCAATTTCTTGCCTTGCTTGTTATGGGAAGGATTGGGAATGGAAATCCAATATCTTAAGCCCCTAATTAGTATTTAGTTAATTAAAAACTTCAAGCGGCTGAGGAATAAAGTAATCATTCACCAAGAGACAGGAAGAAACTATTCATCAATTTTCCATCCGCATCTTTTATTTCACATTTTTACAATATTTTTCTGCTGTTCATTTTCCCATCATTCTCATACATTTCACTCAATCTCATTGTAGAACGCTCAGCCTTCTCCATTAAACATGAGGCTTCTGACAGCTCCAGCGCTAGCTCCACCCCTTCATCTTTATGTAGCCCCACCTTCCTGGATCTGCAGCCAATCAGCACAGGATGCTCAGCACCATCCTTCAGTGTTTTTTCACACCCTGCATCTGTGTATGGCCAGTTCACAAGCCATGTGGCCTCAGGTATGAATGTAAAAGTGCCAGGAGCCCAGCTATAGAGAGTGTGTGCTTCATTGCTCTGCAAGTGATATCACAATAAAATGATGTAACAATATCATTCATGCAGGTGTTTTTCCAGCATTAACTATTTTGATAATCCTGTTATTAATATAAAGCAAAACAAAAAATTACATTATTGCCTTAATTTGCCATACAGTAGAAAAGGAGTATAGCTTGCCTACATAAAGATATTTCTTCCTTTCACCCTCACCTCCCAATTGTGATTGGTAAATGGTACAACCGTTTTTTGTTTTTCTCTTCTGTGCAGGTCGTGATGTAGTTGGATCGACATTGCCAGGATACCCACCTCACATACCCAGTGGGCAAGGAAATTATGCCTCCTCTGCAATTGCTGGAATGGTAGCTGGTAAGTGGCAGAGATACAGAAATCTGGGGAATGAACTACCATGGGTTCAGCAAGGGCAGAAGTGACATGGGCAGAAAAATGTTTTCATCTTTTTTTTTAGTCCTAAAAGTTGAAATAGGGTTATGGGACCTGTTATCCAGACTGCTCGGGTCGGGGGTTTTCCAGACAACAGATATTTCCGTAATCTGGATCTTCATACGTTAAGTCTACGTAAAAATTAATTTAAACATTAAATGAACCTCCAAATAAAGATTAATTATATCTTAGCATGGATCAAGTACAAGATATTGAATACCGAACCGAATCTGCAAATTAGGGGCAGGAAAGGAGAAGAACATTTTTTTTTACTTCCTTGTATTGTGATGAAAAGTCACATGATTTCCCTTCCCACCCCTAATTTACATATGCAAATGGATTTGAATTCGGGTCGTCTAGGCACAAGGATTCAGTAAAATCTGAATCCTGGCTGAATCCCGAAACTAATCCTGGATTTGGTGCATCCCTAATTATTACAGAGAAAAAGGAAATCTGAATTATTTGGATAAAATGGAGTCTATGGGAGATGGCCTTTCCCTAATTCAGAACTTACTGGATAACAGGTATCCTGATCCCATACCTGTTTCAATTATTTTATGGGAATTAGAGGGCAGAAAATTCCTGTTCCAGTTCACTGGGTCTGATAAGCTGATGCCCAGCAAAAATGGCCATTCTGAAATTTTATACCGGCCAAGTTAAAAATTTAAATCCAGCACCACAAGTGAATAAATACTAGGTAAACTTGGTGGGAAACAGTCAAAGTATTAGGGTCAGACCACACTGGGCATTTTGGGGAGATTTGGTCGCCTGGCGACTAATCGCCTTGTTTTTGCGGCGACCAATCTCCCCACACGGCCTTCCCTCACTCTGCGCCGGCTAAAATGAAAAAGATGCTGGCGCTAATCACATGCGGCGATTCGTTTTCCGAAGTCGCCCGAAAACGCATCGCTTCGTGTGCTTTAGCGCAGGCAACTTTTCGTTATAGCCTATGGGAAAACACCCTGAGGCAGTTTGGGGAGATTGTCGCTCAGAAGACCAGGCGATTAGTCGCCAGGCGACAAAATCCCCCCGAATCTCCTTGTGTGAACTAACCCTTAAACAGACAGTATTAAACAGTGAGTTTTATAGTGCAAGCAGGAGTGGATTAATAAGTAGGCTACCGTAGGCTATGTCCTAGGGGCCAGAGTGATAAGGGGGGCCCATCTAGCTTTTTCAATTATTATTTTTATATTTTTTTATTTAAAAAAAGTGATTGAAAAAGGTTATCTCATGGCCCTGTTGTGTCTCCAGATGCAACTGTTACCCTGAATAACTGTTGTATATTTCCAGTGGGAGTAATCTAGAAGGGGGCCCTGTGGAATGTTTAGTCTAGGGGTCATACATCTCATGAATCCGCCACTGAGTACAAATGGGGTCCCAGGGCTGAAGTTCACCCGACTTTAATTGTTCAAGATAATCATGGCTGTTGGGCATGACATATATGGTGAACATGGAACGCTAGCTCTGCCCACTCAATGCCAGGAACATATTCAGCAGTGAGCAGGGCTGGATTAACATAGCGGACAGCCCTAGGCCGGCTGACATTCGTTTCCCCTGTCCCCCTCCCTTTTATTTGCACATTTTTTATCATCGGGAACGGAGCAATGGGGACTGGCGCACAGGAAATTAAATAAACTATTTTATCTCCAGCGCATCCCCAGTGTTTCTGAACCAATGTGGGTGTGGTTGGACAGCATGCCGCCCCCTAAAATCCTGCCGCCCTAAGCCCAGACCTCGGTGGCCTTTCCACAAATCCGGGCCTGGCAATGGGCCTAGAATTATCTGGAAATGTTGGTGTCTGTGCTCTATGTACCAATCTATTTTTCCAAAGCTGCCTGCTCCCTATCTGACCACTGGTCTGATACATCTTTGAGTAGTGAAAGTTAGCTATGAGTTGGGTTGACCCATTTTATACTAGATGTGTCTTCCCCACACAGCCAATAAAGAGAGGGAAGGGATTACAGGATTGGCCCAGGGTGACCTTTGTAGGTAAATTCAAATGAGAGACTTGGGCAAGGTGAAAAAAATCAAAAGTCCCCTCAGCTCACAGCTCTGGAACCTGCTGAGCCAGCGTCTTACTGCGTTACCACGGAGACGCGCTTAATGCAGCGTTAAAAATATAAAGCACTTATATCCCCCTCCCCAGCCTCCGCCGCACACCCGCGCGCACACACTCCTTCCTCTCCTGGAGCGTGAAATGAGATTGGTCAAGATAAATAAAAAGGAGCAGTTATATTTTAACTGTGTGTGTGAGAGAGAGACACATCCTTTCCCTCTTACTCTATCATTAGCATGGCTGCAGAGAGATATAGATATGGATTTTATTATAGCCGTATTCAGGGGCTCCCATATCTATCGCTCATCCTGGGATGTCTCAGATTGTTTCCCAAGCAGGGACATTTACACTCAGACAATCTGCCCGGCTAATGTACTTTAATCTTGTTGAATTTACCTCAGGCTTTTATGACATTCGAGGTTGTACAATATGGTGTCAAGTGGCACAACTATAAGCCTCACATCAAGATCTCACCATTCCCAAAACCTTGTGGAAGACCTGATCTGCAATTGCTCATATATTTACTGACATTATGAATCAGTAGGCATTCCCTTTTGGGTTCCCAGGCCTGGACTGGGATACAAAATAGGCCCTGGCATTTCAAGCAAACAGAGGCTGAAACAGCCCCCCATAACCAAAGGGCAACTAAAACCAGATATTATAAAGCAGAAGCTGTATTTGCGTCTGTGTTCCATCATACAGATACATAAACTCTAGTGCACATGGAGGGAAACCCCTATTATTACCATAATTTCATATCACCCCCCCCAATACCCAATTGTTTAAGTCTAACCTTCTTGTTCTCTCAGCAGGAGGTGATTACTCTGGAAATGCCTACAGCCATGGGGCTTATGCAGCGTACGGAGACAGTTGGCGCTTCCCCAGCTCCAGCCTTTTAGGTATGTGGCAAATGCAGTACCATGATGTTTAGGTGCCCAAACTAAATAAAAGTTAAACTGTTTTAAAGGTGTCAAGGCTACTGCTTTTAGTGAGCAAACAAATGTACTCAAGAAAAGCTGTCAGTCATTGTAGGGTAAATTGCATAGTATTATAGAGATGCGTTTACTGGTGTAATGCCTAACATTGAAATTAAAACCACAGGCAAGTTACATCTTGAAGATTGTTGTGTAGGCTCTTTGCAAGTAGCTTTACACTTTAGAAAGCAATACACTATGAAAAATTATATTCCTAGAAAAGAACAGCCTCTGCTAAGGGACCTTGGCTGTGGGATAGCAGGTATAGTAGGGAGAGATGGTGCCTATAGTAACAGTGGATAATAGTCTCTGGGAAGGGAGTGTGACTGTGGGATAGCAGGTATAGTAGGGAGAGATGGTGTCTATAGTAACAGTGGGATAATAGTCTCTGGGAAGGGAGTGTGACTATGGGATAGCAGGTATAGTAGGGAGAGATGGTGCCTATAGTAACAGTGGGATAATAGTCTCTGGTAAGGGAGTGTGACTGTGGGATAGCAGGTATAGTAGGGAGAGATGGTGCCTATAGTAACAGTGGATAATAGTCTCTGGGAAGGGAGTGTGACTGTGGATAGCAGGTATAGTAGGGAGAGATGGTGCCTATAGTAACAGTGGATAATAGTCTCTGGGAAGGGAGTGTGACTGTGGATAGCAGGTATATAACATGTTTATGTATATATAGCGCTTGTTCCCAGGCTTGGACACAAATCCATTCACCAACACCATCTCCACTGTTTCCTTCATGACACACTTGCATGAGATGTTAATGGTTGATCAATTAGACTTATTAACGTTTTCAAGGTTTACCCCTTTTCACCTCCCAATGATGTTTTTTTTGTTGTTGTCTCTCAGGCTCTCCCTATTACTACAGCTCTGCCACAAGGACTGCACCTCCCCCCACAACGGCAGGAGCTTATGACCTTCTGTAGCCTTCATGGAGACTGTTGAGTAGCATCATCAACAAAGCAACCAGTCCCTGGGAAAGTGGCTTAATGGTGGACAGACCTAACCATGGCAACCCTCCAGTTGCAAAATCATAACAAGAACAATGTATTCAATCTCTTTTTTTATGAACTTCATGGGGCTATGGGAGATATTCAGCAAAAGAAGAGATGATACCTGAATAGAACACCCAGAACCCCTCCCGCACCAAGTGCTTATGCCAACTGAGTGTTCTCTAAACAAACATGAAATATGAATGGAGCTATGTACAAGGGAATACATACATCTTTGGGTATATAACAAAATATTCACTATGCATTTTAGCTGCAACATCAACTGGGAATGATAAAAATGAAGAAGCCTCCATTATAAAAATGAAGAAGCCTCCATTAACTTCACAATGTGGCATTTACTTGCTGATCCCATGGTTGGTAATACACATGGCCAAGGTCAGACTGGATTGCTAGGGTAGCACAGGATCTCCTGATGAACCCCAGCCAAGGACAATTCCCATCTGCCCTTTAATATTTGCACCACAGGTCTATATGACTTGTATTTAGCACGGTCTTTATGTAACTTTTGTGAGAGCCAAAGTCAGGTGCTCCTATGGTCCCTAGGAGGCCCAGTCCGACATTACATGTGGGGTTTTCCCGTCTGTTCTACAACAACCTGCAGTGGATGCTGGGAGATTATGCTAACAATAGGTCAAGAGTATGTCATATAATACATGGATTTTCAACTGCATTGTTCTGCACATTCAGCTCAACAAGTGCTGGACCTGGGAGGAAACATACCAACTGCAGACCATTTGCCCCCCCCCCCCTTTAAGGCCTATGCAGTAATGTCTCAAATGAAAAATGGGACATAAAACACAAAAAAGAATGTTGGCAGGAAACACTACACATTGTTTAAAGGTAATCAACCTGAACTGCCCTTATTTTACCTTTCTTATTAATACATGGATGTCCATTTTTTTGGTTTAAAAGTTTAGTAACAGCCCCTTTTTTTTAATTATATTTATATTTAGAGGTGTTGCAGCGATCCATCAGCAAAAGCATCTTCCCCATTGGTGGATAAAAAGAAGCAGAATAGAGATGTATGGGTGCTGCTGCTCTCATTGCAATGCCCAGTTCTGCAGAGATTTCATAAATGCAACAATATTTATCCTTTATTGCTGCAGAAGATTATTTTATTGGGTACAAGGAGGGAACATACAACAGAAATAAGTAATGCACAGATCCCTTCATTCAGTGGAGTAGCTAGAAGATACCTTGGCCCCAAAGCAAAATCATATTAGGGCCCACTAAGCTTTGGGCATAAGATATAGTAATTTTTCCATGTACCTCGTTATGAATTATCGCCCCACTAATTTTCTAAATAATTTGCTAACAAGCCATTGCATTTTATCTGTCCACTTTTAAATGGAGGAGACTGAAACCCTTTTTCTTTTTTGAAAGCTGAATCTTCCCAAAGCTGTCCAATGGATATAATCAAAGCATCCCTCCTGGGAAGGGACTATATGCTGGGTTTGTAAGGCTGCAGTTAAAGGGATACTGTCATGGGAAAACATTTTTTTTTTAAATCAATCAGTTAATAGTGTTGCTCCAGCAGAATTCTGCACTGAAATCCATTTCTCAAAAGAGCAAACAGATTTTTTATATTCAGTTTTCAAATCTGACATGGGGCTAGACATTTTGTCAATTTCCCAGCTGCCCCAAGTCATGTGACTTGTGCTATGATAAACTTCAATCACTCTTTACTGCTGTACTGCAAGTTGGAGTGATATCACCCACCTCCCTTTTCCCCCCCAGCAGCCAAACAAAAGAACAATGGGAAGGTAACCAGATAACAGCTTCCTAACACAAGATAACAGCTGCCTGGGAGATCGTAGAACAGCACTCAATATTAAAAACCCATGTCCCACTGAGACACATTCAGTTACATTGAGAAGGAGAAACAGCAGCCTGCCAGAAAGCATTTCTCTCCTAAAGTGCAGGCACAAGTCACATGACCAGGGGCAGCTGGGAAATTGACAAAATGTCTAGCCCCATGTCAGATTTCAAAATTGAATATAAAAAAATCTGTTTGCTCTTTTGAGAACTGGATTTCAGTGCAGAATTCTGCTGGAGCAGCACTATTAACTGATTCATTTTGAAAAAAGATTTTTTTTCCCATGACAGTATCCCTTTAAGTACTTCTACAGAGGAGAGAGGGGAGATCCTGGTGATCCAGTTGCAGGAGCAAAGACTACACAAAGATATGAATAACTGTATATATATATATATATATGTATGTATGTATATAAAACATATACATCTATGCAGATCTCTATATGCTGTTAATGTAACCACAAGGGCTGTCCTAGTGACTAGTATTACTAGTGTTGATCCACAATGACTCTTAAAAGCAGGACTTTGAAGAAGATGCATAGGTGCAAAATTGCCCCAGCGTAGGGAGTTACCCATAGCATCCAGCCAATGATTAACTGTGATTAGACTCTAGCACATTAGAAATGAAAGATCTTATTGGTTGTTACTGGTAACTGCTCTGGTACATGTTAATACCGATGTCAGTAAGTCAACCCCATTGTTTTCTGTTAACCAACTGGGCTAAAGGTTGGACATCTCTGAATTAATATTTGATTTGGGCCTCAGCTCCCCAATGTCTCTAATTACTTTTATTCTGACATATTCCGTAATATTCTGTTATGTTCTGTTTCCCAGTGCTCAGTACACACAAACACTAGGGTATATAATGCAACAGGTTTCAATGAAGCAAAGACTTAAGGCATTATTACAGGATTTTGCCTGCTCCGCACTAAATGACTTTATCTCATGGTCCTGCTTGTGGAAATACAGCAACTGCAGGGCCAAAGTGTAAATAAATATTTGTAATATAAAATATTTTAAATAAATAAGCATGAAGGAAAGTGGCTTGTTGGATGTGGTGTTTATGGAGAAGCAGTACTTCGGGTGGCAGAACATTGACAGCACAACTGGGGGCGACTAAAATAAAAAGTGGTACAGGTATCGGACCCGTTATTCAGAATGCTTGGGACCTAGGGTATTCTGGATAAGGGTTTTTTTTTTGTTAAAATAGGCTCAATGGTGGATTACCTTTGTGTAGTTCATAAACTTCTGGATATCAGGTTTCTGGATAAGAGATTCCATACCTGTAATCCAAATTCAACACAGCAGCACATGACACATTGAGCAGTGAACTGCCCCCAAACAAACCCCTATAAAAGCACGTCACTGTCCTCTATTAAACTGTTATTGAGGGTATGATATCGAGACTGGACTATGGAATTCATAGATTGCAAGCTCTTCAGAACAGGAACCACCTTCCAGTGAAGTCATATATTGTTAGGCATGTATATTTGTATGTATTTATATATTTTTATTTGTATAGCACTCCTTGAGGGCAAAGCACTGTACAGCAGTAAACAATAAATTAGTATTATTAATAGTATTAAATTTACTGTCCTACTCTCTCTCTCTATTAAGCACTGCCAAGTCTTGGAGCAGCGGAGTAACTAGATGTTACCGCGCCCTGAGAGAAAAATCATCATTAGAGCCCTCCTAAGGTTTTGGAACTATGACATTTTTCATAAACATATATTGAAATAAATCAGTCTTTGCTACACAGGGCCCCTATGGATCCTGATACCAGCAATGGCATTGTCTGCTTCTTCTGTAGTTACACACCCTGTCTTGGAGCACTATAAATATAAAGGGGTTCAGGGGGGTGACAGCCTTGAGCCGCAACAGAGCAGGTAGAAAAAGTAGAGAGTAGCAGGCAGAGCAGAGGAAAGATGGCGCCAGTAAGCAGGTCTGGACTGAGATTCAAAATAGGCCCTGGCAGCCCAATAAATAGTGACTGTCTATGGCAATTTACAGCAGCCCCTCTGGCATTTGCCAGAACCCACAGATTGCCAGTCCGCGCCTGCCAGTAAGATGGAGACAGGAATACTTTACATCCCTATGTACATTTGTCCCACCAAACCTGCAACCCTTTACCTTTAATTGCAGTACAACTCCCAGCACCTACTCAAATAACTGCAATGGTATAACTAGAAGTTACTGCTCCTGACCTGAAGATCTTTTGGCCACACTAACCCATGAGGAAGAAGACCTGTTTTAAACAAAGCTGCCCAATAGTCTTCTAGTGAATAGGGAGTAGTTAATATTTCCAGAGGTACAGGTATGGGACCCGTTATCCAGAAACCCATCATACAGAAAGATCCGAATTATGGAAAAGGCCGTCTCCCATAGACTCTGTTTTATCCAAATAATCCCATTTTTTACAAATGATTTACCTTTTCTATGTAAGACTAAAACAGTACCTTGTACTTGATCCAAACTAAAATATAATTAATCCTTATCGGAAGCAAAACCAACCTATTGGGCTGATTTACGGTTTACATGATTTAATAAAAGTTTCAGCTAACTCCATGCTGTCACTGAGAAACTGATCTAGTCCTGGCATTTCTGGAAAGGCAGAAGGCACAGTAAAAAAGAAATAACTCTGGGACAGGTACAAGTACAGGGGCAAAGGTGCACGGAACCTACAGGTGAGTTCTGTACACACAGTACCAGCTTCAGGGAATTCTAGGTCAAAGGCAGAATATACAATTCAGGGACAGAAGTGGAATGGAAATGGATAGGGGAATTCTGGGCATGGTTAAGACAGATCTACAAGTGATCTAAATTCTGGATTATAACACAAGGCCTAAGGAGTCAGAGTGCCAGTGCATGAAGGTGGGACCCCAAAACACATGTAACTGGGATCAGACTAAGCAGTTCTGGGACAGAACTAGAAGAAACTACAAAAAGAAAGAAATTATGGGATGGAAGCATATACGAGGAGTAAATGCATGTGATTCTGGGTAATGGCAGACTAGATGGAGAGAGGGAAAGTGAGAAAGACTGCAGGGAGCCATGGGAGAGCTGTAGGATGCTGCATTAAGGGGCAGGCTCCTCGGAGAGCTCTGATCATTCATGTGCCAAGAACTCATTAGGGATAAATCAAAGCAGTAACAGCAGGAAACAGCAACATTATACCCACCACTCAATACTGCCCCCCTTTCCAACCACTTGTCTCTCTCTCTCTCTCTGCCTATAGCACAGGGAATATCACCCCTCCCTCCTGTTCATGATGGGGGAGTTGGATGCACACAAGCCAGATTGCTCCTACCATGTGCTCCTTACAGGGTGGGGGATAGACTAAACCATGCCCTTAGACTTTAATTGGTTATTCGGAAAAAGTGCAACAATACAGACAGCAGACTGCTGGGGGGTCAGGAGTACAAAGTGCCCAGTGGGGGTCCAGATTGATTTATGATTTGGGAAATCATGTGCCCAAATGATGGTGCTTTATGCGAAGCTGAAACAATTATAGTGGGGTAAAGGTGCCTGCCATACCATAGTCTCCAGCATACTTACCTGTGCATTATTTGGCCCAGGCCAGATCTAGAGGGGTACGGAACCCTAGGTGTAGGGGCATCAAATATAAGAAAACTACATTTATGTGAAAAATAAACAGTGTAATGTGAATCAGTCTTTTGGGTGTCAGCGGATTGTGGGAGTTGAAGTTTCACAGCAGTCTAATTTAAATAAGTTTGTACATTTTAAAAGATCTGTTCTGGGCCAAGGAGTGAACGGCACATAGACCTTTCTCCCATCCTAAGTACAGCCCTTCCTCTAGTGCTGGAGGTAACAGCAGAGACTAAAATGGAATACGGACGAAAGGGGCAGGGGGAGAGTGTAGTAAGGAGGTCGCTAATTGCAAATAAAAGTTTCTCATGCAGAAAATAAAAAAGCAAATCATACAGATGTGACAATTTTCAGGATCATTGCTCCCTCAGTCTTAATCTCCCAGTGCAATGGAGGGGTCCCATGGGAGCCAGGCAGTACCCAGTATGCAGCCCAAGCCGTGCATCTCAGGTGCAGCGCACAAGTATAGATAAAAGATCAGTGATGTCTAGAGCTGCAACTCTCAGCATCCCCGTACAGCATTTAGCCTCAGGGAGCTGCAGTCTAACAAAGCTGGAGGCCTGCAGGTTGTACATTTCTGTTGTATATACTGATAAATATCTCATTATTAGTATATAATGTCTTTTGTATGGGCTCCTCTGAGGCTGGGGCCCAAGGTAAGTTCCAGGTCTCCACTGTACAAGATGGGGAAAGCGCAGAGTGTTAGGAGCTAGAGATTTTATCAGATATTCACATTTTCTATAGATAGAGCCCCCCCTCCCCGCACATAGTGCCAGGGGCTCTGTATCCCGCATGGATGCTCAAAAACAAAGACTTTCGCTGCTGTTTGTCTTTGTCTCGCTGAAAGGCACAGAGCTACTAAGTCTCAAGCTCGGGGGTCCCTCCAATTATCTGCACTCACATGTCATGCACAGCCTGAATATTGCATAGAAATAGCCCTGTATTAATGGTATATTATATTTATTCCTTATGTATACCAATAAATAATATACAGCTGAATTTGTTTGGTTCTCCGGAAAAATATAAAGTTCAAATCCTGCTTTTAAATATGAATATTTACTCATTCCCACCAGTCTCTGTCCCAGGGGAGTTTGCAGTTAAATCTTTCTTCTCTTTTCCCCCCCACCCCACAGAAAGACTGATTACATCAAGAGCCAATGTATCTGCCAAAATGAGAGTTTGTATTTAAACTGTAGTCTGACATAAAGGCCAGCTATCAGTATATACCTGTAGACCCTCAGTGTGCTAAACTGGGAGGGGTGACTTCTATTATCCTTATATTTTACAACAAGGGTACAGTATTCAATATATATATACTCTTTGGCTGCCATCCAGGATGACTGATAACAGACGTAGGGATATGTACATACATAAGAGTAGAGTAGGCTGAGTAGAATGTATATACCAGGGTTGGAGATATACAGAGAGCATTATGAGCTGGTTAGGCTTGGAAAGGTTAAGTGCTTTTAGTGCTTGATTTCTCTTGCCAAGCAACACTTGGCGCTGCCTTTTTAATTGCTTAAGAGTTAATAGCAAAGAGATGTCAAACATCTCAATGACGTCACAATGGTGAAACATCACAAAGGTGCTTTGTTCTGAGCTGTTCTCTCTCTCTGTACTCTTTGGCATACTAGTACCCACTTACATTCATTGTATGTACAGAATCCCTATTAGTGATGTGCGGGTCAAAATCTGATCTGTGCCCGCCCGCACCCGACTTCCATCCTCCTTTTATAGACCTGCTCCGAACCACCCTCCCGCAGACGTCACAAAAGTGGCCTGCGAACAGGTGTGCGCCTATAAAAACAGAAATCGGCAGTGTATGTTGTGGGCAGGGAGAGCAGGCAGAAGAGCTCAACACGAACCGGCCCGTCCACGACCTGCAAATGGAGGAGCGAGGACGGGCTGAACATGCCCAACCCGCGGGTATCGGGCTGGCACGCAAATCACTAATCCCTGTTACTACTGTCAACTCTCCTTAGCCACAGGTACCTGAAAAGGCTGCCACTGCATTGGGCTGCTCACCCCAAAACCTATATTTGTATTTCTTACCTGACCCTAATTTTATATACAGAGTGTGGCTTACAGAACATGGGGTATACTACTATAAAGCTGCCTACTATATTGCTGCCTTTATGCCCCACATCAGCTAGGCATACTACTCATAGTTTCAATGTGGATGTAGCAGTTGCCCTTTTTATTTGGTTTTCACAGTAAACCATAAAAATCAATATGATAACAAATAGTATGCAGAATAAAAGGATTTAGGTTGCTTTCTTAGACCACTGGATATGTTTATTGGCGTAAATGCATCTCAAGGTTTGCAGAAGAAGTAAACTGTATCTATGAATTAGTCCTATCTGAAAAAAATGTCACCACACCACTGTGTTCTTTAAATATAACGTTTTTATTTAAGATTGTCTTCAAGTGCAAAAAAGCAGGAGCAGAGAGGCCCTGCAAGTTGTAAAATCGAAACCAAGTACCTGAGAGGCAGAGTTACTGAGCGCAGCTACTGAGAAGGCAAAATGAACTCTACAGCGCAGCTGTGCAGAGGACCCGCAGCCTGAAGGCCAGCTAGAGTGAGATTCGGGCAAATTTTCACCCAAAGAAATGTTGAATTGTAAAGAGACTTGATCCCAGAAAGCCTGAAAAAGTTGGTCTAGATATTGTGACTGCACAAACTCACACTGAAAACATATGTAGATTACTCTAAGATTACAGTAGTACCATCATCCTACACAAAACAAATACTATTGTTCCCTATCCATGCCCTGCAAGAGGGAGCCTTACTGTTCTCAGAGAGGCCATAATGAAATGCATTTATTTGAGGCAAAAGCATCCAATTCTTCCTGGGAAAAAGCAAAAGACTCAGTCTTATAATAATAATCTTATAGTAATATAAAGGCAGCAGCACAGAGACCATAGGAAGACATACTGGACCAATCATCTTGATATAGCGTGGGGCTCTTTATCAGTGGGGCTGGCACAAGCCGAGCAAGTTTAAGATCAAAGGCAGTGGGAGGTTTGTAAACACAAATAGAGCAGCAAGGCTCAAATACATCAATTGGCTTCTCTTGTACTGCAGAACCATATCATACCAAATACACTGCGAAATGCGTGGGGAGTGGCTAAATGACGTTTCGGCTGACTGTTTCACATACAGAGATTTCTGTAACGG
Organism: Xenopus laevis; assembly: GCF_017654675.1. NCBI lineage: Eukaryota > Metazoa > Chordata > Amphibia > Anura > Pipidae > Xenopus > Xenopus laevis. The sequence goes on along the minus strand of NC_054376.1, from coordinate 27,485,895 downwards.
TGTGCGCCTGCTCACTGACAATTCAGGTCTTTTGGGGCCTTGGTCACTGTGTATAACAGTGTATGTATAAAAATATGCTTACAAGGCAAATATGTAAAGTCACTAAACAATGCAATAATATCTTATCAAGTACATTTTCTTGCCCTGTCTATTAGGCACTGAACTCAAGAGAACTGCCCTCTCTTCTCTATCTGACAATGTTATACTGCCCCAATGCATTTCTATGTTCCTATGGAGGAACCATGCAAGTTCCAGCATAACTGTTATATCCAGATCCTTCTATTTCTCAACTTACAGCTTTCAAGTATAGGCATGTAGCAGGTGTACATTTACCTGGGGAGAGTAATGTGCAGTCAGCTGGACTCTACCTGAAAAAAGTTACAGATGGTGTTTAATTGAAATGCTGTGCAACTAGCAATCACAACAAGCATTACACAGCCTGAGACCTGTCTGAGAACTAAATAACATCTAATAAAATAAATTAATATTCTTAAACTTTTTTTTGGCTCAGTAATATTATGTAAAAGCGCGGGAGAGCTCTCTGCTATAGAATTTCCTCTTGTAGAATACTCTTTAACATAAGTCATTAGCGCCATCTAGGTGTAAAGGCAGAGAATACTGTCCGAAAGCAACAGCTACAGTAAACTATAGCAAATCCAGCTGTCCAATAAGGAAATAGTTACCCTGTAATTGAGACAAAGCATTGCAGGATCTATAAGGCTCACATTTAAGTATGGTCTAGCTTTAGGGTTTCCATATGATCCAAGAACATGGACCATACTACGTGTTGATCAGCCACATGTTAAGTGCTTGGGTGGGTGAAGACAGCCTACGCTACTTCATGGCTTTTACACACATCTGTGTAATTCTTCCCAGCCATATCCAAACTCCCATAGTGCAGTTTTCCACTATATATTTCCTTTTCAGTAGAGGGCACCTATAAGGTTAAGCCCTTACAAGTGAAAAGAGGGGTGCTTCCATATTGCAGGAGGTACTTTGATCAAGCAAGGTTCTTATTACGCTTGGGGATGATCCTGCGGTACGTTCGACGTTCGGAGATGTTGCGTTTAACCTTTACAACCACTGGAGAACTTTCAGCATTGAGTGAAGGGCTTGAGTGGGACCTCTTTAATTCCCCATTAGTCTCCTCACTGGCCCCATCAGGTTCTGTAAGCATGGACTCCCAGGTGTTGATGTCTTCACATCCTCCCTGTATGCGTAAGGCCAGCAGCTTTACATAAGTCTCGTACCTGGTTTTCTGTGTTTAAAAAAAAAAAAAACGGTTGGGGCTCGGTTCGATTTTATTGGGAAAATAAAATGAATGAAAAAATGTAATGAAGTAAAGCGGCCAAAGCTGAAGCAAGTCTGGTGACCAATAAGATGTTTGCTTTCAAACAGGTGACCAGAAAATGCTACCTACTGATTGACTGCTGTAGAGCTGTTATTACTTTACTTCATTGCATTCTCTAGGCTAAAGAGGATCTCAATTGCTCACCTCAAAGCGGAGATACTCATCTTTTACATGGTGATCCTCCCAGTTGCGAGTTTTGATCTTGCCGTCTGGCAAGTTGCGCTGATGCTCTGTTAGATCGTCATTAAACGTGTCCATCCAGGTCTCATGTGACTGTAGCTGCTCATCCTGTTGAGGGAAAATAGATTGTCAGCTCCCTGTATTGCTCACCACAGCCAACCAGATCCAAAAATTTACATTTGGAAATCACTAAATGTGCATGGTGCCCTTGTTTACATTAGCAAATAGTGTCTCCACTGACACCAATGTAGCAGCAGCACTAGTGGCCATATAATGTATATTTTTACCTAATAAAACTTTTTGTGCAAAAAAATATTTAGCCGCAACTGTCTTGGTTTAGGATCCAAAATAGGCCTTAGCATTTTAAATAAACTGTCTGCAGTGTTATTTCATGTCACCACAAATCACTGACTTTGGAGAATGCAATTAAACTTTTCTTTTATTTGGGGGGAACTCAATGACGCAATCTGCAGGTTCTGGCAAATGCCAGAGGGGCCGCTGTAAGATGCCATAGAAAATAACTAATTAGTGGGCTGGTGGCTGCTGTTTGGGCCTCAATGTACTTGGAATGCCAGGGCCTATTTTGACTCCCAGTCCAGACCTGTCAATGACTACCATTTCTCCTACCCCACCTCTTCTGTTGTTATGATGTATTATGAACTGATTTCCTAAGGTACCTAGGGTTGCCACCTCACCCCTTTAAAACCGAACACATATGGAATACACAGCCTGCATTGATAATTAGCAATTCATTTGGATGCATGTGCAGTCTGAATTGCTAATTAGTCATGCAGGTTGTGTATTCCATTTTAAAGGTGGCAACCCTAGAGTTAAAAATTATTTTATAATCGGGAGTCCATACACCTGATTTCCATATATCTTTAGACATAGCCAGAGGGACTTGCCCCGGTTCCAAAGGCAATCAGCACGCAAAATTTTTTATATTATAAAACATATGTCCCAAGGCTTATTTTCAGTAAAAATAAATTATTTATTAGTATTCACATTTTAAAAGGTTTCTGATACATACTGACCCCACATGGCCCACCTTACGCGTTTCGTACCCTCCGGGAACTTAGTCATAGGTGTCTCTATCTATCAGCATGTTCCACACAAAATTTAAACCCAAGTAATCCCTCCCATTTTTGCTTAAAACCAATCAAATATCAAAGGGGGATTGCCCTAAAAACCAATCAAGAGTCAAAGGGGATTAACCCTGCTTGCTCTACATCTAATCACAGATTAACCTCTATGGGGCATTCGTATAATATCTTTCACAGCATGTATCAACAGCTCAAGTTTCCATGTGTTCCATTTTAAAGGTGGCAACCCGAGAGTTACCCCAATAACATAACAGATTTACCAGGCTTAGCTTGCACTGAGTTGAAGGAAGGATCGGCCGGACAAATCTTTTCTGCGAGCCAATGGCGGCAGGGAATGGTGGTGACGAAAACATGGCAGCTACCAGATTGACACGATTGATCCATGAATTCATTTGCTCTGCAGTCCTAAAGCAACAATGAAAGAAACCACATTAGAAGACTTCCTATTAAAACCAGCACTGTGTTCTGACATAATAGCTAATCATTTCTTCTGTATATGTGTAAAAAACACTAGTAGATGGGTAATAAATGCAGCAGTTTGGGCAAGTGGCTGGAAAATGCTAGCAACTGGTCTGATGGTGATGAAGGGCATTGACACTCATGGTTAGTAGGGTAAGTTCTGCTTTAGGAAGGAGTGAGTAGACTCTAGTAGCAGAATTCAAAATTAATTGCAGTTAGCAGGAGGTTGTGCCAGCTCATGTGAGAATGCATGAGGCACATTTGAGTATTTCATCAGTTGAAGTTGTATCATATATATATACAGGGCCGCCATCAGAAATCGCAGGGCCCCATACGAAAAAATTTCCAGGGCCACCTGGGCTGCGCCCACCACAAGCCCCACCTACAGGTCCGCCCTCCCCACCACACAGGTCCAACCCCCACTAAAAAAAAAAACATTGGTGGCTATGGTTCCCACATGTTAATAAAAAAATATTGGTGGTCAAGGCCCCCCCATTGAAAAAAACATTTGTGGTCAGGGCCCCCTATTAAAAAATTTTGGTGGCTAGGACCCCACATGGGGAAAAAAATTGGTGGCCAGGGCCCCCCCCCACGTTATAAGAAAATTGGTGGCCGTGGCCCCCCTTAAGCATTCATGTAAAAAAACTTGCCCCCCCCCAGAAGTTTAAAAAAAATTTGGTGCCCAGGGCCCCACCACACAACAGGGACCACAATATAACTGCCATGTTACACTTACTTCATTAGTGTGGCCCACCTGCTGTAAGTGAGCTGCCAACTACAGAAGGGAGGAGGGGAGCACAGGTGGCTGCATCTTCTTCCAGTGACAGCATTTTCTTCCCTTATTGGTCACAGAATTTCAAGTCCTGGTAAAGCTGCATGGTGATTGGATGAGCTGGAGGAGAAGTTCAAACCTCAGATATCCAATCCCTGAGCAGCTCAACCGTGACTTAATCTCAGTGACCAATAAGGGGAAGTAATGGACAGAAGATACCTCCCCCTGTGCTCCTGCCCTGCCTTCCCGAAGTCAGCAGCTCTCAGAAAGCAGGGGGGGGCCCAGATAATCAAGAAAGTGCAGCGTCGCTGGGCCCCCTTACCCCCGGGGCCCCCTACAACTCTCCCCTCTGTCCCCCCTGATGGCTGCCCTGTATATATATATATATATATATATATATATATATATTTATATATATATAGATATATATATTTATAGTCCAAGCGAGTATGGAACGCACACCATAAGTAGAATCCAAATGCTGGGTGCCAGTCTGTAAAGTTATGCAAATATCCCGGCACAAATAATCAGGATACACAGGTCATCTAGTCATTCAGAGGGTTATTAGTGGACCAACATTTCGATTCTGTACTGGAATCTCCGTCTGTCTATATATATATATATATAGACAGAGAGAGTTCAGGAAGCCAGCACAACTCGTAAAGCAGTAAAATTTGCTTGGGTGCAAACAGCCAAAACAGTAGAAGTATATCGAAGAATAAAGCTCTAGCTTGAAGGGCTAGAGTGCTAGCCGAAACGTTAGTCGTTATTTTGATTTTTGATATGTATATTGGTAGGGGCTATATGTATTTAAATGTTCCTCCCACACTTGTATTTTGTCCTTGATAAAGGCCCTAATGTGGGTCGAAACGTTGGATGCACAAGTTTGAAAAATAAAACACTGATTTTCCACTGATTTTGGAGTGTGGGTCCTTTTGAACTATATACTGTATATTGTTTGAGAGTTTGCACCATTTTATTTACAGAACATGCCTACAACTTTGACGATGCATTTTTTTTTTTTACTGTGAAGCAAACAGCAAATAGGACAAAATAACAGAAATCTTCAGGGTGCATAACTGTTCATCCCCCTAAAGTCAGTACATTGTAGAGCCACCTTTTGCGTCAATTACAGTTGAAAGTCGCTTTGGAGAAGTCTCTATGAGCTTGCCACATTTTGCCGCTGGGATTTTTGCCCATTCCTCAAGGCAAAACTGCTCCAGCTCCTTTATGGCGGTTTTCGCTTGTGAACAGCAATCTTCAAGTCTGACCACAGATTCTCAATTGGATTGAGGTCTGGACTTTGACATTTAAATGTTTTCCCTTAAACCACTCAAGTGTTGCTTTAGCAGTATGCTTCGGCTCATTGTCCTGCTGGAAGGTGAACCTCCCTTCCAGTCTCAAATCACAGGCAGACTGACACAGGTCTTGCTCAAGATTATCCCTGTATTTAGCACCATCCATCTTTCCCTCGACTCAGACCAGTTTCCCAGTCCCTGCTGCTGAAAAACATCCCCATAGAATGATGCTGCCACCACTATGTTTCACTGTCGCGATGGTGTTCTTGGGGTGATGGGATATGTTGGGTTTGCGCCAGACATAGCATTTTCTGTGGTGGCCGAAAAGTTCTCATATGATCAGAGCACCTTCCTCTATACATTTGGGGAGGCGCCCACATGCCTTTTGGCAAACTCAAAAGTGCCTTATTTTTAACTTTAAGTAATGGCATTTTTTCTGTTCACTCTTCCATAAAGCCCATCTCTATAGAGTGTACGGCTTATTGTGGTCCTATGGACAGATACTCTTGTCTCTGCTGTGGAACTCTGCAAGTCCTTCAGGGTAACCTTTGGTCTCTGTGCTGCCTCTCTCTGATTAATGCCCTCCTTGCCCGGTCTGTGAGTTTTGGTGGGTGGCCCTCTCTTGGCAGGTTTGTTGTTGTACCATTGTTGTGGTACCATGTCAGAAAAGGTGTGTTTTATACTGACAGATCATGTGACACTTAGGGGCCCATTTACTTAGTTCGAGTGAAGGGATAGAGGAATAAATAGTTCGAAAATAGTTCGAATTTCGAAATATTCGACCATTGAATGGGCTACTTCGACCTTCAAGTATGACCTTCGAAACGAACGATTCAAACTAAAAATTGTTAGACTATTCCACCATTCGATAGTCGAAGTACTGTCTCTTTAAAAATGTATTCGACCCCCTAGTTCGCCGCCTAAAACCTACCGAGGCCAATGTTAGCTTCCTAACAATTTCCTGATCGAAGGAATATCCTTCGATCGATGGATTAAAATCCTTCGAATCGTTCGATTCGAAAGGATTTAATCGATCGAACGATTATTCCTTCGATCGTAGGAATAGCGCAAAATCCTTTGACTTCGATGTCGAAGGATTTTACTTCGACGGTCGAATATCGAGGGTTAATTAACCCTCGATATTCGACCCTAGGTAAATGTGCCCCACAGATTGCACACAGGTGGACTTCATTTCACTAATTATGTGACTTTTGAAGGTAATTGGTTGCACCAGGATTTTTTAGGGGCTTCATGGCAAAGGGGGTGAATACATATGCACATGCAAATTCAGTTCAGTTTTTTAGTTTTTTTTTAATTCTCTTTTATATATATTCTACTCATTTCACTTCACCAACTTAGACTATTTTGTGCAGATCCATCACACAAAATAAGATTAAGAAACATTTAAATTACAGGTTGGAATGTAACAAAATAGATAAAAATGCCTATACTTTTGCAAGGCACTGTATATATATATATATATATATCTATATATATATATCTATATATATATCTATATATATATATATATATATATATATTAAGGATACACTACAGTGTTTTTATAATCCAAGTATTTTAACTCATAACTGTACAAGGGATCTGTTAGTGCTACTCACTGCGCTTGGAAGAGGAAGACTCGCCAGTCAGCAGTCTGCAGCCGGAACACGTACTGTTTCTTGGTGTATTCATTGGCCGGTTCCGCTAAGGCATGATGCAAACTTATAACTTCCTCTGGTGACTGCCAGTCTGCCCTGTACTCATCCTGCACAAGCAAGAGATTGGCATCAGCAAAGGATCAGCTTGGTGGGATCATGAAAGGCATAAAGGCTTTGCTTTCAGGAACATTCAGGTAAATTGACACAATGCAACTGTGAGCAGTTTTTTTGCAGCTCCCAGGGTATTCGATAAGCTATGCCATATATCGATAAGATAAGCCATAAGATAAAATGTCTGCAGATAAACAATGATGCTTTGTGTTTTAGAAATATATAGATGATTGCTAGTTAGATAGATAGACAGGCAGATAAATGGATCGGGCTGGTACCAATGTGAGTTTAAGTTCTTGTAGGAAACATTTATAGCAGGAACAAGAATGGTGTTCTGTCATAAAGATAGGCAAAATGTCAGCCATAAAGCCTGACTACACTTTTAAAAGCAGGAAGGAGTAATAGTCCCAAGAAACAAGCAATTGAATCATCTATGCAAGTACCAGTGGTGTAAGTACAAAGGAAACAGACCAGCAGCTGCAGGGGGGCTGGGGAAAAGGGGGCCTGGACCGTGGGGTCTGCTTTCTCTACAGTAACTTGAAACATCAGCCTCTCTCTTAACTTTGGCCGAGGAAGGGGGATGTAGGCTGCTCTGGTGCTGGGCGTTTAGAGGGCAGGGAGTAGGAGTGCCGGTTGGGTATTGCAGTGCGTCGGACCCCAAAGATTTTTTTGCAGGGTTCCCAGTGCACTGAAGTTACACCACTGACAAAAACAATAAATATTATAATTTTCAGACATTTCTACAAACTTATTTTGATTTTGAAGCCTGTGTCACTTCAACTCTGCAGATCTGTAGAAATGCAGCTGTTAAAAGCTGTCAATATGTATGGGTAGAGGTCACACACTACTGGCATACGTTAATATGATCAGCCTTCTACACGTGTACAGGAAAAGTGATTAATAACATGTGAACATGTTATTATAGAAAGGTGTAATGACTGTAGAAAGGAGTAGATGATTGTAGTATAGAATAACCTAAGCATGAATGTATAAAGAATTTTCAGACACCCTTGTTCAGCACAAGTTCAGTTAAAGGAACAGAAACATCAATTTTTTTTTAAAAAAAAATCACAAAGACATATTAAACTTTTAAATCACTAAGTCTTTATTAAGAAATAACTTACCGAAAGTCCTCTTCAGAAAAGGCGATCCGGCGATCCATCGTTCGGCGCTTGATTTCTCCTCCCTGCTTTCCTTATAGGAGATAGACAGGGAGGAGAAATCGATCACAGCATGAGGGATCGTCGCCGAGTCGCCTTTTCTGAAGAGGAGTGCAAGCGGAGTTTCAGAAAGTTATTTCTTAATAAAGACTTAAAAATGTAATATGTCTGTTTTTTTTTTCGTTCTATACTAACAAATTTCTTTTTAAAAAAATTAATGTTACTGATCCTTTAACAGTGGACAGAAAAACCTCCAGCATAATGGACTCCTGCTAACAAAACAGGTACAAGGGGGAAAAGAGTGGTTATATAGTGGGACTCTCATTGTTGCACGTACTAAACTTGGAATAATTCCTTTTTTTTCTGTTTACCCTGTTTTGCTCAAGAAATAACAAAAACTAGATTAGGGGGAAAGTCCCTTTATCAACGGTAGTTTAATGAATACGGCTTGTGCTGAACACTCAGGGTTGTTTAGAAAGAACAGGAAGAAGAATGCAGTGTCCAAAGTTCATAAAAAGTCTTTTTTTGCAGACTGCATTTTCCATCTCCTGTATTTCTGCAGTCTCTGGGCTCCTTTTTGGAATGCTGTCTGTGTTAGGGGAAGTGGAAAAGCCATGTAGGAGCTCCCTGTCCTCTAGCTTGAGCAAGTTATGGAGACATCAGGAGGCCCAACACACAATGGGGTCCTGTCCTTACAGACTTTTTATCCAGTGCTTGGTGCAGAGAACAGCTTTCCTGGGACATGTGCTTGGTAAATGAGCACTGAGGGGAACGGTCTTGCACCCCTTAGTTCTCTAACACTTGTGCCCAGGGACTGAAAAATAACCCTTACTTTGTTTAGTTCCCCAAAAAAATAGAATGAAAACTCAGATACAAGACTGGAGGTTCCTCACCTTGAGTAAAAACAGTAGCATTCCCTTTAACACTGTATAGAACGACTTCCACCCTCGTTTTCCCCAGGGAGCTTTAAAAATAAAAATACAGATTAGCAAGTTACCCATAAATGGTACGCAAAAGAAGATACACTTGTACCACTGAACGATGAGTTCAAAAAGGCTGGTGATGGTGCCACTGATACTCACTCCTCTTGCCGTCTATGTCTGCATGAACCTTCCGCTGTAATGTCCCACGTTTGTAAACAGGAGCATCCGGATCTGGGACAAGCACATCAAGGAAAGGATTGCTCTTCTTACGAACAGAAAGAATATTTTCGGGCTTCGGTACCAGAGTGCTTGCCAGGTTCCCCTCACTTCTGATGGGTTGAGAAAATGGATTGAGGGTGCCAGTGAGCACAAGGAAAGAAACCAACAGGACATAAGGAGGATATGTGAGGGGATATTTGTATACTGACACAACTGCAGTTGTGTGAGAGATGATGGGAGAGTTCACAACTCTTATCTTAAACAATAAGGCAATTGGAAACCTGTGAGCAGGAGTGATATGGAAGAGAATGTTGGAGATTATGCAGCCATACTTACATTGCCCATTCCAGCTTAACATTACGGATAGAGTTATACAGTGCCTGGAAGAAAGATGAAGGACATCACAATAGGTAGGACTTACACTTGTTTTGGACAGAGTCTCTATTGTTCTATGGCAAGGGTGCCAAATCCCAGCAGCCCCCAACAGCAGAAAGCATCACCAGTTCACAACAGCAAGACACACACAAAAGCATGACATCCCACACAATGACATATCTCCAAACTTGATGGCTTTATCCATACACAACATGCACCTTTAGGTTACTCACCTTGAGAATGTCCCTGGAGAAATGGGCTCCATCATTCATTCCTTCCAAGTTATTGATAAAGTCCTGCAGGCTCATACTCTTGCCAATGTTCTGTGGGTCCAAGAACACAATTAATGACAATGCAAATACACATTACCCAGTCTTCTACAGTATTCTTCTATTAGCATGAAATGTAAGGACATGCTTATAACTGAATTTCTTTATGGTTATAGCAAGCTGTGATAATGAGATGGAACACAATTGGATGGCCAGTTTGCTCTGGCTTCTGGCTGGTGTACCCCTGTGCAGTTCCATATTGGCTGTGACTGATACACTGCTGGAATGTAGTGACTGGTATATTAGCATACGCATTATTGCAGCACAGATTGACTGGCTAATATTTGCACCAATAAATGTACACTGTTGAATTGTATAAATTAAAGTGGCCAATGTAGATATCAACAGCCAATACATAGGCCTACTGTATAACAGCTGCCAGTTCAGCCCTGCAGACCCCGTCGGCAGCTTATTATACCGTTATTGGTCAGATATTATCAGGCAGGCTATAAAATTCTTTCACAGTTTAGTTGCACACTGTTTAGTGTGGGTCACCACATCCCTCTAAATACAGTGTAATTTCCTTCTGTAAAAATACTGTCAAGTAAATATGTTCAAAATTGTAATTTAAGAATATGGACTTCATTCTAAGCCAGATTGTGGGGTGGTAAAGCTGACTTCAGGGTAATAACTATAGAAACATTGGCCCTCCTGCCAGCACATGCAGTGTAAATGCAGAGGTACTGGAATGGAGAATCACAGGTTTCCCTCAGGCTCCCTTTATGTGTGGGTTTCCCCACTGCTGCCGTAGTTACAGAATTCCCTTATTTAATGTGGGTCCTATCCACAAAAGGTTAAAAGATAAAGAAATGGAGGGGGGGGGCAGTTTGTTGTAAACAGTTATTACTATAGCTTGGGGAACAAATCATTCAGAGACATATTCCTTGGTGTTATTGTGGATTGTGTAACCACTAAAAATGCAGGAGAAAGCAATTTGAAAGGAGAAGGAAAGCTACCGAAGTAGTTTATTGCCAATAGATTAGCCACAATAGTGCAAGCTATAAGACTATATTTATTCTTTAGAATGCTTTACCAAACCTGAGTATACAGCTCTAGAAGCTCTCTGTTTGTTTAGGACAGCAGCTGCCATATTAGCTTGGTGTGACATCACTTCCTGCCTGAGTCTCTCCCTGCTCACTCATAGCTCTGGGCTCAGATTACAGCAGGGAGAGGGGGAAGCGAGAGTTTTAAGTTGAAAAAGAGAAGTCTGATACAGAAGCCCATGTGTATATAATAAAAGGAAAGAAATGCAGTGTTTATTTTGACAGAGGACTCAAAGCAGCACCAGCACTACTTTGGTGGTTTACTGGTGTATTTATATAGACCTTTCTGATAAAGCTTACTTAATTTTAACTTTATTTCCTTTATGTGGTAACTATTGGTTTAACCAATGCTGATTCACACTGACACCAAGGCAAAGGTATCTTCAGACATTTTGTCACACGTGCTGGAAGAGTGTGGGCAACAAAATGTGCCATTGCTCTTAAGGAACACTAGTTACTGGCTATTCCAGGCAGCAGTGTGCAGAGCGTTACCTGCCCATGTAGGTCAGAATTCAGGAGCATGATTGCACAGGTCAGCGTGTGTACAGCATCTGCCAACAAAGCACAGGGTTAGTGATTACACAGCATTTGTAAGGATCTGCCAGTCCAAAGGCCTGCTGTGTCAAGAGTTACAGGGGTAGCAGAGAATTGAGCAAACTAGGGATGCTAATAAGTGCTAATGCTAATGTCACACAAGTCTGCTCCTCGGCTTCTCTCTGCCTGCACTTTCTCTGCTCCACTGTGTATCTGCACTGCAGGCACAGCGTCAGCAAACATTCGGAACAGATATCGACAAAAAAATATGAAACTATGCATTTTCTCGCTGATATTCACGAAGTATGCCTGTACACAGGCCAAAGAATGTCTGTCAGTGCAGAAAAATGGGGATTGCATTGGCTTCTCTCTGCCTGCAGAGTTCTCCTGCTGGTGGAATGCAACGGTAGTGGTTTGTCTAAAGGTGTTGAGTTCCCCTTAAAAATCCAATTGAGACTGCACAGATAATTGCTTTTACATATTCACGAATAACATATTTAATGGGATGCCTGCCTTGTTTAAAGTACAGTTGAAAACTCTCCATGGGCACCAGTAATGCCACCTCTATTGCTCACCAATAGCTGCTATAGTGTGTTTCAGAATTAACTCTGCAAAAGGAACAATTATGACAACTTTATGGTTATGGATCTTAAAGAAGGTAGGCCCTGTGTTTATGATTACATAACATTGTATTAAAGGGCAAAAGCTGCCTTTACATATACATTTAATCAAGCCGCATATCAGAGAGGTGCATCCCATACCAGAAGAGCCAAAGTCCTTAGGGTTGCAGCTGTGGAAGCGCCTAGAGAAATGCAGCAGAACACGCTCCCTCTCCTGAGTCTCCCCAGTCAGCACCAGCTCCTGCAGGAGGGACCTGTGATGGGGCAGACACACTCTTACAACATTGCTGGGCACACACACCATCTGAATCATTGCCAAATGCTGGGGCCCAATGCATTTAATTTACAATGCAAATACACTGTAATGGAAATTGGGTTGGGACCAGCAAACATATGAGAAAAATTAAATTTTAAGTACTGGATAATGTGATAGTGCCGATAAGGAAGGGAGGAATATTCCAGATAAGGAACATAGAGGAACGACTTTTAGAGAAAGAAAGTCTGTTCTCACCTGAGAGCCACATCCAGAGGTTTTCCAGTGAAGTCAAAGAAGGAGAGATATTCCTCTGCCACCTTGGCACTGAACGCATTGCTATAAAGAGACAACAGAAGGTATATTAATTTATTTTGATGCAAGAAGGGACCATATGTGCTGCTTTATTTCCAGTGGAGGTGATTCATAATCACAGCAATGAATTTATTGTGGGAGAATCAATGTTTTCTGTAAACACTTCTCAAATGCGTGACCAAATGCATGTTTTACTCTCAGATTATACTGTACAATTATGCTTATTATAGGGATGTGGCATCATCATTGCTGCCAGCATACTTTACCTGCTGCAACTTTAAGATAAATGAACTGTTGCAGTTATAAGCTTTCTGTCCTGCCTACTGGAAAATCAGTGGTGACCTTTCCATGCTGCCCAATTAGAGCTCATTTTGATATTAGTCGAAAAGTTTGGAAAAATTTTGTTGGACCAGGACTACATTGTGCTTTGGTGGCTCTGCACGGATGCTGTGAGATCAGATTTCTGGCTCAGAGGCAACCAATATTCCAACTGCCATGCCTTAAAGGGCATGTAAAGTCTAAAATAGAATAAGGCTACAAATGCTGTATTTTGTATACTAAATATAAACTTATTGCCCCACAAGCCTAATCAAACAAATGATTTATGCTTTAAAAGTTGGCTACAGGGGGTCACTATCTTGTAACTTTGTTAAACGTCTTTGCAAGACCAAGACTGTGCACATGCTCAGTGTGGTCTGGGCTGCTTAGGGATCATCATAAACAAAGCTGCTTGAGTTCTGCATGGCTGGGAAGTAAGGTGTGGGCTCCCCCTGCTGTTCATAAGTATGATTGTTTCCCTCCTCAGCAGTTAGGGACCATCTGACAATTCCTATCCACAGCAGTAAGTTTCTTATAAAAACGGTACACATTTTTTAATTAAGGTATATTGGAGACAGGTTTCTGTTTTATTAAAGAAAGTAAAAATGGTATTTTATTTTTTTGCCTTTACATGCCCTTTAAGGAAGCTGCTCCAGGCCTTATCAATTACCAGTGGCTCAGGACCAGGACACCAATTAAAAAAATCTTTAGTTCCATATCCTCCAGTGAAATCTTTGTTCTACGGCCAGAGCTTTAAGTACAAAGCAGGATATAACCAGTGGCCAGAATTCACCTACTGTATGCTGTGTCTAGACGAGGCTTCTTTGCTATACAAAGTCAAGATGCCCATCTCTCTCTTTTCTTTTTTTTTTCCTTCATATGTCACTTTATTATGGCACTTGAACCAAAAAAGTTGAACAAACACTGTTAAGCAGGAAAGGACTATACATGTATTTATTATTTATTACAGAATTATATTGGCCAATAAAAGTTTTTGTGTTTTAAAAGTTTGGGTTTTACAAAAACAAGCAAGATATGATGCCGATCTCTTTAGCCAGTCATATGAATAATATACTATCCTGGTGAATCCACTAAAATCCAATATTTGTGTTGGTACTGTCACTACCACTGCTATATAGTTATATATATTGCTTTCATCATCCATAGCATTTCATAGCAATTATAGCAATGGAGGCATGTGCTATGTACTAAGGGGTCTTCCTATCCCCTAATAATATATAGTTCATATCATGTACAGCACTACTCCTTAAAAAAAGCATAGTTATTAGAAAAATAGTCACATAGGCGACATTAATGTTTTGGAAGCATCCAACCCACTTCCATTAGGCTTAATGGGGTGGATGCCTCTGAAACATTAATGTCACCTATGTGACATTACCTACAGTCTTTACCCTCCTAATGATTGGGGGGGATGTTGACATTTAGCAGTTAACTGTTGTAGTTTTCTAAGCTTTCTTAATCTAGGAATCTCCATGAAGGGAAACAGGAATGTGCATCTCCTGCTGAAGCGTTGCCTTTACCATGATACACATTGAGCCACACTGACTCCATCATGATATGTGCTGAGTGTTTTTAAATGGCTGTGTATGGCATGAGAAATGTACCTTTTGTACCATGTGCTACTGGCCTGCTGAGTTTCAGATGGCTTGCGACACGCTGACTCTACATCTAGATTTGATTGATTTGCAAAACCTGCTGTGCTCATGGGAATCTGATGCTTCCAGATAAGCAGAGAACAAGACATTGAAGAGCTTGACTATTGACATGCCTGTGTGTAACATTGTATGTTCAGAAAATATGATATGTGTTTGTGGCTCTACTGATTGTGCTGAACTGCATCTCACAATAAACCTAAATTACCTCAGAAGCCTTACCTTAGAAAGATGGAGCAATGCTGCACTTACTTTTTCTGAAGATAAGGAGCCACCTGGGACCTTTCAAAGCCATCCAACTTAAAAAGATTTGATGCCAATCTCCTTGCTGTCTCATGATCCTGACTGTCGTCATTTGTAACAGGATCTCCGTTTGGTACCTCCTTAGAACTGAAAATGTAATGATGGTGGACAGAAGAAAAGAGAATGGGTAGAACATGTGAAGGGGATGCCTCTCGTAATATAGTATGTACAGCTAGGTGAGATACACTCATCAACCTGCTTTCTAAATGGCATTAGCACAACAACACAGTGCTCTGTAACTACCACCTGCTTTATGGTTCTTGTACCTCCAGGGCAGTGCCCTATTAACAGTATATATAATTTCTGATCTCTGGTTTAGATGACCAGTGTAGAATGGTATAAATACATTGAACTTGTTACTTACCCAGATGTTTCCATGTTTATCTGTGTGGGTTCTTCATTAATCTGCTCAATGACAATCACAGGTCCATCCTGTTGTAGCACCGGCACTTCTTCCTCCCTCTCTTTTAATGGCAATGTTCTAACTGCCTGCTCCTTGTCTTGGCATCCTTGGCATACAAGATGATCTTCCAGGTCATGGTCTCTCCTCTCATCTAGTGGCATGTCCTGAATATGAAGAGCAGGTACATTCTCCAGGGGCGCTTGGGCGTCATGATCTGAGTCATTTGATATGAAGAGAGCTGAAACCAGGGATGAACCGGAAGGAGAAAACAGTAATCCTTCCTCTTCCAATGGAACATCCAGAGAAGCAGCTATTCAGACAAAAATAAGACAAGGGATACATTAAAAAAGTGCTATGACTAGTGTAGAAAAACAAATGAATTTTAATATTAAAAAAAAAGAAAACATTTAAGTTGCATCTGGGAACCAGTTTCATTCCACTTCTTTCCTTTCAAATGATTCAAGCAGTTTAAATAGAAGAACACTTATGGCCAGGTGATAAGTACATGACCAGAGACCCTTATATAAATTACTAGTAACTGCTAAAAAAAACATGTTTTATTTAAACCAAATACTACTGAAAACACTGAAATAGTCAGGAGTAAAGTTTTGTTTAAAAAAAAAAACCATCCTGTGGTTTTACTAAGAACGAAATCGGCAATGTGATGTAAAAGGCAGCAGGGTGGCTCTGTGGTCTGAGGTTCTGCTCTCCCTGAATTCTGTGGGTTTCTTCCAACACCCCTAAGTGTAAGGCCACACGAGGAGATTCGGGGAGATTTTGTCAGTGAGGCAACTTTGGGCGACTATTGAAAACGCATCGCCGCGTGTGCATTAGCGCAGACGACTTTGCATTGTAACCTATGGGGAATAACTCCAGGGCAGTTCGGGGAGATAGTCGCTCAAAAGATGAGGCGATTAGTCGCCAGGCGACAAAATCTCCCCGAATCTCCTCGTGTGGACTATCCCTAAGACATACAGGCAGAACTCATTAATGAATACTTATTTGCTTATCTGTAATTTATATAGTGCTGACACATTTTTACAGAACTTTAAAGAGATTCTATGTCATTCCCTCAGGTCCTTGCCCCAGTGGAGCTTACGCTCTAAGGTCCCTATCATATTAACACATACACTATGGTCAGGAGTCAGTTAACTTGCCTGCATGTATTTGCAGTATAGGAGGACACTGGAGTACCAGGGAGGAAACCCAAGCGGAGACAGGGAGAACATACAAATTGACACTGACCTTATAGTATGTGAATGTGATTGGACCATAGACTTTGAAATCCACCGGGGCAGGGGCTGAAGTAAATGATGACAATCTCGGTACATAAACATGTTGGCACTTTATCAATAATGGATAATAAATAAACTGTGTGCTCTGATGTTAGCAAGTAGCAATTCCTCTCCAGCCTGTCAGATGAAGCCAAAGCCTCTAGAAAGCCTGACAGTGGTAAACACAGATAAAACTGTTATCCAGTATAAATATAAAGGTGATCCATTTTGCTTCAGTTGGAAAAGACTGCTCTTGTGATTACACCTGGAACATTGTGACTGCTGTACATGCACTGAATCAACTCATGAGCCCACTCAGCATACAGAGCCAGAATTGACTGCCCAATAAATAAGATTGCAATCCAGCTGAAATATAAAACATATTTGTGACCCAGTTGGCAGGACAACTTGACAACATTACTTTGCATGTAGCAACTGAGACTCTTCTGGAAGACATGCTTTGGTCTATGGGGAGCATCTTAAATGCATGATTTTCTCCTTAGGCTGTTTACAGACAATAAAGAGACCTTCTTTACCATAGGTAAAGGCACGAGTGCTGGAGTGCAAACAGGGCACATTTGCACCCCTAGGGACCATACATTGTGGTGTAATTACCAGGGGAACTAGAGGTTTCAATCTCCCAAATTGGGCACGGTGGAGTCACTGCGGCGAGGCCCGAAGGTAGAACCATAAACCCAGAGCATGTCCTGGTGGGGGCGTTTGGGAAGCCCGTGTGCATGTTTAGCACCCGGTCCATGGTCCCTTAGTTCTGCCACTGACCATACATAGGTAACATGTGCCTGTATCCATGGCAGGTGCAAGATATCCTCTGGCCCTTGTACTGTATATATAAACACCCCATTTTGGGTCTGTTTTTTGCATGTGAACCAAAATGCTGTAACATTTTATGAGTACATAGAAGATGCAGGGCCAGACCTTTCAAGTGCCTTGAGGGTTATAAACTGGTACTTAAGTATTTCATTCCTCAATTGGCTGCTTGGGAATAAGCACCCGATAGTAGTATGGAATACCTGAGTAGTAATTTGTGGATTAAGCAGAAAATTAACTTACACTTACCCACATCATCTGCCCTCTGGAATGAGGTACGGGTCTCTACAAGTGAAGTACCAAGGGGCCAAGGCCAAGTGGAACTCTGTAAGTCAGGAATTGATGACATTCTTATAATTGAAAATCATTTAAAATCACATTTACAAGTACAGGCTAATGGAAAATTTTACAGCATTTAAAGTTTTTACCTATAATCCTACTTGACAATCCTAGTGCTTACATCAAATGAAGTCAGCTTGAACACTTACCAATATACTGAGCTCCCACTGCTCTTCAGTCACAGGTCAGTATGGTTTTAGACAGTGGTGTAACTAAATGTTACTGGCCCCACAACATCATTTTAGGCCCAATTTAAACTTTGTGAATAAGATATTTTTCTAAAGTATGCCGTACAGTTGTGGTCTCCATCACAACAGGACTTTATTGTATTAGAGAGGGTACAGAGATGGGCAACTAAGCTGGAAAAAGGTATTGAAAATCTTAGCTATGAGGAAAGACTGGCCAAATTTGGGATGTTCACGCTGAAGAAGTGGCGCTTAAGGGGTGATATGATAACTATGTATAAATATATAAGGGGATCGTATAATAATCTCTCTAATGCTTTATTCACAAGTAGGTCTTTCCAGCTGACGAGAGGTCACCCATTCCGATTAGAAGAAAAGAGTTTCAGCCTAAATATTCAGAAGGGTTTTTTACAGTGAGAGCTGTGAAGATGTGGAATTCTCTCCCTGAATCAGTGGTACAGAAAACCTTGCACAAATATAGCAGTCGGATGCGCAATACAACAGAGAGTTCCAACCCCAAAGAAAAGAGTTAAAGAATGTATGCGCTTCCTGTAATAAATATTTCACCAGACATTTAGGGGCAGATTTATCAAAGTTCAAGGTGAATTTTCGAATGAAAAAAATTTGAATTCAGAGCTATTTTTTGTGTAGTTCGACTAGGGAATAGTCCAAATTATCCAAAACCTGCCGAATTGCTGTTTTAGCCTATGGGGGACCTCCTAGAACCCATTTGGAGTCAATTGGTGGACTTTGAAAAATCGAAGACTTCGAATCTAAAAACTTCGAATCAAATTAGATCAAATGCGATATTCCTTCGATTTGTACGATTCGAATTCGGCCGAATGCGGACCTATTCGATCGAAAACTGACCTATTTGACCAAAAAAAACAGACTTAATTTCGGTTGGTCTTTTTGAATTAGAATTTCGATGTTTTTTAAATTAGAAATTTGACCCTTGATAAATATGCCCCTATGTCTCACTCTCATCCGAAGACTTTTAATGCCTCTTAGATCACGTAAAGTTTGGAAGTGTGCCTCTTAGTTGTTAAACAGTTAGCGATCTCTCTCTCCAAACACACACCGCCTCACAGCTCAACCTCAGAGACACAAGATAAAAGAGCAGTTGTACACCACCGTCTGTTATCCACTATTTAACCTGTGCCATATAGACATTTTTAGATTTCCGCCATTGCTACACAGCAGCTTGTTTATGCGAACTACAGTATAGTAGTGTTTTTGAAGCAAATAGATAATTGTTATCAGTGCAGTGATATTTTCATTACTTTAAAACACCTTTTTATGTTACTATTCCTTTAAGAAGGGGTTAGATGGCTTTTGAGCCAGGGACTAGTCCAATTGCAATCTTGGAGTCAGGAAGGAATTTTCCCCCTCTGAGGCAAATTGGAAAGGTTTCACATTTTTTGCCTTCCTCTGGATCAACAGGTTATATACAGACTTACAATTGAACTTAATGGATGTGTGTCTTTTTATAACCTAACTTACTATTTTACTATAAACATATACTAAAAAATGTTTAACACTCAGTGCCACTGGGTCTCCTATACATATGCAGTAACGTCCCTAGACCCAGATGTTTACGGTGTAACAGAGGAGAAGACAGGGATGCTGGTTGTGGGTCAGGAGAGATTGTTTTGTAGTGCGATGGAATAAATGGTGAGGCCAGGGCTGTAGAGCCTGATACAAGTTGCATGTGTACTAAGTAAAAACCTTGAGGTTCCTGCAATGCCTGGGTTCTGTTCAGATTTCTTAGGTTTATATTGAACTACAATTGTGAACAGAACCATGCTGCTAAAGCTGTAAGTTTGTTTCCCACAAATTGTCTAAAGGTTTGTAGTTTTTAGATGTGGCAGAGGCGTAGGCAGATGTAGCAAAACAAACACTGTCAGCACTTGCTGTTTATATATATAGGGTGTGCTATGGAACCTTCGCTTCCCCATAGGAAACAGGCTTGAGAAACGGCCCTGTGAGGCCCGAAACATTGCCAGTTGTCTGTCTACCTGCACAACTGAGCTAATAAACTCACAACGTTGAAACAAAATTACAACTGACAGTGTGCTGCAGTCATTGGACTTTGTATTGTATTCCCCATAGGAAACTGTCAGTTGTACTGAGACAGCAGTAAAAGAACGACAGTGTAGCCATCTTTTCTTCTGCTACTTTCTGCCCCCTGCTATGAAGATTCCTAGCAAGTCACACGTATATGCACATGGTAATGGTATCTCTGGCCTAGGCCATAAATAATTTGTAGCATCAAAGTGCTGGATTTTGGGGCAGCGTGAGTGTGTGGGGGTACAGAATACTGCCAGGGTTTTTTTTATTGGTTAACAGATACAAACTAAAAAATATGATTTTGTAGTAACAACAATGAGCTGACACTATTTATCCCAGTGTCTGGGTTTAATATGCTGGCTGCAGTACTGACCTGATTCCTATCTGGCTTCTCTGGCTCTGGGGTTTGGGATGTACAATCATCGGCTACTGGGTTTCTGGTTTTGCAGTACTTTCCATTAACCTGGTCCAGTAATGAGCAGTTGCTCTGGTCTTGGGTAGGTTCTTTGGATTGCAATTCCATGTAATTACACACTGGCTTCTGTCCCAGGAAAAAGAGAAATTACAGTAAGTATTGCACTGCACACATCTTTCCAACACATATATATGCTTATCATATACACAAATGTTTCTTTTTTTTTTTGTAAAATGTTTTTATTAATTTTGTAAAGTAAAGTTGAGGGGTACAGAAGAAAAGGGATGGGGAAAGAATGGTAGAAAGTAGTACATTCCTTCGATGCGTTACACTAGACAAATGTGTCTTTTTGGGATGTCATCAGTGTGATGCTATTTCACATGAGTGCAAACATGAGTATACAAAGAAATTCTGTGGACATATAGACATAAATCAATATAGAAGTCACCCCATGACCTGTATAAATGATTTGGCCAGCAGCCTTTTGCCATTATATGGTCATGGAACTCCTTCCGTGATTGCAAATATTTTACAAGATGATGTTTATTATTCCATTAGCATTAGCCTCAAGAGAACTAGGTAAGCAAATCCAAGCATCTGCTTCCAAGGCTTTAGGGGCATAGGGGTTTAATTCCCCCTTCCCTCCTACACATAAACTGCTTCCCTCGCGGGCAAAGGTTAGTTAGGGCTTTTCCAGTAGTGCAGCACCTTGTTGTACCATTATTGCAAACAAGAGGCTCAGAATAAATGATTAATGTCTGTAATGGTTCTGCTCATTCCTCAGCACAGCAAACAGTTCAGTGAGCACTGGCACAGGCCTTTGCAGAGTAGCTTTCAGGGAACAGGTGCAATAGAACATCTGTTCTAACAAGCACATGCGCTCTAAAGAAAGCTGTGTTTGAAAGCCAGTTGTTGGAAAAGACAATTACTCATGCAAAAATTAAAGGGAAATGACAAGAGGATAACCAGTAGCAAGGTGGATAAAGTCCATAAAACAATGCTGATCATGTCATTGAGACTGAGAATTAAAATAGGCCCTGGCATTTCAGGTACACAGAGGCCCAGCAGCCCACACAGAAGCCCAAACAGCCCCCACCAGCCCACTAAATAGTGACTTTCTATGGCACCTTATAGCAGCCCCTCTGGCATTTGCCAGAACCCACAGATTGCCAGTCCAGGCCTGCATTGAGAATCCTGAAGACCTAAATAGAAAATGTCAGGTTGACACCAATGTACACAGCCATTATGTGTACTTGCCGAACTAAACAGGAGGCCTGACAAGAATTGGTTTTATACAATCCATGGGCCTGATTTATAAATGGTTGAAACTTGTGTTAGAATAACTATAGGTCACTGTGACCCCTTTGAAGTCAAAGACTACTGTGCTCTGCACCAAGTGCCTAATCTTTATTCCGGCACCAGGTGAAGAGTGCAGCAATGCCCCTGTTGCAAGTAGGGATGCACCGAATACACTATTTTGGATTCGGTCGAACCCCTGAATCCTTCACGAAAGAATACCAAACCGGATCCTAATTTGCATATGCAAATTAGAGGTGGGAAGGGGAAAACATTTTTTACTTGTTTTGCAACAAAAATTCACGTGATTCCCCTCTGGTTTGGCCGGGCAGAAGGATTTGGCCGAATCCTGCTGAAAAAGGCTGAATCCTGAACCGAATCCTAGATTCGGTGCATCCCTAGTTGCAAGTCCAATGTGAATTACTGTAAGGGGTGTGTTCCTGCAGTCGTGGCAGGGGCATTGTTAAACAAGGCCCTTTATGTCTGAAAGATTCAGGGATTCTGAATTATCTATGTCTTTTCTGCAAGGGCTTGAAAACCTATAACAATATTTAGTGTTACCAACTCATCAGCCAAAATGTTCTATAGCTACAGGTATTATTAGTCCTGAGTACATTCCCTACATCTAGTGTTGGACAGATACAGTGTAGATTCTAGAACCAGAAATCTCACAGAATGACAGAAAAACATTTTTATAGAGCAATAGGAACATCTACATAATTAAGAAGGGATGTGGTAGTGAGTAGCAAAAGGATGTGGCTTTGTTTCTTCTCTTGCTGCCATTTGACAGTGTATCAAAAATACTTCATTTTTATATGAAATGATGTGGAGCTGCTGTTCATTAGCAGAGAATGGCCACCTTATTAATATAGAATGGATGGAAACAACTGTGGCAAATTAGCTATAAAAGATGGACCAAAATCACTGAAAAAGACTGAAAAAGTCATCACAGTTCAACGTTTCAGAGAGAATCTCTTAAAGAAGGTATTTTGCATTATTGCTTTTTTAAATTTGGTTTAGGAGATATAAGCCTTCATTCCCTAATGCTTCTGCCAGCTGCACCAATATATATACCTTCTATAAATCTGTTAGTGGGGTGCTTGCTACTTGAATTGACAGAACAGTTTGTTTCAGTTTATGGAATATTTAAACCCAGAAGGTCTGATAAATTAACCTTGTCTCACATACCTCCTTAACACAGTGAGGGACAACAGGTGGAGACCATTTGCCTCTGCTCAGGGTTTTGGATAAGGCCGCTTCTTGCTCCCAATCTTCAACTATCTGGAGGATTTCCAATGATTCCGCCGCTTGCATCACCTGCCTCTCAGAATACCCGCTTGTAGAATTAGCTTTATTATGCCATCCTTTGGATGGCAATGTCTGACCACAATCTAATCCTTTCTCAAGGTTCTTGTCTTCATCACATGAGATGAGGCCATAACTGATAGTCCTCGGATCTAAGTGTGCTTGTGAATGGGCATGAACAGGGTGTGGAGGTGGAGTGCCCCTAAATAAAGGATTTTCACAGAACAAACTTTCATCTTGTATCTCGTCCTCATTGAAATCCTCATCATTCTCATGGCCTTCCTTTAGATCTGCTTTCTCCTGCGTATAATCCTCTGGGTCTTCATAAAATGGGTCCAAATCTGTCAATGAATCTTTCTCTTGGTAACAAAAAGTCTTTTGAGGTCTCCAAGGTTTCTCATTTTTATCAATCTCATCTTGAAGTTCCTCCATACACAGCTGAGCCTGGATCATGCTCACCAGTATTAAATTGGTAGTCACACTGTCCTTTTCCTTATCTTGGCTCCTTGTGCTGGAGGGTGCCAAAGGCATGAAGGGATATTGTTCCTCACCTCTTACAGTTTCAGTGCACAGATCATTCCTTGTCTCACAGGGCACAGCAGTAGGCGTACCTGGGCCAAATACATCGCCATGTGTTGCTCTGGGATCCTTTTTACACCAGACAATTGAATTGCTGGCATGGGCAACACAGTTTGTTGTGGGCCCACCAAGATGGGCACATACCATGGTCATTTCTTCCTCACTATCCCCATAAAATAAAGTTCTCCCTGGGTCGGAATGAGGAATGTAAACAGGCAAGTGATCATTGTCAACATCAAGCTGCAGATCTTCCATTTCACACAGTGCCCAATTTTCATTTGTCTTTGGATATCTTTCTCCAGCAGCAATGATGTTTCCTAGCGTACTCCCAGTCTGGATAACCTTGGATTCATGTCATCATGGGCTGAGAAACCCTGGCACTTTAAAGATGACTTCTCTAATAGCTTTCCTAAAAAGGACAAAAAAGCAAACAAGCAGGGTAAGTTGTAAGTATTTATATATATTTATATGGGTTTCTTTGTTAACAGGATACTATATACATTTTTTAGAAGCATAATTAAGCTTCCAATTTTTTGTGACAGCATGGCACATTGGTATTTGAGCAATCAGCAAGCAGCCTGTATGTAGTGTATGAGAATATATCGTTTGTATGGAGGGGTCATTGTGTGTATGTATGGGTGCTGGGTTCCATTTGGAGGTGTTGAACTTGATGGACTTTGGTCTTTTTTTCAACCCAATCTAACTATATGTAGTGCTCTGCTCTTCATCAGTGCAATATAGCCATTATGCTTAGAAAAAAATGTAATTGCACTGTGCACACTGCGGTAAATTAAATGAAGTAAATGATCCCTATTAAAATGTATGCCATATATCAGCCGAAGGGATCTTGAGTAATCAGCCTGTGTTTGGCCACTGGAAGCATATAACATTCCCCTATATCTCAGCCTATATCTATGGTAGTTCTGGTGTTTGTACTTTTGGTCAGTTGTCAAGAGGGCAATTACAGGGGTTTTGCTGCAGTGTGATGGGGCTACTAATATGTTGCGGGCAAGATGGTATTACCCTTAAAGTCTTGCTAAGATACCTAGCTATTTACAGTTATTGGAAACAATCCAGCTGTGGTTATTTGGGAATGGTGATTTTCGTTTAGCCACAGAAGTTTTTTTTATCCTTGTAAATGAGCTTGGGGTTTATGGGTGCACTGTAAGCAAGAGACAACCACATTCCCCCTTGCTGATACTTGGCTGAGGCCAGTTTTATGGACTTTGGAGAACATGCAGCCTGTCTATTCTCTGTAATATCTGAAACATTGTCTTTCACCTACACCGTAACTGTTGCACCCCTCTCTCACGGCTTGCTTCTGGAGAATAGTAGACAAAGTATCTTCAGTATCCCTTGTCTGTCATAAAGTACAGGCATATTTCCAGGCTTTGTACTGTCTCCTGGCTGGCTTTCAGCAAAATAATGAGTACAGGTATACACATTCACTGTATTTTCTTCCATGGAATAAGCTGGAGTTAATGATTTTGTACTTTGCAGTTCTACAGTGCTTGTGACTTTTTCCATGTATCTGAAAGTGATACAACATGGTCTTTTAAATAAGAACATCTTGTATTTTTCAGCTATTGCAAACCTTTAGCCTGCAGGGGTAAATGCACAGACTCGCCTTCTGGCATTAAACAAATGGCAAGCCGTAGCAAGTTTGTGACTACTGAATTCAGTTTGGACATAAGGAATTAAGTGAAAAAAATACATTATTTACTATAAATTTACAATATTGTCCCCTTGGAAGGAGGAAGGAGGCCAGAATGTTATGGATTTTCTATACAGTTAACACAGACAGATATTTGGCGTGGACAAAAGCACTGCAGTGTGATAACATGACTTTGGCACAATGGCACTGATTCACTGGGCATGCTCTGGGCTGCTATCAGTTACTGGGCTTAGGGACTGACTCACAATATACTGTATATACAGAATAGAAATGGCACAATATAAGGTTGATTAGTAATTAATACAGATAATTACTAAATGGCAGTTCAGAAAACAGTGCAATTAGCATCAGACTTTAATAACCAGCCCTGTAGCATCAGCTTAAATTAAAGGCCAAACTATTTTCTGTTTATAAATTTGCAACAACCCTTAAGCTTAGCTCCTCAACAGCTGCTCAGAGCCCACTGAGCATGTGAGTGGTGACCCCCTGTGACAAGTTTGAAGTCCTGGATCATTGCTGCTATGCTGAAACTTTAGGCTGGTACAACAACTTCACTATGTAAAATATGGAATTTTTAGCCATATTCATATTTAGGGTTTAGATAAAGAGGGTATTTGGCCAGGGCTCACTATAACTATACCTGCACTGTGTATAATTTCTCCCAGCCTCTTTCATATGTGAGTCCATGATGACTCCCTTAATAACATCAGTTGCCCCCCAAACCCACTCTCATAAGACCACTTCCCTACTCCAATCCCCAGGATGGTGAACGACAGAGAGAAGTGGGCACTGTACCTATAAATACCTTGTGCATGCGTGCTTGTTGGAGAGCGGAGCCAGGGAGCCCCAAGGCCTTAAAGCAGCCCATGGTATGAGCGCACACACACACACACACACACACACACACATATATATCTATATATATCTATATATATATATATATATATATATATATATATATATTTGTCCTACAAAATGACACATTTTTTGGAGGTCCCCTTGTCTGTCTTTCTGTCTAACGGTCAATCCTCAATACCAGTAGCATGCCAATCACAGCCCCTCACACAGGTAAACATTATCAATACTATCATGATCATTGATTTATATAACATGATCAAGATGTTAGGCAGAGCTATACAGTGCGACAAAATGATTCAATTTGTTATGGTTATGCTCGGTACAGACATCGGTTTGGAGTGGTGCAAAGGCCAAGTGCAATTTAAATGATCTGAAAGAGACAGAATTTGGCTGCTTCCTTTTCAGTTGTAATGAGCACAGTCATGTGAGCACATATATTTACTGGCAAAATAGTGTAATTATGGTGTCTGATACTCGTAGTAAATAACCCCTCGTTTGTAGCGCAACCTTGCACAGGCCAGATTGCTGTTCAGCTAAGCACTAGCCTAGGGTTGTTTTAGGATAGGCTACAGAGCTGTTTGCTTTTAGACTCATTGGAATACATTTTTTATTTCTTGGCAACAAGAGGAAAAACCTGTGTCCATTAAAGCACTATGTCGCTAGCAGTACTACTTTTTACCTACTGCTAGCAGCTAACCCCTTCCATGGACAGAAACAGAACAGCACCACTTCAAGATGAGATGGAAAGCGGAGCTAGCTATTTTTTTTTAAAAAAACACAGAAAATAAGCCACAGGATTTTCCCTGAAAAACACAAGGAGGTTTCTGCTTATGCTGATGAACTATTTACAGTGCTATGCTGAAGGAGAATTTACATTCTGCCCAAACTTGTTTTCTGTGATCACACCCAGGATCAGCGCCTCTCCTCCTACTCCAGCATGTTTAATATTAATCCAGAACATGCTGCAGAAGAAGAAAGAGTTTGCTCTAGACTAGAACATGATTTTAACAATCCTATACAGGTAGGGGACTTTCAGGCCATCTGCCAATTACAGCATATTTTTTCCACTTTCCTACAATGATTAACTTTTTCACTGTAATACTAAAACAGTATCTTGTACTTGATGGTAAGTAAGCTGCAGGAATCCATATTGGTGGCAAAACAATCCTATTGGTTTAATGTAATGTTTAAATGATTTCCAGAAAACCCCAACGATCTGAAAAAAAATTCTGGCTAATACCTGTACAAGTAAATAGACAGCTGCAGTTTTCCCTTGGCTCAGATGAGATGCATTTGAACCCCTTGCTAAATATGAACCCCATGGCTGATCTCTGCAGGGAGCATACTGGACCTGTCATGGCTGCTCTTGCATTTTGTGAGATGTTCCATGTAACTACAAAGAAAGCAGTGGTTATCAACCACATAATTACAGCCTCAGAAGGTGGATTAAATTTAGCTCTCAAAGGGCCTGTGAATGACAGGTTAGCTCTCGCTGTGATAACCAGAACTTTACTTTGAATTGTTACCCAAAGTGGTTTGCTCAGTTCTAAATAAACCGCCAGCAACATTCTCTCACACAAACGCTTAGCGTTTATTACTTTATTAGAGTTTCAGAAAACCTATGCATGTGTTTTATATTTTGGATTGGTTATGGGAAAGAGAATGGATGGGGCAACTCAGATGGGACCTCCCAGCGATGCAAACAACCAGTACTGAGGGACATGCTGCTGCAGGTCAAATAATAGGGGACTGTAGATCTGAAAATTGATTGGTTACTGCCTGTTGCCTACTGTGTGACTAAAGTTGATTATCCACAAAACTTCCTGTCACATTCTCTGCAGTACAACTGCACCACCTATAAAACATTACATTTAGGGTCTCTATAAAACTGTATGCTCAATACACAAGTAGCACTTTATGCTGAGGTTCTCTCTGCTCTTATATACTACTGCCGCTATGCCTCTGTATTGCAGGGAGCATTATCATATACAGGTATCTGGGACCAGTAATCCGGAAACCCATTATCCAGAAAGCTCCAGATTACAGAACGGTTGTCTGCCATAGACTCCATTTTATCCAAATAATCCACATTTTTAAAAAATGATTTCCTTTTTCTCTGTAATAATAAAACAGTACCTTGCACTTAGATATAATGAATCCTTATTGGAAGCAAAACCGGCCTATTGGGTATTTTTAATGGTTACAGGATTTTCTAGTAGACTTAAAAGGATTGTTTACATTTGAGTTAACTTTAAGTATGATGTAGAGTGTGATATCCTGCGATTTACAGAGCATTTCTTTTTTAGGAGGGGTCAGTGATCCCCATTTGAAAAGAAAAAATGAAGACCAATCGAAAAATTGCTTAAAATTGGCCATTCTATGCTAAAAGTTAACTTAAAGGTGAACCTATATATGTTTTTGTATAAAAAGCTGTATTGTTGAGTGTGTGGTAAGCTTGAAAAATAGGCTATGTGTAGCCTGAAACGTTGCTTATCCAGGTCCTGCCAGTGTTCCTAATAAAGGCAGTTTTATTCAAGAAAGAATTGTGGTGCTGTACTTCAACCAATTGATGTAAGAGGATTGGAAGGTGGCCATTCAGCGTACGTGCACCAGAATTTACTGATTTGAAGTTTTGTGAGCTGATTCTACCAACCAAGCAACCTATATACAACCTTGGCATATACAACCTCGGCAGGTCTGAGATGGCGGATTTTCGGATTCAAACTTTTTGCAGCTCGAAATATTTTAGGGTTTTTTTCCCAGTAAAAATAGTATAAAAAAAAACCCCAAACTTTTCGAGTTTTTAGCATTCAGACTTTAATAAATAACCCCCAAAAAGTCCGATTGGGAAATAATATTTGAACCAATGAAATGAATGAATATATATTGGTTAGTAGCTTATAATTACATTTAGGTGGAGTTCCCCTATAACTGAAGCTAACTACAAGCATAGAGAAACTGGGTCAAAGAAATGTAATGCTCAAATCGCTACTACTTACCAGAACTAGAACACTGGGTTTCTCTCACTCGCTGTTAACCTGCTCTCCTTAAATAAAGAGAAATTATATTCCCCCCACCCGTTAGTCTCTTTCATACTTCCTGTCTGTATCTTCCAGCAAGTGCAAGCAGTGTGGGAGGAGCACAGCCAAAAACTCACATTTTCACTTTTCGCCCTCTGCATTATTAAACTACAGCCACTGTAACGGAGGAGGGAACAGGATGATGGCAAATAAGTTAATAGGAAGGGGGAAATTAGGTTTGCATACCCTGGCACATGGCATATACCCAACTGCAGGCCGGGACTGACAATCTGTGGGTTTTGGCAAATGCCAGAGGGGCTGCTATAAGGTCCCATAGCAAGTCAGTATTTAGTGGGCTGGTAGGGGCTTTTTGAGCCTCTGTGTGGGCTGATTGGGCCTCTCTGAAATGCCAGGGCCTATTTTAATTCTCAGTCCGGACCTGCCCAACTGTTTAAAGGGGGGACTGTCATGAAAACAAAAATTTGATGAGGTCCTCCCCCCAAAATAGTTCTACCAAAACAAAACCTAATTGGAAGCAACCTTTTAACATACAGTAATTACATTTTAAATAAAAAAAAAAAAAGAGGTGCGTCACTTTTAAGTTATAGGGCACCTTTTGGCTAGATACATTATCCTCAACCAAAGGTGCGGGCTAATAGTCCACATTTTGGTCGGGAGAAACAGTAGCTTTGTTTTGAAATTGCCCCCCCCGCCAGCGTTAGGCCACCCACTTCAAAAGGCAGCCATGTTGCCATGCTGGGGCACACGCATGTGCATAATGAGCTACTGCCACAACTTGCTCATTATGCGCATGTATGTGACATCAGAAGCGCATTTGTGCATGCGTTCTGACTGACATGGTCGCTGTCCTAGCGCCTGCAGAGGGGCAATTTTTTAAAAACAAACTACTGTTACCTCCCTCTATTAGCCCACACCTATGGCTGGGGATAATATATTTAGCCAACAGGTTCTCTTTAACTTTTAGAATATTATAGAATGGCTAATTTTAAGCAACTTTTCAATAGGCCTCCATTGTTTCTAGGGAAGCACCGAATCCACTACCCCCAAATCCTTTGTGAAAGATTAGGCCGAATAACGAAAAGAATCCGAATTTGCATATGCAAACTACGGGTTGGAAGGGGAAAACATTTTTTACTTCAATTTCTTTTTTTACCTCATTTTCTCTCCCCGCCCCTAATTTGCATATGCAAATTAGGACCTGGATTTGGTTCGGCCGGGCAGAAGGCCGAATCCTGGATACGGTGCATCCCTAATTGTTTCATTTTTATATTTTTTTAATTATCTGCCTTCTTCTTCTAACACTTTCTAGCTTTAAATGCTTTGAAAGGCTACAAATGTATTGATATAATCCACTTTCGTTGCAAACTGGGGGCGCTGCTGAACAAAAAGTGAAATAACTCAAAAACCACAAATGATAAAAAACAAAAACCAATTGAGGGTTTATGTTAGAATATCACTCTCTACATCATACTAAAAGTTTGTTTCAAGGTGAACAACCCTTTAAATACTATAGCACATTTCTTTGTCGCTCTACTGTGCATCTATCAGCTTCTGGATTTTGAAGAAAGGAGAAATAGGATCTCTTGCTTATGATTTCCACCAAGCTGTTGCAGTTTTCTGCTAACAGGAGCACTGGTCTTTGTATGTGTATTTTACTAGCCTGTGGTAGAATGCTGTACAGGTCCAATTTCTGAAACCTAGACCCAGTCTAGACCATGCACCTGCAACCTGCATCGGACCTGCTACCGAGTAAAGATTAAGATTTGCTTATTTTATTACCTGCATCCATACCCACATCAACAAGTCCTACTGGCAACCTGCTAAATATCAGAGAAGTCCTGAATAGTAGGATACAAATATGTAATAGTATGAAATATTTTGGCTCAAAATAAGTCTGCATTCTTGTTTACAGCAACAATTGGGTGATTGACACTAGCTGGCATTTTATACTTCCAAAATATTCATGTTTATCCAGCCTCCTAAGCATTTCACCCTATTTGGAATGCCCTTTATTTTATTCTATTAATATTATGTAAAGAAAGTAAGAATTGTACATAATAAGGTTATACATACAATCACGCACGAGGGTCTATTTATAAAAGTGGTGGAAAACTTGCAATGCAATGCCCACTGCCTTAAGCTATAGATCACATGATTTCTACCCAAACTGTAGAACTGTAAATACTGGGATGGCTGGAGGTGTCTTTTGTGCCTGGTCCTACATTTACTATACAAAAACCCCATTCAGTTTGGATTCAGCCAACCAATAGACCCTCAAAAGAAGATCTGACTGAATAGCCAACCGAAACCCTATTTAGAATCCATAAAGGAATCTGAGCATCATTGTCCTAAATGGTCACAGTTTTAGATTTAGTAGGGATGAACCGAATCCAGGATTCAGGCTTTTTCAGCAGGATTCTTGTCCCTGGCCGAACTGAATCCGAATCCTAATTTGAAAATGCTAATCAGAGTTGGGGAGGGAATAACTTGACTTTTTGTCACAAAACAAGGAAGTAAAAACATTTTTCCTTTTCCGCTCCCTAAACTGCTTAAAGCTAATTAGGATTTAGATTCGGATCAGTATTTGGCCAAATATTTCACGAAGGATTCGACTGAATCCAAAATAATTGATTCAGTGCTTCCCTTGTTCTGAGATCAAAGAACCTAAATGCAATAATGTAAGGGCTGATATTTTATGAACCAATGATAAAGATTGTGTCAAAACTATCCTCTGAATAATGGTTTCTGCCTATTTTAGTACCACACAGTTCGGCGCACTAATAGCTGTCGGCACATGGGTTCTACAGCACAGAAGAAAAATAGCATATTGTGTAAAACACATTCTATACCCCCAACATATTACATTAGTATGGGTTTGTTGATGTACTTCTTCTACAATTCCAATGTTTTTTGGAATAAAGTAACCAGATAATTATTCTTCTGAGCTGTCTGATAATCGGTTATGTCCAATAGGGCTTGGCACTCAGTCCCCGGGATCGATAATGACTAAGTCAACGGAATGGCTCATTTTCAAGCAGCAGTGGTTGAGTAATACCCCTTTAAACTGACCAAATCATAGAAAACTTCAAAGAATGTTCAAGATGGTGCGGAGGTCGGAAGGAAGCACAGGGCCGTGGGAGGAAATGCAACTGCCGGCATGTGACTGAGCCAGGTGCATAAACAAGGCAGACAGATACAGTATATGTTACAGCCTGGCACAGCGCAGGCTCTCTGTGTCCAGATCTAAAGCCTCGAAAAGCAGGAAGTTCATGTTCCACTTATCAAGGTTCATCATTTATTTTTAGCGTTTCAATAAAAGTTTGTGTGCTTTGCTCCGTGTTAGCCTATTGCCTGGTGTAGCTTGCTCAGAGGAAACAGAACTGTCTGCCAGGAAAGTAACCGTCTGTCACTTTTAAGAACTATTTCCTAAAGTTCCAGATTGCCTACTCTGTGGTGTGCGTCACTGTTTGATTCATAACTGCACACACATCATATATGTAGATAGCATAGGGGTTTGGGCTAAATTCATCACTTAAAACCCAGAATGCCTTGGGCAGCACCAGCTTCTCCAAAATGGTAAAGCATATAACTCTGATGTACAATTTCCTATATATATATATACCCCGTTGATGTGGGGTAGATTGTAATACTCCAATAAAAGCCTTTTTCACAATACCCGTGAGTGCTCTTAACTATATCTTTTTATATATATATATATATATATATATATATATATATATATATATATATATATATATATATATATATATATATATATAGGATAAGCTGGATGGCACATTAGAGGTAAAGAGGGATGGTTCACTTATGGATCAGCAAGGAAATACAAAGCCAGACCACAGTGGCTGCTGGGGTCAAAAGATAATCCTACTAGTGAATCCTTGTAGACCATGGTTGGTGTACATTTAGCAGACTTAGCTGTTGCAGCCAATGTCATTCAGATGAAGACCTATGGTCCATGGGTATGTTTCAGATGCCCAAAGAAGAGTTATTAACTTAATATGGAGCTTTCCAGATTTCTTTCATCACAACAGGTTTATCCTAACACTGGAGAAGAGAAGCTGGGAATAAAAT
Source organism: Xenopus laevis (assembly GCF_017654675.1). Classification (NCBI taxonomy): domain Eukaryota; kingdom Metazoa; phylum Chordata; class Amphibia; order Anura; family Pipidae; genus Xenopus; species Xenopus laevis. Next base: position 27,452,538 of record NC_054376.1, on the reverse strand, counting down.
GATCAGCTTAGATATTTATATAAGCATACAAAAAAGTCTTGCATATACACACTGGGCAGAATTTAGGTTCTTTGTACCCGCCACCTCCAATAAGCTCCATTATTAACACAAGCCAGCAATTTATGGCCTGAAATCTATAGAGCCAGTGTGTGTGATTTTGGCTAATTGAATTTGGCCTGTAAATGTGTCAGTAAATATATATATATTAGTTATCAGATTGCTTGAAAATTCAGGGACGCAGCGACACTGATCGCAGTTTAATGAAATAAGTGTAGCTTTTCTAGCTGAATTTTCTAGATAGGCCCCTGAATTTTCAAGTGATCTAGTAACCTTACTGAAATAGTGCCCTGTGCCTCCCACATAGTTGGACAAAAGCAAAATGCAACTGCATGGGACATAGCTGGGAGCCATTCGACTTTCCCAGACTGTTTTGATAACAGAGATCTCCCAAGCCCTTATTCATTTGATCAGTTTTTTATGACTTCTGCAAACGCCTTCCCTGACTCTACGCTGGCTAAAATGGAAAAACGCCGGCGCTAATCACACGCGGTTTGTTTTCCAAAGTCGCTTTGGAAAATGAATCGCCATGTGTGATTAGCGCGGGCGTTTTTTCATTTTAGCCAGCGTAGTCAGGGAAGGCGTTTGGTGAGATTGGTTACCGCAAAAACGAGGCGATTAGTCGGCAGGCGACCAAATCTCCCCAAAACGCCCTGTGTGGACTTACCCTTAAACTAACTTTTAGTATAGAGAATGATATTCTGAGACAATTTGCAATTAGTTTTCATTTTTTTATTTGTGGTTTTTGAGTTATTTAGCTTTTTATTCAGCAGCTCTTCGGTTTACAGTTTCAGCAATCTGGTTGCTAGTATATCAACCTTGCATTGATTTAAATAAGAGACTGGAATATAAATAGAAGAGGGCCTGAATATAAAGCCGAGTAATAATAAGTAGCTATACCAAAAGATTTGTAGCCCCACAAAGCATGGGTACAATGACCCCCATTTGAAAGCTAGAAAGACTCAGAAAAACGAGGCAAACAATTCAAAAACTATAAAAAGAAAAAATGAAGGCCAATTGTAAGTTGCTTAGAATTAGCCATTCTATAACATACTAAAAGTTAACCACCCCTTTAAAGATGTTATAATGGATATAATAACTTGCTGTGTCTTTAAACTACTGTAATGGAGTCCAAGACTCCTACAGACAGCAACCCTATGCAACTTACCTTACAGACCCTTCTTATGTTGCCTTTTTCCCCTTATCTTGATGGGGTGCAGTGTAACTGGTGTGCACAAACAAAAAGCCCCACACGAGGGAGTACTGCATATGGTCTTCGCCCAAGGCAAAGAAGAGGAGGGCAACTAAAACACAGGATCACACAATGTAGTGCTGGAAAATGGGCTGCTGTTTATGAGTAATTGTACAGCAACTCTATGCCATAGTACAAATAGCTGTTCCTGTTTACTGGGCCTTTTTATACCCTATAACTTGATTTGGACATTTGCAGAACTACTGTAGTACGTTTGTAGTTTAAGGGCAATGGCACACAAGGAGATTAATTGCCAGCGATAAATCTCTGCTGATCTTCAGTAAAAGCTTTTCCCACTGGCAATAATCGTTGGTGGCAAAACACATGTCTCTTCAGTCTCCCAAAAAAGTCTTCCTCTTGAGGCAATTTGAAGCGATTTTGGGAGACTGAAGTGCCATGTGAGTTTTACAACAAGCGATTCACATTATTACCAGTGGGAGAGCTTTTACAGAAGATCAGTCGCTCTCAGAAGCAGAGATGTATCGCTGGCTATTAATCTCCTTGTGTGCCATTGCCCTTAAACTACAAAAATACTACACTAGTTCTGCAAATGCCCAAATCAAGTTAAAGGATATAAAAAGGCCCAGAAAACAGGAACAGCTATTTGTACTATGACATAGAGTTGCTGTACAGTTTCTCACAAACAGTAACACCAAAAAACGAAGGTGGTTTAAAGTAATATAATGTAGCGTTGACCTGCACTGGTAAAACTGGTGTGTTTGCTTCAGATACTCTACTAAAGCTTATGTAACAAAGCTGCTGTGTAGCCATGGGGGCAGCCATTCAAGCATGGGATACACAGTAGATAACACATAAACTCTGAAGAATCCCATTGTATACTACAGAGCGTATCTGTTATCTGCTGTATATCCTGTGCCTTTTCTCCTTTTTCAGTCTTGAATTGCTGCCCCCATGGCTACACAGCAGCTTGTTTCTATAAACTCTAGTTGTGCTTCTGAAGCAAACACATCCATTTTTACCAGTGCAGAGCAACACTATACTGTCATTCTTTTAAAACACTTTCATTTTTGTTGTTACTGTTCCTTTAATCTCCTCGTGTGCCAGTGCCCTAATGTTGTAAAGGGTGGCTCGTGTTCTAAGCCATTTGTAGGACTGGTGGCACATGCTGCATTCTGCAACTTGTGCTGTATTAAAATCTGGCACAGCGCAGCAGAGGAGCCTTATACTTCAAGCCTCCTCCTTTAGTAAACAAAGTAAAGCAATTCAGTAACCAATCAGCAATAACTTTTCATTAGTTTCATAGTTCTAAGAGACCTGCACAGCAAGGGCCCCAAGGTAGCGTGAGATTTCAGACCCGCTGTTATGATCCATGAGAAAGGGCCTGACCCTCAGCTGACTTTTCTCTGTTTGACCATTAGTTCAGCTGATACACATACGACTGGAGCATGGGATGATGCCACAGCACAGTTTAATGCCACAGTGAATGTGTTATCATGTGCCTTATGCTAAGTGTGGTGCATATCCTGTCATACACGCAGAGGGGCTTCCTGCCTGGCTTTCACCACACTGCAGCTACTGAGAGAACCACACAAAAACAACACACACTGCAGCTAATGTGAGCATACCTCCCAACTGTCCCTTTTTTAGAGGGACAGTCCCTCTTTTGACAGCTGAACCTGCAGTCCCTCATTTGTACTGGAAAGTCCAGTTTTTCTCTGCACTGAACAGTCAGAAAAGGAAACAAAGTTTCTAACTTAATTGGCTTTTGGCAGAGAGCCCAGAACAGCCACAACAGAAGATAAGATACATTTGTAAGAATTCAAATGTATCTAGATAAGCAAATAAGTAATTTTAACAATATAAGATAACAGGTCCCTTGGGAAAAGTTAGACTCACAGCTTAAAGGGAAATTCACCTTCATTAGCAAAACTGTAATTACTGAAAACAAACAGAAATATGTTCAAACTTTTATAACCAGACAAATTTTTTAAAATGAACATGATAATTAGGGGGTGTGGCCACACAAATGGGAGCGGTCAAAAAAATTGCCACACTAAGCACTGCAACTTTTTTGTCCCTCTTTTTATTTCCAAAATGTTGGGAGGTATGCTGCGAGAACCACACATAAACAAAACACACTGCAGCTACTGAGAGAACCGCACATAAACAACACACACTGCACACACACACATACTGCTTCTAGCAAGCAAACACAATGCACAGCCATGTAACTAAAGCCTGCCTGCCATATGTCATTTACTGTAACAAGAACATTTCTGCAGGGATTACTGCGTTCAATTGTCTCTCTACAACTGTGGCCTTACAACGACTTTCTGTTTCCCCTACTCAGCAGTTTCTCCCCTGCCCCTTCATTTGTTCAGCCAGCCCTGGGATTATCCATTGTACATGCCAAGATTCCATACATAATGCAGGTTATGTACCGATAGGCGCTTAAAGCATACATGCGCTTCAGCTCATCCGCATTAAATGCCCTACACAAGCTCTACGCTTTACATGGAGGAATTACTTGGCCACCTACATCCATCTGTACTTGGGCAGCTACATCCATCTGTACTTGGACAGCTACATCCAGGACCGCCATCAGAAATCGCAGGGCCCCATACGAGAAAATTTCCTGGGCCCCCTGGGCTGCGCCCACTACAAGCCCCAACTACAGGTCCGACCTCCCCACCCCACAGTAAAAAAACAAAGTAAAAAAACAAAAAAAATACTGGTTGCTAGGGTTCCCATATGTTAATAAAAAATAAAAAGATATTGGTGGTCAGGGCCCCTCATAAAAAAAAACATTTGTGGCCAGGGCCCCCCCCCATTAAAAAATATTGGTGGCTAGGACCCCACATGAGAAAAAAAAGATTGGTGGCCAGGGCTCTGCCCACATTATGAGAAAATTGGTGGCCAGTGTCTAATCAAGTAAGTATGGCGTGGCCCCCTAATGGCTGCCCTGGCTACATCCATCTGTACCACCAATCACACCAGAGCCATGCTCACTTACTTGTATGCCCCACACCCTTTAGGAGTCTACAACTAAGAACCATTGGGAGGTATATGTGCACATACCTACACTGCTTCAATATGCCAATGCACTCCTTGTCTTTTCATACCTGAGACCCCCATTCATGTGTCTATAAACTTCCGACTCAGTTTTGAGCAGGAGAGTTGGCAGCATATAGCAGCAGCAAGGAGACACATTGGGCTACCAAATCCAGAATTTCTTTCTGGGTGTCCATGTGTTACTTTTGGCTTGACTGTCTAATATTATGTGCACGTCCAGGCTCCCTGTCTCACTCATTGTATATTAGGGATGCACCGAATCCAAAATTTTGGATTCGGCTGAACCCCCGAATCCTTTGCGAGAGATTCGGCCGAATACCGAACCGAATCCTAATTTGCATATGCAAATTAGGGGTGGGAAGGGGAAAACATTTTTTACTTCCTTGTTTTGTGACAAAAAGTCACGAGATTTCCAATGCAAATTAGGATTCGGTTCAGCCAGGCAGAAGGATTCAGCCGAATCCGAATCCTGCTGAAAAAGGCCGAATCCTGGCCGAATCCTGGATTCTGTGCATCCCTACTGTATATACAGTAGGTACAGCTCAGTTACATTAATATTGGCTTCAATTAAAATAGTGTGGAGGGGCATGACAGGATCCTGGCATCTTTGGCCTTCATTCTTTATTGTGGCACTATGTCCATTTGTATTCAGTTCAAACTGAAGCTTAAGGGTAGGATTCCACAATCGCTTTTGGCACAAAAACGCAGGCGTCACGTCGGATGCAACGGAAATAAGGTGAGATATTGAAATGTCGGATGAAGTCGCAGTGTTCATCCGACGCGGCACCTTCCGACAATGCTATTACTTACCTTATTTCCGTCGCATCTGACTTGACGCCTCCGTTTTTGCTCAGTGCGTCGGATTGCACCGAAATCACGTGTGGAGTCCTACCCTACAGTGGTATCTGGTTGCGAGTACTGATGATTTTATTTTTTATTTTATATTGATTCTCTTTCTATTTGGGCATTTTCCTGTTCATCTTAGCCTAACAACGCTATGGAAAAGTATTTTCCTCACTTGGAAATAATTCATAAATTTAGCAATTAGGGATGCATGGAATCCAGGATTAGGTTTGGGCATTTTTAGCAGGATTTAGATTCTGCCTTTCTCCGCAGGATTTGGATTTGACTGAATCCAAGTGACTGGCTGAACCGAATCCTAAAAATCATGAGACTTTTTGTCACACAGGCAAGGAAAACATGTTTAAACGTGCTGTTCTCTTTAACCCTCTCTTACACTTATTCGCATATGCAAATTATGGATCAGATTCGGTTTGGTTTTTGGATGAATATTTCATAAAGGATTCAGATTCAGCGTATTAAGTGCATCCCTCCTAGCAATGATGGGACAGCGTTAAAACAATGAGACTGTATTCAGTACAGGTATAGGTCCAAACTAAGATATAATTAATACTTATTGGAAGCAAAACCAGCCCATTGGGTTTATTTCATGTTTACATGATTTTCTAGTACACTTAGGGCACGAAGATACAAATTACAGAAAGATCAGTTATCTGGAAAACCCCAGGTCCCGAGCATTCTGGATAACAGCTGAGGTCCCATACCTGTATATGTCAGAGAGAGAGAGGCAACCTCGGTCATTCCATATGCTAACATTTACAACTCCCAGCATAATGCCTTGAGATAAGGACTGGTAGACGTTATAGTTCTGCATTACTTGGAGCACCAGGGTTATTCACCATGTGCATCAAACAGACAAAGCATGGAGGAACCGTCGGATAAATGGTAATTATCAACTGAATCACCCTGCATTCAACCAAATTACACAGCCAATGGCATTGCTATTTGCTGGCTCGGTATCTCTTAGGCTGGGAGCAACAGGCTTTGGCCAGAGCATGCCTCATGTTGCACCGACATGGAGGCAAAAACAACCCGAGGCACCCTAATGTGCCAATATTCATTCACACACCCACACGATGACAGCTATGCACCTATAGTCCTTTTAACACATCTTATTAAACTTCATTAACCGTTTAGTTGATGTGGCACTTTGTTCTTGCTATGATTCCTCCAGCCTCTAAATACCCAGTTTGGAACAGATCAAAGGGGAAAGTGGAAACTTTTAAATCTGCAGCATCGCCATTCATTTTTACCCATAAAGTGGATCACCGTACCAGAGGCCACCCCTTTAGACTAGAAGAAAAGAACTTTAATTTGAAGCAACGTAGAGGGTTCTTCACAGTCAGGACAGTGAGGTTATCGAATGCACTGCCGGGTGATGTTGTGATGGCTGATTCAGTTAATGACTATAAGAATGGCTTGGATGATTTTTTGGACAGACATAATATCAAAGGCTATTGTGATACTAAACTCTATAGTTAGTATAGGTATGGGTTTATAGAATTTTAATTAAAAGTAGGGAGGGGTGTGGGTATGGATGCTGGGTTTTCATTTGGAGGGGTTGAACTTGATGGACTTTGTCTTTTTTCAACCCAATTTAACTATGTAACTATGTAACTATATACAGACACACTCTATGGCACTCAAAGCGTTAAATCAACACACTGCTGCTTCCTCTGACTACTGAATGCCTATATTGGATATAGCATATAATAATATCCCCTTCTACAGAGCTATTTTTTATTATACAGTGCCTAGATATTATTATGGGATGTGTTTGAGAGAGTGAATATGGGCATATGGGAGAAATAAAAATGGGTGTGAGCGTCAGGTGAGATTTGCGAGGCTCTAACTTGGCAGAAACATCATTGAGTATGAATATACATGACGTTCCTTGGACGTGTTCCAGCTGTGAGAAGGAAGCCATGAGATTCCGGGATCAAGGGATAACCGCACGGTGTTGCTCATTTGGGGAGAGGGAGGGGGAGAGGAGGGACCAGCAGCGTGTATTGAGTCAATAGCCCCGTGGCATTGTGCGAGGGGTCAAACAAACACAAGTCTTATCTGTACATACAGAGATACTGCTTTATCTAGGCCCACCCCAGCTACACAACCTTTCATTCATTATAACAGAGCCGAAGTCTCCAGTCACCTCTCTCACACAGCCCCTATCTATATAACAGAACTGCTATATGTGACTAGTGTGTGTAAAGCAGCCTTAGGACAATGGAGAATTAACTTGCCAGTTTCTACTCACCTTTGCTTTCATTCCTTTCCCAAAGTCCATTGTGGTGTCTTGCACTTGTGAAGCACAAACACACACTAGGGTCCTACACAAAATTCTATTCTTACATTTAGATCAATCACCAATAAGAACCCTTGCTAATGGCATGCTGAAATTCTAGTCTGACTGCTGACAACTAAAGTAATCTGGCTATAGTGGCAGTAGTATGACAAAGTAAAGTCTGATAAAATGCTATTTTTGTGTGTGAGTTGCAGGTATTCCTATTGCAGGGTTGATTTACCTACTATAGCAGATACAACAACCGTATAATTGGATATGGGAGCCCTTTTAGCAGCCCTATGATAGCATACAGCAGCCCAAAGAGATCATACAGCAGCACTATGATAGCATACAGCAGTCCTATGATAGCACACAGCAGCACTATTATAGCACACAGCAGCCCTATGATAGCATACAGCAGCCCAAAGAGATCATACAGCAGCACTATGATAGCATACAGCAGTCCTATGATAGCACACAGCAGCACTATTATAGCACACAGCAGCACTATGATAGCATACAGCAGCACTATTATAGCACACAGCAGCACTATGATAGCATACAGCAGCACTATTATAGCATACAGCAGCACTATTATAGCACACAGCAGCACTATGATAGTATACAGTAGCACTATTATAGCATACAGCAGCACTATGATAGCATACAGCAGCACTATGATTGCATACAGCAGCACTATGATTGCATACAGCAGCACTTTGATTGCATAAAGCAGCACTATGATAGCATACAGCAGCCCTAAGAGATCATACAACAGCACTATGGAAGCATACACCAGCACTATGATAGCATACAGCAGCACTATGATAGCACACAGCAGCACTATGATTGCATACAGCAGCACTATGATTGATAACAGCAGCACTATGATTGCATAAAGCAGCACTATAATTGCATACAGCAGCACTATGATTGCATACAGCAGCACTATGATTGCATAAAGCAGCACTATGATTGCATTCAGCGGCACTATGATTGCATACAGCAGCACTATGATAGCACACAGCAGCACTATGATTGCATACAGCAGCACTATGATTGCATACAGCAGCACTTTGATTGCATAAAGCAGCACTATGATAGCATACAGCAGCCCTAAGAGATCATACAACAGTACTATGGTAGCATACAGCAGTCCTATGATAGCACACAGCAGCACTATGGTAGCATACAGCAGTCCTATGATAGCACACAGCAGCACTATGATAGCATACAGCAGCACTATTATAGCATACAGCAGCACTATTATAGCACACAGCAGCACTATGATAGTATACAGTAGCACTATTATAGCATACAGCAGCACTATGATAGCATACAGCAGCACTATGATTGCATACAGCAGCACTATGATTGCATACAGCAGCACTTTGATTGCATAAAGCAGCACTATGATAGCATACAGCAGCCCTAAGAGATCATACAACAGCACTATGGTAGCATACAGCAGCACTATGATAGCATACAGCAGCACTATGATAGCACACAGCAGCACTATGATTGCATAAAGCAGCACTATGATTGCATACAGCAGCACTATGATTGCATAAAGCAGCACTATGATTGCATTCAGCAGCACTATGATTGCATACAGCAGCACTATGATAGCACACAGCAGCACTATGATTGCATACAGCAGCACTATGATTGCAAACAGCAGCATTATGATTGCATACAGCAGCACTTTGATTGCATAAAGCAGCACTATGATAGCATACAGCAGCCCTAAGAGATCATACAACAGCACTATGGTAGCATACAGCAGTCCTATGATAGCACACAGCAGCAATATGATAGCATACAGCAGCACTATGATAGCATACAGCAGCCCTAAGAGATCATACAACAGCACTATGGTAGCATACAGCAGCACTATGATAGCACACAGCAGCACTATGATAGCATACAGCAGCACTATGATAGCATGCAGCAGCACTATGATTGCATACAACAGCACTATGATTGCATACAGCAGCACTTTGATTGCATAAAGCAGCACTATCAAAGCATACAGCAGCCCTAAGAGATCATACAACAGCACTATGGTAGCATACAGCAGCACTATGATAGCATGCAGCAGCACTATGATTGCATACAGCAGCACTATGATTGCATACAGCAGCACTATGATTGCATAAAGCAGCACTATGATTGCATACAGCAGCTCTATGACTGCATACAGCACTCCTATGACAGCTAGGGTCTCCACCTCTACTTGGAACAAAATACTAGCCTTTCTATCGCTGATATTGCTATATGTAACGATAATATATTTATTTCCTATTTATAACATTGTGGTATAATATAATTTGCAGCTAAGATGCTAAAATTTCTAGAGACTGATATTAGTTTTTCTTTAAACAAAATATTTAGGTCGGTGTTTAAACACGACAGACTGGCAGATTATGGAAGTTGTGGTGGGTGTTAACAGATGATAGATAAAGGGCAAAGAAACCATCCAGCACGAACTGACAGTTGCTGCTGCGATTTGAACCCAAGGATACAGCAGTCATATGATATTAAGAAACATTCTAAATGAAACTGCAGTCCTGCCCTGTTCATAGTGAAAGAAGCAGCCCATTCCCTGGCCATTTAATTTGCATCGGTCTGTGTACAGCCAGCACCACCAGTGCAGACAGTAAAGACAGGTGTGCAGTAGAACTATAACACCATCAAGTTTGCATGGGCACAGGCACAACCCTGGCACTCACCCAGTAGGCACTGATACTGGCTCGGTGTGAATAGGAGAAATGCCAATGCCTAACATGTGAGCAGGTCTGGACTGAGAATTAAAATAGGCCCTGTCATTTCAGGTACACAGAGGCCCAAATAGCCCATTATATACTGCGGGTCATTTCTCAACACTGGGCAAATTTGTCCATGGGCAGTAACCCATAGCAACCAATCAAATTGTTGCATTCATTGTTCTACTTGCAGCTGGCTTCAAAAAGCCAATCACTGATTGGTTGCTATGGGTAACTGCCATGGGAAAATGTGCCCAGTGTTGATAAATGAGCCCCAGACTTTTTATGGCACATTATAGCAGTCCCTCTGGCATTTGCCAGAACCCAGAGCCCCCTAAATCTGAAACATCGGTCACTACTTTAAGGATTCTAGTAGAACAATTCTAACCAGGCGACTGAAACACTGGAGCACCTGCTACAAGAGGCTGCAACAGAACAATGTTATTGAGAATATCCCCCCCCTCCGGAATTATAAAGGTTCCAGTGCAGCAATAAAACCTATGGCACATACCAAACCACTGGACTGTGGGGTGATACAAATATATTCAGTCCAGGGATCAGCAAGCGACTTTAAAGTGAAACTCGTGCGCCACAGGTTGGGGAGGTTGACAGTGACAAGAGCTCGGGTCACACTGCGGTTACTCACCCATTCTGTGCTGTAGTTGTCACTCTCGCGCCTTCCATTCACTCCGCTCTACCTCCGCTTACTCCCTCTAACTTATCCGCCGCGTCTCCCCTCTCCCCAGCTGTCTCCCTCCGCTTCTCCACCCCCGTCTGCCGGGTTGCCATTTGCTTACGCCCAGTGACCTCGCCTCCCCCTCTTGTTTCTGCTGCTTCACCTTCCAGCTGTTGTACGTCCCACACTTCGTACCCTCACAGGCCGAGCGCGAAAGTTGGAAAGTAGAAGTTCCCTGCCTCAGTCTGTCCTTCCCGGACACTTCTTCTGGAACTGCTGCTTCCGGACATTACAGGCAGATCCTTGTACCTCCCAAGCAGCCATTCCAGCTCTGTGACTTATAATTACATGGAGACTCTATGGCAGCACTCAGCATAGCAGGGAGAGATATGGTGCCTATAGTAGCAGGGATAATAGTCTCTGGGAAGGGAGTGTGGGATAGCAGGTATAGTAGGGAGAGATGGTGCCTATAGTAACAGTGGGATAATAGTCTCTGGGAAGGGACTGTAACTGTGGGATAGCAGATATAGTAGGGAGAGATGGTGCCTATAGTAGCAGGGATAATAGTCTCTGGGAAGGGAGTGTGACTGTGGGATAGCAGGTATAGTAGGGAGAGATGGTGTCTATAGTAACAGTGGGATAATAGTCTCTGGAAAGGGACTGAGACTGTGGGATAGCAGTTATAGTAGGGAGAGATGGTGCCTATAGTAACAGTGGGATAATAGTCTCTGGGAAGGGAGTGTGACTGTGGGATAGCAGGTATAGTAGGGAGAGATGATGCCTATAGTAACAGTGGGATAATAGTCTCTGGGAAGGGAGTGTGACTGTGGGATAGCAGGTATAGTAGGGAGAGATGGTGCCTATAGTAACAGTGGGATAATAGTCTCTGGGAAGGGAGTGTGACTGTGGGATAGCAGGTATAGTAGTTAGAGATGGTGCCTATAGTAACAGTGGGATAATAGTCTCTGGGAAGCAGTGTCGGACTGGCCCGGCGGGACACCGGGAAAATACCCGGTGGGCCCCGACCCTAGTGGGCCCCCGCCGGGCCAGACCCCCCTCTCCCAAACAGTTTTTCGGAAAAAACTATTTCGGCGCATCGCAGCGCCATTTGCGCACCCGCGCCTAGCGCCTTTTGCACATGCGCGCTTAGTGATTTTTGCGCATGCGCGATGCGCCGCCTGACGGAGTATGCTGATCGGCGCTTCAGCTCAAAGTAGGTAGCGGGGGCCAGAGGGGGGCCCTGGACAGCGGTCCCGGTGGGCCCCGGGCCCCCCAGTCCGACCCTGCTGGGAAGGGAGTGTGACTGTGGGATAGCAGGTATAGTAGGGAGAGATGGTGCCTATAGTAACAGTGGGATAATAGTCTCTGGGAAGGGAGTGTGACTGTGGGATAGCAGATATAGTAGGGAGAGATGGTGCCTATAGTAACAGTGGGATAATAGTCACTGGGAAGGGACTGTGGCTGTGGAATAGAAGCCATAGTAGGGAGAGATGGTGCCTATAGTAGCAGTGGGGATAATAGTCCACGGGAAGGGACTGTGGCTGTGGGATAGCAGGTATAGTAGGGAGAGATGGTGCCTATAGTAACAGTGGATAATAGTCTCTGGGAAGGGAGTGTGACTGTGGGATAGCAGGTATAGTAGGGAGAGATGGTGCCTATAATAACAGTGGTATATGCCTATAGCACTAGGAATACTTCAGCTGAGGATTAACATACATATGCTGACAAAATGGTGCCTCTAGTAGCTCAGGGAATGCTATGCTTTAGGAGGGACTCTGGCTGTGAGTTATTATTGATATTTAGGCAGAACTTGCAGTTACTTTAGTTACAATAAACTTAATTATATTGTGGTCAGCACTGCATCTTGCAAAAAGATGGGAATTGTTCAGAATTGCAAATCAAATCCAAGAGCATGCGCATCCCTAATTTAACCTGTGAAACCTATTTTCAGCTAAGAAAGTGTCAGAACGTGAAAATCTCAGTTCCGTGAGCAGAAATAGCCGTGGTGTGAGCCTAAGTGCAGGATATGTTGATGAGCCTCAGTTTTGAAGGTAAAATGTGTCTTGTGCTGGGGGAATGATATCAATACGGAGAGTTCTATAAACCACCTCTTTTAGCTGGCTCTGTTCTCATTGATTCTCATTGGTTATGTCACCATTGATTATGTTACCCACTTATAGCTTCTGGTTAGAAGATTTTTGCGGTGGAGGGGGGTTGCGTGTCTAAAGGTGGCCATACATGGAGAGATCTGCTCGTTTGGCGATGTCGCCAAACGAGCGGATCTCCCTCCGATATGCCCACCTTGAGGTGGGCAATATCGGGCTGATCCGATCGTGGGCCCTAGGTCCCAACGTTTGGATCCTAACGATGCCTAACGGGCGGTCGGATCGTGGGACCGCATCATCGAATAGATGCGGCCTCAGACCGACGGGATTTTTTTTCCCATCCGGTCGAGATCTGGCTGACTTTCGGGCCAATAAGATGCCGATGCGGTCTGTCGGCAGCTTTTATCGGCCCGTGTATGGCCACCTTTAGTTACGACACTGACTGAGACAAAGTAAGCGCAATTTCCCAGGCTATAGAGATACCTTGTATCACCCCTTTAACATATATAAGACATCCATATGCCACCTTAATGATATGTAGTGATGAGCGAATTTATTTGCGGCGGAATTCCAAATTTCGCCATGTGCAAATTTTTTCGCAAAACTGCAGAAAAATTTGGAGCGAAAAAACGCCCATTGACGATAATGCATTTGGAAAAAAAAAGACGCCATAAGAAAAAACTCCCAGTGACTTTAATGCATTAGGACAAAAAAGTCGCCATAAGAAAAAAACGCCCATTGACTAATGCATTAGGACAAAAAAGTTGCCATAAGAAAAAACGGCCATTGACTAATACATTAGGACAAAAAAGTCGCCATAAGAAAAAAAACACCATTGACTTTAATGCATCAGGACAAAAAGTCGTCATAAGAAAAAATGCACATTGACTTTAATGCAATAGGCGAAAAAAGTTGCCATAAGAAAAAAACACCCATTGACTAATGCATTATGACAAAAAAGTCGCCATAAGAAAAAATGCCCATTGACTTTAATGCATTAGGACAAAAAAGTCGCCATAAGAAAAAACGCCCATAGACTTAAATGCATGCGGAGCAAGAAAAGTGTGTGAAAACACCCAACTGACAATGCGTTTTGCGAAATTTTACTGTTTTGCAGATTTGTTCATCACTACTGATTTGTAATCAGTTTAGATACAGGTTGACTCACTGCTTAAAAGTCAGTGCGGCCTGCAGCATATATATCTGTGCCAAACGTAATCAAGTGGGTTTCTTACATGGCTAATATGACAGCAATTAGGAAAGTATCTCTGGTGTGAGATACAGTGTAATAAACTTTGTAATAGGCATGGTAGTCTTGTGTTATGTGGACTGCATTAGGGTAATAGCTCACAGGGCAGTTGCAAGTATTTTGGTGCCCACAGAGGTGGGAATTGCCCCTACATTACCCTAAATATTAATAGTTTGGCCCAGGCAAACATGGAGCATACGTATACCAGCAGGGTCTAAGCAATTACCATTCAAGTCAAAGGAGAGCATTTTGCCACCCACTTTGCTGTAAATCCTGTGGGGTGTAAAAAGCTGTTAAATGACTGGTGTGCCAGTGCCCCTATACATGTCACCTCTGTGCCACTTGAGATGCCACCTTCAGGCCAAATTATGTAAGATCTTTTTCTCCTGTTTTATAGGATCTTTTGTCTTTGACACCAAATGGACCAATGGAATAGCACTTTACAAATTCCCAGGCTGGATTACTATCTCCCTGATCGCATGATTGGTTGGTTTACACCAATCAGGGAGATTATCGGGTTATGATGAACCAGTATGAACAAGATAATTCAATGTATTGGGTCTGAAGCCACAGTAGCCTATGTGGGGTAAATAACCACCCATTACACGTCACTTAACCTTAGTTTAGGTTACAAAACCCCTCTACACACACACTCCATTCCTGATTATGTCCAGCCACACCAACTATTTGACAGCTGCATGATGCCTTTTATTGTGATTGGTGGTACATGTATGGCTGTCCCTTCTCTCATGGGCAGATTTATCAAGGGTCGAAGTGAAAATTCTAATTTTCAAGTTTTTTTATTCCCAAAACTGTCAAATTCGACTAGGGAATTGTTAAAATTCGAGTTTTTTTTAAAAAAAATTGGAATTACATTTTCAAGATTTATCATACTCTGGCCCTTTAAGAACTCAAATTTGACTATTTGCCACCTAAAACCTGCTGAATTGCTGTTTTAGTCAATGTGAGTTGCCCAAGGATCAATTTGGAGTTGCTTGCTGCCTTCCTGACATTCAAGTTTTTTTCGGAGAAAAACTGAAATCGAGTTTTTAAAACTCAAATCGAATTCGATTTGAATTTGATTCAGTTTTCGGCTCGATCCTATTCACCCAAGTTTAGAAGATTTCATTTTTAAATAAATTTCAATTGGTCGAATTTCGAGTTCAAGGGAGTTTATGGGCATTTAAAAAAACCTCCCATGATTTTGAAATTTGACCCTTGATAAATCTGACCCTTACTGTCCTGCAGCATTGGGTTTCATGAAACAGCAGATGGATGGAATTGCATAGCACCCACACCGCAGGCAGTTACAATTGCCAGTGTGATCTAGTGCACAGAGACTAATGGCACCTAATTCATGCAGCCTGAGGTTGAGCTGTTTTGTAATTGCTGATCATGTCATTGAGGCCAAATGGCTTTTCTCACTCTCCCTGTGTCTCAACATAAAGTGTAGTAATTTCCTGAAATCCACGCTGCTGTGCTTGTTGGGAAACACTGTGGGCACTAAATGTCATGTTCTAAGGTATTTCCTGAGCATAGAATTGCATCCGATACAGCAGGAAGCTCCTGTGGCTAAAGGAAAATGGAGTTTTTTAAAATGATAAAACAATTGTACCTTTGAAATGTTATTGCCAAGGATTTGAGGCTGACAGATGACTCTGGGAACTGTAGTTTGTAACGGCGTGGAGATGTCTGACATGCTTTGTTTAGTGTCTAAACGTATTGATTGTGTCTGTAATTGTCCCTTTTATAAGTAGTTATCTTCCTGTGTGTTCTGCTGCATTCCTTGCTACAGAGGAGATAAGTATGGCAGGGTTTCCCTGAGAAGTAAATCTTGGGGTAGTTACCCATGGACATTCTAAATTATGTTTGAATTGGATTGGACTTTTGTACATTTCACTACACAGCAAAGCAAGGGGTCACTCAGTCTGCCCTGTGGGTCTATAGCAATGGAAATGGACAACCTAAAAATGAGCAATGTGCAGGCTGTGCTGGGTCTAACCAACCAATTGCCCCTGCAGCAGTTCACAGGTGGGCGGTGGGCCTGACACACTGTCAGCCCACTCCCTTAGACCTTCTCCAGCCTGTCTCATCCCCATTTATATGTGCCAAAACTGCTTGCTGACAATTTAAAGGAATAGTTCAGGATAAAAATAAAAACTGGGTAAATAGATAGGCTGTGCAAAATAAAAAATGTTTCTTATATAGTAAAAGTGGCCACACACGGGCCGATAAAAGCTGCCGACAGACCAAGTCGGCAGCTTATTGGCCCGTGTATGGGGCCCCCCAACGGGCTTCCCCAATCGAGATCTGGCCGAAAGTCGGCCAGATCTCGATCGGATGGGACAAAAAATCCCATCGGATCGCGGCCGCATCTGTTCGTTGATGCGGTCCCGCGATCCGAACCCCGTTCCTATGCATTAAAATCCGACCGTTGGGCCCTAGGGCCCACGATCGGATCAGCCCGATATTGCCCACCTCAAGGTGGGCATATCAGAGAGATATGCTCATTTGGCGACATCGCCAAACGAGCGGATCTCTCCGTGTATGGCCACCTTTAGTTAGCCAAAAATGTAATGTATAAAGAAGAGTGACTGGATGTCTAACATACTGTGATAGCCAGAACACTACTTCCTGCTTAAACATCCATTCACTCCAGCCTTTATAGATTACATTTTTGGCTAACTAACCATATTAGAAACATTTTGCACAGTCTCTCTATTTACCCAGTGTTTATTTTTACACTGAAATGTTCCTTTAAGAGTGATGGGGTGAGTACGTAAATCATTGTGGTAGGATAGGTTGGTCACAGGTAGGGTGAGTGAGGGTCAGGGTCAGGGTTGGTTCATGTTGCCCCAAGCATCACTAAAGCATAGGGTGCTGTGATTCAAGGCTCCAGGTACTATTGTGAATTTGTGGCATGCTTAGCTTAAAAAATTAGGTACATTTTATCATATTTACAGTAATTTCTCTTTCCTGAACTCCGAAGAAACAGCATATACCATGGGTTTATCCCCCCCAAATTGATTAGGAGAGGCTCCAAAACTCTCCTCCTTATTAAAAAATCTATATTAAGTCCTCCCTCCAACAAACCTGCTGTCTAGTTTCCAAGCCTATAAAAAATATGGTAAATGCTGTTTCATCGTAGTCCAGGAATGAGAAATTAAGATAAGTATCAAATATCCCTCATTTCTGGACTCCTGGAAACAGTATACACCATGGGACTTACCAAAGCTTATATGGGAGGGAAATAAAGAAAAAAACAACATATAGAATGCTTAATATTTTACTGAGACATAGAATTCAGAACCGATAAAACAAAGACTGCTTCTTTACTGCTGCGACATCAAGCTTGTAAAATAGAATAAACGTCTCTGGACTGAGCCAAGTAGCGGCTCCACAGATTTCCTCCATCGGAAATTCCCCTTTAATGGCCCAAGAGCTAGATAAGGCCCTAGTGATATGCGCTCTTAGATTTTGATGTGCCTGCAAACCCTGCTCCTTATATGCTGTTTTAATGCACATTGTCACCCAATTACTAAGTGTCTTCTTAGAAGCCAACTGTCCTTTGCGAGGCCCCTGCAGAATTATAAATAAGTGATCTGTCTTTCTGATAGAAGCTGTTCTTTTGACAAAAATTTTCAGAATCCTCGCTGGATCCACTTCCAAAAGCTTGAAGTTGCTCTTGTATGATTTCTTCTGGAAATCTTGGTATAATTATGTCCTGGGTCAAGTGGAAATTTGACATTGACTTAGGTAGAAAAGCTAGATCGGGTCTTAAAATGATTTTATCCACCAAAAACTAAACAATTCTGCCTGAGCCTGAAGTTCACTGATTCTTCTTGCAGACACAATAGCGATCAGAAAAACAACCTTCCAGCAGTGAAGACTAGAAGCTATATTTTCTGAAGGAGAGAATGGAGGTCTTGACAACATCCTAAGAATTGTCAACACGTCCCAGGGAGGACAAAAAAACCTAGATTTGGGTCTTAATTTTGTTATAGCCATGCAAAATCTCTGAATGAGTTCATCGTTAGTAAATCTAATACCTGAAATGGCAGAAATAACAGATATCTGCACTTTATGGCACTTGGACTAATGCCACTGTCAAGCCCTGTAAGAATTCTAAGAGCTCTACATTGTTAGGTTTTGATTTGAGTTAAAACCCTCCTCTTGACACCACTGCACAAACCTGTCCCAGATTCTGTAATAAGTATTTCTGGTGGATGACTTTCTAGCAGCTATTAATGTAGATATGACCCGATCTGAACAACCTGAATTACTTATCTTTGACCTTTCAATCTTCAAGCCATTAGGTTAAACACCTGGGAATTTGGATGGGCCAAAGGTCCTTGTTGGAGAAGATTGGAAACTGATTCAATGAGATCGGAGGACATACTGACAATTCCGGCAGAGTCGGGAACCAAACTCTGCAAGGCCAGAATGGAGCAATCACTAATACTGTTGCGTGCTCCACTGCAATCCTCTTCAGTAGTGGTAGGATTAAAGGAATTGGAGGAAAGGCATATCCCAAGCTGAACTGCCAGGGTGCTGTTTACGCTTCCAAGCCCTTCATAGGGAACCTTGTCATGAATCTGGGAGTTTTCTTCTTGAAAAAGATCTATTTCTGGACAACCCAAATCCTGGTGATGAACCTGAAAGCCGGCTGTTGTAATTCCCGTTCTCCTAGTTGTATCTGGGCCCGGCTCAGAAAATCTGTGCAAATGTTTTGACTGCCTGGCAAATATAGAGCATATAGCTTGTCTAGATGCTGTTCTGCCCATTCCATGATCGGGGGAAATCTCTTGAGAAGAGATGTACTTCTGGTACCCCCCTGTTTCTTCACATATTGGACTACTGTAACATATTCCAGCCTGAATAGGAGTGAGCGACCTCTGAGGACTGGGGCAAAGGTTTGAATTGCTTTCCACAAGGCCCTTATCTCTAATACATTTGAAGACAGATCTGTCAGTCTGAGCTCCCATACTCCTTGACATCAACCACCAAAGGAGCTGTTGCCGAACCTCCTGGGGCAGGTTAAAATTCTGACAAAGATCTGTCTTGTCCCAATTCAGGAGAAACCAACTCTGTAATTGTATGGAATGCCATTGAGTCCAAGGAACTAGTACTATTCATGATGTCATCAGACCAAATATTCTCATAATTTGTCTTGCCAATACTCTGAAAGAACATAGAAATTCCTTCATCTCTTAAACAATCATTAGTCTCCTCATTTGTCTCGAGTCTACAATGGCTCCCAAAACTTTCTCACCTGTGTAGGTATTAGATTGCTCTTCTCCCAGTTGATAAGCCATCCATGAGTTTGGAGACCCTGAAGAACCTTCTCGACCTGTAACAGCACAGTTTTTCTGGATGAAGCTTTTATTAATAGGTCGTCCAGATAATGGAACATCTGTATCTCTGACAACCTTAGTTAAGCAATCAAAGCAATCAAGATCTTTGAAAATGTCCTTGGAGCAGTCGAAAGCCTGAAGGGTAGGGAAGTGAATTGGAAATGCTGGGACCCCATTGTTAGGCTCTTTCGACGAATTTTTGAGGTGGAAGTTTGTTGAACTTCAATCTGTACCTTCCTTGTTGGATATTTAACACCCATGAGTCGGTGCATCATGTTGCCCAGGTTTGAAGAAAGTACCTAACCTTCGCCCTACAGTCGATACCTGGTCGGGCCTCATTTCAAGATCCTCTGTAGGGACGAAAAGTAGTAGAAGCTAAAGAAATAGCTCTGGCCTCTTGACAGAGCACTTTGACCTCCACGCCATGACTGTGATCTACCATAAAATCTGATCATAAGATAAGCCCTAAAATCTCTGAAGTTCTGCCTGTAATTTTGTTGAAAATATCCACTACGTCTTCTGTTTTTTATCTTTGGGAAGGAAGAAACTTTTCCCCCCTGAGGCACGCTTGATAGCTTCATGCCAAATAGCATTGAACCTTCGAACAGCAAAGTGCAGATGTTAACCTTGGAAGCCGAACCTCTTAACCAAAGGCTTCTTCTGGCTACCACCGACAAAACTAGCCATAAGTCTGACCAGATCCATAGAGGCTTCTGCAAAAAATTCTGCTGCCAGCTTGATCTCTGATAAGGTGGCTACAATGTTGGCTCTGTCGTCTTGATTAATTAATGCTTCTTCAATATTAGCCAGCCAAAGTCTCTCTAGAGACTGACGCAATAGCTGGCCTAAATGCTGCTGTACCTGCCAGAAATGTTTTTCTCAATGCCGCTTCCATCCTTCTCTCCATTGGAACTCTAAAAGATGCGCTGTCCTCTACTGGGAGAACTGTATTTCTAGCCAATTTAGAGATAGCAGCATCCACTCTAAGTACTTCCAATCTCAGTTTCCTCAAACGGATATACATTCTTTAAAGTTTCTAAAATTTCGTATATATAGATACTTTCTTTTCAGGCTTTCTTCATTCAGCAACATCTTCCTCAGAATCTGATTATAGTATTTATCACCCATTATCTCCTCTTCCTCAGACACTTTAGAATGCAATTCTTGTGGTAAAATAGCTCCTCTGCTAGCAGTTGCAGAATCTAAAGTAGATGTAACTGCTTTTTTCATCCAAAAATTCTTTCATTTGATCAGCTGAAGTAGAACGAATATGATCTTTGGAGTCTAAGCGGCTGAAACAATCTTCATAGAACTTCTTGCCTTCCATTCTCTGATTATCACATGCATGACAAGCTCTCCTATTTCTATCTGCCGATTTGGATGCCAATTACCTTCCTCTTGTGAACCACTAGGGGAATTGGTAAACATAGTAAATAATAAAATAAAAGAAGAAAGGATCATAACCAAATGCTATCCTAAGAACCGACAAAAGTAAGAAGGAGCGATGAACAAAACACATCGAGCTATACAGCAAGTTTCCATGATGGAAAACACACCAAGCCGATCACCACCAAACCCAGAAGTAATAGGCTTGTGACATAGTGCACACAACGTCACGTGTAATCACATTTCCCTGCACAGCGGCTTGCTGCCTAGCAACTAGCTCCAAACATGGGGAAATTCCGCCTTCCCAAAATGATAAAGCCTTAAAAGGCAATACCAGCCCTGGCCACTTAACAGGGCTCCTGACCGTCCACAGCCTAAAGGTGAGAGTAGGAAGGGACTTCGGAGCAGAGAGAGAGGTAGAACTGGCTCCGGCAGTCAAAAAAAGCAAAAACGATCTTCCTGTGTCAAAAAATGCCTGTACTCCAACCTATTCAGGACAGGAAAAAAGACAGCAGGTTTGTTGGAGGAAGGGCTTAAAGATTTTTTAATAGGACGAGGGGAGGGTTTGGGAGCTTGTCCTAATTAACTTGTGGGCGGGATAAACCCATGGTATATGCTGTTTCGAGGAGTCCAGGAAAGAGGTCATTATTAGTGGTGAGCAAATCTGTTGTGAAATAGCGAAAAATGTGTTAAATGCATTGAAGTCAATGTGCGTGGAAATTTTTTTTTCACTTGAAATAGAACCAACACCTTAAGGGTTAGTTCACATGAGGAGATTTGGGGAGATTTTGTCGCCTGGCGACTAATCGCCTCGTCTTCTGAGCACAATCTCCCCGAACTGCCTCAGCGTGTTTTCACATAGGCTACAATGAAAAGTCACCTGTGCTAATGCACACGCTGCGATTTGTTTTCTATAGTCGCCCAAAGTTGCCTCCGTGAGGCAGTGTCTTTCTTATAAACTCTTAGGGTAAGGCCTCCCCGAATCTCCTCGTGTGGCCTTACCCTAAGAGTTTATAAGAAAGACACAAGTCCTAGAGCTCCCCATACTGATAGCAATAGAAATATAGTCAGTAGAACGAGGTTTAAAACATTTTTATTTTTCTACTTTCCAAGATAAACTTAAACTTGATAATTACAGAACCACCTGCTGTTCATTTTGGCCAGACTCTTTTCTAAGCAGAGCAATGCTTAAAAGGGTGGTTCGCCCTTACCTTTTAGTATGTTATTGAATGGCCTATTATAAGTAACTTTTCCATTGGCCTTCATTGTTTTTATAGTTTTTGCCGGTGTTCGCGAACACATACTCGGCGGTTCGCTACATCCCTACTGGGGATAGCCTGGGCTTGAGAACATAAGTTTATAGTCCCATGTATTAGCAAAAGTAATCATGTCATGACTTGCAAATGGTACATGGTCAGAAACGAGTTCCTGTGGTATGCCATGTCTTGCAAAGATAGCTTTTAGTCGCGCAATAACTGAGTGTGCTGATTTGTCTGACAGTCTGAGTACCTCAGGATATTTTGAAAAGTAATCAATCACAAGTAGATATGAATGTCCATAGAGGTCAAATATATCTGCAGCAAGCTTAGTCCATGGCATGCTGGGTATGTCATGGGTAAGTAGTGGTTCTTTCACATTGCTGGGCAGCATTTCTGGGCATGCATTGAAGGTACTTACTCCTAGCTCAATATCTTTTCCCATATTTGGCCAGTACATGAGCATTTGAGCTTGCGCTTTAAATCTCTGGATCCCTTGGTGTGCTACATGCAGTCTTTTAATCATATGTGGCAGGCAGCTTTTAGGAATGATGAATTTGTCGCCTATCATGACTAAGCCATCTTCAATATGAATTTCATGTCTCAAAGGCCAATATGGTTGTACTACTATGTCAGCTGACCTTTTCCGGTTTGGCCAACCATTGCTGTGCATTTGTTTGAGTGCCGACAGCTCTACATCTGATTCAGTTGCATCTTTCAGTTTTTGGAGAAGGTGCTGCGGGAGAGCCAAAGCAATATCAATGGAATATACCACTTTCTCATTGTCAAAGTCAATTTCAGTGTCCATTGAATTAGGCTGTATAGTGACAGCTCTGGATAGTGTATCTGGTATCAACATGTCCTTTCCAGGAGTGTAGACTATTTGAAAGTCATATTTCTGTAGCTGGAGTAGCATGCGCTGCAGTCTTGCAGGAGCCTTACTTAAAGGAATTGTTCAGTGTAAAAATAAAAACTGGGTAAATAGATAGGCTGTGCAAAATAAATAATGTTTCTAATAAAGTTAGTTAGCCAAAAATGTAATGTATAAAGGCTGAGTGATTTGATGTATAACATGTCAGTCAGAATACTACTTCCTGCTTTTCAGCTCTCTTGGTTTACCCTGGTTACCAGGCAGTAACCAATCAGAGACTTGAGGGGGGGGCACATGGGTCATTTCTGTTGCTTTTGAATCTGAGCTGAATGCTGAGGATCAATTGCAAACTCACTGAACAGAAATGTACCATGTGGCCCCCCTTCAAGTCGTTGACTAACTCAGAGTTATAGAGCTGGAAAGCAGCAAGTTGGATTCTGGCTGTTTTATTAGACATCTGTTCACTCCAGCCTTTATAAATTACATTTTTGGCTAACTAACTATATTAGAAACATGTTTTATTTTGCACAGCCTATCTATTTACACCGTTTTTATTTTCACACTGAACTATTCCTTTAAGTTTTTTGTGACAATGGCTTCTAGAGGCTTGTGATCTGATCGTACCATTACTGAGATTCCAAACACATGTTGATGGAACTTTTTAAATGCAAACACGATGGCAAGGAGTTCCTTTTCAATTTGGGCATAGTTTTGTTCAGTCTTTGTCAAGGCTCTGGATGCATAGATGACAGGTTTGTTTTTTTGAATAAGACATGCTCCCAGTCCATCTTTGGAGGCATCTGCCTGTAATTCAACTAGTTCTCTAGGATCAAAAAAGGAAAGCACTGGAGCACACACTAGTGCATCTTTTAGTTTTTGAAAAGCATCCTGCTGTTCAGGGTTCCACTGCCACATAGTATCTTTTGACAGTAGGAGTAGGTGCAGTTATAGGGCTAATACTTGCTTCATGTGGAATATACTGTGCAAGATAGCAAATCATGCCTAGCAGCCTCTGCAAACTTTTTTTGTCAAGTGGGCTTGGCATCTCTGAAATTGCCTTAACTTTGTCTGGGTCAGGCATGACCCCCTCACTGGATATGATGTGCCCCATGTAGTGCACTTTGCTTACTTGGTACTGAAGCTTGTCTTTATTGAGCTTTACCTTCAGCTTGTGTGCTCTGTCCATGACTCTTTGTAAAATGGCATCATGTTCCTCTTTAGAGTTGCTGGCAATGATCATGTCATCAGCAATAATATGGACACCTTCAATATCCCCAAAGTTCTTTTGCTGAAACACTTCACTTGCAGATCTGATGCCAAATGGAAGACGATGGAATTTGTACTGTCCCCATGGAGTGTTAAAGGTGCACAAGTCCGCTGATTCACTGTCAAGTTTAATCTGCCAGTATCCATCTTTTTCATCTAGGATAGTGAACAACTTCTTTCCAGCTAAGTTGCTTATTACATCCTCAGGTGTTGGGATAGAGAAGTGCTGTCTTAATATAGCTTTATTTAGGTCCCTGGGGTCCAAACACACCCACAGAGACTGTGA
Organism: Xenopus laevis; assembly: GCF_017654675.1. NCBI lineage: Eukaryota > Metazoa > Chordata > Amphibia > Anura > Pipidae > Xenopus > Xenopus laevis. The sequence goes on along the minus strand of NC_054376.1, from coordinate 27,427,837 downwards.
CTGTTCACCCAAGCAGTAGGTTTTGTTACTTTGCTGATCACACCTTGCTGTTCAAGACTGTCAATAGTACACTTTAGTCTTTCTGTAATAGAATATGGTATTTTGCGACATCCGTGTAGCACAGGGGGAACATTGGAGTCTGTAAATATGTGGTGTGTACCAGGGAATTCTCCCAGCCCCTCAAACACATCTGAATACTGGGTTAGTAGCGGATCTTTAGTTGTAGGTGCAAGTTTGGAAAGCTCACAAACTTTTCTTAGCAGATTCAGCTGAATACAGGCTTGTTTTCCTAAGAGAGGGACATCAGACACATTTGTAATAAAAAAGGTTAACCGAGCTGTTTTGTCTGGGGCTTGTGCAGTGAGTGTTACAACTCCTTCTCGTTTAATACGTTCTCCCCCATATGCAATAAGCATTGTGTTTGTAGGCTTTACTATAACACCTGACATTTGGGAAATGACTGAAGCTGGCATGGTATTTGCTTCAGCCCCAGTGTCCAGCTTAAATTCAATGTCTGTGCCATGTACAGTAAGCGTTGCATACCATGAGCTGTCTCTGGCTACTCTGTGTTTTTATAGAGCAGCAATGAATAAAGTATTCACATCTTTAAAGGGTTTTTTTGTGTTTGTATGAGGATTTCTGGCCCTGCACATTTTGCCAAAATGATTTCTCTTTTTGCATTTATTGCATTCTACTCCATATTCTCCCTCTATACTTCCTCCCTCGGCAAACTAATCAACTCGTATGGTTTCCACTACCACCTCTATGCTGACGATACTCAGATCTATCTCTCGTCTCCTGATCTCAACCCAGAACTCCTAACTCGCGTCTCTTCCTGCCTGTCCACTATCTCTACCTGGATGCCGCAACGCTACCTTGAATTAAACCTCTCTAAAACTGAAATGGTTCTCTTTCCTCCAACTAACACCAGTAACATCCCGGAAGTATCCATCATAGTTAACAATTCCTCTATCACCCCCTCTCCCCAGGCCCAGTGCCTTGGGGTTATCCTAGATTCTGCCCTGTCATTCACTCCTCATATCCAGTCACTTATTAAATCATGTCACTTCCACCTAAGGAACATATCCAAAATACGATCATTTATCACCCAAGATGCTGCCAAAATTCTTATTCACTCTCTCATCATATCACGTCTAGACTACTGTAACTCTCTTTTAATTGGCCTTCCCCTCCAGAGACTGTCACCTCTCCAGTCCATAATGAACACTGCTGCGAGGCTCATACACCTCAGCAACCGCTCCTCCTCTGCCTCGCCATTCTGTCAATCCCTGCACTGGCTTCCGTTACCTTTCAGAATCAAATTCAAATTAATGACACTGACTTTCAAAGCACTTCATAACTCTGCCCCACCCTACATCTCTGAACTCATCTCTATATACTCACCCAACCAGCTTACTATGCTCCTCTACTGACCTGCTACTCAACTCTTCTCTCATTACCTCCTCACATGCTCGCATTCAAGACTTTGCAAGGGATGCACCCCTACTCTGGAACTCTCTCCCACGGTCTGTCCAACATTCTCCCAAACTTTCAGAAATCTCTTAAAACACACTTCTTTCGAGAAGCCTACCCTCATTCTGCTTAACTACCAAATGCAACACCACATACAGTACCACATTCCTCAACCACTTAATTCGATTTTGCCCAGTCCCACACCTTGTGTATTACTCCCTTCCCTTTAGAGTGTATGCCTATGCATAGGGCCTTCCTCACCTTTTTGTACCTGTATTGATTGTGATGTTTGTTACTCCATATGTTCTATGTATATAATTCATGTGATTTAATTGTATAATCACATTTACTTTACAGTGCTACGAAATATGTTGGCGCTATATAAATACATGTTAATAAAATAATAATAATATGCAGGACACTGCTGGGGAGGGTGCTGTCTGCTGCTGCATGGCTTTGTCTGCGTGCTTGATTCAGGCAGAGGAAGTACCTTTACTGTACTTAGGGTTGCCACCTGGCTGGTATTTTACTGGCCAGGCTGGTAAAAATGATGGTTGATCCCAATGTTATTAATAGGGAAAAAAGATAAATATATAGGAAGGTCGGTATTTTTTTCTAGAAAAGGTGGCAACCCTAATCTGTACTGAGGGGGTGTGATTTGTATAGCATGAACACTGTCTATAGTGGCACTTGCTATTACAGTTGTTGGGGCTGATATTATTTCTTTAGCTTTACATATTTCGATTGCCCTTTCTAGAGTTATCTCTCTGCATTCAAGCAACTTCCCCTTTAAACGGGGATTTGTAATACTGAAGACTATTTTGTCTCTCAAGCACTCCTCCTGATCTTTGAATTCACAGTTAGCGGCTTCTATTTTCAGTTCAGTAACACATTTGTCTATGCCTTGATTTTCTACAAAAGTATGGGTCCAAAACTGGTGTCTTTCAAATACAACATTCCTTTTGGGCTGAAAATAGGCTTGAAATGCTTGCATCACAGAGTCAAGGGATCTGTCTTCAGCTTGTGTCTGTGCAATCCCCATGGTGTTATACACCTCCAGTGCCTCATCCCCAATACTGTAACAATGCAATCTTTGTGGGCTCAGGCTCTTGCTCCAGCCCTGCTGCTGTGAGATATAGTGTAAATTTCTGGGCCCATCTGTGCCAGTTTTAAGACAGATTGCCACTCATACACATCGACTGTGGGGGTATGAAATGATCCATTGCTATGCAGTTTAACAAACAGATTTTGTTTGCAGGATCAGTATCTGGTACTCATTTTTACTGGAGACTTCCGAGGTTCTGGTGAGTAGTTGCAGAAATGTTTCAACCAACTACTTCTTAGGCAAAGCAAATTTTCCTATTTGTGGTAGCTGTGCTTGTGAAAAACTTCTAACACCATATGGTGTTCACTGGTCAGCCTTTCAGTGTTCTGTATGTGATACTTAGGCTCCAGAAACAGGTGGCACATTAACAGCAACTTTCTGCATGTTTATTCAGCAGTGAACATATAACTTAACACACCAAACATCAGAGTGCAACCATGCTGTGCAAGAGAGTGAGTGAGAGAGAGAGATAGCAGAACAGGCACTGGAGAGAAACTGCTGCAGCTGTAGCACAGCGCCACCTATATTACTCCAGTGGTAAAGTCACAGACAAATACACTACACTAATCCTTCTAGTCAGGCGCTCTCCTATTCATTTTCCAGCCTCTTATTCAAATCAGTGTGTGGTTCTTAGGTAATTTGGACCCTAGCAACCACATTGTGGAAAGTGCAGACTGGAGACCTGCTGAATAAAGAACTAAATAACTCAAGAACCAATAATAAAAAATAAAAACAATTGGAAATTGTCTCTAAATATCGCTCTCTACATCAGCTAAAAGTTCATTTAAAGGTGAACAACACCTTTAAACGAGCACTTTGAGCAATTTTATATTGTTATGCCTAGTTGAAGGTGGCAACCATTCATGTCACCCTGCAGCCATTGTCACTGTGCAACCCCTAGCACCCTTGACAGCTGAAAGATGAAGCACCATATATGGGTGTTCCTATTATACAGTGTATAAATAATGGGTGCCAAATGATATGCATTGTCCTGGTCCTTGCTATTTTCTAAAGGTGGCCACCTTCCCTGCTCATTGTATCCACAAGAATTAGCAGCATGTCTTGCCCATATGCCTGTCAATATTCCAGATGCATCACATTTTATTAATTACATACAGTTTATTATACATATCAGACGCAAAGGGAAATGCCTCTTGACAAATCTGCTAAGGGGATGTAAAGGCAAAAAAAAAAATCCCATTTTTACTTTTTTTATTTAAAAAGAAACCTATCTCCAATATACGTTAATTAAAAAATGTCTACTGTTTTTTTATAATAAACCTGACTGTATGCAGTGAGATTCTCCCTTCATTTACCTGCTCTGACTGCTGCGGATAGGAAACGTCAGACGGTCCCTAACTGCTCTGCAGGGAAACGATCTTACTTTTGAACAGAAAACCCACCCAGGAATCCACCTGGGAACCCACCCACCCGGGAACCCACCCAGCTGAACCCCCACCCACCCGCCTTACTTCCCAGCCAAACCCCCACCTACCTCACTTCCCAGCCGAACCCCCACCCACCTTTTTCCCAGCCAAACCCCCACCCACCTTACTTCCCAGCAGAACCCCCACCCACCTCACTTCCCAGCCAAAACCTCACCCATCTCACTTTCCAGCCGAACCCCCACCCACCTTACTTCACAGCCAAACATACTTCCGAGTGGTGCAGAACTCAAGCAGCTTTGTTTGTTCCCCTGTAGAGCAGTTGGTGAATGTGTAGAGATTCGTATTGGATTTTATTGTTTTATAATCCCTCAGTGGCAGGGACAAAGATCATCGGGCCAAACAGATAAACTGGGATTCTCATTGAAGGATTATTTTGCTGCAGCCACTAGTTCTGCAGAGTTGGAGAAAGTTTGTATTAAACAATACAAAAACAATAAAATCCACATTCGATTACATGACAACACAGGACCCAGTGCAGTCTGCATATTCTGAGTCTTGCTGTATCGGCTTCTGCCAGATATTATTTAACTTGTGCTGTTTTCATAATTTATGAAGATCCCTAAACTTAACCTCCCAACTGAATCCCAGACCACACTGAGCATGTGCATGGTGTTGGTCTTGCAAAGATGTATAACAAAGTTACAAGATGGTGACCCCCTGTGGCCAACTTTGAAAGCATAAATAATTTGTGTTGTTAGGCTTGTGGTACAGTAAGTTCATGTTTATCTTTAGTATACAAAATACAGCATTTCTAGCATTATTCTATTTTATACTTTAATTCCCCTTTAAAAAAGATAATCTGGATTGCATTTATTTGGCAGGAGCCACCTGAAATTATTATCTAGTTTTTCTGTCCCCTGGGGCCTCAGGGCTATTCTGCCTCCTCCCACATTTACAAAACGTGAGCTCGGAGGAGAGAAAAGAGAAAAATGCACATTTGGGGTGTTGGAAGATTTGGGCTGCACGTTGACATTGGAACTGGTGTCCGTGCAGAGAGTCAGCTGCAGATTTCTTGTTGGCTCAAAGGAACAGGTGAAGGTACCAATTGGATTTTGGTAGAAGAGAAATTTTTCTTTACTCTCATCTGAGATTGTATCGAGATTTTCATTTGTTGCCTATGGAAAAATGACAGTAATGATTTATATGGAACATTTTCCTATCTTACATTGCAATTTAAAAAAAAATCTGGTATACTGACAATTTTCAAATGGTATTTATTTTTCATATTTGTTTTAAAAAATAAATACCCCTAGGGGGCCCCCTAGCAGCTCGTGCACTGCTGATTTCCAGCCACAGCCATCGATTTCGGCGCAAATAATCTTGTGCGGAGGGCGGCGGGGCCTGGCTGTACGTCTCACACCTGGGCCCACCCCCCTCCAGTTACGTTACTGATTGTGAAATCCTGTGCTTCCTAACCAGCACTGGTGCATTCTGTTGTGTGTTTGCACCATTGCTGCATAATTCTGCTGCGTTGTAATGCTGGTGTGACACTGGGGGTCATTTATAAACACCGGGAAAATTTGCACCTCGGCAGTAACTCATGGCAACCAATCGGATTATTGCTTTCAGTGTTCAACCTGCAGCTGGCTGAGAAAAGCTAGTCACTGATTGGTTGCTAATTGCAAATTTTCCCTGTGTTTATAAATGGACCCGACTGTGTTTGGCACCCCCTTATACCATTATAGGGGTGCCTTTAAGCTGTACTAATTGCTTAGTTATCAAGTTCCATTGTGCTTGTGGGTTTACTTCCACCACTGATTTGATTCCTGGCTGGACACCAAGTTGGACTAATGGTTAAACTAGACTCAACATTTTTAAAGGTGAACTCTACCTTTTTATTTAGATGCACACTGTGTGATCTGTTTATTTCTATACCCTTCAACCTCCTCTATCACTATCATCAGACAAGCCCTTATTCTTTCTTTTGACAAGTTCCTCAACTTGATGATCACAGTTGGAAACTGACAAGTAGGTGGCACTGTTGTAACAGAATTCATTCATATTGGACTCTTAAAAAAAGAATGTAAATAGCAAAAGTGATTAGAAAAGCACTCTCATCATTTCCCTCTTACATATTTTAAAGGTTTACTTATCCTTACAGGACCATGCATGTATCATTACCAACACTTAGAGGAAAACTATACCCCCTAAACTTGTTCTCTATAAAAATATATTGCATAAAACAGCTCACCTGTAAAACCCAGCTTCATCTAAATAACTAATTTTCACAATAATATACTTTTTAGTAATATGTGCCATTGGGTAATCATAAATAGAAAATTGCCATTTAAAAAAAAAAAGTGCTGCCCCCTGGGATCCTACAATTCACGGTGCACACAAACAAACCTTACATGTTAGGTTACATGAGCCAATTAACAGACAGAGTTCTGTCTTTTGCTTCCACACTTCTTCCTGTTACAGTTAGAGCTGCAGTATTTCTGGCCAGGGGATCGCTGAGGCAGCATACAGACCATCAGTAAATGGCGGCTCAAGGGAAAAGATGTAAAAGAGCAATATTTACTCTAATACAGTATATATACCAGTTTGGTAAGATTCATTAATATGCCCCTTATGATATAAACTATCCGTTGCTTAAGTATTCATTTTGAGGTTATAGGTTTCCTTTAAGACTATAATCTATTCTGGGGCTAATGTGTTCCTTCTGACAACGTATTGGCCTCCCCACCCTGTATTTACCTCCAGGACAGGGGGGGGGGATAATTTCTCTGCAGAAACAGACATTGCACAATCCTGACATAGACATACATTACTACTTACTTACTTCGTATTGCAGGCTGCCAGAAGAGCAAAGGAGAAAAATGTTGGGCCCTTCTATCTTTAATGTGACAGGTATTTTGCCTCCGGACAATGAAGAGTATTTAGAAATTGTTACTGTTGCTGGGGACATGTAAAGCACAGAAAAAACACATGAATCAGACTTTCTTATTCTCTACACTTACAGGATTTATAGCAGTACAAGTCTTTAATACACAATAAACGGGGGTTATTTGTCACCTGGGCACAAAAACACCCCCAATCGCTAAATCTGCCATTGCCCTTCTTCAGACAACTGAATGCCTTCACCTTATTTAAAGGAGAACTAAACTCCAATAATAAAAACCCCTACCCACTACCCTACATAGTTCCCCCTCCCTGTGTGATTACCCCTGAAAGTGCCCCTATTTCATTACTCACATATAGTTAGGTGCAGAGTAAGCGCAGCGGAGTAATGAATTAGGGGCACTTTCAGGGGTAATCACCTATGTGGGGGTGGAGCAGGGAGGGAGGACTATGTAGGGTAGTGGCAGAGGTTTTTATTATTGGGGGGGTTTAGTTCTCCTTTAAGAATGCAAGTAGCTGCTGCACTGATTGCACCAGCTAGGGCAGACACAAAAGAATGGAAGGGTTGCCCAGCAGATAAATCCCTTCATCAGCCATAGTCTCATTCAGACGGGGATTTGTTTGGGCAGATCATGGCAGCATACAGTGTAAATCATGTAGTCCCACAACAAAACTCATTTACAGGAAAGAAAAAAACAAACAATATAAATACACAGAATGGCTCGTCTGAGTGCTGGACCCCTGAATCTAAGCAGGATCACAATCAGAGATATAGTAAAACATAAATTCAACCCCCCATATAATAAAACCCCCTACCCTACATATTCCCCCCTCCCTGTTCCTGCCCGCATAGGTGATAACTCCAGTAATTGCTCCTAATCCTGTAATTACCCCTCGTTGCAGAGTAAGTGCAGCAGAGCTCACGGGTGCCATCTTCTTCTCTTCGGTAATCTTCGAGTCTTCTTCCTTCCCTTTGGCTATTTCCGTCACTTTCAGCGCATGCGCAGTTGTCTGGAACTAGAACATTGCTTTAACTGCCCATACGTCGATACTGCGATACTTACTTTCCGAAGATTACCGAAGAGAAGATGATGGCGCCCATTAGCTCAGGGGTAATTACAGGATTGGGGCAATTATTGGATTTATCACCTGTGAGGGCAGAAGCAGGGGGGGGCATGAAGGGTAGTGGGTTTTATTATATGGGGGGTTGAATTCTTCTTTAAATAAATTTAGGGGACGACCAAGATGGCATTTAGGCCCCAGCTTTACAGGTACTCTTGAGGCAAAAAAAGGCTTCTAAAAGCATATTATAATGTTTACGTATGTTCAGTACATTCTTTAATTGGATTTGCTTTTCAGCAACACCTGGAGGTCAATTCTGCTCTGAGGTACCAGTAAAGCCAGCACAAAGATCGCATTGAATGACCTTCGCACCCAACAAAATTGTGGCAGTATTGCAACCAAGTGGGACATAGTAAAATGGTCTGTGAACCCCAATAAAAGGTGTGGGGTCCACAAATGCCCATGCAACTCTAGTTAATAAAAAAAAAAAAGAGTCCTTGTGCAGGGTCACAAATGACATGGTTTTATTTCCAATGGGCTGACTTTTTTTTATAAAGGTTATGAAACATCAATAGAAATCTATCTGTTTTATTCACAACTGAGTTTCCAAGACAGAAGTCACTTTCATAATGTTTATATAAACAAGCTGCTGTGTAGACTTAGGGGCAGCCATTCAAAGCTAAAAAGGAGAAAATGCACAGGATACACAGCAGATAACAGATAAGCCCTATACTAGTACAATAGGATTCTTCAGAGCTTATCTGTTATCTACTGAGTATCCTGTGCTTGAATAGCTGCAGCTTGTTTATATAAACTATAATAGTGTTTCTGAAGAAAACACACCAGCTGTACCAGTGCAGGGCAAATACATGATATTGTCATTCCTTTTAAACACTTTAATCTTTTTGGTGTTACTGTTCCGTTGACCAGAACACCCTGTTCCACTGGCAGACTGACTACACTGGTCCTGCTCTTTACAGCAAAGTTTTAGCCACTTTGATTAGTTAGCCATTACCTAGAGTCTTGGTTTTCTCTACAGTGTACTGTATTGTACAGTATAAACCAGCACTTACCTCTATTGTTGAAGTTATCACCTTGCAGATATTTCGCTTTTAGAACTCCATTCTCAAACACAAACCATTTATTATTGCTGTCCTTAATGAAATATGTTCTGCTGTACTCTCTCCGGTAGGAGACTGGAGCCGGTCTGAGAGTCTCCATAGACTGGTTCAAATTAAAAGAATCCAAGTAGATGTAGGAAATATCTGAAAGGAACAGAAGCAAGGGTCTTTAAAGGGGAACTATCGCAACAATGAAAATGTAATATAAGCTTCATCATACTGAAATAAGAAACGTTCCAAATACAATCAATTAAATATTCTGCATTGTTTCTGAAATAATCAAGTTTATGTTCATTATTCCTCTTTCAGCATCTGTTTCTCTTCATTCTCTCTTCATTCAGGAGTTGGGTGTCAGATATTCATTGACAGTTAGATCCAATATATTTTATAGGGGGGCTTCCTTTCTTAGCAGATGTATTAAAGCTTATTCAAATAACTGATTCCAGTACAAACAAAATCAAACAAAATAAGTGCCTTTTGCACAAATCCTGCATGTAGAAAGACATGATGTCTGGTGATTTTAATAGAATGAGCTCTAATACATCATCTAGCCAAAAGGAGATATATTGGATGTAACTGTCAATGAATATCTGACACCCAACTGCTGCATGAAGACAGAATAAGAAGAATTGTTAATTGCTTGTATTTAGAAAGTTTCTTATTACAGTATGATGACGCTTATATTCAATTTTCATTTTCCCAAGCTAGACTCTGATGATTGGAATGACCTCAACCACGTGTACTTACCTTCTGTGATCAGCAGTAATATCATAATACAATATTGTACAATCCATAGAACTTACCTCACACCAACCAGACTGTGCTTGATGGGCCTTAAGCTGGCCATAGACGCAAAGATCCGATCTTACGAATCGTGGATTCGTACGATTTTCGGACCATGTGTGGAGAGTCCCGTCATTTTTCGTCCGTCGGAGATCGGTCGTTTGGTCGATCGGACAGGTTAGAAAATTTCTGTCGCCTGCCGATAATATCTCTGCCTGTATTGGCGATCATACGATTTTCAGAGGGAGACTGTCACTAGTGTTGTCAGACATAAGTATCGTACGATTTCTTTCAGGGGCAGAACATTGGGTGATCTGTTCTATTTGATCGGAATGGTAAAGACTTTGATCTGAATGGTTAGTGGAGGGTCGGGAGATGGGAAAGTCCGATCGTACATTGATTCGTACGATCGGATCTTTGCGTCTATGGCCAGCTTTAAAGGAGAACTAAACCCCCACGGTGATAAGTCGCCACCGGCCCCCTCTGCTGGCCCGCCTCCCTGCCTCCCCCCTGCTAAGTGTTACCCCAGAATTGTGTCCCCTGTGCGATTACTGATGATTACTTAATGTATGTATATAACTATGTAACTATGAAGATGGCGCCTGAGAGCTCCGCTGCATTCACTCTGCATCTACAGTCAGTAATCCTATAGGGGACACAATTCTGGGGTAACACTGAGCAAGGGGAGGCAGGGAGGGGGGCCAGTGTGTACTTATCACCCTGGGGGCTGAATTCTCCTTCAAAGGAATTATTCAGTGCAAAATAAATAAAAACTGGGTAAATAGATGACTATGAAGATTTTCATTCATCCAGGTCATGGTATATCTAGTATAGGTAAATTTAAAAACAACTGGACTTGCTGAGTAATCATTGAAGACGTTTCACTACTCATCCAGCATTCAGCTTCAACTAGGCTGTGCAACATAAAAAAAAATTCTAATATAGTTTCTAATATAGTTTAGCCAAAAATGTAATGTATAAAGGTTGGAGTGACTGGATGTCTACCATAATAGCCAGAACTCTACTTCCTGCTGTTCAACTCTCTTGGTTTCCACTGATTGATTACCAGGCAGTAACCAATCAGTGACTTGAGGGGGGTCATATGGGTCATACCTGTTGCTATTGAATCTGAGCTGCATGCTAAGGATCAATTGCAAACTCACTCAACAGTTATGTCCCATGCAGTTATGCCTGCAGATTCAGGCATCTGAGTTCACGGCAGCCATCTTCTTCTCTTTAGAAAACTTTGGAATTAGACTGGCATGGCGGCGCCTATGCACCGCTTCCTCCCTGCAAAGTCTACTATTTCAAAAAGTGTTGCAGAATGTTGCACAGACATCCCCATGCAGAGTAGCGCAGCGGAGCTCACGAGCATCATCTTTGGTATCTTCCAATATGTTGCTAAAGGACCGCATGTGCAGTTGGAGCTGTTTGCTATACACATCTACTGCGCATACGCCGGAACGCTCTGTAAATAGGGAAGGGAAGAAGAGGATTCAAAAACACCAAAGATGGCGCCTGTGAGCTCCGCTGTGCTACTCTGCATGGGGAGGTCTGTGCAACTTTCTACAACACTTTTTTAAATAGTGGACTATGCAGGGAGGAAGAGGGGAGGGGGTGAAAGGGGGCTTTTAGATGGGGATTCTGTTTCAGTGGGGGGTTTAGTTATCCTTTAAGTCAATATGAAATATATTTTGTGTTGGCAATATATAAAAAATGTTATATCACAATATAAACTTTTGTGTTAAAAAGTGTTAACAGTAAGTACAATATTACGTTTTAACACTTTTTTTTATTGCCTTTAAAATTCATCTTGTACTGATAACAGTAAGTACAATATTACGTTTTATCAGTACAAGATGAATTTTAAAGGCAATAAAATTTTGAGACTGCAAAATTTGGTTTTGTCAGCACAAAATATATTATTTTGTGACTGCAAATTAAAAAATTATTATTTTGTGCAGCCCTTCAGATGTTTGGTCTGCAGCTCTTACCCAAATCTGGCTTAAGATATTTTCAGGGTCAGACTGACCCATCCATTGAAACTGGCAGTATGTAGTGTTCGGCAGTCAGTAGCTTGCAATGAATGGGTGGTAATGGTCATGGGGCAGGTTGTGGTTGGGGGTGGAGGGGGTCATCAGGTCCCCTAATAGAGCCAAGAGTCTCCAGAATAACACTGGATTTATTAGACTGCTACTGTATTTGGAAGTGAATCTATCAAAGCAATACTAAACTTACCATTTAGATCAAATTTTTTCGTCATATCAATAATTTTATGCCGATTCATAATTGGAAATATAGCCTTCCTTCCATGCTGATGTAGGGTGCCATAGGGAGGTATAGGATAGGAGATATATGTAGGAGGCCCAAGATTGTCCGGGCAGAGCATGTCTCTGGAATCCTGTTCAGGACATAAGGAAATATACATGGAGTTTTAGTATTCTGCTTATTAAACAGCTCAGAGGAGCAGAGATGACACAAACACTGCTACAGCCAATGCACTGGGGCTCATTCAGTAAGCTTCTATGCAGTATATGGAAATATTCATTGACTTTCCAGTTAACCTAGATGAAACAAAGGCCCAAAAAATTGCAACACTGTGACCCACTATGGTCTTGTTCCTCCCCTGCAGGTGAAGGAGATATATTCTATTCCCTAATTATCATGCCATGCAGACTGTATAACGTTGCAAATAGGTGCCAGATTTACTGCTAAATGAGAAAATGGCCTTATTTTGCAGGAGCCTGACAGGGGGAACCCCAAAACCGAGCCATGGGGTACAGACAGACCCACAAACTTCCCAAGCCAAACCCTCACTCTGATATACCACCACTCTGATGATCAGCACTCACTTCTGCTGCTCATCTACTGCTTATCATGGCCATTAACATCAGTTGACCAATAAACAGGTCTGTCTCAATCATTTTAAGCAAAGGTACAAGGGAGTTGTTGGGGCAAATCATGGCTCAGAATAGAAATACCAGCTCTTCTGTGGTCACTAACTCTGATCAGAAGAGCACACTGAGCAGTTTTACATCTATGTATTTTAAGGGTTTACATTTCCTTTAATTTCTAGGTAAACTTCTCCTATAGGAGAGAAATTTATTTTAACATCCTCATTGTGCAGAGTAGAGAATAGCTACAAGGGTTATGCCTAACCCATTATGCCATTCAGGCACACACAAAGAGTATTATGCAAGATTGGCAAAGAACTTCTCTGTTTAACACCTATCTGAGACCATGGATTTATTCCAGGGGCCCTTTCTTTAATCTGCGCCTTTACACAAATGGACTCTAATTTTTCACCAATATGAACCCCACTTGTGCTTAGCAGTGGACGCAGAGTTTTGCAATGTTTACAGGGATCTGTATATGGGAAAAAATGCATTGTAGGAAAGTAAAAATATGGGGATTTTTGCAAGACTTCTGTTAAATAAACATCTGTGGGGAGGTGATGCAGATGGACAAACCTGTTATACAAAATATCTAACCTGGTTCCATGGAGAAAAGAGAGACTCTCCATTAACCCTGAAATGAGAAAACAAGATGTTCAGTAAAATAACATTGGTAAGGGAACCCATTTACACACACCATCATATTTTTGTGTGGGGACAAGGCCAGTGGTGGAGCAACTATAGTCAAGGGGATTAAAGTAAAAATGGTATCACCTCTCCTGAATATGCCCCCAGGCAGTTATAGCGCTTTCCTAGTACCATAGAAAAAAAATATAAGCATTGTCACTTGCACTCAGGGACACACCTAGGCACTGCCAGACACACAGGAATTATTATCTGGAATCCGCCTATAAACCCTCCTATGGAGATGATTACAGGGGTAATTTCCATTTTGGAGTGCAGAGATCTATGTGTTCTCCATGCATACATCAATGCCTGCATCCAACAGCTCTGTATTTATGGAGGGGTGGCATATGTGCCCTTTTCTGCCCCCTGTCCTCAATGTATGCCTGTGCCCAGGGCCATCAGAAGAGATCACAGAGCCCTGTACATCAACATTTTCTGGCCCCCTCAGCCCCGCCCACCACCACAAGCCCTGCCACAGACACCACACCCCCCCACACACCACAGGAAAAAAGCCACACAAACATAGGAGCTAAAGCATGAACACTAAAAAAACCAATTGGTGGCCAGGGTCCCCCATACAAGTTAAAAAAAAGCAATTGGTGGTCAGGGGCCCGACATAAAAACTTCACTGGCGTCCACCGCACCCCGCCTACAAATAAAAAAAAACCATTAGTAGTCAGGGGCCCCATTGAAAATGTCAAAAAAAAATTGTGGATTAAAATAAAACATTGGTGGCCAGGGGTTTGATTTTAAAAAAAAAATGGCTTAGGTTCTTCTTCCTTGACCTCAGCGATGGCAGCTTCTAAAGTTTTCTTTTGGCTTCTTTCTTGGCATTGGGTCTTTTTCGTGGCTGTGGCTCCGTTCACGGAGATTACATCGCTTTGGGACTACGGCGCTACGTGTTGTAGGTGGTTCGGCTTCGGCTCCCACTCTCTTAAAGGAGAACTAAAGCTTTACTAAAGAAGAAAGCTAGAAATGTTGTACATTATGTTTTGGGCCTCTATACGAGCCCAAGGCAACCATAGCTCTTTAGCAGTATCTGTGTCTCCAAAAATGCCTCAGTAGCTCCCCATCTTCTTTTCTGCTGATTCACTGCACATGCTCTGTGCTGCTGTCACTTACTGAGCTTAGGGACCCACTCACAATATACAGTACACATAGAATAGAAATGGCACAATATAAGGCTGATTAGTAATTAATACAAATAATTACTACATGGCAGCACAGAAACCAGTGCAACTAGCATCAGAATTTAATAATCGGCCCTGTAGCATCATCTTATATTACAGACAAACCTAGTTTTCTGCTTGATCATTTGCAACAACCCCTAAGCTTAGCTTCTCAACAGCTGCTCAGAGCCCACTGAGCATGTGAGTATCACAGACACTTTCCAAGATGGTGACCCCCTGTGACAAGTTTGAAGTCCTGGATCATTGTTGCTATTGACAAGCTGAAACTTTAGGCTGGTGCAATAAGTTCAGTATAAACATGGCAGTTTTAGCCAAATAAATTGTTAGGGTTTAGTTTTCCATTAAGGGGGGCCTGTCTAATCTGGTGCAGCACAGCCAGGCCCCCTTTTAGCCTTAAATTCTGCCAGGACCAGGACACCTGTGCCCCACTCATGGCAGCCCTGCCCGTGCCTGTATTGTGCCCTGTAATTACAGCAACCCGTATGGCAAGAGTTATGACATGATGAGGTGCAGGGTACAGCCAAACCCCAGGTAGAAGTGCTCTCTAAATAAGCACAAAGGGACAAACTTTTGCCCTGGATTTACTGTTCAGTGGCAGTTGTAAATGGGATTCACTATGGGATTCACTTGTCTCTTAACAGTAATTGGCATAGTGAGTTTATTGAGACTAGGTACAAAATTGTTCCTTTATTCACCTCCCATGGCTCCCATTTACTTGAATAATACCCTTGGCACCTCAAGCGGGTGCACACTTCAGCCTGATGTTCTGGTGAGAATGGCTGCACCAAATAATGGATGTAAAGTACATACAATATAGATAACTGAATATATTCAATATTGGCTAATTCTACTTACCAGTTACATGCCATTGAGGATTTCATGAGGCCTTTAGAGCTGAGACTTTTCAGAATAATCTGCAGGTGTCAAATAAGCACATTGGGTGTAAGAAGTAGAACAACGTTCCTGCCCTAGATATTCCTGGAACTGTAGCAGGATGACTAATACAATCAAAATTTATTTCAGGCATCTGTCTAGTGTAAGAAATAGCAACACATTCTGGCTAATACATAGTGTGAATAAAACATCCTAGTGACACCTACAATAAATCAATATATTGCACAAGAGCAGTGCAGCCTTAGGGTAGGGACACACAGGACGATTTGTCGCCAACGTTTTTAAAAAGCAAACCGCGGCGACATATCGCTCGTTTTGTCTCTGAACAAAAACAAATGAAAGACGCCAGCTCCTGTACCCACAGCGCGTTTGTGAATCGCCTGTAGCTCCAAAACGCACTGAGACCCTTTTCCGAGCGATTTATCAGAAATAGCATGTGCTTAGAAAAGCACTGAAATCTCCTAGACATGCACACACATACAGATAAGTAGCAGCAATTGTATTAAAATTACAATGCGAACGCAATGACGCAAGAACGCAAGAACGTAAAGACGCCAGGTTACAGCGGGAAGCACAAACCGTTTCCGGTTTGGGTGGAGCATGTACCGCACAGAGTAATGGGATACAAAACGCTCTGCGCCAATAGTTGCTGTGAATCGTCTGTTCAAAAAAGACAATCGTCTTGTCGCCGCGATTTACTTTTTTAAAACGTTGGCGACAAATCGTCCAGTGTGTCCCTACCCTAAATATATAGCCTGTAAATTAGTAGGATGTGATTGAACAAGGAATTTGTAGAGCTTAGACCTGAACAAGGGCCCTTATATAATTACCCTCATATAATTACCCTTAGTTAATAAATAGATAACAAGTCCTGCCAGTACGTCATATTTGGGATGGGATCATTAGATAGTTTTACAAGGACCCAAACCCTAACTCACCTGCAGCTATTAACTGTAGAGAAGCATATTAAAACAAGTAATAACAAACTACTGACATATTAATGGCGTGCTTTACTCATCATTCATACCAGCCCCTGCCCAAATGAAGCTTACAAGCTAACACATTCACACATACTATGAGCAGTTATATCAGGAGTCAATTAACCTGACCAGTAGTATAACTACAGAGAAAGCAGACCCAGACCATGGAGTAAGCTTCCTTTATAGCCACTTTACCCTGCAAAATGTCAGTGCCTACTGCCTCCATGGGCGAGAGCAGACAGGGAGCGGGTGGGTTATTTAGCACTGAGTCCTGCAAAGAATTTTTGCAGGGGCCTGGGCACAAGTTGTAACACCATTGAACCTGCCTGCATGAACACCTGGCTTTCGGTCCCATTTCTTTATATGGTCAGAAAACTCCTCAGTGACTCCTAATATCCTTATATTTTACAATAAAGTGGTACATTATTCCCTAAAGAGGTCATTCATCACTGCAACCACATTTTAGTTGTGGCACTGCACTTTGTAATAAACACCTGAAATGTTTCAGCAGATCTGTGTGCCATTGGAATTTTCTATAGGACTACTGTTGGGAGGTGGCCGAGCCTCCACCTTTGTGCATCAGGCGTTCTTGTTCCTCCTAGTAGCTAGGGTGTGTGAGGTCCAACAACAATTGTATCCGGTACATTAAAATGATCACAGTCATTGAGCAAAACAACACAATTCATTAAAAAGTACTTGTGTTCAGACGATTTAAGATGGGTAGCCTCTCCTCAGATGTATGTTTAAAATGCCACGCCCCTGAAGCGAATTTGATACATACCATGTGGTCTTGTCCCTTAATGCAATCTTTTTGGAAAGAAGTCATTTCATATGGTGCACAGATGATAGGGAAACCGCTCCAACTACATATAACATGGGCCCTTTTCATTTCCACAAATCACAAAAACTGAAAAACACCTCATGGGCAGACTGGCAGCAGCTGCCAGGAAAACGATACTGCAACAATGGTTACACACTGACCCTCCATCGTTGACGTTGGTGAAACAAAAGCTTCACCATATTTTCCATATGGACTGGCTAGAAACCATAACCAGGAAAGAACACAACACATCAAAATTCTTCAACACCTGGTCTACCTACATAGCACAACTCCCACAACACATCAAATGCCTCACAATCGACACCTTTAGACATACGTCATGGTATGATATGGAGGTTCTCAATGATCATCCCTTGGTCATGGAATCATCCCAATATCTAGCAACACTACAACAGGAGCTATCGGGACCCGATACTGCGCCTCCCAGAAGTCATCTAACCAACAGACTACTAACCTCCTATCTGACCTAATCCCCACAGGTCCTACCCCCCCCAATGCTATAAGCCACGACTGAGCTGATTGTTTAAAATGTTCTTAAAATGTTTTTGATATGCTATGTTTTCGAAATCACATTTACTATTCTCTCAGCTTTATAATAACATGTATAATCATTAGATGTGATTACACTTTGTCATCTACAATAAAAAACAAGTTATAAAAAAAAAAAAATGAATTATGTACCAGTGTGCCAATTAATGCAGGAGGTGGTAGCTCCATGGTTTCTAATATGGCCAGCATCAAAACTTGTAGCAACTGAGCCTAAAAATTGACCACAGATGTCAAATTTATGTCAAGCACTGGAAATCATTGGAATACAAAAAATGTTCAGCATACTGGCATGCATTGGTATCCAATGGCATCAAATGCAACTCCCCCTTGTGCCATAGAATTATGGTTTTTAAAAGCTTATGGGTAAAAAATGGCACTTGCATAAGTAAAAAAAATCATTAATATACATACTGTATATAAGAAGCAATTGAACAAAGTAAGCAGGTGTGTAGTACAGCATACTCACTTCCATATACATTCGAAAGGAAAGTATTCACTTCATTATTTGCTTTTACTACGAATGCCCCACATTGCTATGAACCCACACTGGAGCAGACAAAAGGTGCTTATTTGTTTGGCTCATTTCTGTGGATTTTTGAAGTCCCAATTAGAATAAATATGAATACTTTGATGGCTGCCCAGATATACAGTAGGACAATAAAAGGGGAAGCAAACCCTGGTGAAAGGTTGGGTTTCCCTTTAGAGACAGACGTACTTACATGTAGAGCCGACACCTTCCTTCTGCCGCTGCTTCTTCCCTTGTATTTATGTTTTCTTTGTGCATAAATTTCTCTTGCATAATTTGGCGTGGGAAAGATTATCAGTTCGCACCATAGGCGTGATGCACATTTCTTGGCCCAAAATTGTATTGGAATAAATGACACTTCCTGCTTTTGGACTGTGTGGAATCCCCTGATCACTTTTGCATTAACAAATGTAGGTGGGTGTAGCCGGTTAAGTGATCAGCATTTTATGTTTTATCCTGATTTACCTTTTCAGGAATTCAGCAGCAATTCTATATGAAGGCTCAGATGTGCCCGGACTGGTCTGAGCAGAAATATGGAGGCGGAGTATTATGATGATTAAAAGACCAGCTCCCACAGATTATAAGTTATGCAGTGGATCTTTAACCTTTTAAGTGCCAGCAGTTAGCTCTATGCCACATAAAGGTTGAGGCAGCACCTATCAAAGAGCCAACCTAGAATCAATGGTGCTGCCACTCTCATCTTTTTAGGCAGACATGTTATTTTCTACAATCCTTGGCACTAATAGGGTTAAAATAAAACTGTTGTCAACATAACAATTGGTCATCTGGAAACATGATGCAAATATGATGGCGGCATTTCTCCTTGTAAACGACCAAATTACCGCTGGCAGCGCTGGAAAACGTATCCACGGGAGACGGTAGGAATAATATCATGTCTGGCTTTATTTAAACATACATTGTGGTTTCATAGTAGTGGGAGTGCTAAAAACTAACGCGTATCGTGCCCCACACTGGGCACTTCTTCAGAGTTGTGAACTCTGAAGAAGTGCCCAGTGTGGGGCACGATACGCGTTAGTTTTTAGCACTCCCACTACTATGAAACCACAATGTATGTTTAAATAAAGCCAGACATGATATTATTCCTACCGTCTCCCGTGGATACGTTTTCCAGCGCTGCCAGCGGTAATTTGGTTGTTTGTATGTGAATGCTCGGCTGAGTGTTGCCGGGATCCCGCGATAGCTGTGGAGGACGTGGGAGAGTGGAAGGAGTGGGGAGAGCTCCGCCATTGATTTCTCTTTCCAAAGTGGCATTTCTCCTTGTGTATGTCCCAGTACACTGGGGTCCATCTGTTATTCTCCAGTCTCAGCTAAAAAGAGTCCAAGAGTCAGCGACCTTTACATCCAACATGTAACATATATGTGGGTATATATGCAGGTTGGCTTGTCTGCAGGTCAGGTTGCAGATTCTTTCTAAATTTCTCATGTTATATAGTCTATATTATCTATATTTTACTCCCTTTTAAACATTTTTATACCCTGCCCACTTCCAATGAATCCACTTCTATTTTGCTGCAACAGCAATTTGCCGATTGGTTGCAGGTAGCAGGTAAAAATTCGGGTTACCGGTTCGGGATAGGTCCGAGTTTCAATAACTGGTTCTGCAGGACTCTAATAAAAGGCATTTACAGATGGCGCAAGTGACTTAGCGAAAATTAGGCAGAAAATAAAATCATATATAAGATTATTAGCACTACACTTGGGGGCACATTTACTTAGCTCGAGTGAAGGAATAGAATAAAAAATACTTTGAATTTAAAAGGTTTTTTTGGCTACTTCGACCATCGAATTGGCACCTTCGACTACGACTTCGAATCAAACTAAAAATCGCTCGACTATTCGACCATTCGATAGTCAAAGTACTGTCTCTTTAAAACAAACTTCGACCACCTACTTCGCCACCTAAAACCTACCAAGCATCAATGTTAGCCTATGGGGAAGGTCCCCATAGGCTTTCTAGCCAATTTCTGATCGATGGAAAATCGTTCGATCGATTCAAAGGATATAATCGTTCGATCGAACGATTATTCCTTTGAACGAATAGCTCTAAATCCTTCGACTTCAAATATCGAAGTCGAAGGATTTAACTTTGACGGTCGAATATCAAGGGTTAATTAACCCTCGATATTCGACCCTAAGTAGATGTGCCCCTAGGTGTTGCAACTACTACCAGTAGTATTTACCAATAACAAGAAATGTGCACTCTCACTGTGGCAACTGCTCCCTGGTACCAGCATTCCCTATGCAAGCATTTATATCAGTGATCCCCAACCAGTAGCTCATGAGCAACATGTTGCTCTCCAACCCCTTGGGTGTTGCTCCCAGTGGCCTCAAAGCAGGTGCTTATATTTGAATTCCAGGCTTGGAGGCAAGTTTTGGTTGTCTAAAAACCAGTTGTACTGCCAAACAGAGCCACAATGTAGGTTGACAATCCACATAGGGGCTACCAAATGGCCAATCACAGAACTTATTTGGCACCCCAAGAAAATTTGTCATGCTTATGTTGCTCCCCAACTCCTTTTTCTGCTGAATGTTGCTCACGGGTTCAAAAGGTTGGGGATCCCTGATTTATATGAATGGCTTTAAGCAGCCACCCCCTAATATACAGAGGGGGCAGAGGATGCGATCGACCAGGGCCCAAACCCCCCTCGCGCGAATGCGAATCCACCGAAAAAATCTCTTTGCGGGTGGCGGGTCCCGGCTGCATGGCCTACACCTAGGGTTCCCACCTATTTTACTGGCCTGCCCGGTAAAAATTAAAGTTTATCCCAATGTTTTTAATAGGGAAAAAAGATAAATATATAGGAAGGCCAGTATTGCTTTCCAGAAAAGGTGGCAACCCTACATGCACCCGGGCCCCCTAGTTACGTTACTGTAAGGAATGAGTCATTTGATATTCCAGATACAGTATGGGGATGATATTTTCATTGAAAGGACAGGATATCTGATTTTTTGTAAAATACCGAATACCATCAAATCCGCATTCATGACAAATGAACAGCAAAGCCATTCCCATGTTCTGATTTCCAGTGGTTATGGTCTCTATAAGTATATAAGCCGCTACGTATTCTAATGAATACAGTATTATATCAGTATGTGCTCTCCATTGCATCAGTTTTACAGCGCTTGCTGGTGAGCTCATAAATGATTCCTTACATATGTGGCTGAGGGTGTGCTATAGAAGTGTAGTAACAGTGTGATATAGGAGATGTGCTGCTTACTGTAAATTTTCTGCAACCCAGTGCTTTAGGGACAACTCCCAGCAACTCCCAGTCTCTGTGCCATAACTGCCCGAATTCAATAAGCACTTTGTTTTTGGGGTTGCTAAACATATGTGATGGAAACCCACCAAATTGTGAAATCTATTATACATTTCATTGGGTGCTTTTCCCTGACATAATTTTTACATAATGTTTTCTGAGATTTCACATAAAAATTTAGTTCCCAAAAATGTCATTGTTCTCTATGAGTATTATTGTTAGTGAATAAAGATGTTTAAAATACAAACCAGAGAAATACTATACTATACTATGGTTCTGTCTCTAAATGCCCCAGTAACTTGAGGACTTGCTTTAACATATTTCCATGTTTTTACATTTTCCTGGATTTTACATCATTTTTTCCTGGTTCCCTGAAAAACGTAAAATGGGGGTTGTACTGTAATTTTAAATATAAAGACGGTTATTTATCAAACTTTGTATAGCAAAAACTAGAAAAATTCGAGTTTTTTTTTTTACTATGAAATCCAAATTTTATTATGAATAGTTTTTGAATTGTTGTCCTTCTTCTTCAGACTCTTCCAATCACTCAAAGGGCTGACCCCATTTAAAAACAAATGCTCTGTACGGCTACACATTTATTATTGCTACTTTTTACTACCCATTAGTGGAAAAAAAACCTCAAATTTTTTTCAGGATTTATTAAACCCTGAGGGGCAAATTCACTAAGATTCGTAGTTGCGCCAGGCGTAACTTCGCCGCACTTCGCCACACTTTGTCAGGTGTAGTTTCGCTAGCGCTCCGCAAATTCACTAAAATCCGAAGTTGCGCTCAGGGGTAGCGTAAGGTTGCGAAGTTGCGCTAGCGTTGATTCGCTAAGCGAAGCGAAGTTACGCTAGCGATGGTTAATTTGCATACGGCGCCAAATTCAAATTTCAATGGAGGAATATGTAGCAGCACTACAAATGCCTGGGAAACCTTCAAAACATCAAATAAAAATTTTATTTTGCCCTACACATGTGCCCACTGTATAGTTAAGTTGCCATGAGTTAGGAAATGTAGGGGGGAAGGAGGGGAGCCCCAAAAAATTTTTCGATCTTTTTCAGCCTATCACCCATAATATAGAAAAAACGCCAGCGTTTTTTGGGACTTAGAAAAAATGTAAACTGTTTTTTGAAGCAATCCCTATCTACTCTATTGCGCTTCGCCTGGTCTGAGGTGGCGAAGGAAGTCTAGCATAAAAGGTAGCGTTCAGTACAATGCGCGCGTTTGTTTTTGAATTTGTGTAGTTACGTCCGTAAGGGTGCGAAGTAACACTAGCGAATGTACGCCAGCGTTCGTTAGTGAATTTGCGAAGTAACGAAAATGACCAACGCTAGCGAATTGACGCTAGCGTTAGGCGCTTCGGCGCTTAGTGAATTTGCCCCTGAGGCTGCAAAAAGTCCAAATCCAAAAATCCGGCATCTTAGACCTGCCGAGGTTGTATATAAGTCAATGGGAGAGGTCCCTATCCTATTTGAAAGTTTCTGTGGTCTGTGCTGGAATTAGCACGTATTTCTGACTATTTCTGGCTTTTTGGGCAAAAATATGAAAAATTTGGACTTTTTGGGATTTTATCGAGTCTTTAACCGATCTGATTAGATTGTGCTTTTTTTAATGATAAATAAGGTCCAATTGTGGATTCTAGTATGGTTGGACTTTATTTTTATTTAAATACATTCGGATTTTGATAAATAAGGACCAAAATGTATGTCAGGGCTGCATGTCCCTAGTACACTGGTAGACGGCAGAATAGTGTAATGCTTCTTTACCAACCCAATGGTTGCCTTTGTCGCAATTTCCTTCTTCAGGATTTCTTAGCATGACTGAGGCACTCTGTATTTATTAGGCAAGAAATGATGGCACAATAAGGTCTGTATTACACTGCCCTTAGTTTCTAGACCTGATAAAAATGTCCTATTACACACTACAGACTGGTATGATTTTAATCGATTGATACTGATTTTATAGTAGGGAAGAAAGATAAATATATAGGAAAGCCAGTAGGTCTCACAGAATATGAATATGAATAGGAGAGAGTCTTATTAGAACGGTGAGTAATAAAAATTAGAAATAGCAATAAATGTGTAGCCTTAAAGAGCTTTTGTTTTTAGATGGGGTCAGTGACCCCTATTTGAAAGCTGAAAATAGTCAGAAGAAAAATAATAATAATAATAATAAAGTCCAAATGAAAGGTTGCTTAGAATTACCAATTATTTTACCTGCTGAAAGTTAACTTAAAGCTGAACCACCACTTTAAAGGTTGAAATAAAGGGATATATATTAGTTTTTTTCCAAACTCAGTCACCATGTGACTATAAATTGAGTGTGAGAATAGAGTTTGGAGGCAGAAGACCAGGGGCCGTCTCTGTTAATAACGGATACTATGCAAGAGCTGACTTTATAAAATAGGAAGTTAAAGGGGATCTCCAACCTTAATGTTTTCATTTACATAGTGAAAGAAATCGAATCTAATCTTAAATCTAAAAATGCAATTGCTATTAAAAGCAGTGTTTGTAGTACAGCCTCCTTCACCCAAGTCTATTATGACGATGCCTTTCACGATACTTTTATTTTACATTTGGTTCCACTTCGGAAGATTTTTTCCTGGTTGCCACCCCTTCGCTTGAACCTTATGAGATGTGTGTTTAAAGGAACAGTAACACCAAAAAATGTAAGTGTTTTAAAGTAATGAAAATATCATGTAGTGTTGCCCTGCGCTGGTAAAACTGATCTATTTGCTTCAGAAACACTACTATAGTTTATATAAACAAGCTGCTGTGGAGCAATGGCGGAAATTGAAAAACGGCTATATGGCACAGGTTAACTAATGGATAACAGATAACAGCATTAGACAGACAGAGCTTATCTGCTATATGCTGTGTAACTTGAGCATTTTCTCCTTTGAATGGCTGCCCCCATTGCTACACAGCAGCTTATTTATATAAACAATAGTAGTGTTTCTGAAGCAAACACAGCAGTTTTACCAGTGCAAGGCAACACTGCATTATATTTTCATTACTTTAAAACATTTTTATTTTTTGACGTTACTGTTCCTTTAATGCCGAATCCAGACCGGCACTCAGCTCTGGGGACCGGAAGCCGCATCTACCCCTCTGTAACGGCGTTCCTCACTTCTGTTATGATGATGCCTTGCCTGCTTGTGTCAGAGGTTTGCTAATGACTGATACAAGGTTTCACTGGTATGAGTAATCCGGATGAAAGGAGTAAACAAAACCAACATAGAATAGAGGATGTGTGTTTTAAGGGAAACTTCGAAAAATGGGCAAGGAAAAATGAAGGGGCATATAAAGACGTAGACACCGTTCTTAGAAGTCAAAGTTACAGCAATTTATTGCATAATTAAGGATGAGGATGCTGCAATTTTGCAAGTGATATTTCGCTGTCAGTGGGAATTGTGAAAAGTGTGCATGCTTATAGTATTGTGTGTATGTAGTATTGCTTTAGCACAGTGTATACTGGTACAGGGAATGGATGTCGATATACCTGCCAATTGTAGCTTTATAAGAGGGTCAAGCAATGCAACTTTGGTTGTGTATGGGGTTCTGTTTGTTTCAGCTTTGGTAATTATATACAGTAGAAACATTGCCAATGTCTACAAACACAAAACTTGGGGGAAACTATTAATTGTGTTCTTCAACAGAGGAGAAAGGAAAGGTAAATGAAGGAAACAGGTGAGAGTCCGGCATTAGTTAGATAGTAAGCAGAGGTGAAATATGAAGAAATATAGGCTGGAAGATCAGATGGTGAAGATAAGAGCAGGCAGTGCTAGAACTGGGTGTAGGCAGAAGATGCACATTTTTATGGTGCAACTATAGGAGTCACTAGACACACCTTGTTGTCCTTCTTCTTCAGACTCTTTCAATCACTCAAAGGGCTGACCCCATTTAAAAACAAATGCTCTGTAAGGCTATGCCTTTATTATTGCTACTTTTTATTACCCATCTTTCTATTCAGGCCCTCTCCTATTCATATTCCTGTCTCATTCAATTTAATGCAGGGTTGCTTGGGTAACTTTGGCCATAGCAACCAGATGCCAGATGAAATTGCAATCTGGAGAGCTGCAGAATAAAAAGCTAAATAACTCAAAAACTACAAATAATAAAAAATGAAAACCAATTGCAAATTGTCTCAGAATATTACTCTCTGTTTCATACTAAATGTTAGCTCAAAGGTGAACAACCCCTTTAAATCTATGAGGGTTAGGCACCTCCCAACAATCTCTTACCTGATACCTCAAACTGGTGCTCCTGTTAGCAGAAAACTGTACCTGGAATTCTTCTCAGCGAGCACCACAAAAGTGATCTTTTTTTTTTCTGCATTTCTGTGCCGGGTGCATCTATGTAGTAGTCTAACCAATAGTATAATGTTTCTTCACAGACGCCATTATTGACGTTTCAATTTTCAGCACGCGGCATCTCAAACAAAATCTCATACTGCAACTTTGGAGCAAATACATATCTATCAATTTGACATTTTTCCTCCTCCATTTTTAACAGGATTTATGAAGTATTAGAAAAAACGGCTCGGAATGAATTTACCAGCCTGATTTTTCTTATCAACTGCATTTATTCAATATATCATCTTGATTAATTCATTTCTATTTTCAATGTATTTGTACTGGATACTTGGATTGCCATGAAATTTTGCATGTATTAACTATTTATATTTTAAAATGATGAATTAAACATGAACATTTTAATAGTATGGGTGTTTGGAGTTTCTAGTTGGATGGCCCAATGAACTAATGCCCTTTGTTTGACTTTATACTAGTAAAACCTCATCGAGTGCTGATTGGAAAAACTTTCTTTCTCTTTTTTTCTATAAGCATCTATGTAGTAGATCTGGTTTCAGCAATCTGGTTGCTAGGGTCCAAGCTGCCCCAGCAACCATGCACTGATTTGAATAAGAGACTGGAATATGAATAGGACTGAGTAGAAAGTCGAGTAATAAAAAGTAGCAATACCAATACATTTGTAGTCTTACAGAGCATTTGTTTTAGATGGGATCAGTGACCCCATTTGAAAGTTGGCAACATTCAGAGGAGTCAGAGAAAGCAAATAAATAAATAAAAACTATTTAAAATGAATAATGAAAACCAAGTGAAAAGTAGCTTAGAATTAGCCATTCTTTAACATAACAAGTTAACTTAAATGGGAACCACTCCTTTATAGTTGGTTTTCTGTTGATAAACATGAAAAGCTAAGTTTCCTGTAGGAATGGAATGCAAGAAGATTTCACTTGGAAATATGTTGCCTTGACAGTACTCTGAGCCAGGTCCGGATTTGTGAAAAGGCCACCTAGGCCCGGGCCTAGAGTGGCAAGATCTTAGGGGGGTGGCATGCTGCCCAACCTTACCAACATTGGTTCAAAAACATTGGGGATATACAACCATTTTTTAAAATTTCTTGTGGGCCAATCCCCATTGCTCCGGTCCAGATGATAAAAGGGGAGGGGACAGGGGCGACGAATGGCAGTAGGCCTGGGGCGCCCACTATGTAAATCCGTCCCTGCTCTGAGCAATGTGTAGCTTGCTTTCGAAAGATTACGTTTCCCAATCTGATCACTACCACTGAAGTACAAATATTTCTGCATGAAGTCTAATGCACCAAGCCATCTCTAATGCACCAAGCCTTCTTCTGGTGAAAAACATATGCAATGGTTCAACTCCTTGGAAGAAGACCAGGAAGGCTGCAAATGTATTAACCTGTCCCCTTTTTGTTTCCCTTTTACTCATAGATTGTGAGCTCTTTGGGGCAAGGACCTCATCCCAATTGTATACTGAAACACTTAAAGGCGAATTCAACCCTAAGGTTAAAAAAAAACCCTACCCCCTACACTACATTGAACCCCCTCCATCCTCCTCCCAGCCTTACCCTGGGCAAATGCCCCTAACGTTTTACTTACCCTTAGGTTCAGGCATCGGTAATCTTCGGAATGAGACTAGACAGAAAATTGTAGGCAAACACGAAAAATAGAGATGGCACTATTCCGGTATCCCAAAAATATAATCTAATCAAATGGAATCCAGGAGTCACAAAATATTAATAAAGTAATACAAAAAGTTTTATTGCATCTTGTATAAAAAACAAAAGCCTGACGCGTTTCGTGTCCACACAGGACACTTAATCATAGGCTAACTGGTACATATTATACACACAATATTTAAAGGAATGGGAGCCAATAGGAAATAACATGGGCGGGATCTCAATTCATTCATTTCTATTGGCTCCCATTCCTTTAAATATTGTGTGTATAATATGTACCAGTTAGCCTATGATTAAGTGTCCTGTGTGGACACGAAACGCGTCAGGCTTTTGTTTTTTATACAAGATGCAATAAAACTTTTTGTATTACTTTATTAATATTTTGTGACTCCTGGATTCCATTTGATTAGATTATATTTTTGGGATACCGGAATAGTGCCATCTCTATTTTTCGTGTTTGCCTATATTTTTCCCCCTTGCTGAGGGTTTGGAGTATGAGCACCCGGATCCTACATGGAAAGCGGTAAGCTTCCTTATTCATATTTTTCCTAATGTCCTCAGCTTTCTATTTAGTTTTTTCTTTTAGACAGAAAATTGCTCCAACTGCGAATGCGCTGCCACACCGGTCTCATTCTGAAGACGGGGGGTTTTTAACTTTAGGGTTGAATTCTCCTTTAAGCACAGATTTATCTATTTTTATTGTACAATATGTGCTAACAAATAGACACATTTAGCAAATCAATAATATGTGTCAGTTTGTCACAATATGTTTGACGACACCATTTATTTTTTCTGAATGTCAGTACTCAGAGCAGCGTAGCACTTGCACCCATTTGTAACACCTGTGTACCACAAACCTGGACGATGACAAATCGGCCCCTAAATACGTGTAGAGTGGGTCCAAGCCAGTTTCTAAAATATTATTTATCTATTTAAATGTATGAGACATAGACGTGGCCACTTTTTTTATTGTCCGGCAGGGGACCATTTAAATGCTTGCTTGGAGTAGAGGGTAACTGATCAGACATTGATGTGGAATCTCTTGTTAGAGATTCATTGCACCAATTACTTGATTGCTTAGGGTTCCTTTAACTTCCCTGGCTGCTTCCAAGCTAAATAGCATCCAGCAACTTTGTATATGGAAGAAGCACATCTACATGCAGGCAAAGGCCTTTAAATCATTTATTTCAGCAAAAAGCATAGCACAAGCTTTCATGGAACACTCCCATCAGCACTTGAAGAAGGGGGTATTTCCTGAAAGCTTGTGATACGCTTTTTTTTTTTTGCTGAAATAAATGACTTAACCCTTTAAGTGCCAGCAGAATTTAGAATTTCATTTGCACTTGGTGCCAGACGTTTTTTAAACATTTTGTGCTCTCTCATTTTAGGGGCATTTCTTGTAGGGATGCAACGAATCCAGGATTTGGTTTGGGATTCGGCCTTTTTCAGCAGGATTGAGATTCGGCTGAATCCTTCTGCCCGGCCAAACTAAATTTGAATCCTAATTTCCATATGCAAATTAGGGGCGGTGAGGGAAATTGCGTGACTTTTTGTCACAAAACAAGGAAGTAAAAAATGTTTCCCCCACCCACCCCTAATTTGCATATGCAAATTAGGATTCGGGTTCAATTTGATATTCCGTTGAATCTTTCAGTGGATCCGGTGCATGCCTAATTTGTTGGGAGAGATTTTTAGTTTTCCTAGGAAAGTTATACATTGTTTTGTTTTTCTTTCAGTAAAACCTCAGCTTTCTAAATCTGCCTGAGGTTTTGTGTACTTCCATTTCTGGAACAAAATGTAGATCTCTTAAAACCAAAAATAAACAAATAACTAAATAATTGCTATTTTTCATGATATAGGTATTTATACAAGAAAAATATTTTATTTGATGCACAAAAATTCAACTGATTTGAAAAGCATCAAGCGTCTTGAATGTGGCAATGCCAGATATGTATAGTTTTATGGAGATTTCTGACTTCTATAGATCAAAATCTCCCAGCAGTAAATTACAGCATTTTCAAAGCACATCAATTTGCATGTTTGTATCTTCAACATAACATTTAGGTTCCTAGAAAAAACATCCTAAATATGAATGCCAGGGGTCCACTGAACAATTTGATGCCCATTGTGAGTGGAATTACCAAGTATCAGGTGTTTAGAAACTCTAAAATGTATTTAGCGCAGACAAATTGTCTAGGAAGTCACTTCAGCTACTGAACAATCAACACAATTACTGCCTTTTTTGCAGGGTAAACACACAAAAAAAAGTTGACCCAAAACCTTATATTTTTAGAAAGTACTTATAAATACTGCATTGATTACTGTAAAGAGTCCCATTGGAGGAAAGTGCTATATAAATAACTGCCCTTCCTTCATTAATCTAACTGCAATTAGTTAGTAAGCTCTTGTTGCTCTGGGTTACTAAACCAGGGCAAATGTTTACTTTTGCTCTTATGGGCCTGGAAAAAACCCGGTGGGCCCATGGCCCAGACCTACTATTGCCAACCTCCCTCCTGGCCCCCGTGTCATATGACATACAGACTTTTTATACATTTAACATTCAGATGCAAAACGTGAAGATCAGTTCCCCAGAATACTATAGTGAATAAAATACCCCCTCTTGTAAATTATAAGGATATTATAAGTTACCGAGGAGTTTCATGACCATATAAATACAGGTCATGGAACTCCGAGGTAACTTCTAATATCCTCATATTTTGCAACAGGGGGTACTTTATTTATTATAATACACAAGTTTCACTGAGTCATGTGACAGAAATGACATCACTACTCACCGTTTATAACTGATGACATCAATAGTCACAGTTTATAAGGATATAATTTACAAGATATTCATGACTTTTGTGTATTATACACAATTATGTACATTGAGGAATTTCTTGCAACTGTTGCCTTGGGCTTTTGCACAACTGAGGAATTCATGAGAGCAGCACATGCCTAGTGAGTCACATTCAGATCCACTTCTTTATCACTGGGCCATAGACAATGAATAAATCCTAGGTCAAATGTGCTTTATTTCTCTCCTGATCGGCTATAGATTAGCACCATGACCCTATAGTTCTTTTTAATAAATGCAAATCAGTCGCTACAAAGTTTAAGAGATTGCAGTGTAGTTTCTTGGCTATATATGAGACCCAGGCTTTATAAAACAGCTTTGAATGCACCTTGTACATGAGTCAGTTGGGAGGCATATTCTTTAAAAAGGGTACAAGGTAAAGGCATTTAAAAAAAAAAAAAAATACCAGGGTACTCAGCAACTGTTCCCTCTAAGCTGTGTGCTTACTTTTAAAGGTCAACCCCAATAAAAAAAAATTTGGCAAAAAAAAGTAAACCTAATTCTAAGAAACTTTGTAATATAAAATAATTTATTTTTCTATGGTTTTCAAGTAGCTTGTATATATTATGCTATTAAAGTGCACTGCCTTTTGAAAATACATTTGTGGGATCTGAACCTCTAGAGAACAATACAGAATTTTTCAATGCTTGTGTAAAAAGGGATGCTAAAACACTGGTTATTAATTACCAACAGTATCCCTTTAACTATAAACTATAAGGGTAAGAACACACTGGACGATTTGTCGCCAACGTTTTTAAAAAGCAAATCGCGGCGACATATAGATCGTTTTTGTCTCTGAACAAAACCAAATGAAAGACGCCAGCTCCTGTGCCCACAGCGCGTTTGTGAATCGCCTGTAGCTCCAAAACGCACTGAGACCCTTTTCCGAGCGATTTATCAGAAATAGCATGTACTTAGAAAAGCACTGAAATCTCCTAGACGCACACACATACAGATAAGTAGCAGCAATTGTATTCAAATTACAATGCGAACGCAATGACGCAAGAACGCAAGCACGTAAAGACGCCAGGTTACAGCGGGAAGCACAAACCGTTTCCGGTTTGGGTGGAGCACGTACCGCACAGAGTAATGGGATACAAATCGCTCTGTGCCAATAGTTGCTGTGAATCGTCTGTTCAAAAAAGACGATCGTCTTGTCGCCGCGATTTACTTTTTAAAAACGTTGGCGACAAATCGTCCAGTGTGTCCTTACCCTAAAAAACTGTTTTTGGTGAACAGGGTCAGATTGGGGCAGCAGGATACTGGTAAAAAAAACCCTGTGGGCCCCGGCCCTCATGGGCCCAGACACGCTTCTTGCACAAAAACTCTGACCCTGCTTCTGACCTCCCTACCAAGACCCTGCTGCTGGCACAAGAAGGGGGGGAGGTTCCGACACTGCTGGTGAAGAACAAAGGACTGGAAGTCAAGTGCCTAGTCATGGCGGCCCACTGCATTTACACCATTGGTACAGGGGATAGTGCTGTCCTGTTGGCTTCTTTTTTGAGATTGAGTAGAGAAGAGGGATGCACGGAGGAGCAGAGCTATCCTGGGGAGATGGTTTTGCTGAGGTTGGAGAGAGGAAGGGGGGGGGGCAGTGCAGGGCACCCTAATTTAAACATCGCTCTTCAGTCTACTTGAATTCATCTCTTTACAAGGCTCGTCAGAGACATGTATATAGATTGTGAGCTAACATACAAGTAATAACCAGTAAATAAATCTATGGTGAAATGTGGGAATTGATGTCATGGTTTTGCAAAGCTGTGGTCCCCAGTGACTGCAGATTCTGGAGATTTTCCACTGTACATTTCCAAGAGCTGAGAGTAAGGAATAGTGTGAGGGGTGAGAAGGGGAACTTGGTGAAAATGTGACATTGCGCAACATCCCATTTCTCTTCCTCATATTCTCATAGCCGGAGGATCAACGTCTATCATTTCCTCTTAGCAGTACTGGCCCCCAGTGAGCGCTCACAATGATTAGATATCAGGAGCAGTAATAGCTGGGAGAATATATGTATCATGCTTAAAAATCCAGTGCTTGGTGCAAAGAACAGTGCCAGGCAGAGATGCAGTTTCAGAATATGTTTATGAAAAATTAGTCCCACCATTTAGAGGACCTAAAATGAAAATATGCCCATGCTGCTAAGTGGGCTTTCCCCTTCTTGCACCTAGGTCCAGACTCAGATTAAGAACAGGCCACACAGCTCCAATAAATAGTGACTATGGGTTCTTTTTAAAAAATACACCATATAAGAAATATCCGTAGACCCTCTCCAGTCTCCAACCCATAAATAGTAGGATGTAGGCATTTCAACCTTTGCCAATTACAGCTTTGCCCTTATACAGAGCAGTGGGGCTGCCAACACACAAGATGGGGATTGGCTGTCATTCTACACGGCAAACTATTGATTGGGGAAATCAGCCAGCAGAAATCGAGCAGGTTGGATGGTATTATTAAGGTTTTTGGGGGAATCTTACATTATATTTAAAGGCACAGTTATTATATTTTTAACAGTGTAAAATGCAACAGAAACTTGTTTGTCACTCTATATGTCACATTTAAAACAACAACAAAAAAAATGTTCGGCCCTGGGAGGTGCAAGGCAAATTTGTCATTTTTGAAAATTAACTAGGCGTGCAGGTATTTGTAAGTCAGACACCATTTGTGATTGCACAACACTGGATATGATTATGTGAGAGTTGAAGTCAAGAAGAAGGTGCAGAAGAAAGGTGGCTCCAGTTATTCCTGAATTCCTTTATCGCATTCTTTTGCTTTAAAGGGGAACTATCGCAAAATTAAAAATTGGTATAAAGTATCATTGCATGAAGTTATTAAAATGTCTAAATATAATGTATTAAAAAATGTACAGTTTTTAAAATATCGCAGTCATTATAGTGAATCCATGCCCAGCTGCTTCTCTCCTAACTGACTCTGGCTAGCTCTGAGGTCAGGTTTTCTGCATAACAGCTCTGTCCTCTCTCTCATTGGCTGTCAGTGCTGTCACTCCTAAATGTTGTGAAGCCAGCATCGTTGCTAAATGGCTTCAAAGGCTCCATTTGTCATGCCCTGCTGGATTGATCCTTTCCTCTACTGAGCTAGACCCTTCCAACCCCCCTTCAGCCAGCCTCTGTACTTATCTAACTTTTAAGGGCTAGTCCACACGGGGAGATAGCCCTGCGTTTGCGGTCGCGGCGACAAAGCGCCGCGCCAGTCGCCGCGACCGGCGCAGGCGACAGTTTTGTATGGGCGCCTATGTAAAAACGCCTGTGCTAACCACACGAGGCGATGCGCTTTTCAACAGTCGCCTGAAAAAGCCTGGCGAGGCATTTTCAGGCGACTGTTGAAAAGCGCATCGCCTCGTGTGGTTAGCACAGGCGTTTTTACATAGGCGCCCATACAAAACTGTCGCCTGCGCCGGTCGCGGCGACTGGCGCGGCGCTTTGTCGCCGCGACCGCAAACGCAAGGCTATCTCCCCGTGTGGAATAGCCCTTAAACATCCTTTCACACAAAGCTGCTGTCCTTCTACACCTCCACCTCCCATCCAGAAAGTAATGTGTGTGAATCCCAGCCGCACATTAGTAGGGATGTAGCGAACTGCCGTTTTGGTGTTCGCGAACGCCGTTCGCGAACACCGGCAAAAAATGCGAACGGTTCTCGAACAGTTCGCGAACTTCGAACACCCGCTAAATCGTTCGATTCGAACGTTCGAAGGATTTTTCGTTCGATTCGAACGTTTGAAGGATTTTCATCGTTCGATCGAAGGATTTTCATTCGAATCGAACGGTCGAGGGATTTTAATCGTTCGAACGAATGGAAATCGGTCGAACGAATGGAAATCGTTCGATTTTAGCGGTCGAATGGTCGCGAACTCAAATTGCGAACGTTCCCAAACGTTCGCGAACATTAGGCGGACGCGAACGGTCGAAGTTCGCGCGAACAAGTTTGCAGGCGAACTGTTCGCTACATCCCTACACATTAGATGTATGAGAGCACTAAGACGCAGCCATGTTAGACAAGGTGGAAATTCAAACTGGAGCAGCACCATCAATACTTATGCGTCTCAGTGCTCACATACAAACTAATGTGCGGCTGGGATTCACACACTGTTACCAAGTCCACCTTAAAACAAGCCTATAATAAACTCAGGATTTAAAGGGGAAGCTTGTAACACTGCTAATTAATTTAAAGTATTTGGGGTACCAATAGTATGTGATAACCAGTTTGCTGTTTTTCTTGAGCCCATTCAGCTGCCTATATACCCAAATGGAATGAAACCCAGGTGGAGCAGTGTGATGGAACAGTATTTAGGGATCTCTAGAAATTCTCCATATGCTCTCACCAAGTTGATGGCACATTTGGCATTTTCTCTGTTAGCCGGAGAATGCTCTAAGAGACCAGTGTACCTTTGCACATGAATCACTTTGCTCAGTTACATGTATTTTAAGGCAAATGTAAAATAGTGTTTCTCCTTCCCACTTCCACAAAATGATGTCAATTTCCCACTATAGTGATCTTGATCAACTGGTGTCTCTCAACACTGATGTCACGACCGGCACCCAATACCAGAACAAGTGCCAAGCACCCTGGCCTCGGCTCGGCTTCACCAGTAGTGTGACCATCGTTGGGCTTCGGGAGTAGCCCTCAGCTTACTTGGGTGCCACCTGGACTTAACGAGGGGTGCAAGGCGAGATGTTCTGGCTGGCAAAGGGGCACGGCTGTTAGCAAAGTCTTTTGGGCCGAAGTTCACGGTACAAAGGATTAGGCAGAAGGATGGTCAGACAGGCTGGGTCGAGGCAGGCGGATATCAGAATTGTCAGGCAGGCAAGGGTCAAACCGGGTTGTCAATCAAGGGGTTAAGCTGGAAGAGTTGTCGTAGGCAGGCAAGGGTCAGATAACAGAATGCAGAGTAGTCAGGGAACAGGCAGGAGTCAAAACCGGATAATCAAGACAAACAGGTACAGGATCAGATGCACAAGGCTCAGGAACCACTAGAAACCAAGTTCTATCATGGGCACTGGCTGGGGGTCAGAATGGGCCTTAAATACAGTCAATATTTGAGCCAAAACATGCACCAATGCTCGCTGGCGCAATCACGCCAGCGCGCCTGTACCTTTAAGAAGCACATGCGTACCGCGCGCCCTAAGAATCGAAGATGGTGCTGGCGCCTAAGAACCACGTGGGGGGCGTCCCCGCTGCACAGGTAATTTTATTACATTACCCCCCCTCTAGGGGGGCCACTGGACCCCCAGGCTTCCCAGGAAATTTTTGATGGAATTTCTTTCTGAGTTGATCAACCTTGATGTCATCGACTGAGACCCAGGAGTTCTCCTCTGGGCCAAAGCCCTTCCACTTAATAAGATACTGGAGCTTACCCCGTACCAAACGAGAATCGAGGAACTCCTGGATCTCAAATTCAGGCTGACTTTCGACTAACACTGGGGGAGGAACAGGAATATGATGGACTTGAGTGGCTGGTTTTAGGAGAGAAACATGAAAAGAATTCAATATTTTAAACTCTGCGGGTAATTGGAGACGAACAGAAGAAGAATTGATTATTTCAGTTATTGGGTATGGACCAATGAACCTGGGCCCCAGTTTGAGAGAGGGGACCTTCAACTTAATATTTTTGGTAGATAGCCAAACAGAATCTCCCACTTTGTATTGAGGAGCCTCTCTACGAGATCTATCTGCAGCTTTCTTTTGAGCAGAGGAAGCTACAGAAAGAGAATGATGAACTTGATACCAAATTTTAGAAAAATGATTGACAGAGGAATTAGCAGAGGGTACAGAGGAATTTAAACCAGAAAAAGAAAATGCTTTTGGATGTAGCCCATTTACAATAAAGAAAGGAGGAGGAGTGAGTGGCATTATTGTAGGCAAACTCTGCCCAGGGCAAC
The DNA here is from genome assembly GCF_017654675.1 of Xenopus laevis. Classification (NCBI taxonomy): domain Eukaryota; kingdom Metazoa; phylum Chordata; class Amphibia; order Anura; family Pipidae; genus Xenopus; species Xenopus laevis. The sequence continues at coordinate 27,391,408 of NC_054376.1, read as the reverse complement.
AATTCAGCCCAAGAGGACTGGTTATCAGAAACGTAACACCTGAGATATTGCTCAAGGGATTTATTCACTCTTTCAGTTTGTCCGTTGGTTTGGGGATGGTAAGCAGTTGAGAAGGATAAATCAATCCCAATTAAAAAGCTCTCTACAACTTTGAGACAAACTGAACTCCTCTGTCAGACACAATGTTAACAGGAAACCCATGTAAACTGAAAATATGAGAGATAAACAGATCGGCTAAGGTTTTGGCAGAAGGGAGGTGTGGAAGGGGAACAAAATGGCTCATTTTACTAAACCTATCCACCACCACCCAAATTACAGTTTTACCCTGAGAGGAAGGCAGATCTACAATGAAATCCATCGACAGATGGGACCATGGCCTCTCAGGGATTGGTAATGGATTTAACAGACCATGTGACAATTGACGAGAGGATTTAGACCTTTGACAAATTGGACAGGAATTTACGAAAACTTTAGCATCCTGTTTAAAAGTAGGCCACCACACATTGCGGGAGCCATTTTAGAGTTATGAACCTCTTCCAGAACTTGTTCCCTCAGCTCCTCAGACACAAACATTCTCCCAGAAGAAGTGTCTGCAGGAGCAGAAGATTGGACAGGGGACAACAAGGTGGAGAGGTCAGAATCCAATGCGGCTACAATCAACTCCCTAGGAATGATGGGGATGCACTCATTAGAGTCAGAGGAGGTAGATTCAAAACTCCTAGAGAGTGCATCAGCTTTGGTGTTTATAGATCCAGGCCTGTATGTTAAAGAAAAGTTAAACCTGGTGAAGAACAATGCCCATCTAGCTTGCCTAGGATTTAGCCATGTGGCCGATTCAATGTAAAGCAGGTTCTTATGGTCTGTATATACTGTTACCATATATTTAGCACCTTCAAGTAGATGCCGCCATTTCTCAAAGGCCCACTTGATAGCCAACAATTCCCTGTTCCCAATATCATAGTTTGCCTCTGCTGGCGAAAACTTCCTTGAGAAAAAGGCGCAAGGATGTAACTTGTTGGTTATTGGGTGCCTTTGGGAAAGGACTGCCCCAGCACCCACTTCAGAGGCATCTACCTCCACAATAAATGGTAAGGCAGTATCTGGATGCTGCAAAATAGGGGCAGAACTGAACTCTTTTTTGAAGGGCGTTCGAAAGCTTGAACTGCTTCTGGGGGCCAAATACTAGGGTCAGCACCCCTTTTGGCCAAGTTGGTGATTGGGGCAACTACCAGGGAAAAATTCTTCATGAATTGGCGGTAATAATTTGCAAAACCGAGGAATCTTTGGGTTGCTCGTAAAGAAAGGGGTTGGGTCCATTCCAGGACGGCTCTCACCTTCCCTGGATCCATCTCAAGACCCCTGTTAGAAATGTTAAACCCCAAAAACTGAACAGAGGTAACCTCAAAAGTACACTTCTCAAGTTTTGCATACAGATTATTTTCTCTAAGTCTAAGTAAAACCTCACAAACATGATTCCTGTGTTCACCCAGATTAGAAGAGAAAATAAGAATGTCATCAAGATAGACCACTACGAATATCCCCAGCAGGTCCCGAAAGATGTAATTGACAAATTCCTGGAACACTGCGGGGGCGTTACAAAGACCGAATGGCATCACCAAATATTCGTAGTGGCCATCCCTGGTGTTGACCGCTGTTTTCCACTCATCCCCTTCCCTGATACGAATGAGGTTATAAGCCCCCCTAAGATCTAGTTTAGTATAAATCTTAGCATACTTGATCTGATCAAACAGCTCAGAGATCAAGGTAAGGGGATAGCGGTTACCCATCTTTTTTCCCCACAAAAAAAACCCCAGCCCCCGCAGGGGAACAGGAAGGCCGAATTAAGCCTCTTTCCAGGTTTTCCTGAATATATTCTTTCATAGCCTGGGCTTCTGGCAATGAAAGAGGGTAGGCTCTCCCACGAGGAGGTGTAGACCCTGGGATGAGATCAATTGGGCAATCGCATGGCCGATGTGGGGGTAAGGTTTCAGCAGCCTTTTTAGAGAAAACATCCTCAAACTCAGCATAAGCTGCAGATAACCCTTCTAGAGAGGTAGTAGCTACTACCTGAGGAATACAGACCCCCTCACACTCTGAACCCCATTGAACTACCCTCTTTGAAACCCAATCAATTAGAGGGTTATGCCTCTGGAGTCTGGAGCCATGGTAACCCCAAGATGAGAGGAGAAGTAGCACCCTCAATGAGGTACAGTGCTATCTCCTCACCATGCAGATGATTAATAGACGTAGAAAGAAAAACTGTTTTCTTAGACACTATACCCGACCCTAAGGGTCTTTTGTCCACTGCCCAAATTTTCAGGGGGGAACTTAGAGGAACCAATGGAATGTTATGTTTGGCAGCAAATGCAGTGTCCAAAAAGTTCCCCTCTGCCCCTGAATCCACAAAAGCAGACACCTTGACAGAGCCCGTAGGCCAGGTTAGTTTGACTGGTAACAGAACCTTAGAGGCAGATTGGGGAGAGGAAATTCCTGCACCCAAATGGAGCTCCCCATCTCCATTTAGGCTTTGGAGTTTCCTGGCCTCTTAGAGCATTGGTTTAGAAAATGTCCCTTTTCACCACAGTACATGCAAAGACCCAGGGAACGCCTGCGTGCCTTTTCCTCAGGAGTTAGATGGGATACGCTTAATTGCATAGGCTCCTCCTGAGGTAAAGGCACAGAGGGGTTAGAAGATTGGTCACCACATTAGATCTTATATTAGTAACCCCAGAGAAATTTGTACTCCTCTCACCCCTTCTCTCCCTTTGCCTTCTATCTACCTGGATGTCGAGGGACATGAGATCATCCAGGTTAGAAGGTAAGGGGTAATTAACCAGACTATCTTTTACAGAATCAGATAACCCCAAACGGAATTGACTCCGTAGAGCCAAATCGTTCCACCCAGTTTCTACTGCCCACCGGCGGAATTCGGTGCAGTACACCTCTGCATCCCTTTTCCCTTGGCGCAACTTACGAATCGCGGTATCTGCAGAAGATGCACTATCCGGGTCATCGTAAAGAATTGCCATGCTGTTAAAGAAAGCATCAAGAGAATAATGAGCAGGGTCAGAGGAAGGCACAAATTTGAGGGCCCAAATTTGGGGGTCACCCGAAAGCAGGGTCATGACGAATCTTACTTTCTCGTCACCAGATTGAAAAGAGTGAGGAAAGAAACTAAGGTACAGCTTACATGCCTCTTTAAAGACAAAAAATTTTGTGCGATCTCCACTGAACTTTTCGGGGGAACACAATTTTGGGTTCATGGTGTCTGGTTGAACCCACTGAGAGGAGGAAGAGGAGCAGGAACAGGTTGCTGCTGTGAAGTTTGTGTAGTCTCCAGCTGTCAGGTTAGGTTGTGGAAACCCTGCAGGAGATAATTCTGCTTCTGTTCATGGTCCTCCAAGCGCTGTAACAGAGTGGTAAGAAGCGCTCCGGTGGTAGTTGGAGGAGCAGCAGCAGCAGCTTCATCGTGATTTCGTCCTCCATGGCCCGTGATAATGTCACGACCGGCACCCAATACCAGAACAAGTGCCAAGCACCCTGGTCTCGGCTCGGCTTCACCAGTAGTGTGACCACTGTTGGGCTTCAGGAGGAGCCCTCAGCTTACTTGGGTGTCATCTGGACTTAACGAGGGGTGCAAGGCGAGATGTTCTGGCTGGCAAAGGGGCGCGGCTGTTAGCAATGTCTTTTGGGCGGAAGGTCACGGTACAAAGGATTAGGCAGAAGGATGGTCAGACAGGCTGGGTCGAGGCAGGCGGATATCAGAATCGTCAGGCAGGCAAGGGTCAAACCGGGTTGTCAATCAAGGGGTTAAGCTGGAAGAGTTGTCGTAGGCAGGCAAGGGTCAGGTAACAGAATGCAGAGTAGTCAGGGAACAGGCAGGAGTCAAAACCGGATAATCAAGACAAACAGGTACAGGATCAGATGCACAAGGCTCAGGAACCACTAGAAACCAAGTCACGGGCACTGGCTGGGGGTCAGAAGGGGCCTTAAATACAGTCAAAGTTTGTGCCAAAACGTGCGCCAATGTGCACTGGGGGATTGCCCCAGCGCGCATTGGCGCACGTTTTGGAGCAAACTTTGACTGTACCTTTAAGAGGCGCGCAGGCCCTAAGAATCAAAGATGGCTCCGGCGCCTAAGAACCACGCGGCGTGCGTCCCCGCCAATGGCGCGGCGGGCGACCCCGCCGCACAGGTAATTTTATTACAACTGATACAGAAACCCAGAGACCCAAAACCTCATACATGATATGATAAACAGATTTTAAGGGATTCTGTCATGATTTTTATGGTGTAGTTTTAATTTTTAAAGTACACTGCTTACACTGCAAATAATTCACTCTACCATGTCAAATTTAGTTCTTCACCCAACAAGTGTATTTTTTTTTAGTTGGAATATTGGTTTATAAGTAGCCATGGCAGGTCATTTTGCCTGGTGATGTGCTTTCAGAAAGAGCCAGCACTTCAGGATAGAACTGTTTTCAGGCAGGCTGTTATTTCTCCTAATCAATGTAACTGAAGGAGTCACAGTGGGACATGGATTTTACTATTAAGTGCTGTTCTTAGATCTACCAGGCAGCTGTTATCTGGTTATCTTCCCATTGTTCTGCTGATGGGATGCTGGGCAGGAAGGTGATATCACTCCAACTTGCAGTGCAGCAGTAAAGAGTGACTGGAGTTTATCAGAGCACAAGGCACATGACTGGAGGCACCTGGGAAACTGACAATATGTCTAGCCCCATGTCAGATTTCAAAATTAATTATTAAAAAAATCAGTTTACTCTTTTGAAAAACAGATTTCAGTGCAGAAGTCTGCTGGAGCAGCACTATTAACTGAGGCATTTTGAAAAAAAAAACCCATGTTTTTCCATGACAGTATCCCTTTAAGAAGACATATTTCTACATTGCCTTTTATCTATCTGCAATAAATGGAAGACAAATGGAACCTGCAGTAGCGGAAGTGACAAAGCAATGTGATGGCAATGGTAAGATATGTATTACTTTATTCCAGTCTGGTGCTCTCATAGATCCAATTCAGTGAAACCCTGTGGGGATATTTTAATTGCTGTCTTTATATATTTATGAATTGTCTTTCTGTTAGCACGTCCTATTCAGGATAAAGCTGCCATTCAAGTTGTCACTTGTTGCAGGTTCCAATGACCTTAGCGACTAGGTGACACTGACAAACCGTAGCTCATAAGCCTCTGACCTTTAAATGTCGAATTGGGGAATCCTGAAGAAGGTTCTGATTGGCTGTACATTCATGTGAAAAAGGGATGAGTAGTTGAGAACACCTGGTGCACAGTGTTAGGAGTACGGCATCCTCCAGTGAATCCTCAAATAGTAAAACACTGGCACTCAAGGAAACTTCATGCAGGGTACCCCCTTGCTGGTTTATTAGGTGCGAACGTGCAACGTTTCGGGGTGAGCCCCTTTCTCAAGCATACTACAATGATCATTGTGCAGACAATATAAGGAGTGACTTATTACAATAAATTAGCATACAAAATTGAAAACAACTCCCTTCGGCTCGCAATTGTGTATATAGTCCCATAAAACATAGTGTTAAAAAAGTAACAAAAAATGTCCATGTGTAACATCAGTAAGCAAGCTGTAATGATGAAAGGTCAAACTGTGCAAAGTAGATTTATTCCTTCCAAGTGTTAAAAAACAGTTACATAGTTAAATTGGTTGAAAAAAGACAAAGTCCATCAAGTTCAACCCCTCCAAATGAAAACCCAGCATCCATACACACACCCCTCCCTACTTTTAATTAAATTCTATATACCCATACCTATACTAACTATAGAGCTTAGTATCACAATAGCCTTTGATATTATGTCTGTCCAAAAAATCATCCAAGCCATTCTTAAAGGCATTAACTGAATCAGCCATCACAACATCACCCGGCAGTGCATTCCACAACCTCACTGTCCTGACTGTGAAGAACCCCCTACGTTGCTTCAAATGAAAGTTCTTTTCTTCTAGTCTAAAGGGGTGGCCTCTGGTACGGTGATCCACTTTATGGGTAAAAAGGTCCCCTGCTATTTGTCTATAATGTCCTCTAATGTACTTGTAAAGTGTAATCACGTCCCCTCGCAAGCGCCTTTTTTCCAGAGAAAACAACCCCAACCTTGACAGTCTACCCTCATAATTTAAGTCTTCCATCCCTCTAACCAATTTAGTTGCACTTAGTCTCTGCACTCTCTCCAGCTCATTTATATCCCTCTTAAGGACTGGAGTCCAAAACTGCACTGCATACTCCAGATGAGGCCTCACCAGGGTCCTATAAAGAGCCATAATTATGTTTTCATCCCTTGAGTTAATGCCCTTTTTTATGCAAGACAAAACTTTATTTGCTTTTGTAGCCACAGAATGACACTGCCCAGAATTAGACAACTTGTTATCTACAAAGACCCCTAGATCCTTCTCATTTAAGGAAACTCCCAACAAAGTGCCATTTAGTGTATAACTTGCATTAATATTATTTTTGCCAAAGTGCATAACCTGCATTTATCAACATTGAACCTCATTTTCCAGTTTGCTGCCCAGTTTCCCAACTTAGACAAATCACTCTGCAAAGTGGCAGCATCCTGCATGGAACCTATAGTTCTGCACAATTTAGTATCATCTGCAAAAATAGAAACAGTACTTTCAATGCCCACCTCCAGGTCATTAATAAACAAGTTGAAAAGCAAGGGACCTAGTACAGAGCCCTGCGGTACTCCACTAACAACACTGGTCCAATTAGAAAATGTTCCATTTACCACCACTCTTTGTAGTCTATCTTTTAGCTTAATTTAACCAGTAACCTTTTGTGTGGCACTGTATCAAATGCTTTAGCAAAGTCTAAGTAAATCACATCCACTGCCATCCCAGAATCGAAGTCTCTACTTACCTTCTCATAAAAAGAAATTAAGTTAGTCTGGCAAGATCTATTACGCATAAAACCATGCTGGCACAAACTCAAACTCAGTGTATCTAAAAGAGAGAAAAAGATTACAAAATCTTCAGGCAAAAGCCTGTTCACTAAAAAGATAGAATGTATCATATCTGAAACAACCTACTAACCCTAATAAAGATAAGAATAAATGACCTGTCCCTGGGGTATACAAAAGCTCTTTCTTATCTGTAAAGAGACAGGAAAAGTATAATGTTATTTGTAACAAATCTATTAACAAGACATCTACATAATTGCTTAAACAAAACATGATAAATTGTATTCCTCGTTGAGGCCTTTCAGGAATTCTGGACTGAAGCAGCCAGATCTAGTAGCACTCTCTTTGGAGTAGCTTACGTTTTTTGTTCTGCCCTTGATTTAATCTTACTTTTTCTAAAATTTGCCATCTTAATTGTGCCACACGATGACCCTGTGTGAAAAAAATGTTTTGCCAATAGCGTTTCCCTTTTTATTTTTAATATCTCCTTTTCTTTCTGTTTACTGCCTGGAGTCTGTGGGGTTTGTGGTTTGTACTAGTTGCGTATCATGCATTTGTGTTCATTTAACCTAGTTTTTATCGGTCTCGCTGTTTGTCCAACATATGCGAGGCCACAGTGGCACTTGATGCAATATACTACATCGCTACTATCGCATGAGAAACAGCCTCTAATATTATGTTTTGAACCTTTTTGAGGGTGTGTTACATGATTACCCAGTTTTATTCCAGTTCCAGTTTTATTCTCCTACCTGCATGGACTTTATTTTGAAATACAAGGGCTTTTCGGGAATGGTTTCATGATATGCTGCTACTCCAGTTATGGAACCAGAAGGACAAGTGCCTGCATGCTGGGCGTAGCTAAGAAAAACATGACAAGAACAGGAATCTGGAGACAAAATATACAGATTATAGATAACACCTGAAGAATTGCAGGGCCCCATCTATATCAATGTGACTCATGCTGGGGGGTTATGGACCTGGGGCAGACTATATATCCTTATAATACACAAAAGCCATGAATATCCTGTAAATTATATCCTTATAAATGGTGAGTTCTGATGTCATCAGTTATAAACGGTGAGTTCTGATGTCATTTCTGTCACATGACTCATTGAAATTTGTGTATTATAATAAATAAAGTACCCCCAGTTGCAAAATATGAGGATATTATAAGTTACCTCGGAGTTCCATGACCTGTATAAAAACACTCGGCCTTCGGCCTCGTGTTTTTATATGGTCATGAAACTCCTCGGTAACTTATAATATCCTTATATTTTACAAGAGGGGGTACTTTATTCACTATATAATACACAAAAGCCATGAATATCCTGTAAATTATATCCTTATAAACGGTGAGTAGTGATGTCATCAGTTATAAACGGTGAGTAGTGATGTCATTTCTGTCACATGACTCACTAAAATTTGTGTATTATAATGAATAAAGTACCCCCAGTTGTAAAATATGAGGATATTAGAAGTAACCTCGGAGTTCCATGACCTGTATAAAAACACTCTGCCTTCGGCCTCGTGTTTTTATATGGTCATGAAACTCCTTGGTAACTAATAATATCCTTATATTTTACAAGAGGGGGTACTTTATTCACTATATAATCTACAGTCTGGTCATTTCCCTATGGGACTGTAAATTATATCCTTATAAACGGCTCGTTCTGACATCAGAACGCGCCGTTTATAACAGGGGTCCCCGGCCGCCGAATTTGATGCTGCACATCCGAATTTGATGCCACCGCGTTCAAATTGAATGCCGATGCACCCAAATTGGACGCTGGCGCGCCCGATTGGCGCGCCGGCGACCAGAATTGGACGCCGACCCCCCCACCTCCCTCACACAAAATGTAGATTATAATGCATAATGTACCCCCTACTGAAATTTATAAAGATATTAGAAGTCACCTCGGAGTTATGTCACCTTCGGCCTTCTGCTTTTATATGGTCACATAACTCCTCAGTGACATAATATCTTTATAAATTACAGTAGGGGGTACATTATCCACTATATAAACTCATTTAGAGTCATGTAATACTTAAAAGACTCTGTGTTTGCCCAGATTCAGCAGGTAACATTTATTGGTTTAAAAGCAAACATCTCATTGGCTCATAGCGCAACTGCACCTGGGCCAACGAAATGCCTTTAAAGGAAACATATAAGCCAGGAGTGCCCATACTTTACTAATGTGGGGTCTACTTTTAGTGATGATGTCCCATTAGGATCTACATCCATAAAAGCATTGTTAGCATTCTGTTCCATGGGAAATATTAATTAATATTAAAGTATTGATTTATGAGAAAATGTATTTTGCTAGATTTAAAAATGATTTATTATGTAACCTTAACATAATATGAAAAGCATGAAACAGGAGGGTGATTTAGACAAGCTGTTTGTTGACAGTGTCTTGAGATCTACTGATCATCAGCTAAATTAGTATTATCTTCAAAAATGCTCCCTTTATTAGAGCTCCCTATATATTTTGTATGGCCCCTGTCTGTGTTTCAAATGGGGGGCGGGCATATCCTAACAGTCCCTACCCGAAGTACAGTAGGAGGGAGACAGCCAATCCCAGCTCAGCAGTCACACAAGCAAAGACAGGTTTCAGTTCCCCATCAGGTCAGCCTAGCTGCTGATTGGTTCCTATCCTACAGTGCTGTGTGTGCTGAGCAGGCCTGGATTTGTGGAAAAGCCACCAAGGCCCAGGCCTAGGGCAGGAGAATTTTTTGGGGGAGACATGCTGCCCAACCACACCCACATTGGTTCAGAAACACAGGAGATACAATCGTTTTTAAAATTCCATATGCACCAATTCCCATTGGCCGGTCTAATGAAAATTGGTGCGAATAAAAGGGAGGGGTGGCGACGAACGGCAGCAGGCCTAGGGGCACCCGCTATGTAAATCCACCCTAGTGCTGAGTGTCGACAGCTCCCCTGCACAGCCTGAGAATTTAGCTGGCAGAAAGTGGAACAGCTGGGCAGGGCTAGCTGAGGTTTTCAAAAGCGCACGTCAGCCAGAGCAGGGACCGGACTAGGGGATAGCAGAGGCTGAGAAGGTGCGTGCCTGGCAACCCTCCAGCTTTGCGCCCTAGGCACGTGCCTACTCTGCCTACCCCTAGTTCCGGCCCTGATATTGCCCCAAGGCCCAAGCCCCCTAATCTTACTTGTGCCAGCATCCATTGCCCATTAGCCATCAATATTGCCCCCAAGGCATCCATCTGTACCAGTGCCAGCAGCCATTGCCCATTAGCCATCAATATTGCCCCCATCCATACTTGTGCCAGCTGCCATTGCCCATTAGCCATCAACATTGACCCCAAGATGGCCCCCAAGGTCCAAGCCCCCATCTGTACCTATGCCAGCAGCTATTGCCCATTAGCCATAAATATTACCCCCAAGATTGCCCACATCTGTACCTATGCCAGCAGCTATTGCCCATTAGCCATAAATATTACCCCCAAGATTGCCCCCATCTGTACCTGTGCCAGCAGCCATTGCCTATTTAGCCAGCAGCATCAATATTGCCCCCAACCAAGGTCCCTGTACCAGCAGCCAGCAGCAAGGAAGTGTCAAGATTTACAGTATCTTTTGTGTCTTCAGCACGAGCTGCAAATTACTCCAGCGCACAGGTTCTCTCTGCTGCCCATATGACGTCCATCGTATACGGACCTACAGCGCATGTGCAGCAGCACGTTATGGAAGGCTCCAAGTGCACATTAAGGGTGGGAAGCGCCTTCAATTTAGTTAACAGGCCAAAACAAAAGTTAGAGCGGGTTGGGGCAGGTGGTTTTATGAAGGATACTGATGTTATTAATAAAGGCCAAAACATACCCATGTGTGAAACAACAAAAGTGAAGTGCACCCCCAATGATTGTGCCCTAGACGGCTGCCTTCTCTGCCTACATGGCAGCACAGAAACCAGTGCAATTAGCATCAGAATTTAATAATCAGTTTTGTAGTATCAACTTATATTACAGACCAACCTCATTTTCTGCTGGATAATTAGTAACGACCCCTAAGCTTAGCTTCTCAACAGCTGTTCAGAGCCCACTGAGCATGTGAGTGTCACAGACACTTTCCAAGATGGTGACCCCCTGTGACAAGTTTGAAATCCTGGATCATTGCTGCTATTGACAAGCTGAAACTTTAAGCTGGTGCAATAAGTTCAGTATGTAAAATATGGCAAAAATGACAGATTCTTGTTTTTACACAATATGTCTCCTTTAATACATATAGGGGTTAATAGTAGGGATGCACCGAATCCACTATTTTTGATTCGGCTGAAGCCCGAATCCTTTGTGAAAGATTCGGCCGAATACCGACCCGAATCCTTATTTACATATGCAAATTAGGGGTGGGAAGGGAAAAAACGTTTTACTTCCTTGTTTTGTTGACAAAAAGTCACGTGATTTCCCTCCCTTCCCTAATTTGCATATGCAAATTAGGATTTGGATTCGGTTCGGCCGGGCAGAAGGATTCGGTCAAATCCGGATCGTGCTGAAAAAGGCAGAATCCCGAACCGAATCTTGGATTCAGTGCATCCCTAGTTAATAGTCAATGAAGACCAGAAACAAAAGTGCATCATACCATTGTCTCCAAAAGTAGCCAAATAGTATGTTTTGAAACCGTTTCATGTTTCTTTGTTACCCTTAATTCTTCCCAATCCCACTCCGTAGAATGAGCAGAGTTAGTTTAAAATAATGAACTCTGTTTAATCAGCCCCCTCCCTGCTGTCACTCTCTTAGACTTACAGGAGACGAAGCGTTCATTATATAGTGAATAAAGTACCCCCTCTTGTAAAATATAAGGATATTATAAGTTACCGAGGAGTTTCATGACCATATGTTTTTATAAAGGTCATGGAACTCCGAGGTTACTTCTAATATCCTCATATTTTACAACTGGGGGTACTTTATTTATTATAATACACAAGTTTCAGTGAGTCATGTGACTGAAATGACATCAGAACTCACCGTTTATAAGGATATAATTTACAAGATATTCATGGCTTTTGTGTATTATATTGAGTTTTATTGCATTGTAAAATCTAATAATATGAAGTGTATAATGACCTTATTAGACCTTCAATAGACATCAGAGAGGAGGTGGGCCCAGTACAGTAGCATCCTGCCAAAAAATGTATATAAGGACAGGGAGACCAGTTAAAAGTTACTGTGCATCCTAGCTGGTCCATAGTGACCGTCACTCAACCCAAAACATCCCTTAACTTTCTACTATACAGTATTAGAAATTCAATGGGTTTATAGTTATGTATATTTAACAGCTACAGAAAGCAGTGTGTCTGGCTGTTTACGTTCTCTCTGCACTACTGGTTCTGATCCTAAAACAATGTAGCAGCTGAGGGGAGGCAGATTTAAAAATTAGATCCTTATGTTAAGGTTACATAAGAAATAATTGTTAAATCTAGCAATATACATTTTCTCATAAATCAATATTTAAGTAATATTTTTCATGGAACAGAATGCTAACAATGCTTTTATGGATGTAGATCCTAATTGGAAAGATGCTTAGTATTACCTTTTCTCTCATTTTTCTTCATTATGCAAAAAGCAGTTTTGGGGTGTAGTTCTGCTTAATATAATGCTGACAGCAAGTGCAAGTTAGTTTACTTAAACGGCCAGAAAATAAAAAAAAGTTGTACATGCATCTATCTATAATGTTCTGCACTTTTATACATCATTGAGTGATGTCTTGTTTTTATTACTGTAGAGCTAATAGCACTGAGACACATTGGGGCAAATTCACTAAGATTCGTAGTTGCACCAGGCGTAACTTCGCCAAACTTCGCCGCACTTCGCCACACTTCGCCAGGCGTAGTTTCGCCAGTGCTTCGCAAATTCACTAAAATCCGAAGTTGCGCTCAGGGGTAGCGTAGGGTTCCGAAGTTGCGCTAGCATTGCTTCGCTAAGTAAAGCGAAGTTACGCTAGCGAAGGCTAATTTGCATATGGCGCCAAATTCAAATTTCAATGGAGGAATACGTATCAGCACTACAAATGGCTAGAAAAGCTTCAAAACATCAAATAAAAAATTTTATTTTGCCCTACACATGTGCCCACTGTCTAGGTAAGTTGCCATGAGTCAGGAAATGTAGGGGGGAAGGAGGGGAGCCCCAAAAAAAATTTTCAATCTTTTTCAGCCTATCACCCATAATGTAGAAAACACGCCAGCGTTTTTTGGGACTTAGGAAAAATTTTGACTTTTTTTGAAGCAATCCCTATCTACTCTATTGCGCTTCGCCTTTTCTGAGGTGGCGAAGGAAGTCTAGCGTAAAAGGTAGCGTTCAGTACACAGCGCGCGTTAGTGAATTTGCGTTGTTACGTCGCTAGCGAAACTTCGCCAGGCATAAGGGTGCGAAGTAACACTAGCGAAACTATGCCAGCGTTCGTTAGTGAATTTGCGCAGTAACGAAAATGCCAAACGCTAGCGAAGTAACGCTAGCGTTCGGCGCTTCGACGCTTAGTGAATTTGCCCTATTCAGCTACATTGAGATGGAAAAACAACAGCCTGCCAGAAAGCATTTCTCTCCTAAAGTGCAGGCACAAGTCACATGACATGGGGCAGCTGGGAAATTGACAAAATGTCTAGCCCTATGTCAGATTTCAAAATTAAATATAAAAAAAATCTGTTTGCTCTTTTGAGAAATGGGTTTTAGTGAAGAATTCTGCTGGAGCAGCACTATTAACTGCTTCATTTTGAAAAAAAATTTTTATACAAAGATACTTTGTATATTAGGGTAAAATTTGCTGTTCACTCTGCTTACTAAACAGACCTGTGACTAACCACTGACATAAGAAACACACAGATACCAATGCTAATAAAGCCACAATTTACATACATACTTTCTAATAATTAATCTTCTCTTTTCAGGCTTAATCTCTATGTATTATGATATCCAGCATGCCGGGGCTGAGCCATATGCAAATATTGGAGATGCAGAAACTGGGGGAGATGGAGAGGCTGGAGAAAATGCAGAGGCTGGGGGAGATGCAGAGTTTGGGGGAGAAGCAGAGTTTGGGTGAGATGCAGAGTTTGGGGGAGATGCAGAAGTTGGGGACGATGCAGAAGCCAGGGAAGATTCAGAGGTTGGGGGATTTGTAATTCCAAGTGAAGTTTCGTACACAATACAGTCAAGCAAAAAATGCTACATAAGGGATACAAGTAACAAATGGCTTGTATATAGAAATGGTGGCTTTTATGCAAAGAAGCTGAACGATGCAAACATAAATCTCAGAGGTGAGCTTGAAGTTTTTTACTGTATCTGTGTATTTTATAAGATTCCAACCAATTGTCATAACATAGAACTGCCTGCAAATATGTGCACAATATGCTAACCCTTTAGAATTGCAGAGGCAGTTAGGGCTTGAAGTATCTTAAAAAAAAAATGTTGTGGCAAATTCCAACAAACATTGGCCAGATCTAAAGCTGGCCATAGATGCAAAGATCCGATCGTACGAATCATCGTACGATCGGACTTTCCCATCTCCCGACCCGCCACTAACCATTCAGATCAAAGTCTTACCAGTCAGATTAGTTAAAGAACAGATCAGCAATGTTCTGCCCCTGACAGCAATCGTACGATATCTTTGTCCAACCAAAGCTAGTGACAGTCTCCCACTGAAAATCGTACGATCGGCAATACACGCAGAGATATTATCGGCAGCCGACAGAAATTTTCTAACCTGTCCGATCGACCAAACGACCGATCTCCGCCGGTCGAAAAATGTCGGGACTCTCCACACACGGTCCGAAAATCGTATGAATCCTCGATTCGTACGATCAGATCTTTGCGTCTATGGCCAGCTTAAGGGATGTGGGCTAGGCCTGCTTTAAAGGGGTTATTCAGTTGGTTTCAGATATTTCACCAGAAATTAGGGATGCACCGAATCCAGGATTCGGTTTGGGATTCGGCCAGGATTCTGCCTTTTTCAGCAGTATTCGGATTCGGCCGAATCCTTCTGCGCAGCCGAACCGAATCCGAATCCTAATTTGCATATGCAAAGGGGCAGGGAGGGAAATTGCGTGCGTTTTTGTCAAAAAAACAAGGAAGTAAAAAATGTTTTCCCCTTCCCACCCCTAATTTGCATATCCAAATTAGGGTTCGGATTCGGTTCAGTATTCAGCCGAATCTTTGGCAAAGGATTCGGGGGTTCGGACGAATCCAAAATAGTCGATTCGGTGCATCACTACCAGAAATAAAGACTTTTTCCAATTCTAATATTTTAATAAAGGGTTGAATTTTCTTTTAAGAAGGTGAACAACCCCTTTAAGGGTCTGGCCACACAAGCAAATCTCCTCTTCTTCAGGGCGACAATCTCCCTGAACTGCCTTCCCCCTGCCTTCCGCCGGCTAAAATGAAAATCGCCTGGGGGAAGGCACACACGGCGCTTCATTTTCCGAAGTCGCCCGAAGTTGCCTCATGAGGACAGTTCGAGCGACTTCTGAAAAGGAAGCGCCGCGTGTGCCCTCCCCCAGGCGATTTTCATTTTAGCCGGCGGAGGGGAGGCAGTTCGGGGAGATTGTCGCCCCGAAGAAGAGGAGATTTGTCACTGGGGCGATTAATCTCCCTGAATCTGCTCGTGCGGCCTGACCCTAAAGGACTGGTAACCCAAAAAAATGGAAAAAGCTTCACATAAATGTAAGAGTAATGCACAAGTATTGACTTGCATTGGTTTAACTTTGTTTATTTGCTTCGATACCAAATCTAAAGTCCATTTGTGGTGGCAGTCTTTGAGGGACCTGTAGCCACTTTGTATAGTGAAAACAGATATATCTTTATAGATGATATTTTTAGTGTCATCTGTAGTGATGCACCAAATCCCTGTACTTTCTATGGGATTCCACTGCATTGTGGCTGACTTGCCAAATCTATCATGCATTAAACAGCTGCCCGAACTTATGCCCCATGTTCAAGAGGTGTTTGCAGGTCTCTTTACTCAGAAATGAAGCGTGGGGACCTACAGCCATTCATTTATGCTGATACTTTGCACCCTCCCAATCCAAGCCAAGTAAAATTAGCTCCGAAAAAAATACTGCTTGGCCTGGGGTCCCATCAGATCCCCTGTCCCCAACACTACTTAATTCATCAAATAATTGTTAAAATCTCCTGCAAACCCAGACCCCAGTATGAGAGTTGAGATGCAACTGGGTGTAGGTTTGCCATCTTTCTGGAAAAAAAATACAGGCCTTCCTATATATTTATCTTTTTCCCCTATTAATATCATTGGGATCAACCATCATTTTTACCGGCCAGGCCGGTAAAATACCAGCCAGGTAGCAACCCTAACTGGCTGTCAAGCTGCCCCTAAATTCTTGCCTCCCTAGGCCTAGGCCCTTTGTGAGCTTTCATCATATCTGGGCCTGATTACGATTACAGACCTTATTCTCTGAGCCAGTCCTACTCATCACTAGGGTTGCCACCTTTTCTGGAAAAAAATACCGGCCTTCCTATATATTTATCTTTTTTCCCTATTTTTCAATCATCATTTTTACTGGTCAGGCCGGTAAAAGTCTTCAAGTGACTATGTGCCAGTTTTAGTATTTATGAATATTTTATATTATTTTTCATTCTTATATTTTCAGCAAATCATATTTCACATCATATTTTAACATAGCCTTGAATACATGCTCTGTTTAATCTTTCTGCCCGCACTTCCCTATATCCTATGGTTGTGAGTCCCAATAAACATTGCTGGTGCTTTAAGATAATGCTACTGATTGTTCCAACATGGCCATAATTGTCAGAATTTTTTTCCCCCAATTTGTTGCTTTATATGTTGCCCTGTGCATCAAGCCCTGTATATTCTGTGTTGCTCCATTTGATCTTTTCCTATTTTATTTCTATCCACAGCACCAATCGAAGTTACCAGCTATGGCAGAGTAGTAATTGCCTGCCTAATAGCTCCATAACCGACTGTAGCCTCGTAGCCTCGAGAGTCTGTCTGCCCTTTATACTGCTTTCAGTTTTCCTGAAACCAATACTCAAAAAAGGATTTTTCTCTATTTCTCTTCTAACACACTGGAATATAGGGTAAGTTGGGTGTGATATACTGTAAATCATCATTAGGAAAGTCAAGTAAGGCTAAGGGCAGATGGAACAGATCCTCTCCTGGGGTTTTTCTGCCTTGGGTTTAACACCAATAAATTGCCAGATACTATACCTTTCTCATGCCCAGGCTCCTAACTACAGAGGAAGCAGATCTTGTAGTTGCAGGGGGGCCCAGGAGTGTAGAGGGCCCAATTAATTGGCAATTTTAATATATCTTAGAAGAATATTTTAACAATATTTTGGGGCCCTAAATTGAATTTGCTGTGGGGCCCATTAAAACCTAGTTACGCCACTGCTAATGCCATTTGTTTAAATTGAACATTGAGTGCACAGACAGGCAGAGGGCAGGAGGAAGGTGCTCACCACTAATTTTTAAAACCATTAAGCAGGGGGTGCAATGAGGTTGTGACCACAAAATTCATCCAGACAAATACAAGAGGTCCACTGCACTCAACCCATTATCAATATATTTAGGACATTGACATTTGTGTGCTTTAAGCTACTAAAAATGTTTTACCCTTTAAAAGGATAATGTCATGGGAAAACATGTTTTTTCCAAAACGCATCAGTTAATAGTGCTGCTCCAGCAGAATTCTGCACTGAAATCCATTTCTCAAAAGGATAATCAACTTTGAAATCTGACATGGGGCTAGACATATTGTCAGTTTCCCAGCTGCCCCAGTCATGTGACTTGTGCCTACACTTTAGGATGGAACTACTTTCTGGCAGGCTGTTATTTCTCCTACTTAATGTAGCTGAACCAGTCTCAGGGGGACTTGGCTTTTACTACTGAGTGCTGTTCTTAGATCTTCAAGGGAGCTATATTGTGTTAGGGAGCTGCTATCTTGTTACCTTCCTATTGTTTTGTTGTTAGGCTGCGGGGGGGGGGGTGATATCATTCCAACTTGCAGTACAGCAGTAAAGAGTGACTGAAGTTTATCAGAGCACAAGTCGCATGACTGGGGGCAGCTGGGAAACTGACAATATGTCTAGTCCCATGTCAGATTTCAAAACTGAATGTAACAAAATCTGTTTGCTCTTTTGAAAAATGGATTTCAGTGCAGAATTCTGCTGGAGCAGCACTATTAACTGATGCATTTTGAAAAAAACATGTTTTCCCATGACAGTATCCCTTTAAACAAAACACGGATTGTTTGTCCATATATTGCAATATATTTAAGATGGCCAACTACATCAAAGTCATCCCTGGTATGGCCAGTTCTACACTCAACTTTCATCTGATTTATTAAGAATTCAATTGCTTCATTATACATTTTACACATGGATACAGGGTTGCCTTTTTATTGGCCCCCCATTGGGATCACTGACTATAGCTGAAAAGGCTGGGAACTGCGATAATGAGCTGGCCACTGCTCCTTTATAAACTATAGCAAACAAGGGAAAAGTTGTGCTCACCAATTATTTTAAAACCATTGTTTAAAACTGTTGTGTGGGGTGGGCAGGATCTGGGGTGCAATGCTGGGAGTTGCAGTTGAATATCTGCTAGAGAGCTGCAGGGAAGACATATGTATATATAGGCTGCTTATACTTCTGTCTGTAGGAGTTTCACATCCCACCAGCCTAAAAAAATCTGTCTCTGTAGGAGAATTTACTAACTCAATCTGGGAGACTGTTGGAAGGAATTTTAAAAAAATTGCATAGTGGTTTGATAGCAATAAATACATAATTCTCACCATTGATAAGACAGTTTCAGCATTACTGTGTAAAAGATATCTGAGATCATCTACTAACCACAGTGCTAAACAATTGCAGCAACCAATCAGCAACTAACTACTACTAGCCTACTACACATACAAGTTAGAAGATGAAATCACAGAGCTGATTGGTTGCCAAGAGTAACAGCACTGCTGCACTTTAGCACCTTTGTTTGTAGATCAGCCCCATAATATTCTTTTTAGTGGACTGATCTCTTCAAAACCTTTTAAATTCCTAATTTTCCCTTTTTTATCTTCTAGAAACTGGATGCAATTCCGCTTTCTGTATCTGGGAATAATATAAACCTGCTGTTTAGCAAAAGCCAAGAGAATCTTACGTTGTCCAACAAGCCAATCAATAACTCCCAGTCATATATAGTCATACAGTATATATAATACAGATATTGCACAAGCAATGGGTTATTTTTGAAAACAATAATGACTTCAGTTCTAAACAGTGTAGCCTCTAATGCAGCCTTGTACCACCAGCAGTTTGTTACAGCTGTAAGTTCTCTAGCACCCAGTCTCATACCCTGTAGCCCATTGTTTTAGAATTGTCCTTATTATTAGACTTCATGTAAAGTCCTATTCTTTCTATTAAGAAAGATGGTAATTGCACTAACTTGTTATTAGTGGCATGTCTCCAGTTTACTGATCTGCATACTGATCTTCTAGTGGGTGTTCACCAGCTGCCAGATGTGTCATTTCCTGTGGAAAAGTGCATCAGTTAGGCCATCCTTCACCACAGACACATGTTCAGATTTAAAAGCATTATTGCAATTCATACATCAAGATACTAGCTGGTTTTTCAAAAGAGATAACTTTTCTTTTATATTTAATTTTGAAATATAACATGGGGCTAGACATATTGTCAGTTTCCCAGGTGCCTCCAGTCATGTGATTTGTGCTCTGATACACTTCAATCACTCTTTACTGCTGCACTACTACCGGTAGATCTAAAGATCTCAATAGTAAAATCCACTGTCCCACTGAGACTCCTTCAGTTACATTGAGTAGGAGAAACAATAGTCTGTCAGAAAGCAGTTCCATAGTGCAGCATTGGCTCTTTCTGAAAGCACCTGACCAGGCAAAACGACCCGAGATGGCTCTCTACACACCAATATTACAACTAAAAAAAATACTCTTATTACATAGTTACATAATTAGATAGAGTTGAAAAAAGACCAAAGTCCATCAAGTTCAACCTGTCCAAATGAAACCTGGCATCCATGCACACACACACACTGACCCCTCTATACATTCACATAAACTATATCTACTCATACACTAACTATAGATTTTAGTATCACAATACCCTTGGATATTAAACTTGTCCAAGAAATCATCAAAGCCATTCTTAAAGGGATACTGTCATGGGGAAAAAAAAAATTCAAAATGAATCAGTTAAATCTATTTTCTCAAAAGAGTAAACAGATTTTTTTACATTCAATTTTGAAATCTGACATGGGGCTAGACATATTGTCAATTTCCCAGGTGCCCCAAGACATGTGACTTGTGCTCTGATAAATTTCAATGACTCTTTACTGATGTACTGCAAATTGGAGTGATATAACCCCCCTCCCTCCCCCCCCCCCAGCAGCCAAACAAAAGAACAATGGGAAGGTAACAAGATAACAGCTCTCTAACACAAGATAACAACTGCCTGGTAAATCTAAGAACAGCACTCAATAGTAAAAACAGGGGGGGCGTGGCCGGAAGCTGACGGAGACGGACGCTTAGCACTGCACCGCAGCACCCGTGCTGCTAAAAATACTGTTTTTTCCCCTGAAAGAACCGCCGAGTCGTGACGGGAGAGCCGGAGCGTCTATCTCAGCGAGCCCTCTTACCCGGCGGTACTCTGCAGCTCACAGCCAGGGCTCAGAATTGTGCGCCGATATGGGGAAAAGTCGCGGAGCGAATTCACGCGTCGGCGTGAAAACGCCGAATACTCAAGATGGTGCTGGCGCTCGTGGAGTGTCACCTAACTCTTCTAAACATGCCGATGGAGAGGGAAGAACTATCACCAAGCTGGGGAAGGGGAAGACTATCGGAGCCTCTGCAGCATTGAAACTGGGCAAGTATGCCAGGGATACCTCCCACAATGACACTATGCACAAAAGCCAGGGGTCTATATCTCCTGAGCCTTCCCCTTATGGTTCTCCCATGCTTTCTCCGGTCAGTAATTTAAGTGAACAGATAGCAGAACATAGTGAACATGCTGTACATACTGAACCAACTCTGTCTGAACTTATGCTGCTCATTAACAGCAATCATGCTGTCACGATAGCAAAGATGGATGACCTTAAACAGGATTTTGCTTTGCTGAAGCAGGATGTGCAAAAGATAAGGGAACGTACAACAGAGGTAGAGAGGCGCATTGCCACACTTGAGGATGTTACTACCCCTATCCCAAGTAAATTATCTGAAATGACACAGAAAGTTCGGAGATTAGAGGAAAAAACGGATGATCTTGAAAATAGGCTCCGCAGGAACAATATTAGATTGGTGGGCCTACCAGAAAGAGTGGAGGGGAGTACGCCTGAGCTCTTTTTGGAGGACTGGCTTAAAGATGCGTTTGGGGGCAACAATTTTTCATCAGCATTTACAGTGGAGCGGGCTCATAGAGTTCCGGCTCGTTTACCCCCACCTGGTGCTCCTCCTCGCCCTTGTATAGCCAGAATACTGAATTACAGAGATCGAGATAAAATCCTCTCGGAAGCTCGGAAAAAGCAAGAAATTACCTATGAGAATGCTAAAATCTCTATATATCCAGACTTCTCCACTGAAGTGCGAAAGCAAAGGCTAAAATTTGCAGATATAAAAAAACGTCTCCGGCAGATCAACCTATCGTATGCGATGCTGTTTCCAGCTAAATTGAGAGTCCAAGATGGCGACAAAGTCCATTTCTTCACAGCCCCGGCCGAGGCCAATGCGTGGCTGGAGGGAAGGCCTCTGTGACTATGGGCTCACCGACCCAGAGACGCTTATGATCCTGCTGCATGATTGACTTTGGGACTGGTTCGAAACTGATGATTGTAAGCACGGGACAATTGGGAAGGCTAAGACATAACTAAGGGTGTCAGTTAGCTTTTTGGCCACTAGTTGGGAGCAATAGGGTTCCTCCTCATAGGGTTAATGGTATTGGGTGTAGGCCCTCCTAGGATTAGGGGATGGGCAGGGTGGGAAAGGGGTATGTGTGGGATTTCCTTTTTTATGTGTTTTGTAAGTTATGGTTCACATATAATTATCTTGATCAAGGTACTTTTGAATTTTGAGATATTCCAATTCTCTCCCATATGCAGTCCCCCTTGACTCTAGTATCTTGGAATATTAGGGGTCTTAATTGTAAATATAAGCGTGCTCGAGTGTTCGATTACATCAAAAGATATAAGCCTGATGTTTTGCTTCTACAGGAGACCCATCTGGTGGGCCAGAAGCTTTTTTCGTTGAAGAAACCCTGGGTGGCCTATGTTTATCATGCCTCATTTTCTACTTATGCAAGAGGGGTCTCGATTCTTGTTAAGAAGGGTGCTCCGTTTGAGTGTTTGGGGATTAGAACAGATTTTTATGGCAGGTATATTGTCCTTCATTGTAAAATTGCTAACCAAATTTTTACTTTGGCTAATATATATTGCCCTCCTCCATTCTCTTCATCCCTCTTAGATCAGGTCTATTCAGTACTTGCCTCCTTTCCAAGTGCTCCGATCTGTATGGTAGGGGACTATAATGCCACTCTTGATCCTCATTTGGATAGGCTGGGTCAAACAAGTAGTCATAACCAAGGATTGAAGCAATGGGTGGATAACCTAGGTCTTATAGAACTATGGCGTTGGAAACATCCGGGTGAGGGACAATATTCATGTCATTCAGCGACCTATGCTACTCTGTCTCGAATAGATCTAGCTTTGGCCTCTGTAGATTTTGCACAACAGGTTAGTACTGTGGAATATCTTCCGAGAGCATTTTCAGATCATTCCCCTTTGTGTATTTCAATTCGAGTGGGGGTTGGTGGTAATAGAGCAAATTGGAGATTATGCCCAATGTGGTTATCAAATGTACAAGTAAGGGATCACTCATGTGAAGAATATGGGGCATACTGGGATATCAATGTGGGAACGGCTCCTCCAGGAATTCTATGGGAGGCATCCAAGGCGGTCGCTCGGGGGGTGTTAATTAGTGAAATTGCTAAGGTTAAGAAAATATCTAAGGCAGAAGTCGATAAAGCAGCTATGGCTCTTACAGAGGCAGAGAGGGTCCATAGTCAAGCTCCCACGGATACTACATATCAGCTAATGGTTCAGTCACAAAGAGAGCTGGAGTTGGCCCAAACGAAGCTGACTAGTAATCGGTTGCTATATGCCAGCCAGGGCATATTTGAACAGGGAGACAGAGCTGGTAAATTACTGGCGAGGTTGGCTTCAGCTAGGGATTCACAGACACCAATAGCTCAGATACAAGATTCAGCAGGGGAAGTGGTTAATACTCCAGATGATATACTTTCAGTCTTTATGAGTTTTTATGAGACGTTATATCAGACAAAGGCAGGCTATCCAGCAGAGCAGGTATTTTCTTATTTGGAGGCAATTACT
Organism: Xenopus laevis; assembly: GCF_017654675.1. NCBI lineage: Eukaryota > Metazoa > Chordata > Amphibia > Anura > Pipidae > Xenopus > Xenopus laevis. The sequence goes on along the minus strand of NC_054376.1, from coordinate 27,368,092 downwards.
CTCCCTAGTCTGACACATGAGGAGAGGGAGTATCTTGATACCCCGATATCTGAAAAGGAAGTGGTGGAAGCGATATCGGCCCTCCCCTCTAATAAAACCCCGGGCCCAGACGGCCTTCCAGTTGCTTGGTATACAACACAGGGGCACTCTCTGGTTAGACACCTACATGAAACCTATATGTCTGCCTTTGAGCAGGGGATTCTCCCACCTTCCTTTTATGAGGCAGTTATTGTTCTGATAGCGAAGGAGGGTAAAGACCCTGCGTTGTGCGATTCATATAGGCCGATATCGCTCATAAACACAGATGCCAAGATATTGGCAAAGATCTTGGCCACCAGATTAGCTAAAGTAATTCCCTCTATAATACACAAAGATCAAACGGGCTTTATGCCTGGTAAGTCGACTACTATTAACCTGAGAAGAGTCTTTACTCATTTACAGACTAATCATATAAATGCTGGGTCAAGGATTATTGTGTCTTTGGATGCTAATAAGGCGTTTGACTCAATAGAATGGCAGTATTTGTGGGTAGTCATGAGGAAATTTGGGTTCGGCCCGGGTTTTATTAGATGGGTTCAAATGCTATACTTTAAACCTACGGCATGTATTAAAGTTAATGGCATGGTGTCCTCCTACTTCCCCTTGGCAAGGGGAACTAGACAGGGATGCCCCTTGTCTCCTTTTTTATTTGCAGTAGCAATTGAACCCTTAGCTGCCTGTCTCCGGCAGGATCCGAGGGTTGTGGGATTTAAGTATGGTGCACTGGAAGATAAGATTGCTCTGTATGCGGACGATATGTTATTGTTCCTAGAAAATTCGGGTTCATCTTTGCAAGAGGCCTTGGGTATTATAAAGAGATTTGGTGATTATTCTGGACTTATTATAAATAAATCTAAGTCCGTTATTCTCCCTATAGACGCGAGACCTACCCAATCTACTAGTTCATATGGTATTGAATGGGTGAATAAATTTAAATATCTGGGGATTATTATTTCTCTAGATCACAATCTGTATATCTCAGATAATGTTAACCCAGTAGTAGAACAACTTGGAAAGGCAGTTAAAGTATGGTCCTGCTTACCAATCTCCTTATGGGGTAGAATTAACCTGTATAAAATGATTTATCTTCCTAAGCTTTTGTATAAGCTACATAATTCTCCTGTATGGATCTCAGAATATCATTTTCGCAAGATTAATTCTGTTTTATTGCCTTTTATATGGGCTAATAAATCCCCACGCATCTCTTGGATCTCATTAACAGCCACGTTGGATAAAGGGGGCTTGGCTCTACCCCACTTACGGTACTATTTTTTGGCTAGTCAGATTTATCATATTCATAGTTGGCTTCATAGTGAGGTGGAGGATCCAGCCTTGTTAATTATGGCCTCTAGAATTGGATCACTGGAGGCCCTTAAAAACTTGCCATATAGACGGCTGTGTGATTACGATGACTACCCATCTACAATAGCGGTCCCATTTAAAGCGTGGGAAATTGCTTGTTCGTATATAGGCCATAAGTCCCCTCTGATATCGCCCTATCTGCCATTGTGGAGGAATTCTAACCTGCCCCACTTTAAAATTATGCAAGATTGTTCGTACTGGACTGCAAAAGGATGTAAGTTGTTGGGAGAAATTCTGGTAAATCAGGTATTTCCTACTTTTCAACAAATGAAGGCACAACTTAGTGTACCAGAATTGCAGTTCTTTCGTTATCTCCAGTTGCGCCACGCTTTTAAGGCTCAGTTTTCATCTTTGGAGGTGATATATAATATCCCCCCAATAGAGCGGATATTGAGGGAGTCAAAGAGGGATAAGCTGACTGCTAGGCTATATCAGGAGTTACTGAGTACTGTTCCTGCGCCATTTGACAGGGCATGGAGACGCTGGCAACAGATAGTCCCTGATATTAGTGAAGAACAGTGGGAAGAGGCTATTGGCTCAATCTATGGTGATCTAATTTCTTTGCGGGATAGACTGGTTCAATATAAGTTTATTCAACAGTTATATATAACTCCTGTAAAGAGACAGAAAATGGGTAGAGAAACTGGGGCAAATTGTCCAAGATGCCAGGAGCCAGATGCATCTTTTTTGCATATGGCATGGAACTGTCCCCCAGTGCAAAGATTTTGGAGGGAAGTGATTAGATATCTGGCTGATAACTTAGCACTTCCCTGTGGTTATTCTCCAGGAACATGCCTATTGGGACTAGTGGATGACTTAGTACCCTTGAATAAAACTAGAGCACTTATGCGAGTTGTACTATTTTATGCCAAGAAATTAGTGATAATGAACTGGATGGGTAAGAACAATCCGACCATAACTCAGTGGGTTACACTAATTAATAAAACACTTCCCTCTATTAAGCTCACCTATCGCGCTCGTGGGTGCCCGGAGAAATTTGAGAGAATATGGAAGCCATGGCTGGAGGTTAATGGTGTGTGAAATCTGTAGAAAGCTATACTTATAATTTAGTTAAACTCAGGTTGGACGCGGGGTATAACGTGCTGTGAATTATGATCTTACTTAAATGGTTTAAGTGGACTGATCAGTTAGTACTTTGGTGGATAACTGAATTCGAATTTATACTTGAATTGTATTTGTGAACCAGGTCTAGTGTTGTGTCTATCCCCTCCCCCCCCTCCCCCCCTTTTTTTTTTTTTTTTTTTTTTCTCTTTTTCCCTCTCGCCTCCTGGGGGTAGTGAATATGAGAGGCTGGCGGAATCACATATAATAGAGGTGACCATTCAAGGGGTAATGGTACTGGGTGAGGGTAACACTGGGATCAGTGTGACAAGGGAATAATGAATTGAGAATATCATTGGTATTGCTGTGGTTAAGGGGGAGATAGGACACAGTTGTGATTGAGTGAGGGGGAACACTGAGATTGTGTGATAAAGGTAGGCACAATCTAATGAGATTGGTAATATAATTATCCACTGTAATATTGTGGGTATGGGGGGGAGGGCACAGATATGAGTTAATGTGATAGCACTGTATAATGAATCGCATAGGGGGGTAATATATGTAGCTACACACAGTAGCCCATGGGGAAGTAATAATAATAACAACACGGAAGGGGTCACGTAACCGATGTATATACAAGGGTTGTGGAAACTATGGTGGGGAACTCCCTCAGCCTCTATACGTACTACTGACTATAGGAGGATGTAATGTATTGTGTTTATGTCCTTTTTTTCTTTTGTAAAAATTTAAATAAAATAATGTTTTAAAAAAAAAAAACCCATGTCCCATTGAGACTCCTTCAGTTACATTGAGAAGGAAAAACAGCAGCCTGCCAAAAAGCATTTCTCTCCTAAAGTGCAGGCACAAGTCACATTACATGGGGCAATTGGGAAATTGAGAATATGTCTAGCCCCATGTCAGATTTCAAAATTGAATATAAAAAAATGTGTTTGCTCTTTTGAGAAATGGATTTCAGTGCAGAATTCTGCTGGAGTTACACTATTAGCTGATGATTTTTGAAAAAAAACATGTTTTCTGATGACAGGATCCCTTTAAAGTCATTAACAGAATCAGCATCACAACATCACCCGGCAGTGCATTCCACAACCTCACTGTCCTGACTGTGAAGAACCCCCTACGTTGCTTCAAATGAAAGTTCTTTTCTTCTAGTCTAAAGGGGAGGCCTCTGGTACGGTGATCCTCTTTATGGGTAAAAAGGTCCCCTGCTATTTGTCTATAATGTCCTCTAATGTACTTGTAAAGTGTAATCATGTCCCTTCGCAAGCGCCTTTTTTCCAGAGGAAACAACCCCAACCTTGACAGTCTACCCTCATAGGTTCCTCTAACCAGTTTAGTTGCACTAAGGGGCAAATTTACTTAAGGTCGAATATCGAGGGTTAATTAACCCTCGATATTCAACTGTCGAAGTTAAATCCTTCGACTTCGAATATCGAAGTCTAAGGATTTAGCGATATTCGTTCGATTGAACGATTAAATCTTTTGAATCATTCGATTCGAAGGATTCTAATCCTTGGACCTTCCCCATAGGCTAACATTGACTTCGGTAGCTTTTAGGTGGCGAACTAGGGGGTCAAAGATTTTTCTTAAAGAGACAGTACTTCGACTATCGAATAGTTTAACAATTTTTAGTTTGAATCGTTTGAATCGTTCGATTCGAAGTCGAAGGTCAAAGTAGCCCATTCGATGGTCGAAGTAGCCAAAAAAAAACATTTGAAATTCGAAGTTTTTTTCCTCTATTCATTCACTCGAGCTAAGTAAATGGGCCCCTTAGTGTCTGCACTCTTTCCAGCTCATGGATATCCCTCTTAAGGACTGGAGCCCAAAACTGCACTGCATACTCCAGATTAGGCCTCACCAGGGACCTATAAAGAGGCATAATTATGTTTTTTTACAATTTTGTTACAACAGCGCCACCTGCTGGTCAGTTTCCCACCAGTCTGACCACCAAGTAGTCAAGGAAGTTGTCAGGAGAAAGAAAGAGGCTTCTCTTATGTTCTTCTACTTAGGAAAAGTTTGAGAAATGGTTTTCTATTTTTATTCCTAAGCAGAAGAACATCAGAGCAGTTTCTTTCTTTCTCCTGACAACTTCCTTGACTACTTGGTGGTCAGACTGGTGGGAAAATGAGCAGCAGGTGGCGCTGTTGTAACAAAATTCATTCATATTAACAGTATATTATCCCTTAATATCTTGGAATTAAAAAATAATAAATAATGAATGTACATTGCAATCGTTCTAAGAATAGCATTCTCATCAATTTTACATTCATTTATTTTAAAGGTTTACTTATCCTTTCAAGGTCAACACTCATTGTAAACCATTCATATAAGTCCAGCTGGTGGCTGGACATTACTTTGCTTTCAAAGATTCTGACTTTATGCACTAAGAACTACTTTTGAACTGCCTTTAATGCATGCCCTATGTTTCAGTGAGATGTTCTCTACGCACCATTTGATTTCTCTGCCCATAAGGAAATCCCTACAAGCAACGTTGAGCAGACTAAAACGGGACTACATGTCTCTTAGGGCAATTACTCAGCGATCTTTGGATCTTTAGCCTCCTACAACTTCATGGTTGGAGGCTGAAATGGTACTACAAGAGCCACATCTCATCCTCAGGCCTGATTAAGAAAGATGGGTTTGACCATGCAAGAGCATTGGTCTAGATTGATAACTGAGCACCTATTCAGTATTTTTTGGCTCAGCTAATGTTACCTATAGAGGAGACAAATTAAAGCACCCAGAGAATAGAGCTGTAAAATCATTTTATTTCGCCAACAATAAAATTACTTCCAAGTCTGGGCTCCACTAGGGGCCCAGCAGGTGTTGGAACTGTTTCCCTATTGTTGCCAATATGGGTGCAAGTTAACTCTAAGCTTCCACTGCTGGCTAATAATCTTCCTTAGTACCACTTGAACCCCTCTTTAATGTTATACATGCCTATCAAGAAGCCAAGCAGGCCATGAGTCTAATAGTCACTGGGCATCAAATGATGTGATTGGGGGTGCAACTCTCCAAATAGTTCTATAATAGGAACAACACCCTAGGATCTGTGTAGACGTATAACATACCGTGTGGTTTTTGGTATTCCCATGAACTAATTGCAGTTCTTAAAATGTTAGGATACATTCTCCCTTTAAACAGATTTAGCAGCTGGAAGCCAGAAAAATGATAAAAGTTTCAAACTCAAAGAGGAACCTGAGAGAATGGTTATTTTTGCAGAGTCACAGGGAAATTCTGAGCTAGTTTTTTATTTGTGAGGTTGTGATTTGGATTCCTAGAGGATACTGGAGAGAAAAATCTGCAGTGTAATTAATTTGAGAAGATTTATTGAATATCCCAAAAGCATTTCCAGTTGGCCAGTGCACCGCTGAATTGTTCTTATACCAGTGCAACTCCATGTTTTATGGAATAGCATTGCAGCTATCACTATGAACCACCTAAGGCAAATTAGCAGCTGAGACACTCTGGGGCACATTTACTTAGCTCGAGTGAAGGATTAGAAGGAAAAATACTTTGAATTTCAAAGTATTTTTTTGGCTACTTCGACCATCGAATTTGCTACTTCGACTATGACTTTGAATTAAACGATTCGAACTAAAAATCATTCGACTATTCGACCATTCGAAAGTCGAAGTACTGTCTCTTTAAAAAAACTTCGACCACCTACTTCGCCACCTACCGAGCACCAATGTTAGCCTATGGGGAAGGTCCCCATAGGCTTTCCTAGCAATTTGTGATCGAAGGAAAATCGTTCGATCGATGGATTAAAACCCTTCGAATCGTTCGATGGTCGAATATAAAGGCTTAATTAACCCTCGAAATTCGACCCATAGTAAAAGTGCCCCTCTGTGTCTGTGTGTGAAAAGATGTTGGTTGCCAATGAATAGTGATAAAAGTGACTTTAGGTTACACACATATAGATGAATAAAAGAATGATGTGTAAGGGAATGTTTGGGGCAGGTAGTTGGGGAATGGAGAGTTATTTTGGCTATTGGCTTGGCATTGGGCCAGGGAGGAGGTGCAGGGGGGTTGGCATCACACTCAGGGGCTATTCAATGTTCTCACGACACAACAAGCAGCTTTAATAAATCAATAATGATGTAAGAGAATAGAGTGTGAAAGAGTTTCCTGAGAATTTAGTGGACAAGTTGTCAACAGGAAACCATTGTAGAAATACAAGTTTAGCAATAAGTTGAGCTGTGGTTTGTTCTGGAGTGCGATCAGTTTGCCCATGTGTGAATACAAAGAGTGAATACAAAAAGGACAAGGTGCACCAATTCAAAACCCTCTATAGCCTAACATTTCCTGCAGGTTTGAACTTAGTACAGGCGAATACCTATGATGCCATTGCTTTTTTTTAATGTATTTATTACCATTTTCCAAGAAAAAGATTTAGGAAAAGAAGGTTACGGAAGATAGTTAAAAGTATTTCATTTGGTTTGGAAGTCCTAAACATTTCAATCACTGAAACCGAATACAATTCAGTCATGAGCAACTTCCCATTCAAAATTTCACGGTCTCACATAACTTACTTAAGGTAGCCACAGACGCAAAGATCCGCTCGTTTGGCAACATCGCGGATCTTTCCCTGATATGCCATTAAAGGAAAACTATACCCCCCAAACAATGTAGGTCTCTATTAAAAGATACTGAGTAAAACAGCTCATGTGTAAAACCCTGCTTCATGTAAATGAACCATATTTTAGTAGTATGTGCCATTGGGTAATCATAAATAGAAAATTGCCATTTTAAAAAATAAGGGCCGCCCCCTGAGATCGTAAGATTCACTGTGCACACATACAAACCACATGTAAGGTCACATGAGCCAATTAACAGACAGAGTTCTGCCTTTTGCTTCCTCACTTCTTCCTGTTACAGTTAGTGTTGTAGTATTTCTGGTCAGGTGATCTCTGAGGCAGCACAGATAGAGTCACAAAATGGTGGTTCAAGGCAAGAGATGTAAAAGGGCAATATTTATGTAAATATATATTCCAGTTTGGTAAGATTCTTTAATATGTCATTCAATTTGATATAAACTATCTGTTGCTTAAGTATTCATTTTGGGGGTATAGTTTTCCTTTAACGAGCATGGCTATATCGGGAGTAATCTGAACTTTCGGCCGTACTGCCGAATGATCCGATTGCGATGCGCAATGGGCTCCGGTGGGATCGGTCAGGTGACGGTCAAAATCAAACCTGTCCGATCGACCAAACGACTGAACTCCGCCAGAAAAAGAAGTCGGCACACAATCCGAAAATCGTACGAATCGAGGATAGGATCTGTGCGTCTATTGCCACCATTAGGCTTAAAAATCTTTTCAAACATCACCAAAACAGTCCAACTAAACTATCACACTCTATTACAACAGGTGCTCCAGGACCTAAAAGATTGGTCGTGGTTGGGTCGCATAAATATATTAAAAATGAATGTACTTCCACGTTTCCTTTATCTATTTCCAACCATACCATACCCACCCCCAAAGTGACTAATCCACAAATTAAAAGGGGCCACCACCAGCTTCATATGGGACAACAAACATCCTAGACTCGCAAACTTAAAACTCACGGCAAACAAAAGCAAAGGAGGCCTAGGCCTTCCCAACTGGGATCATTATCTAAAAGCGGCAATGGTAAATAGATGTATTGATTGGGCATTCCATAAGGAGGACAAACTCTGGATCCAGTTAGAACAGGAATCAGCAGGGTTAACGCTTTGGGCTATACAATGGATACCAAATAAGGACAGGGTATATAGGGATAAAAGTGATGCAAAACTTTTATACACGTTACAGATTTGGGATAAATTGGCAGCAACAGGCAAATGGATCTCCAGTCGCACACCACTGACTTCCATTATAGGAAACCCCATATTTACACTGGGTCGAGACCCAAAAAATTTCCAAGACTGGAAAATAAAATTACACCAAGGTGCCTACTTTTTCCGAACAGGGAATTCTTTAAAAAAAACTAGAAGACTTGTCACAACATGAGACACCTACACCATTAGACCGCTTCAGATACGCGCAAATTACACACTTCATGCATACACTTAAATTGCTATCACCAATACAACAGCCACCATTCTCTGGGAGTCCAAGGGCGTGCCAACCAAGACGATTTCATACATATATAAATGCTTATCAACGCTACTGCCGACCCCGGGCGTGTCATTCAAAAGGAAATGGGAAAGGGAATTAAACAAGGAACTCTCAGAGGAAGAGTGGGGGAAAATATTAGTGCTGATACACTCCAAATCCCCATGCTGCAAATCTCAAGAACATTTTATCCCACTGGTATAGAACCCCAACCCAATTGACAAATCAAGAGATGGACGGACCCTGACATTCCAAATGACCTGGCGTATCTGTTACTACATAGCACACCTTTACCAATTAAAAAATATAAGAAATCACTCATACCAGTCTTATTAGACACTGCAAAAATGCTTATCCCCAGACACTGGAAAACGTAAACAGTCCCGACACTTAGGGGCACATTTACTTTGCTCGAGTGAAGGAATAGAATAAAAAAAACTTTGAATTTCGAACGTTTCTTTTGGCTACTTCACCATCGAATTGGCTACTTGGACCTTCAATTCTACTACGACGAAATCGTTTGAATATTCGACCATTCGATAGTCGAAGTATTGTCTCTTTAAAGGAGAAGGAAACCTAGTCAGCGCAAAAACCCTCCCCCCCTCCCGTGTGTTGCCCACCCTCCCTCCTCCCCCCTGGCCTACCCATCCCACTGGGCAATTGCCCCTAACTTGTTACTTACCCTTCTGCGCAAATCCAGTCCAGGGAGTTCACAGACGCCATCTTCTTCCACGCGATCTTCTTCCTGCTTTGAATGGTGTTTTGGTGCATGCGCAGTAGGAGCATTTCGCCGGTACAGATCTACTGCGCATGCGCCAAAAGTCACAATGTTTTCCGATTCCACTTTGTGACTTTTGGCGCATGCGCAGTAGATCGTACCGGCGAAATGCTCCTACTGCGCATGTGCCGGTCAAAGCAGGAAGAAGATCGCTTGGAAGAAGATGGCGTCGGTGAACTCCGTAGACTGGACCTGCGCAGAAGGGTAAGTAACAAGTTAGGGGCATTTGCCCAGCGGGACGGGTAGGCCAGGGGGGAGGAGGGAGGGTGGGCAACACACGGGAGGGGGGGAGGGTTTTTGCGCCGACTAGGTTTCCTTCTCCTTTAAAAAACAATTAGACCCCCTACTTCGACACCTAAAACCTACCGAACCTCAATGTTAGCCTATGGGGATGGTCCCCATAGGCTTTCTAAGGTTTTTTTGGTCGTAGAAAATTCGTTCTATCGAATGATTAAAATCCTTCGAATCATTCGATTCAAAGGATTTAATCGTTCGACCGAATGATTTTTCGTTTGATCGTTCGATCAAACTAATTGCGGTAAATCCTTCGACTTCGATATTCGAAGTCAAAGGATTTACCTTCGGCAGTCGAATATAGAGGGTTAATTAACCCTCGATATTCGACCATATGTAAATCTGCCTCTTAGAGATTGGTTTAATAAAGTAAATGAAATACAAAGATTTGAAGAGCTAAAATCATATTCAAAACACGAGAACCAAAAATATATTCAAAAATGGTTTTATTGGACAAGCTTTAGGGAAACGGAGGACTATAAAAAATGGATTACTGAATGTGATCCAAAGGTCTAAGGTGCGTCCGTCCGGTTCCACCTGGAAGGTAATAAAGAAGTTGATAATATAGAGGAGTTTTCCGACTCGATCCAGGGTACAGTTTAAGTTATGGTTAACAAATGTTTATCTAACTTCTCAGTGATACATATTCATACATGTCTGTCTGATCAAGTGCATAAAGATGAGTGACGCATGCTACAGATGTGCACATAAAGCCAACTAAGGGAATCATATCTATAAGCATATCTTTTCTAAGCAGAAATGTATAAAGTACACAATGACTGGCAACATAAAGAGATTGTAATGTCTCTCCTTGTATGATATATATACTGTGTGCTACGCTAAGTACAGATGTACAGTATCAAAGAATTAAATCTAAATAAACATTGGATTTGAAAAAAAAAAAAGGAATTTCATTTGGTGACATATTATATCAATGAAAGACACTTTGATATCCTTAGTAGTGATAATGCCTGTATCACCGGCATATCTTAACTTTACCTGATTAATAACATCTCCATTTTGTACAACAAGTTGTTGGCACATTGTATCAGTTGGGGCTGTGTATAAGATGTCGTTTATGCAGTCACTCCTGGACGGTGTTTTGTCTGTACCTTCGGTAAAGTTTTTGTATATACTGATCCTTGATTGATTGATTCCTAAAGGAATAGGATGTGGGAGCAACACCTTGTGGGAGCAAGGTGAAAAGTGCAAAAATCTGTCTGTCTGTGTACCGTCCTTCGTTTGTGGTTGTTTCAAGCCAGTCCATGTGAAAGTTTTCATTTGACTAGTGTCAAATTGTCATTGAGAGCCAGTGATGAACAATTGTACTCCTGGCCCCGCGGCCAACCTCCTCGCCAAACCTCTTTGCTGTGCATGTTGTGGAGGTAAAGTCGATTGCCAAAAACTAGAAAAATTCTAGTTTTTTTTACTATAAAATCATAATTTTTGGTGAAAAAAAAACTCAAATTTTTTAGGATTTATTATACCCAGGATGGAAAAAATCCAAATCACAAAAAATCTGGCATCCCAAACCTGCCGAGGTTGAAAATAATTTAATGGGAGAAGTCCCGAAGTAGTGATGTGCGGGTGAGGGTTTTCCTGACCCACACCCGACCCTAACCCGTCCTGCTACAGCCCACGCCCGCTCACACTCACGATTCCGGGGTCCTTTTATAGACCCGGCTGACCCGCCCCACCCTGCTGTCACAATGACGTCACAAAAGGAGCGGGGCGAGCAGACGCAAGACTATATAACCTGAACCCGGAATTCGGATGCCGGCATTTGAAGGTGGCGACAAGCCGCCCGACCCGCGGGTCCCGGGGGTATTGGGTCGGCCTGCACATCACTATCCCGAAGATTTCCTGATCTGCGTTGGATTTTGTGCAATAATCTGAAGGTTTCGTAGTGTTCAGGCAAAAATCCATAAAGATATGATATTTTGGGAGGAAAATCCTAAAAATTAGTGCAAATCGAATTTTCGTACAATTTTCAAGATCTTTTTTAAGTTTTTTCCCCGCACTGGAATTTTTCTGGAAAATGTATTGATAAATAAGGGGAGATAACCCATGCAGGTTTGGTCAAAGTATATTTCAGAAAATAATACATTTGGATTTTGATAAATAACCCCCCAAATATTGCCCAGGTTATTGTAAATTGTTTTAGTTTCCCTGTTAAAACTATCCAGGGTTCACTGACCTCCCCCCAGAAATCTTGAATGAAATGGCATAGCCAGAGATGGCATACAAGGTCAGGGTGTGTCTTGTGAAATTCTCCGTGGAGAGAGTTGCAATGCGATGTCACTTTAATAGTGTTAGGTATGAAGTTGAGAATGATTGGCTCTATGATAGTTAAATCTGATATAGGGGAGACAACAGCAGCTGGGTCCAAGGAACAATGGAGCATTCCCATGGCTTGGTTGCAGCTGCTGTTCTAATTGTTATAAAAGGGAGGTAGTATACCACCCAAAAAAGAGTGTACCTATAAAAATTAATGCCTTTAATACTTGTGAGAGTTTATATGTAATATAGGAAATAAAATGCCCATGCCTGCTAGTGTATGCTGGTCAAACCTCTCACAGTATTCAGCAACATAAGTCATTAACACTAAAAATATGGAGCAAGCTGTCTCAGGTAATTTTCTCAAAGAAGGCCACGCGGTGCAACTATTAAAATTCCAAATTGTAGATGATGTTCCAAAATCACATAGAGGAGGTCATAGGATGATACTAGGAAAGGAAACTAGGTGGATCCATAGATTGGAGACATTGGCGCCCATGGCCTTAATATGAAGTAAGTTGTATTTATCGATAATTTATAATGATAAGGTATTTATTGTGAGTTTTTCATTGTAATTCATTAAATGTATTTATTGACGGGATATTTTATATATATATATATATAAATATATATTTATGATGTCACTGAACAGTGTGATTGGTATGTGCAGTAGTTTCAATCAGTAACTGTGCCCCCCCCAATAAAAACTTCCAATTGCTTCCTCTGTAGCATTGCACAAACTCTTTGTATGCGACATTCTAAACAAATAAATAGCAAATAACCACAGACTGCCATGATGTAACTTCCTTTGGGAAATCAGACCCCCACCCCGTCCAGTCATTTTCTTAACAGATAACAAGGTTCTAAAAGTTTAAACGTTTGTTTATTTATTTTGCAGATGACAAGTTTACTTTTTTGACCCTCATTCTCATCCACTGTAATGAAGGAAAATCCCAGCTGACGTCACAAGAGGGTATTGTTCTTGCATGCTTTGTATGTGCACTGCACTTGCTCAGAGAATAAAGGATGAGAAACTCCTGTGTTGCATAACCAGTAGGAAGTGGCTCTTGGCTGACAGTGTATAAAAGCGATGAGCGGAGACATTAGCAGTATTAGCATTAGAAAGAAGCCAGCACACCACCTGCCCTTGGGACACCCATTAAAGGTATCAGCTGCAGTGTATTTATAGATCTTCCACCTCCTTATACATCTGCATGTCCTCCTCATTTTTAGACACATTATAATCCTGCTTTCATTTCTCTTTTCCACAAACAGAGCTAAAAAAATGGCATTGGTTCCTGACTTGAGTTCCATTCCCATGGAGGGCTACAGGTATGGGATCTGATTCTATAGCCGTCATTTTTTTCTGCCCTGAGGATTAAAAATGTATATATATGTTAAAGTTTTTTATTTTTATTTTCAGCGGCGACGATGAAATGTTTTACAGTGATAGCCCATCGGGAATGAAGGTAAATTTTTAATAATGAATGAGTATTGAAAAGCTGATATAATGATAATGAAGAGCAGTGTAAATTGCAAAATCGAAATAACTCAAAGACCACAAAATATTACTCTCTACATCAACTTAAAGTTATTTTAAAGGTGAACGACCCATTTAAAGTGACACTGACACTAAAAAGACTACTCTTCAAAATACTAATGTCTATTAAACGTTGCCTATGGGTCATGTTGACCAATTTTTCACGGAGCTGCTTTTGTAAATAATTGTTACTTGAAGTTCCTAAAACTGATCAGGATGCCCCTGGGTCTGCTGCTATCTGGCAATTAAACCACTCAATCCCCCCTCAGCTCCCTGCTAACTCTTTTGAACTTTGGGTAGGGCCACATCACTATGGCAATTGTACTCTTGGCTTCAAAGAAACTAATTTCCAGCTAAAGGAAAAAAGTTAGCAAATTTTGTAACATGGTAATTAGGGGACATGGCCACAGTCTGTGCTGAAAATCTATTTGTCCCTCTTTCTATTTCCAAAATGTAGGAAGGTTTGGTTAAAGTCATAAAAAATGTGTATTGTTTGCTGTGTTTATGATGGATTACCATATACTCACATGGACCAAGCAGCATTATACTGATTAAATATTCCCTTTGTTTCCTCAGGACGACATGGAAGATGCTGCTCAGTGGCAGTCAAGCACCAGCCATTGCTCCCTGGATATTCATGTGCAGATAACCCATGGAAAAGGATCCTTACACTCCTTCAGAAAAGCTGTCGTCCTTGTGGTTGCCGTGGAGAAACTGAAAAGGGGAAAAGAACGATTTTTCGGGGATGAGGATTTATTAGGCCTTCTGGATAGCATTTTTGTGGAAGGTAAATTAAATGGGAGGACAGTAAATGTGCACATTAAGACAAAAGACACACAGTAGCAATGGGTCAGGATTTATCTGAATTTATCTGAATCCCCACAGTTTTGCAGGTTTCAGCCCAAACTGTTAATGCTCGGCCAACCAAATCCAGATCATTAGGCTAGTGTCACACACAGATTTTCCACCTAATTGCTCTGTGTGACTGTGTAATCTAAACCTGCAAGAGATTTAGAGGTCCCAGTATTTGGCCCATTCCCAAAATTCTGGATTTGGTGCATTGCTCCCACCTAGTAACAGATATAATGTGAAAGCCTTGGCAATAGAAATACACAGTAAACAAAATTCACCCCAACTGGCCAGAGATACCCCTCCTCTTCAACCATAGGCTCGGGAGGGCCAGTCCCAAAATTTGTGAATGTACCATAGACAATATCACCTTGTGCCTTTGCTGCTTTTGTTGAGCTATAATTCCTAGAGGAGTAACCAACAGCTAAAAAGGTGAAGAGCCACAGGCTATCCATGTTTACATAATTACATAGTTAAGTTGGGTTGAAAAAAAGACCAAAGTCCATCAAGTTCAACCACTCCAAATGAACCCCAGTGTCCATACATACACACACTTACACCAACCCTCCTATACACTCACATAAATGATATCTACCTATATCTATATTAATTTGTTTGTTTTGAATCATCACCAATGTTTCGTGGCCCATTACTGTTTTCCCAGGGAGTGCAGGAGTTACTGTTTTCCAGCAATTATCAGACTTCCCAGAAACTTGAATCACTGCCAAGGAATGTTGCCAATCCATCTCGTTATTTGTACTGTAAAACCAGAGTAGTTCTGTTAAACCAGTCTCCTCCTAAATTCTAATGCCAAATCGCTAACCCATGCTTTGATCATTTACTTATAAAGGCATCTCCAAAACACTTACATAAAACTTACAAGTGCTCCTGTGTTTTTATTTCCAGAGGAAATTGGTTTCAGCCAAGCCAAAGAAACTTACGCCTCCGCTTCCACATACCGCTATCAGAGGGCCACCACTTGCAGGATTAAGGATACTTCAAACAAATGCTTTGTCATGCAGAAGTTCCATGAGAATGCCCAGCTGGTGGCTTTGCAGTTACAAGGGGCTAACATTCAAAGAGAGGGTAAGTTTACCCTGTATTATATAGAATCAGTAGAAGTACAAGTAAATCTCTTGTGATCTGTTATCCAGAATGCTTGGGACCTGGGGTTTAGGTAATTTGGATCTCCATACTTTTAGGGGGTTATTTATTAGAGTCCGAAAATTTGAGTTTTTTCACTAGAAAAATCAAATTTTTAGAGGGAAAAAAAATAATTTTTTTTAGATTTATTATACCTCGATGCTGCAAAGGGCCAGAATCCAAAAATCTGCCATCTGAGACCTGTCAAGGTCTTGTATAAATCAATGGGAGAGGCACATATCTCAAATTTAAGTTATCGGGTATTCGCAAGAAAATTAAATTTTTTGGGGGTTTTCAGAAAAAAACACGAAAAAAATCGAGTGATTTGGGAAAAAAAGCCCCAAAAAATTGAGCAATTCGGGGAATAGCCTGAAAAATGTTATCAATTCATGTTTTCATTAGATTTTATTATTTTTCGGCGATCCAATTTTTTTATTAATAATTAAGCTAAAATCTGCATGGGAGTTTGGTCGTGTTTTTTTTAAATTAAATATGAGATCCATTCGGATTTTAGTAAATAACCCTTTAAAGAAAGTCTACTAAATAGGAATTTTAAGTCTATCAGGAAATCATCTGCTTCCAATTGGGATTTATTATATCTTAGTTGGGATCAAGTACAAGCTACTGTTTTATTATAACAGAGGAAAAAAAATGTCTTAAAAATCTGGATCATTTATAAGTGGAGTCTATGGAAGAAGGCCTTTCCGTAATTCAGAGCTTTCTGGATAATGGGTTGATAGCAGATCCCATGCCTGTATAAGGTACTGTTTTATTATTACAGTGAAAAAGAAAACATATTATAAAAATGTTGATTATTTGATTAAAAAGGAGTCTACGGGAGATGACCTTCTCTTAAATCGGCACTTTCTAGATAAGGGGTTTCCGATATCCCATATCTGTAGAAGTTATGATGTACAGGTGTAGGATCAGTTATCCAGAAAGCTGTTATCCAGAAAGCTCTGAATTTAGGAAAGGCCGTTTATTATCCAAATAATCCAAAATGTTAAAAATGATTTCCTTTTTCTCTGTAATAATAAAACAGTACCTTGTACTTGATCCCAACTAAGATATAATTAATCCTTATTGGAAGCAAAACCAGCCAGGTTTATTTCATGTTTATATGATTTTCTAGTAGACGTAAGGTATGAAGATGCAAATTCCAGAAAGATCCCTTATCCTGAAAACCCTAGGTATCGAGCATTCTGGATAACAGGTCCTTTACCTGTGTTAGTTTAAAACAAGTCAAACAATTATTTTTGGGGGTCATGACTTTGCCATGTATAAATGGAATGGAAACAGCTCTTGCACTTTTATTCTAATGGTCTCACCACTTCTGTTTTGCAGAGAAGGTAAGCATGGCTTTTTATGCTACACAGCCGCATCAGGGTGGAAGCAAAAGGCCCGTTGCTTTGGGACTCGCTGGAAAGAATCTGTATCTGTCTTGCAGAGCAACAGAAGATGGCCAAGACTCTCCAAAGCTTTATCTGGAGGTTAGTATCATCCACTAAATAGTATCACTTTCTTCTATGCCAGAGGGGTAATAGCTTGTAAATGGATGGGCCGTAGGAACCCAGCTCACTCAAGCTGGGTAACTCAAAATTCCCATCAGTAAGACTCACCTACCTTGTGAGGTGGTTTATTAAAACATATGAAAAGATATGAAGACTCTGGTAAGAAACCAGACTTGGAGAAGATGTAACTCTTGGAGATGAATATAAGGGATAGATATGGTTAAGGAATGGAATAAGTCAACAATACTCTCCCCATGACATATTAAGATACTGCCATTGCATTTAGCCACTTTCAATTATTTTTACATGTATGACGGCCCCTTGGAACTGATAAACAACTGTATTTCCTCTATGGTTTCAAGGAAAAAAATATAACATTCCAGTATTCTATACACATTGCAGTATCCTTAATGAGCTGTTATAAATGCAAAAATATTCTGAGCTTTTAGTTGAGCAAAATTTTGCTCTCCAACCCCTTGGATGTTGCTCTTAGGGTCCTCAAAGCAGGAGCTTATTTTTGAATTCCAAGCTTGAAAGCAAATTTTAATTGGATAAAAACTAAGTATAGTGACAAGTAGAGCCTCCTGTAGGCTGCAGTCCACATACAGGCTACGCAATAGCCAATCACAGCACTTATTTGGCACCCCAATGGACTTTTTCACGTTTGTGTTGCTCCCGAACTCTTTCTATATTTGAATGTGGCTCACAGGTAAAAAAAGGTTTGTGACCCCTGCCCTAGAGTTAGATAATGTTGGTTCTGGTTGAATCAAATGAAAAAGAACTTTGGGGTGAAAAGTGATTTAAAAGCCATTGTTCAGCTTTATTCATAATCAAGATATGGGCCATTCTTGTATGTCTAATGTTATCCATTTCCATATGACAAGCCTAGAATTGTCTGTTTCCTTATTGTTTTGTGCTTCCTTCCATTAGGAAATAAGCAACATCAAAGACGTGAAGGGTGAGGACTTAAACCGTTTCATCTTCATGAAGTCTCAGGATGGCCTCAATGAAACCTCCACGAACAGCTTTGAATCGGTTGCATTTCCAGGCTGGTACATCAGCACTTCCCAAAGGGAAAATGAGCTGGTGCAGATGGTGCATCAGAAGAACCAGGAAGCCATCAAAGATTTTAATCTTTTCTCAGTTATCTGATTGTCTGTGTACAATCCAACCAACTGCATGTATGTACTAAGTACAAAGCAGACCAAGGGGTGCTGGGAGATATCTGCCTTCCACTTTATATTGGTATTTGAATTCTAATTCCTACTGAGGCAGACTCCTAAAGCATAAAATAGAGGGAAATGGTTCAGAAATCTCATTGCAGCATTTATTTAATCTTTGACTTTTATAAAGTCAGAGTTTTTCTGTCTGAGAATATACAAGTAACCCCATGAAGGGTTTTAACACTTTTATTGTTTATTGATATGACACCCAACTATTCCAATCAGGATACTGGGATACTGCTGACATAATGAGCAAATATGTATATTTTTATTTAATATTTTTATTAGTGAACTGTTATTTATTCTATTTAAATATTATATATTTATTATTATATGAGTGTGAAATAATAATTGATATTACTATACACAGTAGTATTTTGATTTGTGTTTCCCTCTGCGGAATGTGATGTATTGGTAATCTGAATAAAATAATTCTGTTTCTAAATAATCAGTTGAGACTTTTGGCATCATTTATGAAAGATTGGGCAAAGCTCAAAGGGCATTTTATTATGTACTTTTTCCTTACCCTGCTTCTTCTGCCTGAAGGTACAGTTCTTTGCAATTCTACAAGTTCCATCTCTGTCTAAATGTGGTGTGTGCCGGGGCTGCATTCCGAGGGGATGATGGATGGGCACAATGGAGAGCCCTGTACTCAACTCCTTTATGTCATGCAGATGCAAAAGCTATGGAATGCCCAGGGCAGCGAGATGTTTGGGTACCCTTAAGGGGATCATCATAAGGATTGTGTGATATTAGCAACCCACTGAAACTATCAAGAGGTAGTTCTACGTAATCATCATGATTC
Organism: Xenopus laevis; assembly: GCF_017654675.1. Classification (NCBI taxonomy): domain Eukaryota; kingdom Metazoa; phylum Chordata; class Amphibia; order Anura; family Pipidae; genus Xenopus; species Xenopus laevis. The sequence continues at coordinate 27,349,093 of NC_054376.1, read as the reverse complement.
CCATGAGCACACATGGTTGTTTTGCTTTAAGCCAAGCCAATGTCCCATGTGCATTTTTAAAAACTTTCAAAAGTTCCACAAAAAAGTCCCCCCAGTGTAGATGACATTGTGGAGGATGATACAGTGAGTTTCATGTTTAGACGTCACCATTCACCAAATGCGGAAATTCCCAAGTGGGAATCATATAAACACAGTAGAAAAAACACCCAATACTCCATAACATCAAAGATCGAACGATTCGTGACAGTAATCGTACGAAAGTTATGTCTGACAAATAGCAGACTGTCACCCACTGATATTGTCAGATAAGCAATAGAGATATTGGGGCAAATTCATGAAGGGTGAATTTTCGCCTTTAAAGGGCATGTAAAGGGAAAAAAAAAAAATCCCATTTTTACTTTCTTTAATGAAATAGAAACTATCTCCAATATGCTTTGATTAAAAAATGTGTACCATTTTTGTAAGAAACCTGACTGTATAGAGTGAAATTCTCCCTTCATTTACTGCTGTGGATAGGAATTGTCAAACTTTTTTTTTATATAATTTTAATAACTTTTTGGTATACAGGATATGATGTCACATGAGGAGGATGTAGCTTATTAGTTCACCAGGTCTAAGCTGGCAAAAGAAACTGTGGCGAAAGAGGTAACGTTCTGTAAAATTTGCACTTTAGTGAATTTGCGGAGTATTGATCGTTCACTTAAGCGAAAATTCGCCTGGCAATAGGGCACGAAACTGCGCTAGCAACGGTCTCTTTGGCTAGCGAATTGTCCTCTACACTTGTTAGTATATTGGCGATGTCCCTGCAGATGAGATTTCTGGTGAATTTTCAATAGTGACGCCCCCTCGCCCTTTAGTAAATCTTCCCCATTATCGTTAGCCAACAGAAATCTTCTAACCTGTCCAATCGACTAAATGACTGATTGCCATGGCACGAAAAATGTTGGGATGATCCACACACATGTTCTGAAAATTACTACTATATCTTTGCCAGTTTAAAGGGGAGGTAAAGTCTAAAATAGAATAAGGCTAGAAATGCTGTATTTTGTATACTAAACATAAACATGAATTTACTGCACCACAAGCCTAATCAAACAAAGGATTTATGCTTTCAAAGTTGGCCATAGGGGGTCACCATCTTGTAACTTTGTTATAAATCTTTGCAAGACCAAGACTGTGCACATGCTCATTGTGGTCTGGGCTACTTAAGGATTGTCATAAATGATCAAAACAGCAAAAGTCAAATAATATCTGTCAGAAGCCAATACGGCAAGACTGATTAATATTCAGAATAGGCAGACTGCACTGGGTCCTGTGTTGTCATGTGATCTAATGTGGATTTTATAGATTTTGTATTGTTTAATACAAACTTTCTCCAACTCTGCAGAAACAGTGACTGCAGCAAAATAATCCTCCAAATAGAATCCCAGTTTATTTGTTTAAATCTGGCTCCATGATCTTTGTCCCTGCACAGTGGCGGAACCACCGGGGGGATCAAGGGGTGCAAGTGGGCCAGGGCCCGCACCCCCTCAGGGCCCCCCCGTCAGCGCAGCGCGCCACTGAAGTCCCCCCCCCCATCAGCACCGCGCGCTACTGAATTTCGGGTCGTAGGGAGGGGGACGGGGGCCCGTCTGTGCGTCACGCACCAGGGCCCGTCCCACTCTAGTTACGGTACTGTCCCTGCAGCTGGAGTTGGAAACAGTAAAGAGGATGTAAAGGCAAAAATAAAATCCAATACAAATCTCTACATAGTTGCCGACTGCTCTACAGGGAAACAAACAAAGCTGCTTGAGTTCTGCATGGCTGGGCGAGTAAGGCGGGGGCTCCCCCTGCTGTTCATAAGTATGATTGTTTCCCTGCTCAGCAGTTAGGGACTGTCTGTCAATTCCTATCCACAGCAGTAAATGAAGGGAGAATTTCCCTGCATAAAGTCAGGGTTCTTATAAAAACAGTACACATTTTTTAATTGAAGTATATTGGAAATAGGTTTCTTTTTTATTAAAGAAAGTTATAATTGGATTTTATTTTTTTGCCTGTACATGCCCTTTAAGTACAGAGCATCTCACATCAGCACACATATAAGGATATAACAATTTTCCTGTCCATGGAAATTTTGCCAATGCTTCCATAGGGGAAAGTGGTGCAATGAGGAAGCACCGTGTCTTGTGACTAAAGCCTTCATTTATTTGTTTTTTGCAGCTCTTCTTTTGTTTCAAATGGTAAAGGAATACCATTGTGGTTTTTTTTTTACTGGACCCCATTATTAGTGCTTTCCCCCTTTATAATTGATTCAATTGAGTAACTGAAGTCAAGTACTACAAAGTATCAACACACCCGCAGGTTAAATAATGTATCAATAGCCAACAAACCGTGGCAACCTACTCATCCCTAAAAAGTATAAAAATACTAAAAAAACTAAAAAATCAGAAGAGGGGTCGAATGGCAAACAACAAATAAGACTGATAGGTGACTACAGTAGTTAACAAAAAGAAATCTCTAGTATTTTACAGAAACATTGGTATATCCTGGAACAAGATGCTGATCTCAAAGAGGTCATTGGTAACCATCCCCAAATTACCTATAGACGGAGTAAAAATTTAAATGACAGACTTATACGTAGCCATTACAGTAATCCGGCACAATCCACTTGGCTAACACACAATACTAAGGGATGCTACAGATGCGGACATTGTCTAGCATGCCCTTTTATATGCAAAAGCACCAAGGTCAATGGCAGACTTGATAATAATGAATATACCCTGAAACAATTTATGAACTGTAAGACCATGGGGGTCATATACATAATGGAATGTGTATGTGGTAAAAAATACGTTGGAAAGACAAAAAGAGAATTTAGGAGACGCATATTAGAACATGTGGGCGATGTACGTAACAAAAGAAATACATCGGTTGCTAACCACGTAAACTTATACCACAATGGAGATCAGGCAGCAATGAAATTCACTGCTGTAGAACATATTAAGTCCACCACCAGAGTTGGAGACTTGGATAACAAACTCCTTCAACGCGAAGCGGAATGGATCTATTGGTTGAATACCATGGCACCGTCAGGCCTAAATGAGGGCTTCACATTTAGCCCCTTTCTATGACACTTCCCAATTCTTATTTTCAAAAAAATACCCTTTTCTCCAAAAAATGTTTCTTAAAAATAATTTTTTCTTTTTCATTTAGTATTTATTTTTTTCATTCATTTTTTTCAACTTTCTTTAGTTTCTTAATTTTTTCATAATTTAAATAATTTGGATGGGGTCCGGTTCTCCATTTGCATTAGGCAATACGCCCACCTTCCAACAATTCATCATATATCAAATATGCTGAATAATCAAATTAGTAACATCACTCATTTGAGCTATCCGTATGAGAGGATTTCTTCCTAATGGCCACTATCTGTGGCACATTTGCATTGGTACATTGTTAATAAATCAATAAGGCGTACTGGCAGACATGTACCATTATACATAAGCGTGTCATTCTGTTAGATGGTGCATGCGCATCTGGGACAGCAGCGAGACTGTCAGGAACGCAGGGATGCTCAATCGGTGGCATACAAGGTAACGCATGCGCACTGGTAAAGAAGCGGCTTGATTTCACATAAAGAGAAGTCTGAACGCATGCGCAGTTGGCATAGAAGCGACGCTAATCTGTATGTAGCGCCGCGCATGCGCATTTCATGTGGAGCCGCGCTGACTCATGCGGTGGGCGGAGATTCAACGTCACTTGGTGACGTACGCGGAAATGGAGACGCATCCAGCCGAGTAAAGAAACCGGAACCCTATTTAAACCAGACTTGGACACGCGCAACTCACTTATGCCCCTGAAGAAGCCGGGTAACCGGTGAAACGCGTCGGGAGGCATAGGTGGACGTTAGGGGACCAGCCCCTACACGCTCCCTACGTAGCCAGGTAGTGTTCTTGGGAAAATTACGGAAGGGAGGTGAGGGGTTTATAGCAATCTCAGAGCCACAAGAATGGCTGAAAATAGGCGACTTTGAACTCTTTTATTTAAATTTGGCTGGTAGTCATTTGGAACTATTGGTACTTCACTTTGGAAGTCTGAGGTTGATGCATTACTTTTGCTGGAATATCCCCATACGTCCATTCTATGTTTTTAAGTGTGTGTATTTTATGGACATGGTCCAGCTTCCCTGAAATGGATTTTCAGTGTTGTGTGGTGTGTAGTTGGCAGCGTGGTCTGCTTTTTTAAAATGAGTGAAATAAAAATGGAATTTTAATTACTTGTGTATTTCTGAAAGCACCTGAACTGGTTAACTAGAGGACTGCAGGGTGGCGACAGTCAACACAAAGTGCTTTCCCCCTTTTTAGCATTAAGTTGTAGCACTGAATCCCACGTACTGTGGGCCTCATATCTTTCTTTATAGAACAGACCAAGCAGCGCACAAATAAAAGCAAATTTTAGCTGTCATTTAAAACTGCAGCGGCAGGGTGTAAAGTACCATTTCAGTGCAAGTTGCCATGTATTTCAACCCCAATGTAGTATTTTTTCCCCAACAACTTCAGCGTAATTACACTATCAAGATGACAACGCAATTGCTGCTGATGCTTTAAAACAATAACTCCATTAAAATTCACATGTCATTTCCACTGTCTTCCAGAGGGGCATTTATCCTGGAATGTCCTTCCGGGATGCACATAGTGGTTTGCTTATAATCTCTAGCAACTCAAAAAAAAATGTAGTAAGAACAACTTTTATTCGTAAATGTAATTGCTATTGAAAGAAGTATTTGTCCCTTTCTACTGCCCTCGACCAGTTTGTTTAGCAGGTGGCAACAGCCCGACCAGTCTTCTTCCAGAGTATTCAGGTAACAGTAACAGACACAGATCGCTCATGTCCTTTCAGAAAGAGCCAGCACTTTAGGATGGAACTGCTTTCTGGCAGGCTGTTGTTTCTCCTACTCAATGTAACTGAATGTGTTGCAGTCGGACTTGGATTTTACTATTGAGTGCTGTTCTTATATCTACCAGGCAGCTGTTATCTTGTGTTAGGGAGCTGCTATCTGGTTACCTTCCCATTGTTCTGTGTTTAAGGCTGCTGGAGGGGGGAGGGAGGGGGTGATATCACTCCAACTTGCAGTACAGCAGTAAAGAGTGACTAAAGTTTATAAGAGCACAAGTCACATGTCAGGAGGCAGCTGGGAAACTGACAATGTGTCTAGCCCCATGTCAGATTTCAAGATTAAATATTAAAAAATCAGTTTGCTCTTTTGAGAAATGGATTTCAGTGCAGAATTCTGCTGGAGCAGCACTATTAACTGATGTGTTTTGAAAAAAAATTCCATGACAGTATCCCTTTAAAAAAAGTAAAAGGGATTTTATTTTTTGCCTTTACATCCCCTTTGATAAATCATAATAACAACACACCACCTCACCCATTTAATAGCAGCCATAACCTGCATGGATAGTGAGAATTTAGATGTGGGAAAAAACCCAGTGGGTGGCCCCTTGTCAACCCAGACTCACTCCACCCGATCACATAACTCCCAAATGTCCCGTTTTCAGAGGGACAGTCCCTCTTTTGACAGCTCAACTTGCAGTTCCTCGTTTGTACTAAAAAGACCAGATTTTCTATGCACTGAACAGTCAGAAAAAGAAACGTTTTTAACTTAACTGGCTTTTGGCAGAGAGCCCAGAAGATACTTTTATAACAATCCTCGAAATAAGCAATTAAGTAATTGTAACATTATAAGATAACCGGTCCCTTGGGAGACTCACAGCTTAAAGGGCAATTCTCCTTCATTAGCAAAACTGTAATAACCTGGAAAAAAAAAACACAGAAATGTGTTCAAACTTTCATAATTTGCCAAATTTTGTAAAATTAACATTGTGACTAGGGGGTGTGGCCACAAAATGGGCGTGGTTAATTCCCTCTTTTTATTTTCAAAATGTTGGGAGATTCTGATGAAAACTCCGGCCGCCGGCACTTCCCACCGGCCCCTATTTGTGGCCACAAGCAGGAGGTTTAAAGTACACGGAATGGCGGGGGGAGGCCCATTAAGCAACGGGATTGTTCGGCAATTACTTGTATTACAGGGTGAAACTTTAACTGAAGGGGACAGTGTAAGTGAGGTGACACATCAGTCAGGAGGTGCAGCCTTTTCCCGTTTACATGGCAACTCTCTGAGTAACAGTTTTATTGCCCAATCATAAACTTCGAGGGTGCCAGCGCGTCCAATCATGTCTGCTAAGGCGGTATTATTTTGACGTCTGCGTACCAATCAGCATTCAGCATTCAGGGAGGAGTGAGAACGCCTATTGGTTAATTCGAAAAGGGCGCTCATTGCTGTATACAGGACAGGGAGCTGGAGAAACTGACATGGAAGAGCAGAAAGGTTTAAGCGCAGTAGGTGAGTTAATATAGGAGAGTGCGACCGCAAAAGGAGAGCAGTGCGTTGAAGGATGGGAAAACAGTGGAGACATTGGGAGGGGGACGGGAAAAACTGCCATTAGGGGAGGGAGGTGAATAAAAGACATTGTATATTCTATAGAGGAGGAGAATGGCACATGGGAAGGGGGAAAGTGTAGTAAAAAAGACTTGGATATAACAGAGTTGGGAGTGGGGTTGTCACACCAGGAAATAGAGTGAAGGGGAGAGATGGAATAAGAAGAGAAGCACTGAGAAAGCTTAAAGGAACAGTGTAAAAATAAAAACTAGGTAAATAGACTGTGCAAAATAAAATGTTTCTATATAGTTAATTAGGCAAAAATGTAATGTATAAAGGCTGAAGTGGCTGGATGTCTAACATAATGGCCAGAACACTACTTCCTGCTTTTCAGCTCTCTTGGTTTCCACTGATTGGTTACCAGGCAATAACCAATCAGAGACTTGAGGAGGGGCACGTGGGTCATAACTGTTGCTATTGAATCTGAGCTGAATGCTGAGGACCAATTGCAAACTCACTTAACAGATATGTCCCATGTGGCTCCCCTTAAAGTCGCTGACTAACTCAGAGTTAGAGAGCTGAAAAGTAGGGAGTAATGTTCTGTTCTGTTATGATACACATCCAGTCACTCCAGCCTTTGTACATTAGTAAATCTGCTAGGGACTCATGCAGAGAACATAAGCCAGGGGTGCCCAAACTTTTTGCAATGAGGGCCACATTTGGTGAGGGGGCCGACCATTCAGCCCGACATTCTTTAAACCATTAACATTTAACTCATTAAAACAAGGAATCGCGTTGCTGTAATATTTTGGCACATTAGTGAAATGATCTGCCACTTGGTCTATACTGCTGCCTGTGTGCTGAAGGTGTTAGTAATAGACACGTACTTGCACGTAGTGACGCCATACTTCTTTAGGTTACTGTACTGGTGCGTAAGTACGTCTATTGACATCTTCAGCCCTAAAGAAGTAAGTGAAAACAGTGCGTCTCTACGTGCCAGTACGTGTCTATTACTAACACCTTCAGCACACAGGCAGCAGTATAGACCAAGTGGCAGATCATTTCACTAATGTGCCTTAATATTACTGCTATAGGATTCCTGATCACACTGTGCTAGGGGGCCTAATTATTATAAATTTCATGATGGAGGCTGAGGGCCGGTGTAAATTTGAATACGGGCCGCATTTGGCCCCCAGGCCGCACTTTGGACATGCCTGACATAAGCCAAAGGAAGAACAAGTAACAATAAATAGAAGTTGAAAGGTTGTGGTATGTGACTGATCTGCCTGTGGATCAGCAGTGCTAAGAACATTATGAAAAGCTGATAACTTTGATTTAGAGGATTCCTATGCAGCGACCACATTTTTTTTTAGATTGTTGATCATGATTAGGAGTAGGATTTAAATGTATCCTAGCTTCTACTTCAATAGAAAACATTGGTTGTTGTCTGGTATACACCTGCATTATTATACACCAGAGCCTGTTCTAAACCTGTTATTTCGTATACTCGCCCAGTCCAATGTTACTGAACTTCACACAAATGAGAATTTTACACCCTGAGACTGGGGACCATAGCAAGGCTTAATTCTCGAAAACGTTCAAAAGCATGCTTTTATATTTAAAAATATATTTTATTGCATCATCCTAAAATATCAACAAAACCCCACGTGGACCCCTTAGGATTGCCTAAGTGCATGAAACGTGTAAGGCTCCATGTAGGGTTTTGTTGATATTTTAAGATGATGCAATAAAATATATTTTTAAATATACAAGCATGCTTTTGAACGGTTTTTGAGAATTAAGTTATACCTCGTTTTGGTCACTAGAGGTCTATAGCATGCTATAAACTGAGATTCACTTCATTTTTTGTCTGTATCCAAGGCTTTTGTATCTATATAATGGCGCGATATATGTTGACTGCTTAAAGCTAGGATCCTGCAGTTGCTGGATAGTAGTCCAGTGCCGGTCGAGAAATACTTGACCCATAACCGAACCTAACCCGATCTGCGTCCGACTTCTTCCTTCCTTTTGAAGACGTCCCTGCCAATGACGCCACAAAAGGGGCGTGTCGGAAAGCATGTGTAAAATCGTGGGCAGGGAGAGCAGGCAAAACCCACCAGCGAGGTCAGCCCGACCCGTAGGTATCAGCCTGGCCCGCACATCACTACTGGTTAGAGCTAAAGGAACATTTAATTACTGTTGAAAGTCTTATATGCATTTATTTCTAATGGTGGCCATAGTCATTAAGATTTTTCTCTCCTTCGTGACCGAATACAGGTACAATCCGACAAATTAGTAAGGTTAGTGGGCACCAAGCGATTGTGCATCTAACGATTTTTCGTCCAACATTAGTCACGAAATTGATCGGTCACAGTGAAATGTATCCATTGTACAATTGTTTGCAGAGCCATGCAGGCAGCTACCCACCGTTTTCCTGGCTTCAACTAGACCATATCACTTGAAATGGTCTTTTTAGTTGATGGACAAATCATACATTTAAACAATCGTTTCAAGATAATGAAAAGATTTTTTTTAAAAATCTTAACATCTCTGGCTACCTTAAATGAGAACTAAAGCTTAACTAAAGAAGTAGCTAGAAATTTTGTACATTATGTTTTGGGATTCTGTACCAGCCCAAGGCAACCACAGCCGTTTAGCAGGAAAGACCTGTGTCTCCAAAGATGACCCAGTAGCTCCCCATCTTCTTTTCTGCTGATTCACTGCACATGCTCTGTGCTGCTGTCACTTACTGAACTTAGGGACCCATTCACAATATACAGAAAACATAGAATAGAAATGTCACAAGATAAGGCTGATTAGTAATTAATACAGATAATTACTACATGGCAGCACAGAAACCAGTGCAATTAGCATCAGAATTTAATAATCAGCCCTGTAGCATCAGCTTATATTACAGGCCAACCTCCGTTTCTGCTTGATCATTTGCGACGACCCATAAGCTTAGCTTTTCAACAGCTGCTCAGAGCCCACTGAGCATGTGAGTGTCGCAGACACTTTCCAAGATGGTGACCCCCCTGTGACAAGTTTGAAGTCCTGGGTCATTGCTGCTATTGACAAGCTAAAACTTTAGGCTGGTGCAACAAGTTCAGTATATAAAATATCGTATTTTTAGCCATATAAATTTTTTAGGGGTTAGTTCTCCTTTAAGAAAGAAAGTGTTATGAGAGAATTGAGGTTATTCAATACCTGTAGCAAGTGGGAAAGCGCCTGCTGTCCTTGTTGTGCAGTTTAGGCACATCACTCATGAACTTTATCCACAGGGAACTCATTGGGCAGGAAAGCATCCCACACTTGTTATTTCAGCACCTTTCTATTATCCTAAACAATGGAATGGTCCAGACCAGTGACTGAGAAGAAAGTACCATACATACTTATGTTATTCTACTTTGCCTCCTACAGATGAACGGCGAAGAAAGCTGAATGAGTATCTGGCTGCCAAAGGGAAGCTGAAGCCTCAGACTAACACAAAGTGAGTTCTTTTCTGCTGATGACCAATGGGGTGTACCAATGAAAGACAAATGAAAATGTCTAGATTCACTCATATTCATTGACCAGAGTGGCTTACGTGCTCTAGCTGGAGGCAAGCTTTGTTGGTAGGGGTCAGCAATATGACTGCAGTAGACAATGATAGGCTGATTCAAATTATTCTATGGATTTTAGTATCAATGTAATAATCAAGGACTACTGGGAAAATGCTTCCTCCATTTTATTCAGTTAGTGTCTCTGATGACACACACTCATGTCCCTGCAGGTAAGTGGAAGTTGAACAGGTTCAGGAAGTATCTGACCTGATCCCACTGTAGGTGTTCCTGGTCTTCTGGTGGAATCTGGCGGGGAAAAGCAATGACAAGGTGTTTTTAATGATTACTGCAATAATTAAGCAGTGTCTTTTGGAGAGGGATATTTTAGCCTCCACTGTTGTTTGTCCAATGACAGTCCAATAGCCTAAATAGCCTAGCATGTATTGATTCCCACTTACTGTGGACTTCCCACCTAGGGCACTGTAACCAGGGCTACCATTAGAAATCACGGCCCCCGTACAAGATCCCACCCACCCCACACCACAGATAAAAGACCACACAGACATCCGCGCTAAAAACGGTAACCCCCCCCACAGGAAAGTTTAAAAAGCCATTGATGGTGAGGGCCCCTTATAAGTTATAAAAAAAAAAAAACCATAGGCGCCAGGGTCCCCCATAAAAGTTTTTAAAAAACAAACAAAAAACATTGGTGATCAGGGCCCCCTACAAGTAAAAAAATAAAAAAATTGGTGACCAGGGCCCCCCCCCCCATAAGCTAAAAAAAAAAAAACGGCGCCAGGGCCTCCCATAAAAGTTATTAAAAAATCATCGGTGGTCAGGGGCCTATAGAGTATTAAAATAATACATTGGTGGCTATGGATTTAATAAAATTAAAAAAAAAAAACACATTGGTGAACTCGTTACTTCAGGACTTCAGCTTCGGCTCCTTTTGTGGCTTCAGGACTTCAACCTCCCATAAAAGTTATTAAAAAATCATCGGTGGTCAGGGGCCTATAGAGTATTAAAATAATACATTGGTGGCTATGGATTTAATAAAATTTAAAAAAAAAAACACATTGGTGAACTCGTTACTTCAGGACTTCAGCTTCGGCTCCTTTTGTGGCTTCAGGACTTCAACCTCTGCTCCTTTCGTGACTTCTGGGTTTTTTCGACCTCTGGACTTCAACTTCAGCTCCTTTCTTTTTGGGACTTCGGCGGTTCATTAGTAGTGTAGAGGCAGCGCACTCCTGGGTTTCCTAATAAATCGCTCGTCTCTAGAACAGAACGTAAAATTATATACTTTATTTAAACAACATATCATTAAGTATGATTAATATGTTGTTTAAATAAAGTATATAATTTTACGTTCTGGTCTGGAGACGAGCGATTTATTCGGAAACCCAGAAGTGCGCTGCCTCTACACTACTAATTTGCTGTCAGCGTTCCCCCCTAGTGACGGATTCGGACGGCAGCACCCGGGTCACAACGTTTGTGGGTTAAGATACCAGTCTTTTTTACCGTATTCGCAATGTGGAGTAATGATATGGAAGTCTAGTACTAAAGTTTAAGAGCAGGGTCCGGGGCAGAGGACACCCGGGCCACCCTTTACTTATGGTGAGCGAGACACGGCTCGTTAGACTAATTTATGGCTGGTGTCAGAACCCATAAAACATTCTTTGTTTGTGAAGGAGGTTTAGGCTGATAAAAGTGCCGGAGCTCTCTTCTTTGTCTGTGGATACTTCGGCGGTTCATGACTTCGGCAGGTACGGCTTCCGCGTTGCCAAGGGGGGCCTGGCTATTTCAAAAAGTGGCCCATCTTTAGGCCCGGGCCTGGTGCAACAGTACCCCCTGTGCCCCCCTGATGACATATGAAAGAATCTTACCAAACTGGTATATATATTTAAGTAGAAACTGCCCTTTTGCATCTCTTGTCTTGTGATGGTCTGTGTGCTACTTTGCTGAGCTGTCTGACTACTGTTACTCTGTATCAGCAGCCATCTGTCCTTAGACTGCATCCTCCAAACCCAACACCAAACACAATTCCCTGCACACATGATTTCAATAAGGAACAGAACATCATAGTGCAATGTATTGTGGGTTATGTAGTTCCTGCATGCTGTCTGTAAAGCTGGCCATAGACTCCAAGATCCGCTCGTTTGGCGACATCGCCAAACGAGCGGATCTTTCCCCGATATGCCACTAAACTGCGTGGCTATATCGGGGGTAATTCGAACGTTCGGCCGTACGGCCGAACGATCGAATTACGATGCGCCAAGCGGCTCCGACGGGTCGGTCTGGTAAAAATCCAACCTTCCCGATCGATATCGTGGCCAGATATCGATCGGGAAGACCCGTCGGAAGCCCCCATACACGGGCAGATAAGCTGTCAAATCGGTCCAAACGACCGATATCGGCAGCTTTATCTGCCCGTGTATAGCCACCTTAAACTGTGAAGAAGTTGTTACAATTTGTAACATCAGTTTTTAGTTTAGGATTTCAAATGTAGAAAGAGAAGAACTGTTAAACAGCTGGATTTCAGCATAGAAAATGGCATTTATTTATACTTTTTGAAGAAACGGGTAACTGTGATGGGTATATTAGGGGTGTCTGTGTTATGTGGGCCGTTTATATCAATGTGATTGTTAATTTTCCTATGTCATCGACTGTCAAACACCTTAATTTCCTTATGCTAACTAAACTCTTGTTTTACACAGGCCATACCTAAAAGACTGTACAAACCATCAGAGACCTCCGTGTCGTTCTAAGTTACCCCTGGTAAGTTGATGGAAAGTAACTTAGTAATTTAGGTTAAAAAAAAAGACAGACGTCCATCAAGTTCAACCTTTTTAACTTTTTTACCCTGCCTAACTAATATTTTCCTTTTACTTGTAATTTAGTCTCCTTTTGTAAAATAAAAATCCTGTCTGTGTTTTGCTTCTTTATTTTAATGCAACTGTCAATTTCAAGAGTTCTTTCAGCCTGTTCAATTGTCATTGCCTGATACTATTGAATGAAAAACTACCCAAGGCACATACAACAGTGACTCTGGTGCTGAAATGCGTGAATGTCAGACATGGTACTTCCCATTGTATTAAAGGGCATGTAAAGTCTAAAATAGAATAAGGCTAGAAATGCTGTATTTTGTATACTAAATATAAACATGAACTTACTGCACCACAAGCCTAATCAAACAAATGATTTATGCTTTCAAAGTTGGCTACAGGGGGTCACCATCTTGTAACTTGGTTAAACATCTTTGAAAGACCAAGACTGTGCACATGCTCAGTGTGGTCTGGGCTGCTTAGGGATCGACATAAACAAAGCTGCTTGAGTTCTGTATGGCTGGGAAGTAAGGTGGGGGCTCCCCCTGCTGTTCATAAGTATGATTGTTTCCCTGCTCAGCAGTTAGGGACCATCTGACAATTCCTATCCACAGCAGTAAATGAAGGGAGAATTTCACTGCACACAGAAAGGTTTCTTATAAAAACGGTACACATTTTTTAATTAAGGGATATTGGAGATAGGTATCTTTTTCATTAAAGAAAGTAAAAATGGGATTTTATTTTTTTTGCCTTTACATGCCCTTTAAGACTGATGGCTATTGGAAAGGGCATGTTTAAAGAGACGGTAACTCTGCAAACTGTCAGTTGCATTAATAGTGCTACATGTTCCATTAACCTTTGAGTAGTTTGTTTATGTGAGGGACGACATCTATGAACCATATGATTGCCATATACGTGTACATAAGGCATTTTGTTTGTTCTTTCGTCTACATCAAGGTTCGCAAGATTGAAGAGAAGAATGTTACAAATGCTAAAGCAGTTTCTCAAGAAAACAAGCCCAAGACTTCAAGCCATTTCTCTGTACAGCAGAGATCCAGCAGTGCAAAACCGACTGTACGCAAGAGGGCAACTGCTTCTGTTGCTGCCAAACCCAGGAATCCTTTAGTTCCTTCAGGGATTAACACCAACCCACTACAAGAGAAAAAGCGTGCCACAAAGGCAGCCAATGTGAAAGTTGTGGGCCAAAGCCATATACAAACGGGCCTGGGAACAGGCGAGAAAGAAGTTGCTTCTTGTGCACAAAATTTTACAAGTGAAATTGATATTGATGCAGCAGCAAACAGGAGAGGGGAACTAGCAAGTGAAACAAAAAAACAAGACAATAGAACAGATTATGAGAAGTTGAAAGATTGTTTATTTCATAAGGGAAAGTTGGCTGGAGAAGACTGGAAAGCAATACAGCAGCTACCTAAGACTATTGATAATACTGAAGTGGGACTTACTGCTAGCAACAAAGAGAGATGGGGAACGCAAGTTGCTAGCAGTGTGTCTTTAAAAGTACAAGCAACTCACTCTGCAGTTATCCATAAGATTAACCCTCGAGCATCAGTTACCCAGAGGCCATCTGGAAAATCTCTTTATTGTACTAATAGAACACATTTGGATTCTAAATCAGGGCAGCCAGGCTCGCAGTGCAGAAATGTCTCCGTGCAACAGGGACGAAGCAGATCATCCAGATCCTTATCCTCAAGGCCTAATGTTTCCCAAAACGGGAATAACATCCTTAAGCAAAAACAAGATATCAAAATCCAAACCGTGGCAACTGCTTCTCAAAAACCCACGCATGGTGGGCTTAAAAAAACAAAACGTCCCTATGAGGCATCATCTGAAGTGGCAGCCGAGCAGCAGCCTAAGCACAAGAAGGAACATGTATCCAGTACAGCATTTAGCGGAGATCAAATGATAATATATCAGAAAACCTGTAACAAAGAGCCACCACAGCACAAGAATACAGACATTGCAACTTCCATTAACCCTCATTTGAAACCAAAGAATGGGGCCATGACAGATACCTGCACACAGATGAAGGACACGGAGTGCAAGAAACTAGTAGAAAAAACATGGGAATTAACCACTGTCCGTTCTCTAAATGAACAATTGGATGTAAACAGTAATGAAGTAAAGCTGCATGCAACACCCCATGTGGCTGCCGAGGATCGCAAGTATGTTTTTTTTTTTAACTAAATCTAACTTTATTGAACTGTAACATCTAAGCAATGAATGTGAATTGAAGAAAAAACCCATCAAGCTGTCCTATGTGGAGTGGAAGGATTTTAGTATTTATGCAGCGAAGTCCCCAAAATTCAATAGCCGCTAACTAGTCTTTTAAGTGCTCTGCCATGTCTACCATGTACTCAGCCTGGTATATGACATACAACATGCCTGTGACATGGATTCTGTCAACATGTCATAAATTCACACTATAAAACATTCAGGCGCACACCCAAAATGCTTACTGCGAGGTGCTAATTCCACAGGAGGCTACCCATACAAGTCTCAGATGTGAATACTCAAAAATGAAAAATTGGAAAGCACACTCTATGCAAAAAATCATTTTTTTTAGCCAAAAAATTACAAATAACATCCAATTATTTTGCTCTATGCGTTTTGACCATACATAATTTTTTTTAGTATTTTGTGCCCCTGAGGAAGACCGATGTATGATCAAAATGCGTAGGGCAAAATTATTTATGTAATTTTTTGATTAAATAAAACTTTGATTGTTTGCATAGAGTGTGCTTTCCACTTTTTCATTTTTGAACATGTCATAAATAGGGAGTAAAAATTACTTTGGAGCATTACATGCGGCCCATGGGCCACCCGTTAACCTGGTCAGCAGATTCATGAATTTCTGATTGTTCAGATGAAATGAAAGGGTTGTTCGTCATTAATACTCCAAGGAGGGCTTAAAATCCCTTGTTCAATGATCTGTTTGTGGTGAAAAATGATCTAAACTGAATGATGCTCTGGCAGGAACAAGCTTCTAAAATTTTTGTATGCAGTAAAGGGATGCCACAGAAGTGAGAAGTGTTCCCCTGTTTGGTAGGAACTTGTATAACTTTGTGCATGACTAAGACTGTGAGACAATAGGATTTCTTCCCATCCTTACAACAATACAAAGCTAAGCCATGTTTCCTTTCACTTATTAGGAAAAAGCTGGAAGAGTGGCTGAGCTCCAAGGGGAAGACCTACAAGCGCCCACCAATGATTGTGCCAACAAAAAAGCCAATGAAAAGAAAAACAACTGCAACGTGTTCCCTGTGGGATGGAATAGAGGAAGAGGAGGACCTAATGTATCTGTCCAAGAAAATCAATGGCACACTTAATGAGTGCCTGGAGCTCATCGATAAGGTACAAGCCCTGGCCTGGTAGGCAAATATTTATCAGTGAGCACAGATATTAATTTGCATGCATAGTATTGGGGATAGATCTGTAAATTACTGTAGATTTTGGGTTCTGTGAACATTCTATTGCCTAGACCAGTGTTTCCTAACCAGTAGCTAGCGAGCAACATGTTGCTCACCATCCCCTTGGATGTTGCTCCCAGTGCTCTCAAAACAGGTGCTTTTATTAGAATTCCTGACTTGAAGTCAACTTTTGGATGCATAAAAACTAGGTGTACTGCCAAACATAGTCTCCTGCAGCTGCCAGTCCACATAGGGGCCACCAAATAGGCAATCACGGCCCTTATTTGGCACCCCCGGGAACTTTTTGCATGCCTGTGTTGCTCATCAACTCTTTTTATTTTTTATGTGGCTCACTGGTAAAAAATTTTGGGGACCCCTGACCTAGACCATAGTCACAAACCAATTTCTTCAAAGGCGTTAATGTGATTATCGCTACATGCCAATACATGTGCATTTGTTTATATAGAGCATTACTGTATACACAGAGCTGTGCGTCTTTACAATACACAAATAGCAAACGAGGACAAACCCACAATAAATATAGCTTCTTTCCTTTAGGCTAGCATGTGGATGCTTTGTCCATATCATGCATATGTGCCTTAAAGTTATTTTTTCACTTTTTAAAGGGGGCTGCCTCAGAAGCAGTGTATGCTATACTTTTCATGGTGCCTGAAGCTGAGAAGTTTGCCAAATTCTGGGTGTGTAAAGCCAAGCTGTTAGAACGGGAGGGTACCTTTGATGTTGTTGGACTGTATGAACAGGCTGTACGATCCGGAGCTAAGGTGAGTCTAACAAAGCCATCATTGCTACAGTTCTCTATTTCTCTTGCCTAGATTGGGGGACACAGGCACCATGGGGATGAAGATCCTGTTGCTTGGAGAAAGGACACTAAAAGGTTAAAGTGGCTCCTCCTCCTCCTGCTCTGGGCTTCATCCCCGCCTACCTCCTCAATCCTCAGTTTTCTTTAGTGTCCTCAGAAGGAGGATGGACACTTCGTGGCTGGGAGCAATGGTACAGATTTATTCAGTATCATGCCACTACTAGGGGTCAGTGTTTCTCTTCCAGAACCCCTCCAGCCAAGGACTTCTGATCTGAAGATGCTCTATAGCCTTCCCGCTCTACGGAGGCTGCAGGCTGGGGAGCTCCCCCCCACACTACCCTGGGCACTGGTTCCCGCTCTCCGGAGGCTGCACCAGTAGCCACGACGGAGGGTATGTCTTTTATTGAGCATTCCTGGCTGGCACAAGGAGGTAAGTCAATTCCCTCCTCCCTCCCCCCATTACATGCTGCCTGTCAGCTCTGCAGAAAGGCATTTAGTTTCACTTTCACTGCTACTCTCTCACACAGATTTTCCTAGGCATTTAGTTTCACTTTCACTGCTATTCTCTCACAGACTGCTATTCTCTGACAAAGATTTCCCTAGGCCAGGGATGTCCAAAAGGTAGATGGGATCTACCAGTAGACCTTTAGCTGGTCATCAGAAGATATAAAGACACTGTCAACACACAGTTTGTCTAAATCACCCTCCTGTTTCATGCTTTTTATTTGATATTTATGTTAAGGTTACAATATACATTTTCTCATGAATCAATATTAAGTAATATTTTCCATGGAACAGAATTCTAACAATGCTTTTATATATGTAGATCATAATGGGACAACAGCACTAAAAGTAGTCCCCGCATTGGTAACTCAGTGCCATTCCCAGCGACCTTTCGCGCCACCATCTGGCGCTGCGTCTATTTCATTGTGCACGAGTCGCTGCACACGCGCCTCACGGGCGCCATCTTACTAAGGTACTATACCAAAGCCCGGGAAACCTCTCTGGCGGCCATTTTGGGTCCGCATCTCTCTCTCCAGTACTGAGCGTTTCCAGCCTCACTGTCTCTCACAGAGAAGAACAAGGCACCATTCCTTCCTACCTTGGTGAATAGGTAGTTACACTTCCCTTACTCTTTCTCTAGGGGATTAACACTTCCCTCTCTCTATGGGACCTACTGTGGGGTTTTTCACTACTTCCCTCTGTCTCCACAGATCGCACTCTAAGGGAGAAGTGGTTCACTCCTCTGGACTCTCCTAATATTCCCCAATATCTTACTTACTGGGTTGCACTACATAGTATAGCCATGCAGGCAGGGCAGATGACCAGTCCCTTCCCAAGCAGGCAACTGCATGTACCACCAATGCAATTTAGTATTTGGCATGGGCTACTTGCAGACCTAAATTTGCTAGTGTTTTGGCTGAGCCAATATGTGAAGCCTGTAAGACTGCAGCAGTCACTGCACAATTACAATCCCACACAGCCCTACCAGCCAGCTCTGCGACAGCTACGGCTAATCAAACGAGCTTGGATTCTGAATTGGTGTACGCTCTATCTCTAGCGGGTCTACAAAACCTAGCCAGAGTTCCAGAGACTCTAGATAAGGTCCTACAGCATCTATCTACAGAGCCTCACAGACCGGTCACTCGGCAGTCGGCCACAAAGCGACCTCCCCTTTCCCCACCAGTTTTGCCTGATGAACAGGAAGAGGCATTGGGAAGAGGGACAGATCCTATCCGCAGATGAATAGGATCAGGATACCCCTAGATCACAATGAGAGGTCGAAAGCCTGATTCAGGCACACCCCACCTTTAGCAGAGCGAACCACTAACATTTTTAAGAGGCAAAAGAAGTCTTCTTGTGTCTTTCCAGCCTATGAACAGCTGGGTGACATTGTTAAAGCACAATGGAAAACGCCAGACCATAGAGTCCAATTTTCCATCTCTTTACTCAAACTTATCCTTTTACTTTACAGACCTTGGTCTTCACCCCCAGCAGTGGACCCACCGGTCTCTAAATTGTCAAAGACCACCACCATTCCAGTAGTCGATGCGGCTTCCTTTAACGATCCTATCGACAAACGTCTTGAGGGTTTCTGCAAGTCGATTTTTACAGCAGCAGGCAGAACTCTACGACCTATTATTGCCACCCCATGGGTATCCAGGTCAATGGAAGTTTGGGTGGAACAGGTGGCCCAACTCATGGCTCAGAAGACCCCTCCACATACCTCTTTCTAGCTCCGATAGCGGACACAAATACATAAATTTGCGTAGCAGTCCTGGACGCGGCTAAGCTCGTCACAAGGGCTTCGGCATAATCCATTGCAGCCAGACGTTTCCTTTGGCTAAAAAACTGGTCAACAGATCTTACCTTGAAGTGGTCTCTGCTTGGTCTCCCATTCTCGGAAAAAAAAAAAAAAAAAAAAAAAAAAAACTTTTTGGTGCTGAACAGAGAAGGAAAATTCTCAAGCTACAGAGCCAGAGGTCCCAACATGAAAAGCAACAAGCTCCGACCCGCCCCAGATTCCAGTCAAGGCAGAGCACTTCTTGGTCAGGAAGCAGAGCAGCACCTAAGCCCGCACGGGACAAACAGCCTCCGCATGAGGAGGTGCCCACCCCTGAAAGCTAAACCCTTTGGCGGACGCTTAAGTCACTTTCGGGAGGTGTGACGGCATAGAGTAGTGGAACCCTGGGTCCTACAGATCATTTCTATCTCATAGAATTCGCTCAGCTACCTCCGAGGTGATTTTCCATCTCAAGGCTCCCTACCACAGAACCCAGGCACTCAGCTTTCCATGTGGTTCCACACACCCTGACTGCCTCCGCGGGAGTAATGGCGTTCCCTCAAGGGTAAAAGGGGCTTCGGTTTCTACTTAAACCTGTTTATAGTACCCAAAAATTATGGATCTTTTCACCTGGTGCTAGACCTAAAGGCACTAAACGACCATGTAAAGAAGCACCACTTCAAGATGGAATCCATCCAGTCAGTCCTAATGTCCCTGGACATAGAGGATTTCAGGGCGGTGATCGACATCAAAGATGCATACCTGCATGTCCCCATACATCCCAACCACCACTGGGTCCTTCACTTTTCAGTGGCAGGAGAACATTGGCAATCCCTGGCACTCCCCTTCAGACTATCCTCCGCGCAAAGGCTATTCACAAAGGTCATGGCTGCGGCTCTAGAGGACCTGCGACTGCAGGGAGTGAGTGTCATACCATACCTGGACGACCAACTTGTAAAGGCCAGTTCCATGGCACTGGCCACAACTCATCTCCAGACACTAATGCTGTTAGGTTGGCAGATAAACTTCCAAAAATCTCGATTCATACCTTCCCAGAGTACAGAATATTTAGGGCTTGATTCTTCATTGGGAAGAGCCTTCCTTCCCCAATCCAAGATCACCTCCATGCAGGGGCTCCTGTCATCTCTGCAGAAAATGGATCAGGTACCTTTAAGGTTGCCATGAGAGCGCTAGGGACTATAGTGTCATCCTGCGATTCCATATGCGCAGCTCCACACCAGAGCCATGCAGAGCCTTACTCCAACACCAGAGGAGGAACTGAGCGAACCTAAACTGCAGGATTCCCCTATCAGATCTAGTTTGAACCTCTATCAGTTGGTGGCATTGACCAACAACACTTCCGTCAGGAAAACCCTTCCCCAATCACCAGTGGACAGTCATCACAACAGTTGCCAGTCTACAAGGTTGGGGAGAAGTATTGGGAGACCTAACCGTACAGGGACGTTGGTCACAGAAAGAACTACTCCCCATCAACATCCTGGAATTAAGAGCAATCTACCTGTCATTGCTCCAATGGTCAGGCAGACTTCAAGATCTACCTGTAAGAATACAGTCAGGCAATGTGACAGCGTTGGCTTTCATCAACCACCAAGGAGGCACAAGGAGTCAAGCTGCCCTACCAGCTATCTCCGCAGTATCCCTGGAGTGGACAACTGGATAGCAGATTTTCTCAGCCGAGAGACCTTAGATCAGGGAGAGTGGAGCCTACACCCAGAGGTTTTTTCAACTGATTCTGGCAAGGTGGGGCACTCCGGAAGTAGACTTAATGGCATCCAGGTACAACAACAAGCTTACGAGGTTCTTCACAAGAAGCAATGACCCTCTGGCCCTAGCATGGACACACTGGTGGTTCCGTGGCAGTTTCACCTAGCTATGTCTTCCCACCACTGGCACTTCTGCCAAGGGTAATCAAGAAGGGTAGAAACAGTTGTAGTGGCACCCTACTGGCCACACCACACTTGGTTCGAAGAGCTCATAAGTTCATCAGTGGACGCACCATTCCACCTTCCAGACAGAATGGATCTGTTATCTCAGGGACTGATCCTCCACCTGAGTTCACCATGGCTGGATTTAACGGCATGACACTTGCAGCCATAATCCTAGCCAGATCAGGAGTTCCAAAAAAGGCCATACCGACCTTACTAAGGGCCAGAAAGCCCGTCTTCGCACGCATCTACCACAGGGTATGGAGGACATTCATATCCTGGTGTAAATCTAAAGCCAAAGACCCACAGTCCTGGGACGAAAGTAGCCTATTGTTATTCCTTCAGGAGGGTTTAGAAATAAGGGCTGGCACTCAGCTCACTGAATGTTCAGGTATCGGCCTTCTCTATCCTTTTTCAGCAGCAGCAGCTTGCAATGCTGCCCAACATCAAGACCTTCCTACAGGGAGCATTGAGGATGATACCTCCATACCGTCATACAATCCCTCCCTGGGATCTCAATATGGTACCTTCTGTATTGCAGGAGCAACTGTTCGAGCCATTGGCTCAATTCCATTAACTCTGCTGACTCTTCAGGTAGTTTTCTATTA
Source organism: Xenopus laevis (assembly GCF_017654675.1). NCBI lineage: Eukaryota > Metazoa > Chordata > Amphibia > Anura > Pipidae > Xenopus > Xenopus laevis. Next base: position 27,327,225 of record NC_054376.1, on the reverse strand, counting down.
GCCATCACTTTGGCTAGACTAGTTTCAAAACTAGCAGCTCTATCTTGTCGTCCACCATTTTTGATTTTTTACAAGGACAAGGCGGTGTTGAGACCTACCTTGGATTTCTTCCTAAGGAGTTCCATCTTAACCAGGACCTGCTGGTTCCTTCATTTTGTCCTGAACAAAAGACAAATTTGGAACAGTTACATACGTAGATGTGGTTCGTTCTCTCAGAACATACACCAGGGCTACCAAGAGTAGAAGGAAGCTAGACAACCTCTTTGTCTTACCAGAAGGACCACGGAAAAGCCTTAAGGCATCTAAGGCCTCCAATGCAAGATGGATTAGGTCAACAATCTTGAAGGCCTATGAGGTACGAGGTAAGGCCACACCCTTCCGGGTTCAGCTCATTCTACTTCTTCACTCAGCACTTCTTGGGTGGTTCCTCTCCAGGCTTCAGCAGAACAGGTCTGTAGGGCTGCAGTGTGGTCATCCACACACACCTTTTCCAAATTCTACAAGGTGCATACATTCGCCTCAGCCAAGCGAGCTTCGGCAGGAAAGTGTTGCAGGTGGTTATTCCCTGAACACTAGGGGTACAAAATCCCGCCCTCATGGGTAGCTTTGGGACGTCCCCATGGTGCCTGTGTCCCCCAATCTAGGCAAGAGAAAAATAGATTTTTGTACTTACCGTTAAATCCTTTTCTCTTGTCCTACATTGGGGGACACAGGCCTTCCCTCCCTGTATTAGTTCATGTTAATATTGATCAGGTAATATCTTATATAATTTTTGTTGTTCAAATACCAACAATTTCAAACAGCAGGTGGTTCATACCGTGCTTAGCTTGCATTGGGGAGGTGCTCCTTCTCTTCACATGGGCAATTGGTAGGGCTCGTCATCTCTTCTTCGGTCAGAAAACTGAGGATTGAGGAGGTAGGCGGGGATGAAGCCCAGAGCAGGAGGAGGAGGAGCCACTTTAACCTTTTAGTGTCCTTTCTCCAAGCAACAGGATCTTCATCCCCATGGTGCCTGTGTCCCCCAATGTAGGACAAGAGAAAAGGATTTAACGGTAAGTACAAAAATCTATTTTTTTGAATGTTGTGTGTGTGTGTGTGTATTATAATATATAAATGGCTCTTAGTGATGTCATCAGTTATAAACTGAGCTTAGTGATGTCTTTTTTGTAACCTGACTCACTAAAACTTGTATATTATAATAAATAAAGTACAAAAACAGGATTTTTGGCTAAGCAGCCCTTAAACGTTTTTTTCTGCAAGCTTATTGTATTCAGGACAGGTTGATGAAACCTTTAGGGTTGGGAGTGCAACATAAAATGCATTAATATAGTAACTTGTTTTACAGCCAATTGCAGAGCTGAGAGAGGTAATATTTGACGTTATGAGGAACACATCAAAGAAAAGAAAAGGTACTTTGTTTTCATGTTTTTGCTCCCTCTTAGCTGAAAGTAACTTTTGTTACTCTTCAGTCAAATCGCACAGGCAAGCAGCTCAGCCAGGACCCAACTGATTGTACCACCCAATATGAGTAGTGCTTTGGGAAGTTTAGTCCCCCTTTAAACCAATCCTTCCCTTTATTCATTCAGCACTGTACTTGTGGTGTTTCTTTTTGCTCTCATATAGATGAGCCCTTGCAGAGCCAGAACCCGGCATCTTGTTACCCGAGTAGCCCGGCCAGTCAAGCATGGAATGCAGTGAAATCTCTGAGGACACCCTGCACAGAGCTCTGCAAAAGTCGCCAAGGTTCTGCTGTCAAGTTCCAGGTCGCAACTCTGCCCAGGTAATGTTAATGTGTCCACCATCGCATTCTCTGTATATTTATGAAGTCATTCTTGTTAATTGTTACATTGAAATTGTAATATAAGCTTCATCATACTGAAATAAGAAACTTTCTAAATACAATCAATTAAATATTCACATTTATGTTCACTATCCCTCTCTCAGCATCTGTTTCTTTTCATTCTGTCTTCATGCAGCAGTTGGGTGTCAGATAGTCATTGACAGTTAGAGCCTATATATCTTGTAGGGGGCTCCTTTTGCCTAGAAGATGTATTAGAGCTCACTCTATTAAAATCACCAGACCATGTCTCTCTACATGCAGGATTTGTGCAAAAGACAGTTATTTTATTTGTACTGGAATCAGTTATTTGAATGAGCTCTAATTCATCTGCCAGGAAAAGATGCCCCCTATAAGATATATTGAATCTAATGAATATCTGACACCCAACTGTTGTATGAAGACAAAATGAAGAGAAACTTATACTGCGAGAGGGATAGTGAAGATAAACTTGATTATTTCTGCAAGGATGCGGAATATTAAATTGATTGTATTTATAAAGTTTCTTATTTCAGTATAATGAAGCTTATATAAAAATTTCGTTTTCGTAGTTCCCCTTTAAGGTGGGTTTCCATGGCTTTAGCAAAGCTTATTGTTTTTGTAGCAATAAGCTTCATAGAAATCAACCATCTATATTTTAAAGGCTTTACATTATCTGTAAAACCTCCAACTTGATTTGTCTGCACAGCAAAAATAGAAGCGGAGCAGAGTGGAAAACTTTGACTCCGGTAAGAAGATCATTGAGGATCAACCCGGCTACATCTCGCCGCTCTGATGTCCTACAGGACCCCAATAAGGTGGTGACATCGTTAGAAGAACTCTTGGAAATGGCAGACACAGACTGCTTTCTCTATGCTGGAAATGAGGCCTTCCCAAAAGAGACGCACTCTAGCATACTGGACATGATAAAACAAAGAACCTCAAATAAACCCGACTAGCTAGTGTTGGCCATTTTGATATTGTGTAGAAAAGATCTGTAGTAATGATATCCTGCACTCCTCAGAGCAAGGCTTGTGACATATTAATGCAGCGAGAGCCTGCTTTGCATCTATGCTGGGTATAACTACAAGCATCGACATAGGGGTTTATGGCCTTCATATAAGTGCTTGACTCAGCGAAAGGTCAGTAGCCACATTTTACTAGTGCCCTGTGTTCTATCCTTTTGTGATCTGCCTACATTCTAAATGCAAACCAGTCCCAATGCAGCAGGTCTGTATGACATGGAGCAGTGTTATTGTGCCATATTTCTTTAATATGGAAGGAAATATGAGGTTATGAGCTACCTTAAGGTATCTATGGAATCAGAAAGTCTATTCTCATGTCAGCTTGAAGGAACTTTGCAATAGATCTTTGGATGAGGGTCTCACTCCATTGATCTATCTCTACTCGATCATCTATTCGTCTCTATTAAAGTATGTAAGTGTCCCACTGGGTCATTGAAAAGCCAAAGGGAAGCAAAAGTCTGTTTCTTACCAGGGCTCTTCCTTTTATTCTAGAGGATAATTGTTCCGTCTTGAAGTATTTTGCACATTTACAGCTGTTAACCAAACGGGGGGGGGGTGCATATGGAACATAACGGTTCAGTTTGCTTTTGATCCTTAGCATGCTGGTCACGTTCAAAAGCAAACTAACTGAACAGTTATGGCCCCCTTTAAAGGAGGATTCAACTCCTCGTAGCAGATTGAGGCCTTGGAGTTCACGGCAGCCATCTTCTTCTCCGGTAATATTCATGTATTGACAGCATTTTCGGCGCATGCGCAGTTGGAGTTAATTTCCGGGCCCAAACAACTGCACATGCACCAAAATTCACGAAAATTTCCGAAAATTTTTGTGACTTTCAGCAGTGGTTCGGGACCAGAAATTTACTCCAACTGCGCTGGCGCCGAAACTTCAGAAGAAAGATGGTGCCCGTGAACTCCCGTGGCCAGAATCTGCATGGAGGGGTTAGTAAAAAGAATTAGGGGCATTTGGCTGGGGAAGAGGGAGGGGGGTCTACCCAGGGTAGGGGGGAAGGTTTTTTTACACTACGGGTTGAATTCTCCTTTAAGTCGCTGATTGGTTACTGACTGGAAACAGTTTAAATAACTAGAAAAGAGAAAGTATTATTCTGGCTATTAAGTTAGACACCTGTTCACTCCAGCCTTTACATTATACCTAACTTACTATATTAAATACATTTTTAATTTTGCACAAGTCATGGTGGACACCATGTAGAACTTCCACTGCAGGGATTGCTGACCAGACCCGTTGGCTTTCAGCGCAAATATTCTAACTCCACAGTGGAAGTTCAGACTGGATGTAAACCTGCCAGATATGGACTTTTTTTTTTTTTTACAAAAAAGGTTTTTATTTCCCTAACAATAGCAATGGACTATGGGCAGATTTACTAAAGGGGAACAAGTCACATTTTCCTTTGTCCCTTGTTTGTAAATCTTTTCCCCTTCATTTTAGTTCTAATGGGCTGTTTATTCTCCATTTTTTTTAAAGGCCATTTAATGCTTCACTATATACAGAGTTTTTACATATGTGTTTTTTTTTTTCTATGTGTGAATAATTTTTCATTAAAATATTTTAATAAAATACTCCTTGCGTAAAATGGTTTATTTCACCCTTAAAACGACAACAGTGTTTATCACAAACTGTAAGAATATACAAAGCTATCGAGCTCAAAGGGATTGTTCACCTAAAGTTTAATGTTCCTGTCTCTGGTGTCTTTGTCTGGTAAATTCTAACGGCTGCCTTTAAAGAATGTATCAACTTAATGTATCAATTAAGATAGTCGGCGACCCCCCCCCCCCCCCAAGCTGCTTCAGAAAGAGGTGAAAATGAACCTTTAAGGGCAGGACTCCACAGAGGATTCCGCCGCGATACGATGCGCAAAAACGCATGTGTCCCAATCCGATGCGCAAAAACGCAGTCGTTGGATGCAACAGAAATAAGTAATTCTATTGTCGAATCGTGTCGCAGTGTTGATGTGACACGACTGCCAGATGCTGCACACTGCATCTGCATCCGACAGTCGCATCAACAATGCGACACGATCCAACAATAGCATTACTTACCTTATATCCAAAGTGACGCCTGCGTTTTTGCGCAGCGCGTCGGATCGCAGCAGAATCGTCTGTTGAGTCCTGTCCTAAAGGAGACCTATAGGATAAATAAAACCCACCTAATTTTGTAGGCAATTGTGAATAATATATGTGCTGGTTTTACTTTTGGCTGTAAATTAATTTTGTCAAAATTTTCCCTTCATTTGAGCTCCCTATAGATGTTCTCTGTCTGAGTTTCAAATGAAGGGTGGGCGTGTTCTATCGATCCCCTGGCAGAAGCACAGTAGGAGAGAGACAGCCAATCACAGCCCTGCAGTCACACAAGTAAAGCTAGGCTTTAGTTCCCTATCAGGTCCTGCTAGCTGCTGATTGGTTCCTGTCCTAGATTGCAGTGAGCTGAGTCCTGCTGGCTCCCCTGCACAGCCTGGGAATAAAGGGAGCAGGGAGGGATTATTAGTGTTTATGTAGAATTATTCAATAAATCAGCCTGAAATACTACTTTTTAAAGCACAATTCTTCTATATCTAAATGAGTATGATGCACTAGTACATTCTTGGTTTTCACACAAAATGTTTTCTTTAAACTCCAATATTAGAAAAACGGTTGCAAGTAGAAAGTGGTTGGAAAGTCTTTATTTCTGGTGAACAATCTGAAACCGAACTGAACATAAAGTGTTGGAAGGTGAACAGCCCCTTTAAAAAAAAAATACAGCATAATTGCAATAAATGAAAAGTACAAATAATGGATAACAAAGTCAAAGTAAACGTTATTGTCATCTCCGCAGTATACGAATACACAGTGAGACGAGACGACGTGGCTCCAGCTAGTACATATCACAAAAAGGCACATAGCATACACAATAAATATGTAAACACTTGAAATGTGCAATATATTGGCAAACATTGGATATATAAATGTGTAAACCTTTAGAATTAACAGTTCACAAAGTTAAGTTCACAGGTCAGGTGTGTCTGGAATGTAGTGGGAGGACAGGCAGTGAGTTGAGGAGTCTGATCGCTTGTGGAATAAAGCTTTCGTGCAGCCTGGTTGTTGGGGCTTTAATGCTGCAAAAGCGTCTGCCGAATGGGAGCAGCGTGAACAGTCCATGTGAGGGGTGTGTGGAGTCCAGTGCAATGCAGGAGGCCTTTCTTGCACAGCGCTTGTAGAACATGTCCGGCAGTGATGGAAGAGCCGCTTCAATGATGTTGCCAGCTGCTTTGACAGTCCGCTCTAGACTTTTCCGGTCAGCAGAGCTGGCACTACTGTACCAGACGGAGATGCATCTCGTCAGGATGCTCTCTATGATGCCCCTGTAGAACACTGTGAGGGTGGGAGGCGGAAGGCTGGCCTGTTTCAATCGTCTTAGGAAGTGAAGACGCTGCTGAGGCTTTTTGGTGATGGAGGCGGTGTTGGTGGTCCAAGTGAGGTCATCAGAGATGTGGACTCCCAGTAATTTGCTGTTCTTTACTGTCTCTACTGTGGAGCCTTTGATGTTGAGTGGTGTGTGAGCAGGACGAGTTCTCCTGAAGTCGACCATCATCTCTTTCGTTTTATCCACATTCAGTGACAGGTTGTTCTCACTGCACCACACTGCCAGCTGCTGAACCTCATCTCTCGACTCGTCGTTTGTGGCTGATGAGGCCCACCACAGTCGTATCATCGGCGAACTTGTTGATGTGGTTTGAGCTGTGTCTAGCTATGCAGTCATGTGTTGGCAATGTGTACAACAACGGGCTGAGAACACATCCTTGAGGAGCTCCTGTGCTCAATCTGATGGGGCTGGAAACGTTGTCGCCCTTTTCAAGTCAATCAGATATTGACTGAACAACTGTTGGGGAGAGCACTGTAGTCATGAAAAGGCACAGTTCTTTGCACTCTATTGACACAAATCACAGGGCAAGGTGCTAAGTAGAAAATACAATACCTTGCACCTGTTTTTGCAGTCTGCCCTGCTATAGTAAATATGTTCTTTTATCCAAAAGTAGTTGTAGGGTTTTACACTAGGAAACTGATGGTCCTTGTGTCTTTTATATTGGTTTTAGATTGTAGATCATTATTCTTACATTAACAATGCCCAGATAATTCCCCCTGCATAATTCTCTCCTGTTAACAAAACAGTCACAGCAATCGGTGAAAGGGGAATGGGATTCTGATGATCTGCCTCACAAGGACCAAATATGGAGAAGCCTCAGTTCCCCTGTTTGCAATGTTAATGTAGGCAGAAGGGGCACATGTCTATGGTGTAACTGTGGGCACTCGGCACGTACCTCTTCTTTCACCTGCCCCCAGTTCAGGCTTGTATCCCCCACTGACCTCTAGCACTTTACAATCTCTTTCTGGTAGTACCGGGGCTGCACAACGAAGGGTCCTCTTGGCAGTCCCCGTGGGCCCCCTCCGACCTCTAGATTCGGGGCATGTGAAAAAATGCGTGGATGCACGAAAAACCGCACTGACGCCCATGCTTGTAAAAACGCAAAAGCAGGCCAGCAACGGGGGCCAGGTCTGGGCTGGCAGGGGCCCACCGGGTTTGTCCCGCCGACCCAGTCTGACCCTGCTCATACGTGTGTGCATGCTGGCTTGGCCCAGCACTACCTATTTAACTCAAGAAATTACACAAACCTTAGAAAGTATGTTCAGTACAAGCCCTATTCATTGCACTCACTTCAAGTTAATCAAAAAGGAAAGTCCAGTTTCTCTGCCTAGAAATGACCAGGATGTATTTTTTGCTTACTAACTTAATTTGCTGGGCAGGGCAAGAGTAACTCTCTTCCTTAAATTATTTCTTTCTTTATGGGCACTTGATGATGACTAAGGCAACAGAGCTGTTGCTAATTCACACCACACATTTATGTCAAGTGCTTTAACCTAGGCAAAGTGGGAACAGGGTCGGACTGGGCTGGAAGGACACTGGGAAAAATCTTAGTGATCCCCACTGACCCAGACCCGCTCTCTGCATCACAGTATTGTACCTCTCCCAGTTTATGGAAAGTCTGAATACATTTTTGGGGGTTTTAGGGTCATGTTTTAATTAGCTATTACAGTTTTCCTAATGAAGGTGAAATTGGTCTTTAAAGGGCATGTAAAGGCAAAAAAATAAATCCCATTTTTACTTTCTTTAATGAAAAAGAAACCTATCTCCAATATACTTTAATTAAAAAATGTGTACTGTTTTTATAAGAAACCTGACTGTATGCAGTGAAATTCTCCCTTCATTTACTGCTGTGGATAGGAATTGTCAGATGGTCCCTAACTGCTGAGCAGTGAAACAATCATACTTATGAACAGCAGGGGGAGCCCCCGCCTTACTTCCCAGCCATGCAGAACTCAAGCAGCTTTGTTTATGATGATCCCTAAGTAGCCCAGACCACACTGAGCATGTGCACAGTCTTAGTCTTGCAAAGATGTTTAACAAAGTTACAAGATGGTGACCCCCTGTAACCCAACTTTGAAAGCATAAATCATTTGTTTGATTAGGCTTGTGGTGCAGTAAGTTCATGTTTATATTTAGTATACAAAATACAGCATTTCTAGCCTTATTCTATTTTACACTTTACATGCCCTTTAAAAAGGTTGTTAAATTTTTCATTAAATTCACTTTAGGTATAATGTAGACAGTATAATTCTGAGACAATTTGTAATTGGTTTTTATTTTTTTGGAGTAATTTTGCTTTTTATTCAGTAGCTCTCCAGTTTGCAGTTCCATAATTCTGGTTGTTAGGGTCCAAATAACCCCAGCAAATTACCCCAACAACAATGCCCTGATTTGAATAACAGACTGGAATATGAATATGATAGTAGAGGCCTGAATAGAAGATGAATGATAAAAAGTAGCAATAACAGTACATTTGTAGCCTTACATAGCATTTGTTTTTAGATGAAGCCTTGCTACCCCTATTGGAAAGCTGTTTCAAAAGCTATAAACAAAAAAAATGAAGACACTAAACTTTAACTTAAAGGTGAACTATCCCTTTAAGCTCACACCTGCTTATCGTATGATGAATTAATAAGGAGAACAGTCCACCAATGATAGGTAAGAGTCTGTATAAAGGGACAGATAAAATGATAATGCCTTCCCCCAAGTTCCCTAATACAACAAGAATCACCTAAGCCAGGTGGGTGCATGAGGATTTAACTTTCATAACCTGCTTAAATTCGTAAAATGGACATGGTAATTAGTGGGTGTGGCCACAAAATTGACGTGGTCAAAAATGTTGCGCAAATCTTTTTGTCCCTCTTTCTATTTCCACAATGTTGGGAGGTATGCCTGAGAGCAGAATGGGGTGTATGAGGCCCACCGAATCTTCCAACTCAAGGGTCCCCACACCCTGTTGTGAGCTTCTCCAAACACAATATCCGACACCCTCCAAGTACCTTTTACTTTGTGCCGTCATCATCGAGGGATCAGAGGCCAGTGGGGGCCACAATGTTTTTTTCCTGGTGTCCTGCGGACTCAGTCCAAGAGAGATAGATGCTGAGCCATTGGCCCCATTTGCCTGTATAAAGCTCCTTATATCTCTTAATTGGCTAAAATAAATTGCATTGCAATATACAGTACATCATTTTGCCACTGCAATAAAGCCCCATGTATGGTATATATATATGTTAAACTGTAAACGGACAGAACCAGTGCCAGCAACTCCTTGCATTATTAGCATTGGCCAGCTATACGATTCTAAGTAAAACATTGATGGAAACTTCTATATTTAGTCAGACCATTAAATTTACCTTTTAAGTAGAATTTCAGTCTGGACGCCTCGACTGCTTGTGGTTTGTCTGTGGATCGTGCTTGGCTAATTCCATCATGGAAGCTTAAGTGAGTTTCCATCTCATGTTCAAGTCTATTGTATATATAGCCCTGTTTTTGTGAATTAAACGAGGCAACATGTTTTTTTGCAAATTCTAGGAAGTCATTTCTCATGCCCAAAGCCAGAACAGCTAATCGAAATGTCACACAAATGACAAAACATCATCCGATGGTGTAACATACACAGAGATGATGGCTGTCATGTGGGAGATAGAGCTATGAGACCAAATAAATATATGTAATGCTACATTACGCAAACTCAATACATGTTATTCTTTTTATTGATTTGGTATATTACTAATCTTAAAACCTTGACCCCCAGCCAAGATGGGCAGTGTATTTTTCCAGCATTCTTTTTCCTGAAGCTTTTACTTTTTCTGCCAGAATCCTGACTGAAACCAGGCAGATGTTCCTTTGTAAATGAAAATTAAAGGGATTCTGCCATGATTTTTATGATGTAGTTTTTATTAATAAATTACACTGTTTACACTTTAAATAATTCACACTACAATATAAAATTTCATTCCTGAACCAGCAAGTGTATTTTTTTTTAATTTAAAATATTGGTGTGTAGGCAGCCATCGCAGGTCATTTTGCCTGGTCATGTGCTTTCAGAAAGAGCCCAGCACTTTAGGATCGAACAGCTTTCTGGGAGGCTTTTGTTTCTCCTACTCAATGTAACTGAATGTGTCACTGTGGGACCTGGATTTTACTATTAAGTGTTGTTCATAGATCTACCAGGCAGCTGTTATCTTGTGTTAGGGAGCTGCTCTCTGGTTACCTTCTCATTGTTCTGTTGTTAGGCTGCTGGGGGGAAAGGGAGAGGGTGATATCACTCTAACTTGCATGGGATCAGTAGGCATGAACATTTAAACATAAGGAACCGTTCTTAGTAAAATAAAACATAAACACTTTGTTTTGTGTGGAGAAAGGCCACAGCCAAGTTTATTAAACAGCATCTGTAATTACTCCATTAACATTCACTGCTTAAATTAACAGTAATAACCAAGCCCAGCTCCGTACAATTGCAGAGCTTGCCATTCAGTGTATATATGAGCCCCGCCATGGTATCGGCCAGGAGCCAATTAACATTTTAAACATCCGCCATTAATGAATCCATTTATTATGAACCATATAATTGGCTGTGACATTTTTTTTTTTTTTTTTTTTTTTTTTAAATTTATATAACTTGAGGGTGGGTGGGTGGGGAAATTCTTCTGAAGCTATCCCCAGGCTGCGCTGACACGGGTGCTGCGAGGGGGGGCTCTATATATAACTTATTTTCGCGGGCTTTCCGCCAGCAGGGGGCCCTCCAATCACATACCTGCTGGCCCAGCTGTGAATTTAAAGCTATAGGATGCCCTGAAATTAAACTTTTATAACTAAACTTATATAATGATATGAATGTATCTGGGATCTGAGCCCATATACCTCATGTCATGCCACCATCCCATGCCCACAAGAGGCTAATTTAGCCCCCAATGGGACATGGGATCAGTAGGCATGAACATTTAAACATAAGGAACCGTTCTTAGTAAAATAAAACATAAACACTTTGTTTTGTGTGGAGAAAGGCCACAGCCAAGTTTATTAAACAGCATCTGTAATTACTCCATTAACATTCACTGCTTAAATTAACAGTAATAACCAAGCCCAGCTCCGTACAATTGCAGAGCTTGCCATTCAGTGTATATATGAGCCCCGCCATGGTATCGGCCAGGAGCCAATTAACATTTTAAACATCCGCCACGCCAAGACCAGTTAAAACCTTAACTTGGGCTTGGCCCCCCTCCACAAAACAAGGCTTTTTCCACTGCATTTTGCAGTCCAACATTGAAAATATCCAATCCTATTTCTGACAAGTGGACCTTGTCCTCTCTAAACAATCCTTCAAAACCATTCTCTAACTCATGGTGTCTGTATACAGTTATGTTCAACTTGCCTGCAAACTTGGCAATTGAATGGTTAATTTTACGTCTGCATTTCTCAAGTGGTTTTAATAGTTGGGATTGCCAGCACAGCCGAGGGACAATTTCAGACCAAATCAAATAAACATCAGGCATAAATAAAGAAATTTGGCACAAATCTTGTTTTATGGACTTAATCAATTGGATTGTTTTTATAAACCCTATATCATTTCCACCTAAATGTATCACAATCACCTTAGGGTATCCCCATGTTTTTAACATCACTGTTAGAGTTTGGAAGAGCTTCTCCCATCTCATGCCCCTAATACCATTCCATATTACTTTGTACTTTTTATCTGAAAGGTATAAATTTGCTGCACCCTTCCGGATCTGTGCTCTCAGCTCTGCCCAGTGTACATAAGAATGTCCTAAAATCCAAATTTTCTGAATGTCGCCTGTAAAACAATTGTAAATGTCAATGACAAAACCTCATAACAGAGAAATTAGACCATTGTAGGTCTCACGTATAACCTGTAGCGATTTGATTTCCACCGTCCTATCTTCTTTATTGATTGTTCACTTAGTCCCCAAAGGGCTGCCTGCGTTGCTGCCCCGATCCTAAAGGAGTGTGAGCGGTATTTCTTATCTGCTAAACCAAGGGTTTCAAAACAAAAACTGAGAATTCTGGTGAATTGGAATTTCGATAAAAATTGCAAATTTTCATGTATGAACAATGGGCCTTCAACTGTCGGCCGTCTTTCAATGAAATTCTTGTAATTGGTAACTGGGCACATTAAGGGGTCAACAAACTGACCTAACCAAATTAAACAACCTCTTGCTTCTTGGTCAGTTTTGGAAGAACGTATGTTAATACGCAATCTTCCATTTATTAACTGGATGTCATTTTGAAAAATACCTCCAGGCCTAAATTTGGATGGGGAAACCACCTCGCTAAGCCTTAGTGCAGCAAAATATGACAAAGAAAAAACCAATCTGAATAAAGACGTCTCGTATTCATTTCTACAAACTTGCGGCAGCACCAACATCAGTTTGTTCAGCACTGTTACAGTAATAGGTTGTCTATCATCTTTTCTGGCATTATGACGGGCTAACCCTTTAATTATTTGTTGCACCATCGGGTTCTTTGTTACATTAGCTGGTAACAGTAATTTAGCCCAAAAGGAAACTCCTGCTAATTTCTTCTTGATAGAAGCTATGGACTGCCCATTCTGGCTACATTCCAAAATGAAAATAATTAAGAGATCCTCTTCACTTAAATTAAACTTATTTTGGCACTTAAATTGTTGCCATTCCGACCAAGATGATTTATAATCCACCCAAGTTTTACAAGCCACAGAGCCTTGTAAAATGGCTATCACATTGGATATATCAGGTTCCAAAGGTGAGTCGGATAAGGGGTCCCAACCGCGCTCGCTTGTTCCTCTAGTTGCCAAAAAATATCGAACTGCATACGAGATAGAGAATCAGCAGTTCGGTTAACTAGACCTGGAATATGCTTAGCCTTTATCATTATATTGTGTTTAAGGGCTCTGAGAACTAACTGGCGTAATAGGTTTAATACTGGTGGTGATGAAGATGTTAAATTATTTATTACATGTACCACTCCAAGGTTGTCACAGTGAATAACTATTTTCCTATTTGCCAAATTTGGGCCCCAAATATCAATTGCTGCTAGGACAGGAAAAATTCCAACAGGACTATATTTTTAGTTAATCCTGAAGAAATCCAATCTTCTGGCCATGTTCCCACGCACCACTGGTTTTGGAAGAATATTCCAAAACCAGTTGATGCTGCGGCATCAGTATACAACTGCAGGGCCTCATTGTCTATGAATTCCTCTTGCCAACATGTCTTTCCGTTATATTGTTCTAAAAATTGTTGCCAAATTCGCAAATCATCTTTCACTTCAGATGTGATGCGAATATGCCAGTTAGGCTTAGTCACTCCAACAGTCAATGAGGACAAACGCTTTAAAAACACTCTACCTATTGGCATTATTCTGGTGGCAAAGTTTAAATGACCAATAAGGCTCTGCAGCTGTTTCAGCTTCATTTTTGTGGCTGATAAGGCATTAGCAAGCAATATTCTCAATTTTACTATTTTATCAGATGGCAACCTACTCTCCATATTAACTGAATCCAATTCAATACCCAAAAAGGTTATAACTGTTTCTGGGCCGACAGTCTTTTCTGGGGCCAAAGGGACCCCAAATTCCTGTGCTATCCACATAAAAGTATGTAGAAGTCTTTTACAAGTGTCTGTCCCCTGGGGTCCCATAAATAAAAAATCGTCCAGATAATGGATGACGAACTGGGACCCAGATTCTGTTTTTAAGGTCCACTCCAAAAAAGTTGCAAAAGACTCAAAATAAAAACATGAAAGGGAGCACCCCATGGGCAGACACCTGTCAAAGAAGAACTTGCCATCAAAGTGGAATCCTAATAAATGAAAACAGTCTGGGTGTATAGGAAGAAGACGAAAGGCAGATTGTATGTCGCATTTTGCCATCAATGTGCCTTTACCGCAGATGCGTAATAGTTTAATGGCTTCTTCCACTGAGGAATATGATACCGTGCAAAGCTCAATATCAATGCCCTCATTCACCGAGTTCCCTGATGGAAAAGACAAGTGGTGTATTATCCTAAAAGTACCCGGCTCCTTTTTGGGTACTACACCTAATGGTGAAACTTTGAATTTTTCAAAAGGAAACTCGCTGAAAGGACCCATGATTCTCCCCAGAGACAACTCCTTAGAGAGCTTGTCTCTGACAACCTGAGGGTGATTGTAAACAGATTGTAAATTGTCGGTAACTGATACTGATGGCTGAATTCTAAACGTTGGAATCCAAAATCCAAACTGAAAACCGAACTTAATTAGATCCGCTTTCAATTTGTTTGGATACCTGCTTAGCCAAGGCAACATTTTTGCTAAATTCACCGGCGATGTTGCCTTTGGCCATCTGTTCTTTTGTATTGGTTTTGCTGTTGGCGGAGAATTTTCGTATGCAGCGAAAGGCTGGGTGATTGCCTGCGCAGTGAGAACACTCGTGTTTGTACCTACATGAGTTTTGAAATTTGCATATGGTCTCGTTGAATGCCCAACATGTGTTGGGTTTTGGTGGTACTTGACGGGATGTGGATGGAAATGCCGGCTTTGGTGCCAACATTCCCATCCAAAGGTCCACATCCTTTTGTCCCCATGACAACCCTGGGTGTACCGCTAACTTCTGACGAAAACGATCATCATAGATGAACCATATGTGCGGTAAGCTTCCAAAATGATGTCAAGGTATTTAAATAAATGAATGGGGATAGTTGAGGTTTACTAGAACATAGAACATTGGCAAATATGCAAAACGCTTGTAGCCAATTGCTAAATGTTCTTGGGACTGGGCGTCTACGGATTTCTTCGCTATCTCCTTTCTTATCAGATTTAAGGAACTCCTTGTAGGCTGGTAACAATGAGAGAATATCTATATAATCACCCTTTACTATCTTGTCCTTCACTGAGGTGGACAAATGTAAACCTAATGGGGTTGGCTGACATGTCACTATATCCCTTAAACTGGTTTCTGCCACTCCAGGGGGCAACCCTCCTTCTTGCCTATTGACTCTTTCCTGCATATTATCAAATACATCTGATAAACATGTTAAAGCATTTTTCAGTGCATTCATTTCAGTAGCATAATTACCTGCTTGCTGAATGGAGGGTCCTGGTTGTTCCCTGCTCACACTGCCTGTGTCACTCGGTGCCTGCTGGAAAGAGAATAGGGGAGGGGAAGACATAACAGGCAGCGTTTTATTAAACATTCCACTGGACTCAGTGGGCTGGAAAAACTCCCCCTGCACAGCCTGACTAGTGCTAGCCATAGGCGGGGACATAGCTGGCCACGCGTTCCTGCTGTTAACAGTCTTTATTGCAGCCTTCTTTGTCTTTGCTGCATATCTCTGTGTGGAACACTTCAGAGCCAGCTTTCTCTTCACAGTGGGTCTGCCTAACGGACTGGGGGCGTCTTCTGAATCAGGAGTAGCCGCCTCCTCCACGTCCTCATTGGTGTGCGACGCAATGCCTGTCTGCTGCATCATTCGGCTCAGTTCTTCCGGCCGTGCTGTCTGTATCCAGCTCATTATGCGCTCCCTATCAGTCGGAGCAAGTCCCACAGCCTGTCTATTGCTGCTCCCTGGTGCTGACATCTTCCCAGCGACGAGCAGGTCAGAGGTGAAATTCTTCTGAAGCTATCCCCAGGCTGCGCTGACACGGGTGCTGCGAGGGGGGGCTCTATATATAACTTATTTTCGCGGGCTTTCCGCCAGCAGGGGGCCCTCCAATCACATACCTGCTGGCCCAGCTGTGAATTTAAAGCTATAGGATGCCCTGAAATTAAACTTTTATAACTAAACTTATATAATGATATGAATGTATCTGGGATCTGAGCCCATATACCTCATGTCATGCCACCATCCCATGCCCACAAGAGGCTAATTTAGCCCCCAATGGGACAGTACAGCAGTAAAGTAAAGAGTGAAGTTTATCAGAGCACAAGTCACATGACTGGGGGCAGCTGGGAAACTGGCAATATGTCTAGCCCCATGTTAGATTTTAATATTAAATATAAAAAGATCAATTTGCTCTTTTGAGAAATGGATTTCAGTGTGGAATTCTGCTGGAGCAGCACTTTTAACTGATGTGTTTTGAAAAAACATTTTTTCCCATGACAGTATCCCTTTAAGGTAAGACTCTGTTTAAGGCTATGGACACACAGGCTGTTGTCAGCCGCTGTTATCAGCCTGGGTATTTTTGCAGGCTGAGAGAAGTAGATCTGCTCATTGCCCCTGCTCCATTGATTTGAATCCGGACAGCCTGTGTGCTTTCACACACAGCAGAACTGAAGCTAAGGTCAGTGTTTGGGGTAACCTCAGCTTGTGTGTGACTGCACACTGATCTGCTTCTCTTAGCCTGCAAAAATAAGCAGTCTGACAACAGCCCGTGTGCCCATAGCCATATTGAAGAGCTATAAGTAGCTCTACACCAGTGATTCCCAACCAGTGGCTCAGGAGCAACATGTTGCTCACCAACCTCTTGGATGTTGCTCCCACTTGCCTCAAAAGCAGGTGCTTATTTTTGAATTCCTGGCTTGGAGGCAAGTTTTGGTTGCATAAAACCACGTGTACAGCCAAACAGATTTCTGCTGTAGGCTGCAAGTTCACATTGGGGGCTACCAAATAGCCATTCACAGCCCTTATTTGGCACCCCTTGCTTGTGTTGCTCCCCAACTCTTTTTGCATTTGCATACGGTTCACAAGTTTATATATATATATATATATATAAAAAAAAAAAGGATGGGGAACCCTTCACAATGCAGAGTGTACCTCATTAGGTCTGGTGGGGTCACTCCCTTGGTCAGGATTCAAAACATATGTAAACACAAGAATTTCAAAGAAATGCAAACCCTTGAAACAAATGTACGCAACATCCTTTGAACACTTTTGCAATTTACTTTTTTAAGAGAATAGCATTTTTTTGCTTATATTTCATTTCTAAGAACTGTAACACCAAAAAATGAAAGTGTTTTAAAGGAGTGACAATGTAATGTCACCCTGTACTGATAAAACCAGTGGTGCCCAGTGCTTCAGAAACTCTACTATAGTTTATATAAACCAGGCACCTTCTAAAAGTCTACATGGGGACCAAACCTAGTGACACATGGGGCATCTTTCTTTGGTTAGTACTACACTTGCTCTATTTTTAATACTACTGTTTCTTGTTGTTTTTTATATAGCCTTGTTGCAGAAATTTTTCAGTAGAGCTTTCCATACATCTTATCTGAAGTGATCTTTCTAACCCTTATAAATGGATTTTTGGGTAGTTCCTCAGTGACACCTAGTGGATCAAAACTGTCCTGCCTTGACACATTATTCCTATGATCATATCCATGGGGTTTTTATATCAGAGATAAATGTGCCATTATTGAGAGTGATCAGTGAATCCAGGTAAGTAATGCCTATATTGGCAGCTTGGGCCTGACAATAAACCAAATCAAAGGCACGTTTTAAATAAACCTAGAAATTAAACAATAAACCTGCATTGGTGAGCCATTATTCATAAAGCTTTTCTCTGACACAACTGAAACTCTTTTTCTTGAGGAATCAATGATGATAAGTCTTTCATAATTAATACTGCATAGTGTGAGTCAGTTACGCCAGGTGCTTGACATCCAATTTAAAATTTGGGTCATTTAAGGGTAGAACTCCACAGGTGATTTCGGCGCGAACCGACTTACTGCGCAAAAACCCAGACGTCAAGTCGGATGCAATGGAAATAAGGTAAAACTCCACAGGTGATTTCGGCACGATTCGACGTGCTGCGCAAAAAACGCAGGCATCAAGTCGGATGCAACGGAAATAAGGTAAGAGATGGAAATGTTGGATGGTGTTGCATCGTTCATCCGACGCAGCGTCTGTATCCGACAGACAAGTCGGACGAATGATGCAACACCATCCAATTTCCATCTCTTACCTTATTTCTGTCGCATCCGACTTGATGCCTGCGTTTTTTGCGCAGCACGTCGAATCGTGCCGAAATCACCTGTGGAGTTTTACCCTTAGGCCAAGCCGTTACCTAAGTTCACACGGTATTATCTCATGCCACCCCTCATCTGCCCCTGGCTGAGGCTCTATCCACTTTCTATTAGCTTTTCTAATGCCACAATTTGGGGCCACTCTGGCTAAACAGGGACAGTTCGGACCTGGCATTCAACTGTACAGTCCTTAAAGAAATACAGTTTATTCTTGCATCATATTATTTCTTTATTGCAGCTGATTATGGAAAATATCAAACATTGCTGTAAAAGGAACCAGGAATTTTGGTACATATAGATATATATATTTTTAAAAACTCCATGGAAACAGCTACACGTGCAGACGTCAATGTGACGGTAAATACAGTAACAAGTTGTATTTTTAGCTTACAGTTTATTTAGACATTAGCCCCTGTTTAATTACCAGCCTTTTTCCAAGTACAGTTTGTCATTAATATAAACTCACGAGTGCCCAGCAGAGGTGTTTTATAGTAATGGTGCACACAGGGCAAGATTCCTATGTGTGGGGCCCCCCGATCACTCACTCACATCATTGTTAAAACTCCAATCTACAGCTCTCCAACTTTAAAGTTGTTGTTAACCTTTGAATTAACTTTTAGTATGATCTAGAGAGTGATATTCTGAGACAATTTGCTATCGCTTTTCAATTTTTATTAATTGTGTTTTTTTTAGTTATTTAGCTTTTCATTCAGAAGTTCTCCAGTTTGCCATTTCAGCAATCTGTTCTATGTAATATTAAAACAGCAGTTTGTACTTGATCTGTTTATATAATATATATCTGGAACGGTCTAAATCCTAAGATGGACCAATGGCTAGTGTCAGAGGGTTGATATTTGTCACCCCCACCCTCTATGACGCCATAACGCTATAGGGCCCAAGGCAGGATGGACTATAAGGGCTAATGGTCTACTGTGGACAATGGTCACTCATATAACTTATACTAGGCCATACAAACAAAAGATCATCACTCTGTTACTTAAATTCCAGAGTGTCAGCATAACGCCAGCCTATCTGGTGGGGCCCCTTTTTGCAGAAGTGTTGCTCAAATTACTGGAAATACCACAATGGCCTTGGTTAGCCAATAGCTGATTGCGAGGTTGTGGACCATTGGAGCTAGGCACAGTATGTTACAACATTCTTTTGATAACATGTAAGACTAAGTAAATCATTTAGACATTAATTGTACAAGGAGGAGTCAGACTATGTATGGTATTTCCGTGAACCCCTTGTCACAATTACTGAAAATGCCTTCTGAAAGCTATATAACGCCTGGACCAAGAGGTGGGTCTTTGGTAAGTCCTTGGCTGACATTCTGTGTGTTACTCCAACAGCTTACCCAGACAAAACTGTTATGTTGTATTATGTATGAATAAATTGCCTGACTATTACTAAAGGTTTTCCTTTACTGAGTTTTGTCTTACACGAGGTCAAAAATGGTACTACTAAAAATACCATCAGATCCCAACTAAGATATAATTAATCCTTATTGGAAGCAGAACCAGCCTATTGGGTTTATTTAATGTTTACATGATTTTCTAGTAGACTTAATGTGTGAAGATCCAAATTAACTAAAGCAGGTCCTGAGCAATCTGGATAACAGGTCCCATACCTGTACATGGTTTGTGTGTGAGTACAATGCCTCATACAAGCCAAAAGGACACTTTTTAGTAGATATAATGGCAGTAAATCAGCATACCTCCCAACTGTTCTGCTTTATCCTGCTGTCCTTCAATTGAGAGAAAGCCATAAAGCCTGGGAATTCTGGTGTTGCTATTCTGCTTGTTCAAGTGTAGGAGATGCTTCCAGTCTATCTATTTCTGCATTAATCTTACTGGCATGAGTGGAATTAATGGAGTGCTCATTGGCTATTCTTGCAGTGATCTTACTGGCACATCTGGGGTTAATCCTCCCTCGGTCTCCTGCAATAACAGCTCCATTTCTGCTGTTAGTAAATTGTACCTGAACCTAACAGACCTGTTCCATTGCAATGTGTAGAACGGTCATCTGAGGTCCTAAGGTATAGTCCAAAATGAGCATGGGAACAGGGGAAAGGCTAGTGGTGGGAAAAGCATGGCCAAAATCCCAGTTCACTTCAGAACCAGTCTGGCATTTTTGTATGCCGCAGTTAAAGGGCATGTAAAGGCAAAAAAATAAAATCAGATTTTTACTTTCTATAATGAAAAAGAAACCTATCTCCAATATACTTTAATTAGAAAATGTGTACCGTTTTTATAAGAAACCTGACTGTATGCAGTGAAATTCTCCCTTCATTTACTGCTGTGGATAGGAATTGTCAGATGGTCCCTAACTGCTGAGCAGGGAAACAATCATACGTATGAACAGCAGGGGGAGCACCCGCCTTACTTCCCAGCCATGCAGAACTCAAGCAGCTTTGTTTATGAAGATCCCTAAGCAGCCCAGACCACACTGAGCATGTGCACAGTCTTAGTCTTGTAAAGATGCTTAACAAAGTTACAAGATGGTGACCCCCTGTAGCCAACTTTGAAAGCATAAATCATTTGTTTGATTAGGCTTGTGGTGCAGTAAGTTCATGTTTATATTTAGTATACAAAATACAGCATTTCTAGCCTTTTTCTATTTTAGACTTTACATGCCCTTTAAAGCTTAAAAACCTACCAATAGTGGAGGCAAACCCTGCAGCTGGCAGGGTGACAAGCTTGCCCTCGCTGACACTCAAGTTGACCATTTATGCAAAGTCATACATCCCAACATTTTTAAAATAAAAGGGACAAAAATATGTTGACCCGCCTATTTTTGTGGCCACACCCCCTAATTACCATGTTCATTTTACAAAATTTGGCAGGTTAGGAAAGTTTGAACCCATTTCTGTGTTTTTTATGTGCTATTACAGTTTTGCTAATAAAGGTGAATTGCCCTTTAAGCTGCAAGTCACAGTTTCCCCAAGAGACCTGCTTATCTTAAATTGTTACAATTACTTATTTGCTCATATTAAATTGTTACAAAAGTATCCACCTGGTGGCTGTTCTGGGCTTTCTGATCAGAAGAAAATTCACTGGCACACAGGTACTGCTAGCAGGGTAAACCCTTGCTGATTTATTAAATGGTTTGCAGCATGTTCTGGGCTTTCTGTCAACAGCCAAGTCAGAAACTTTGTATCTTTTTCTGGCTGTTCAGTGCAGGAGATCGAAGAAAAAGTCAGGACATTTCAGTAACAATCCGGGACTGCGGGTTGAGCTGTCAAAATCAGGACTGTTGGGATGAATGTAGCCAGTTATCTTACAAAAGTTATATGTGCACTAAAAAAATTGCAATTAATTTCCCAGTTCTACAAGAAAATATTGTGCACGAAAAACCCACAAGATTGAAATGCTGAATTCACAAAACTGCAAGTGTGTTTTTAAAGAAGCATATAAAACCAATGCTTGTAAAGAATTATTGCACATGGGAAGGAGGCCTTGGGCTGCAGCCAACGGCTCAGTGAAAACGTGAAATATTTTCGGCACATGCATTTTTAGCCCTGACATGTGTATACTTGCCCTACATCTCTATTGTGTGTGTGTTTCTCGGTAACAACAAAGAATGCTTTGTTGTATGGTGTATAATTCAGTTGATATTTGATCGAAAATGGCCTTGGCTTGCGTAACTTTGAGGTGCGATATAGAAGTATGACATTATTGCTATAAAGCAAAATGTGCGTTTTCCACAGATTAATAGCTATATAATGCTGGCCTGAATGTAACAGCATGGTTTAGCAGCTTGGCTGATTGTCTGGTCTTTCTGTGCATGTGAGTGTGAACCAATTTTGACAAATTATGCTGCGACCTCTTTAAATTCCAGCCTGGTCTGGCGATACCCTCACATGGGGCATGGACGTAGCAGCACCAACCAGCAGATCTGACACCTCCCTACTACCTAACCATCAACAAGTAAAGAGATTATACTGTGTGAAACCAGTGTTGGCTCACCAGGAGCTGTCCCATCCCACTCGCAAAACATGACTACCACCAGATTCCTCCACTTCTGCCAGGTGCTCTGAACTTCTGGCTGCCCCCAAACTGCTGCCCCAGCCCCACATCTTGGCAGTCAGCAGGTCCCTAAGAGCCAGGGCCTATTGGGATTTCTCCTGGTATCCTGCCAGCTCAGCCTGACCCTATTTGAAACCATTTGGCCCATTCAGGCCTTAATCAAATCATAGTCCTTGCTGTCTCAAGCTATTCTACTCTATGTGGCAACTCACCCATAAGTTTAGAAGTAAGGGTGTTGAAACCCCAGCCTTAATGTTTCAGTAATGATATAACCAGCGTTGCCCCCCCCTGCAGATCAGGAAGGAGCAACGGCTCTGTCAGCCATGAGGACCACTAGTGACCCTGTGCACAACCACAATTACTTGAGTCCTGTTTTAACTAATACCCTATTGGTCTCTAGTGTGTAAAAGCAATCTTCATTGTAGGATATACTTTAATCCTTTATCCACAAGCGACATATGGGCAAATTCACTAACCACCGAAAAATCGCCAGCGACGGCTTCGCTCACAGCGCAACACTTCGCCAGGCGTAGATTCGACAGGACAATGCTGATTCACTAAAATCCAAAGTTGAGTCCCGGGTTGCACTAGCGTTACTGCGCCAAGCAAAGCAAAGTTGCGCTAGCGTTTGCTAATTTGCATACAGCAGGAAGTTAAAGTTGAATGGACGTATTGCAGCAAATACATTACATTACACAAGCCCGGGAAACCTTAATAAGATAAAATAGAGTTGTTATATTGCCCTGCACATGAGCCCAGTATATGTGCCATATGTTAGGAAATGTAGGGGGGAAGCGGGTTACCCCAAATAATTTTTAAGCTCTTTTGCAGCCTATCACCTTGAAAAAAGGAAAAGATACCAGATTTTTTGGGTCTTAGAAAACATTTCAACAAAATTTTGAGGAACTCCTATCTACTCTATTTCTCTTCGACTGGTCTGAGGTGGCGAAGGCAAGTCTTGCGCAAGAGGTAACGTTCAGTAAAATCCGCATCTTAGTGGATTTGCGTAGTTACGTCCATTCACCAGAGTGCAAATTCGCCAGGCATAAGGGAGCGAAATACCGCTAGAGTCTATCTCCTTCGCTAGCGAAGTTATGCCAGCGAAGTACCGAAATGACGTCATGCTGGCGAATTTTTGCCAGCGCTAGTCACTTCGCCCTTTAGTAAATTTGCCCCTATGTATCTTCTGTCCACAGTGTTGAGGATTATATGAGCTGTAATCCCTCTCTTTGTCTATAGATGGTGCTGCTTATTTTTGCTTTATTGTCCATTCCAAGAAAACTGAATCAAGATAAGTTTAAATTATATGTATGTGTATTTTATTATTCATGCGTGCGCGTAAGTCAGTGGAGGGGGCCGTGCGTTGTGATGCTCCTGTCAATGTGCATGCGAGCCCGCTCATATACGTGCATGCGCAGTGGAAGAGGCAATGTGACCGGGTTGCCTGGGGCGTCCGGACAGTTTTTATGGGAAGCCATGATAAGGATTTCAGCAGGTTTCGGGGTTCCCAATTTGGAAACATACTATCAGGCCACGATCATAGACCAAATGAGAGCCTGGAACCTCCCGCCTTCATCATTGCATTGGTTACAACTGGAACAAGATTCCATCCAACCCCTACACCTTAGAGGCTTAATGTGGGTGGGTTCGCCAGTCTGGCTTAGCCATGACTCAATAGTTCACCATACGACGGTCATGGCTATTAACCTATGGACTAAAATCACTGTAAAAAAATGGTTAATAGATTTTCCGCAACAAACCGCGAATCTGGAAGTATTAGAAGTGTCTATTCCCCATTTTTTTTTTTTTTTTTTTTTAAAACAAAAAGAGAAAGAGAAAATTCACAGCTTAATATACCATGTCCAAATATATATACCTATTTCCAGACAATACTTGATACTACTCTTAATCTTAAGCTTAACATTTAGATTCATTTATTACAAAAAAAAAGAAAAGTACAATAAAAAAAAAAAAAAAATCACAAAACAAAAAATATTCATTCCCCCTAATTGGCGGTTGGGTTCCCCTCTTCCCTTCTCTGTTTCAAGCTCTCTCCATTGTCCCTTATTTCCTCTTCTCCCTTTAAATATGTAACACTGAAGACAATAGAGGATCTTTTTCATAGACCAGCCAGGGCATCCATATTTTATCATATGGTCCCATGTCATTCTGCAACCTATAGTTAAGTTTTTCATTGGTTGCTATATAGATTATTTTTGCTTTCAAGGATCTTAAAGGGATCACTTTCTTTTTCCAATTACTGGCTATGATCAGTCTGGCGGCCATGAGTATATATTGGCTAAGTTTATAGGCTGACTTTGTCAAGTATTTTGGTTTATTTCCTAATAACATAACCGTAGGGTCTTTCCTAAATTTTATATGTAGTATATTTGAGAGCAGTTTGACCACCGAGTCCCAGTATCGCGATACAATTTCGCATTCCCACCATATATGGATCATAGTCCCCTTGTATCTGGAGAGAGACGTTGGTACATCTGGAATGCTACCCTGCGCTTACTTGGAGAGTTTAGTCCCTGGGCATTATGTGAAATTATTTTGATTGACATCCTATATATAAGACACTCTTCTACTTAAAAACTTTAATGTCGCAACATCTTGTCCCTGGTCACCCAGCCGCCTGAACACAATAATAATGAAAGAAAAAACTACTAAAAAAAACAAAACATTTAGGACAACAAAAAAAGACAAAAGACAATACTTTAGGCTTACAAAAAAACCTCTTGGCTGAACTCCATTTCTAAGTACCCTTTGTTGGCATTCCACTTCTATGTCCTTCTCCACATGGGAGGGCATAGTGGTGGTACTTCTATTGAATGAGCAAAATCCCGTTTTCTGCATAGTTGTCAAACGGCTTACATTGTCAAAACCGCAAAAAAAAACAAAAAAACAAACAAACTCATATTCAACACCTAGGATAGCATTATATAGTTACTGATTTAACCCAATCTATCCAATCATTGAGAACTTATATTATAAACAAAAAAAAAAAAAAAAAAATTTCAGCATAATATCAAATTATGTAAATGCATACTATTGCAGTTTCCATAAAGTCTAGCATTATTTTAAGTACTCTGCATCTATGTTGGTCCCCAATAATACTAATCTTTACTCCCTGAAAAAAAAAAAAAAAGAAAAAAAAAAGAGGCGAGACATTTTAACTATTTAAAGTCTGGATCTTAAGACCAGCATAGATGCAAACTAATCACTATAATATAAGCTAGCCAGGTCAACCAAGTGGTTGCTATGTTATCTTGCAGGCATCAGACAAAAAAAAAAAAAATGGGGGGAGGGGTGAAAGAAAAAAGGAACTCTCGATATAGCATCAGACTGTGTAACATATGTGCATCTTAATACCCTTTACATATAGTCCAGCATTATTTTGGGTGGTTTACTTCTATAATAGTCCTTGATCGTGCTGATCTCTGCTCTCTTAAAGGTGAATGTGGAGCAGGACGTTTTAACTGTTTAGAGGCTGAAACTTGTGACCACTCTGGATCTGGACGTAACATTTCTGGTACTGGGTCATTTTCCTGTAGGGGGGCCCTTCCACTCCCTTCCAAAAGTGCCAATCCCTCTGCTGGTGTCTGTATTGAATACTGTTGGCCTCCCCAAATAAACTGCAGGGAGAAGGGGAATCCCCATTTGTATTTCACATTTCTATTTTGCAGTATCATTGTAACAGGTTTCATCAGCCTACGTTTCTGTAAAGTTACTGGGGCTAGGTCAGCATAAAATTGCATCTGGTGGGGTAGCACTTCTCTACTCACCGACCTCGTGGCTCGCAGAACCAAGTCTCTGACCTCCACATAGTGCAGCTTCAATATAATATCTCTGGCCAAATTAGGGTCTCGTGGACGCCCCAGGGCTCGATGTATTCTCTCTATATGTAGATGTTCATCGGGTAGGTCTGGTAGCAACTTGCGTAATACCCCCTTGATCATCTCCAAGGGGTCTGTTACCGCTTTTGGTACATTTCGTACTCTCAGGTTTCCCCTTCTCGTTCTGTTCTCCAGATCTTCCAGTTTATTTTCAAGTTGAAGGATCCGTTGCTGGTGTTCATTCAGCTGCTTCTGGTCGTCCCTTAATGCTGCTGCGCAGGAGTCTGACCGCCGCTCCAAGCTATCCACCCTCTCTCCCAGATCCTTAATCTGGTGTGTAAAGTCTGTCACCGCCACCGCTAGTTCTGTTTTGAAGATTTCTTGCACGGCCTGGAGGGCTGCTTGCACCTCCTCCGTATGGAGCTGCCGTTCCTGGCTTTGCTCCCGCTCAGCGCGGGCGTTTGAAGATGGCGGCTGCACGCCTTCAGTTGATCGACGCTGAAACATTGGTGGCGTTCGTGCCTGTTGGCCCTTCTTTGTTGTCGGAGGGCCCATCTCTCCCGTCGTCTCAGGTTTGGTATCTTATACCTCACAGCGGAATGGGTGAAGAGCGGTTTGATCTGCTTTTTATTGCTAGAGATGCAGTACGGGTGCGGAGCTACTCACAGACGCATCTTGCCTGTTCAGCTTCGCGCATGCGCCGTCTATTCCCCATTTTAAATGGCGTAACAACCGGCTAACGACCATAGGCCAACTTTACGAGAATACATTCTTGAAACCTTTTGACCAACTAATGCGGGAATACAATCTACCAAAACAAGACTTTTACAAATACTTACAAATAAAACATCTTTTGGGCAGTAAATGGGACAGGCAACCATTACAACCTACTAAATTTGAGACATTAGTCTCACAAACCCCACGCAGCCCTAAAGGGATTTCAACAATATACAAACTATTAATAGATGAAGACACCATAGAGAAACCGGCTCATATCCTAAAATGGGAACAAGAGCTGAATATCTACCTGGACCTCCATAAATGGATAAAGCTGTCAAACCTGTCCTACAAGCACTCAAAGTGTACAAACCATATAGAGAACGCTAGAAAACTGTTCTATAGGTGGTACAAAACACCTAATATCTTACATAAGTACTACCCAAGTGTGTCTGCAGTGTGCTGGAGAGATTGTAATCTCGTTGGGGATTTATGCCACATATGGTGGCATTGCCCTAAAATTAAAACATTGTGGAGGCACATTGAAGTTATCTTGAGCCAAACCACTCATCTTCCAATAAAGCTAACTCTGTCTCTAGCACTACTGAATGATGGCCTGGAGGACTACCCGAAAACACTACACCACCTCATATTTCACATTTTAACAGCAGCTAGACTCTTGATTCCACGACATTGGAAATCGACTCAAATCCCTAACAAACAGGAGCTAATTTCATTAATCGACTCCAATCTTATGTACAAACAAATGTCGATAGGTTCACAAAAACCAGGTAGGAATAGCGAACACTCTATGTCTCTATGGAATAACTGGAAAAATAGGTACTACCTACCTGAGTAGTGGTCTGGATTGTATTTGAGAGTCCGAGGAGCACGATGTGGAGATAACACCGGTCTTGCATATACGGAACGAAAGGAGAAGGAATTTATCTTTACGATATATAATTTTTTTTTCTCTTTCTTTGTACACTTTTTATTTCCCCCTTTGTAGGGCGTTTACGTCCAATATATATTTTGACGTATTTGGAAAATGATGTTATGGACAAGTGGTCTATCAAAGGATATGTAAAATAATAATTAAAAATCAAACACTAGCACTTGTCTCCCATAATAACACTGGCACTTGTCCTTTATAATAAGACTGGCGCTGTCCCCTAGAACAACTATAACACTGATACTTGTTCCCTAAGACAACACTGTCATTTGTCCCTCACATATCACTGGCACCGATCCCATAAAAAAACACCGTCACTTGTTTCTATAAATAGCACTGATACCTGTTTACTATAACAACACTGACACTTGTTTTTTGCTAACAATATTAGCGATTGCACCCTACAATAGATTGGGTACCTGTACCCCACAATAATATTGGGACTAGTTTTTTATAATAATATGGGCAACTGCCCTTTATAATAATAGTGACACCCTTTCCTCACAATGGCACTGGCACTTGTCCCCATAACAACACCGGTATTTGTCCCTTATAAGAACACGGGCACTCGTCTCCTATAACATCACCAGTACTCGACTTTCTCAATTTTTCCTTTTCTTTTTTCTTCTAAGCGCTGTGCATAGCGACTGTTGTTCTTTTTTTTTATTTGTAATTTGAAAATAATAAAAACAGAATAAAAAAAAAAAAGATAAGGATTTCAGCAGGGAAGGGGTCTGCACCATTTTAGACGAGAGGAGGAGAATTCTGGCAGCAGTATTTAAGCAGAAGGTTACCATAATCTAGTCGGGATAGGATGAGGCCATGCATGAGCGTCTTGGCTGCAAAACTGCTGAATGACCCCCAGAGTTTTGCAGGCAAATAAATAATTACTGCAGCCAACTAGATACAGTATAATTTAGTTACTTGTCATTGTGCACCCCTGTAACTAATGAGTGAATTAAAGCTGTCAGTAATTGAAGCACTCTGGTATATGAGATTAGAGGGTATTACTTACAATAGACACCTCTTATTATTTGCCTGTTATTGCGAATCACCCTAGTGCCCCATTGTTAGCATGCTGGGAAACTGGTACCAGGCCCGGATTTGTGGCGAGGCCACAAAGGCCGCTCAGCCGCATTCTTAGAGGTGCTAATCTGCAGGGGGGATGCTAGATTCTCTCTCTGGAAACACTGATTGTGTCAGTATATGCAGGCTCTCCTTACATTAGAGCAGGGGCATTGATTGAAATGACAGAGCCACTGTCTGATTCATCTGCTCTCATACTTGTAGAGTTGCCAGTCCCATTAAAGTGATTCTGAGAAGCCACAGAACACAGTTGTGTCGGCGCCAGCAGATAACCTTGATGAAGATGTTATGGCTGCACTTGTGCAACAGAACTCACATAATCATATCAAAGCAGGGCCCAAGACCATAGGAATATAACAATTTGGAATGCATGCAATATAACCGGGCTTTTAACCACTTGTTCACTGATAAAAAGTGAGCCACTCATTTGGATTGTCTAAATTTAGTTTAGCATCCATTTCAGCTATGACCTATTGGAACATGTTTCTTTCTGTCTTGTTGGCTCGTGTATGAGGCATTGGCACACAGTGTTGGACTGGGACATCAGGGGCCCACCTATAAACCTTAGACCAGGGGCCCACCAAAGAACCATAGACCAGGGGCCCACTCTCAGTACTATTATAGGGCCAGTCTGACACTGTTGGTACATCACAGGGTGAATCAGGGGTATCAGCTACTTCCTTCTTCTTCTAGGGTATTGACCAGACTAGTTGACCGCTCCATTCAGCATCTAATACGTATATGGGATGCCCAGATTAGAAAATATTCAAGGGTGAATTAGCCAGATAACCGCAAAATCTCATTTAAAATGATTAGGTTTTCCCATACCTGTATCTCTTTTTTTGGAATAGAAATAGGCCAAAATGCAATGTATTTCATGAATCAACCCCCCCACACTTGTCCAAGAAATACTGTCTGTCTATGGCACCCCTCTTGCCAGAAGTTACAGTCCAGGCATGACTACTCAATCACTGCAGAGCATGTTAAACCAGGCTATTTTTTGGTTTACGTTCTAAGGGTTTATAGGCTATTTCAGAATATCTGGGTGCCAAATGTATTGCTGGGACTTGGGCTCACACATGGCACACAGTTACTGGATCTCTGTCGAACCTCACAGTTGGTGCACAAGTTAATATTTTGCAAATGAAATTACAATCCTAGAGAGTACTCACTCAGGAATCCCATATACAAGACCAATTCCAATGTGCTTCAGAAGATTCTGTCCCCTGCCTGGTCAGTAGGCACCACTAATTCTCGTGAAGTTGCCTGGTCTGCAGCCACTTTGGTGCCTCATGAAGCTGATTTGGCCAGTTTCCACTTTTGGGCCGACAAGTCAATAACATGTTAATTCCATTTCCCTTGGATTTTCTACCTGCCTATGCCAAGTTTCTACATTCTACCTGACTATTAATCCCTTCTGGTTTAATCTTGTTCTCTAGTCTGCTGATATGATCTAAACGAGTGTGCTGAACATGTATGAATAAGAAAATCCAGCAGTTCTCGATTCAACCAGTTGTTTATAATTCCTTACCCCTAAAAGGGCTGTGTCTTCTTTGAGTTCTATCTGTCCAGGTACATCAGTGATTCACTCCTTATTGATCAATTTATGTTCCCATGATGATAAACTGATAAAACAAACAATTCCTAGACAGGGTTGGAACTGATGTGTGACAGGAGGCCAGGTATAGGTGGATGCAGGGTTGGAGAAGAATTCTTGCCTCTAGGAGTCACATTTCGTAATGGACACAGTGGGTCCCACATATTAAAGGAGAAGTAAAGCTTAACTAAAGAAGTAGCTAGAAATGTTGTACATGATGTTTTGAGCTTCTGTACCTGCCCAAGGCAACCACAGCCCTTTAGCAGTAAAGATCTGTGTCTCCAAAGAGGCCCCAGTAGCTCCCCATCTTCTTTTCTGCTGATTCACTGCACATGCTCTGTGCTGCTGTCAGTTACTGAACTTAGGGACCCACTCACAATATACAGTACATATAGAATAGAAATGTCACAATATAAGGCTGATTAGTAATTAATACAGATAATTACCCACAGAAACCAGTGCAATTAGCATCAGAATTTAATAAACATTTTCTGCTTCATAATTTGCAACAACCCCTAAACTTAGCTTCTCAACAGCTGCTCAGAGCCCACTGAGCATGTGAGTGTCACAGACACTTTCCAAGATGGTGACCCCCTGTGACAAGTTTGAAGTCCTGGATCATTGCTGCTACTGAAAAGCTGAACTGATCAACATTAGTGATCAGTTGCATTATCATTGAATCTAATCTAAACAATGCAGAAAAGCATCAGATTCAATTATTATTATTAGTGCTGTAGATCTATGGCATACAGGGAATTCATACCAATACATTTTCCTACAGACATAACATCCAAATGGGGTCTTATATGTACCAGCAGATCAAAATACAGCGCTGCCTTGTGCCACAATGCTTGGCACTTCAGACATCAAATTAGGTGCAACTATCAAAATTAATAATGCTTGCATAGATAAACAAGGGTAGGCACAAGCATTGTATGTGGGATGTTAACTGACTCATGGTTATTGTGTTACCTTCTTTATATGGTAACCCATCCCCTAGAAGACTCCCTGTCTCTCTGTGGTCTACCTGGGTTGCACCTAGGGTTGCCACCTGGCCGGTATGGCTGCTAAAAAACATGTCTGATCCCAATTTTTTTTTCCAGTAAAATTATCTATCGGATATATTGTACATAGGCGCCCAAGAAGTCATGCCTAAGGCAGTAGCTTCAGGAGGAGGCAGCACTCATGTGTTAACATTTATCTTTGTTAAATCTCCCAGTCCACCACAGTTAGGGTTGCCACCCGGCCGGTATTTTACTGGCCTGGCCGGTAAATGATGGTTGATCCCAATGTTATTAATAGGGAAAAGAGATAAATATATAGGAAGGCCGGTATTTTTTTCCAGAAAAGGTGGCAACCCTAGTTGCACCAGAAAGTAATGCCTAGTCACATTTAGGGTAAGGACACACAAGGAGATTCAGGGAGATTTTGTCACCTGGCTACTAATCTCCTTGTCTTTTGAGCAACTATCTCCCTGAACTGCCTCAGCGTTTTTCCCCATAGGCTACAATGAAAAGTCGCCTGCGCTAATGCACACACGGTGATGCGTTTTCAATAGTTGCCCAAAGTTGCCTCAGTGAGGCCACAAATCAGGGTTTATTATTAGCATGTGGGAAGGCTATGTAGCAACTCAAGGCTCTTTTGACCTGATTTAATTTAGAAATGAAATCAAGTCATTTTTCTCTTGCTGCCTAATGATACATTTCCCCCTAATTCTTGAGTTTCTCTACTGTAACACTGCCTGGGGTCTGCCCACAAGACAATACTTGTTCTTTCAAGATAAAGAATGCAGACTGTAATGATAGATGAGCAGGTACTGACGCTGGTTTTGTACAGTTTCAATCATAGGAAGAAATGTATGGTTCAGCAAACACTCTGCCGGGAAGAATCTACTGCCTGGTAGAGCCTGCTTTGTGTAAAAAGTCACATGTAATGCTCATGTAATCCCTTTCACACTCATACACTTGAATGATTTGCAGCACATGCTGGGCTTAGGTTTGAACACGCAGATCTAAATCATCAGAGAGCTAAAGTAAAAAACACGTTGGAGAGCACAAATAGGGGCATTTTTGAACCTCAGTTGCTAAAAGAGGGTATTACAAACTGGTGCAGATTCCTGCAGGCAATCATTATAGGTATGGGACCTGTTATACAGCATGTTTCTCTGAATAATGCCTCAAGTCTGCTAAAAAATGATTTAGGGCTCTTACAGACGAGCGTTTGAAGCTGCACTCCCCTGCGTTCCGTTTTTATGCGTTCAACCGCAGGGGAGTGCAGGAGTAGACGCATTCCGTTTTTTTCAATGGGGCTGTACTCACACAGGCGCATGTAGGCGCCGAACGCAGGTTGAGACGCAACATGCTGCATTTCTCCTGCGTTCTGCGCCTACATGCGCCTGTGTGAGTACAGCCCCTTGAAAAAAACTGAATGTGTCTACTCCTGCGCTCCCCTGCAGCTGAACGCATAAAAACGGAACGCAGGGGAGCGCAGCTTCAAACGTTTGTCTGTAAGAGCCCTTAAACATTAAATAAACCCGATAGGATTGTTTTGCTCCAATAAGGATTAATTATATCTTAGTTTGGATCAAGTACAAGGTACTGTTTTATTATTACAGTAAAAAAATGAAAACATTTTTAAAAATCTCATTTGATAAAAATGCAGTCTATGGGAGATGGTTTTCCCATAATTCAGAGAGTTCTGGATAACCAGTTTCTGGAAAATGTATCCTATACCTGTTTGGTTTGGGCGCCCAGTCTGAAAGTAAGTAATGGATGTTTAGCACCTGATATGTGTCCAAGCAGACACAATGTCACCACATAATTAAAATAAACGTGTGCAGTTGTGCTGCAATCTGCCTCAAAATAAACATGAAAAATGTTAAATTTGAATCACGGTAAACCAATGGGTTGCCAATACATCACTCCTAATAATAAGAGACAGTTATTCTATCTGGGGGTTTATATGGAGAAACCTCTTCGTACTACCCAAAGGTAATGTGCATGTCATATCAAATAAGCCCTCTAACCCACAGCAGGGATTCCGGGACTGATCTGGTCACCTGCTGTTTCAGAATTTGGAGCATCTACAAAAATGTCCTTCTGGTGTATAATTTCCATGGGAAGGAAATGGAATGCACCACAAAGTGATGCTGTACACTCAAATTTATCTGAAAAATTGTGCTTGGTACAGAGAAATACCTTCTCTGGCCTCAATATATTGTACAGGTCCAGAAAGCTCCGAGTTAGGGGAGGGCCACCTCCCATAGACTCCATAATAATCAATTAATTAAAATTTTTAATTTTACATTTTTTTCAGATGGTTTCCTATGTTCTCTGTAATAACAAAAAAGGAACTTGTACCTTTAACTAAGATATAACTAATCCTTTCTACAAGCAAAACAATCCTATTGTGTTTATTTCATGTTTACATGATTTAGTAGACTTATGGAAAGATCCATTATCCGGGAAAATTCTGGATAACAGGTCCTATACCTGTTTCCTTTATAATAAGTAATGCACAGATTTATAGGTTATTATTAGGTATTGTAAAGTGTAATTTTTAGGCTCAGGTGGCTGGGCATGTCTACTCTCAACCAGGCCCGGACTGGTAATCTGTGGGTTTTGGCAAATGCCAGAGGGACTGCTATAAGGTGCCATAGAAAGTCAATATTTAGTGGGCTGGTGGGGGCTTTTTGGGCCTCTACCTGGGCTGATTGGGCCTCTGTGTACCTGAAATGCCAGGACCTATTTTGATTCTCAGTCTGGACCTGCTCTCAACTAAGGCTAATGCCAGACGTAGCTGATCTCGGCCTGCAAATCATGCAGTAACCCACGACCACCAATAAGCAGTTGAAGGGTCTATTTAAGGAAGAATATTGAAAGCAACTATCTGATTGCTTGCTATAAATTAATGTACAGGTGGGGCTATTCCCAGTAAATTAGCTCCTCTGTGTGTGTTTATTGGAGTGTGCAGTTTATGGCCAATGTCCTTCACTGATGCACAGATTACTCCCGTCATCATTTATTTATATGGCGCCATCAAGTTAAGCAGAGCTTTACATTGTAACAAACAGGAGTCTCATAATAATCTTACAGAACAAATACGGAGTGAGAGTGCCCTGCTAACAAGAGCGTACAATCTAAGGGCCCTCTGTATCGACTTCTGATGCGTGACAGGTGGTCCTCAGCAACAAAATGCTTGCTTTAATTTTTCTTCTTGCCCTTTACAAACCCTGGTGCTTCAGTTCTTCATACCCCCTTCACCCCTCTCATGGTAACACTAACACTAAGGGGCACATTTACTATGGGTCGAATATCGAGGGTCAATTAACCCTCGATATTCGACCATCGAAGTTAAATCCTTCGAATATCGAAGTCGAAGGATTTACCTAAATTCGTTTGATCGAACAATCAAAGGAAAAATCGTTTAAATCCTTTGAATCTAATGAAGGATTTTAATTCATCGATCGGACTTTCCCCATAGGCTAACATTGATGCTCGGTAGGTTTTAGGTGGCGAAGTAGGTGGTTGAAGTTTTTTTTTTTAAAGAGACAGTACTTCGACTATCGAATGGTCAAATAGTCGAACGATTTTTAGTTCGAATCGTTCGATTTGAAGTCGTGGTCGAAGTTGCCAATTCGATGGTCGGAGTAGCCAATTCGATGGTCGAAGTAGCCAAAAATATACTTCGAAATTCTAAGTATTTTTTATTCTAATCCTTCACTCGAGCTTAGTAAATGTGCCCCGAAATCTAAACCAGGCCCCACCTGCCATTCCGCCCTCCCGGCCCCTTGCTAAAAAGCCAGACTCCTTGTAATCGGATCCCTGGCAAAAATTCTGCCTTTGTGCTATGGAGCAACAATGTCTCCTCTATGTGAATTCTTTCTGTAAAGTTCCATGAGCCTCCTGGCTATTACTGAGCTCTGCCTCCTCCTCATATTACATTTCTGCTGCAGTAATGACTCTCACATGATGGAAACACCTTTACACTTATTCCCCTTCTCCTCCTCTTCATAATTACCCTCTCTAGCATTTCTATGTCAGTATGCTGGAATAAGGGCTCCCTGGACTATCATATGTTTCTCTCTGTTGCCTCATTCCATCATTTTCTTTCTTATATAGGTCACACTTGCTCTTATATTCCCTTTACACAACATAAAGCAAATCCCCTATCCCCCCTCCCACATACAGTATCTGTTATAAAGATTTAAATGGAAAGTTATCCTCCTGTAAAACAGGGTTTTAAATAACAAGGTGTTTGCAGGGAATCTTATGATTATTATTATTAAGGGCAGAGACACACGCTCAGATTCAGGGAGATTGGTCGGCCGACGATAAATCCTCAGGGTGACTAATCTCCTCAAACAGCCTCCCGCAGGCTAGAATCTAAATCACCTGCGGGATGGCACTCAGAGCGATTCGTTTTCCGAAGTTTTCTTGTGAGGCAACTTAGGGCGACTTCGGAAAACGAAGTTCACGGATCCCGCCGGTGATTTACATTCTGGGAGACTAATCTCCCCGAGTCTGAGTGTGTGTCTGTGCCCTAAGGCTCTGTTCTCTTTTCATATACCATACTTATAACTCTAGCTGATTTGAGTAACCAGTCAACTGCCCCTGATAAAGAGCTGTCAGGAAATACTCAAAGAGGTTACTGGGGTCAGTGACCATGGCAACAAGGAAGCCTGTCAGCAGGAACAGTTGTTGGTAACTGTCAACATCCAGATATATAAGAACCTGTGCAAACATAACAAGGCAACAATAAATAAAACCAACTGCAAGCATGCATAACTTGCTGTGTCTTCCAAATGCTATTTGTTTAAAGGACAAGATAGGTTACAGCTCTGATACCTAAGAAGAGCAGCTCCCCTTGACCCAAGTCATGCATTCTATTATCCAGGACTATAAACCTTCCTTGTCCTATATATATATATATATATATTATATATATATATATATATATATATATATATATATATATATATATATATATATATATATATATATGTATATATATATGTATATATATATATATATGTGTGTATATATATATATATATATATATATATATATATATATATATATATATATATATATATATATATATATATATATATATATATATATATATATATATATATATATATATATATATATATATATATGTATATATATATATATATATATATATATATAGCCATGTCATCCTGCCTGGTTAAACCTAAATCAAAATCCATTAAAATAACATAATTTTACATAATATGACAATTCCGGCAGGTATCACCCTCTCTTTATTAGGCTGACTTTGGCATGTGTTTTAAGCAGACATTTTATCAAGAGATGGACAATAAAGTAAGGCTGGCAATTCCCCTCCACACCATACCATTAACCCTGTTGGGTAGAGTTAGTAGCGCAGCCATGGGATCGGAATGAAGATACAATGCCAAATATTAATGATTTTATGCTAACCCAGCTGGTTGGACACAATTATTATTATTATCCTTTATTATTATCCTTAATTTATATAAAGCTGGCATATTGCACAGTGCTTTACAGACAAAATACATCATTCAGATGAGTCCCTGCCCCAGTGCAGCTTACAACAAAAGGTCCCTCTCACATTTGTACAGTCTAGGACTAGGGTTGCCACCTTTTCTGGAAAAAATGACCAGCCTTCCTATATTCTTGCAGTTTTTTTCCTATTACTAACATTGGCATCAAGCATAATTTTTACCGGCCAGCAGGCCCAGATTTGTGGAAAGGCCACCAAGGCCCGGGCCTAGGGCAGCAGTATTTTAGGGGGTGGCATGAAGCCAAGCCATACCCACATTGGTTTGGAAGCTCTGGGGCTGATCATGAGATACAATTCCCATTTGCCAATCCCCAATGCTCCGGACCTGATGATGAAAATTTGTGCATGTGCACACATGAAGGGGTGGGGACAGGGGTGATGAATGCCAGCGGGCCTAGGGGCGCCCACTATGTAAACCTAGTCCTGCCGGCCAGACTGGTAAAATACCGATCAGGTGGTAACCCTATCTAGGACAGATGGGCGATTGGGAGGAAGCCCGGAGACAACTCAAACACAGACAGAACATCCTTGCAGACGTTGCCCTGGCTAGAATTGAACCTAGGACCCCAGTTCTACAATGGTACAATGCTAATCATTGCACCACTCAGCTGCCCACAAATGAGCTAACTGGATTTGCATAATAGAACAATAAACAGTAATAAACATCAACAAACATTTTTCTAGAGTGAGGCCCCTCCCCCTTTCCCCAAAATGGTTGCACCCCAGGCAGTTGTTTCTGCTGCCTATCCCTAGTCCAGGCCCTGATAGTTTTGAACATAATTAGTATGTATGTTTTAGCCTGGAGGGGACTTCCAAATGGAAGAGTTTTGGTGGCATTGTCATGAAATGTACATTTCGCTTTACATTTCCCTATACACGTGCTGCAAGACAATTTGCTTTCATTCTTGCAGATGAGATGGCAGTGGAAGCTGTACAGCTAATAATCCTCCATATTAAAAAAAAATTTGTTCCTCCTGCTTAATGTTACTGAAGAAGCCACAGTGGGACATGGATTTTACTATAGAGTGCTGTTCTTATATCTACTATGGAACTGTTATCTGGTTACCTTCCCATTGTTCTGTTGTTAGGGCCCTTACTCACGGGCGTTTGAAGCTGCGCTCCCCTGCGTTTTATATGTTCAGCCGCAGGGGAGCTACATTTTTATCTACTGAGTTGTCACTCTAAGAAGGTATATCTGTTAATGCTTAACCATACTATATTTGTACAAGACATACATATAACATGTGACATATAACATATATATGCAGGTACTAGCAAGGAGGTACATTTGGTTTATATGGACATTAGATTACAACACACATTGATTTCTCTTAAGCCTTATGATTAATATATAGCCATTGTTTGATTGTCAGTTCTGTCAAGTTTATCATCATTGATTACCATATTTATAACTCAATTGCATAGTTATCCACATTGTAAAACTTGTTTTTTTTCCTAAGTCTTCTATCTAAAACAAATAAACACTGTTAAAACTTGGAAGACTTTACAATTGTTTGATGGTAATCCTTTAAACTGAAGTTCTTTGAACTATTTGATTAGGTTTTGGTTTTATTGTCTATGATATCAGTGCCTTGACATATATGGGTACTTCATAAACCCTTCGGTGTGTGTGCGTGCGTGTGTGTGTGTGTGTGTGTGTGTGAATAAAAGGGTTGGTGGTGGAGGAAGCCAATCATGGAAATGTTTCCCTGCTGGGTGGAAAAGATATGGCAATGTGTGTTCTCCATGACATAAGCAGGGTCACATGTGATAGAAAGTCCTACATATATATATAGAGAGAGAGAGAGAGAGAGAGAGAGAGAGAGAGAGAGAGAGAGAGAGAGAGAGAGAGAGAGAGAGAGATAGTTTTTTGGAAAGTAGCCATAAGTTGGAGAGGGAGGAACTATTTCACTAAAGATGACAGAAGAATGTAAAGTGTGAAAGCTTATTTTTAACTTTCAATTGGTAAGTTGTCTAAACAATGCTCAGGTCATAAGGCAACCTGCGCCAATGCAACAATTCTTTTCTTTACAAAACTCTTGTACAAATAGCTTGAAGCCTGAAGCATGTTAGCTCCCAGGTTTTTCACCATGGCAAAATCTTAGCCCATTCCAATAAAAGGCACCTAGACCATGATTTGGATTAATGGCCACAACCCTTAATGCTGACTGCACCTGTGACCCACCGGTGGCTCCCATAGGGCTGCTAATACATAAAAAAAAAACAGAAGCAGGCAGTGTACTGTTTAAAGAACCCAGCAAGGGGTCCTTACTAAAAGACCATCTTCTCCATGGATATCTGTCTACTGGAAAATCATCTGCACTTAATAAGTGCTACATATTAAATGTTTGTATATTATTTAAGTGAAGCCAAGAAGTTCTCATACTGCAAATCTTGCCTTCCATGACAGCCAAGAACAGGGATCCCCAACCTTTAGAACCCGTGAGCAACATTCAGAAGTAAAAGGAGTTGGGGAGCAACACTAGCATGAAAAACGTTCCTAGGGTGCCAAATAGGGGCGGTGATTGGCCATTTAGTAGCCCCTATGCGGATTGTCAACCCACATTGAGGCTCTGTTTGGCAGTACACCTGTTTTTATACAACCAAAACTTGCCTCCAAGCCTGAAATTCAAAAATAAGCTCCTGCTTTGAGGCCACTGGGAGCAACATCCAAGGGGTTGGAGAGCAACATGTTGCTCGCGAGCTACTGGTTGGGGATCACTGGCCAAGAAGAATGGTTTGGGGTGCCCAGCCTAAACACCGATGAAGATGAGGAAAGTGCTTTTTGATGTTCTAGAATCTAGATGTTTCTGGAAGCCTAGCTGAGAAGATTTGGGGTTAGCAACCTAGATTTTATTGGAACTATAATATGACTATATATAAGACAATGTTTTCTTACAATATATAAACAGTTATACAGAAAGAGAGGCCCTGTTTGATCCCCAAATCCTTGCTGGTCTTGTAAATACAGTAACTGCCAGCCTAGGCCTGGCCATGTCCAAAGAGAACCTAAAAAGAACAGGAGCTAAAAGGCACATGTTTTAAGTTGTATGTCCACTGTAAAGTGTTTAACAGTTCCAGAGACATTTTACACCTTAGTGACAAAGATATGGGCCCTAACTAGCAGTCTGAATATTCTGCCAAATGCCAGTGAGGCTGCTGTAAGCTTCCATAGATCAGTTTTATATGGGGCCTTTGTGGGACAGTTAAGGCCTTAGGGTATTTGAAATGTTGGCGGCCCCTGTTTTATATCTAAGTCCCCAATCTTAGTGTATAAAGTCTGGTAAAGATATGGGCTGATGAAAGTTAGAAGAAAGCAAAAGCCAGTGTCCATTAGGTTCAACAGGCTACATCTACAAATAATACTATCCAAATAGGTACAATGAGCTTCTATGTGATTAGTTTGTATATCAAAGTGCCTATTTCTGAGATACATCAATATATTTTATTGTTTTTAATTGACATTGTCCTGGCCAGTTCTGGATACTGAAAACCATGGAAGTTCTATATGTGGGTTTCTTGCTTGCTAGAACAGAGTTATGGCGTAGAGATGCTTAGTTTTGAAATGCTGGTCATTTGGGCACTGTGGGTACTGTTAATTGAAGCTTCCAATTCATATACTGTATAATTAAAAAGTCTCTCTGCATAGAATAATTTACAGCCATTGATTTGCAATAGCCTGGCAAAGACTGCTTCCATAACTTCTTCAGACTGTAGACTTTGACCCCTGTCGACTTGTCACCATTAATGTTATTTAAGGGCAAGAGCCATGTCTGAAGGACGTAGAGAGGTGACAGCTCAAAAAGGTAGTATTGCTTGAGCAGATGTCTGACTGTACCCTCTCTCTGCTCTTCAAACACAATGCCTCACAGTGAATAATATCAGAAGCAGTATGTCAAAATGGCCCATGTGTGCAACAAGGTCGGTCTGAACCTGAAATAGTCAATGGCAGGAGAATGCAAGTAAGAGAAGCATCGCTGTTGTATTTGCAAACACGACACTGCCTAGGCAAGCCCATCCCCTCTAAAGAAAGGAAAACAAAATATCTATTTTGTTTGTATATGCTAGATAAAGGAAAACACATACAACGCTTACACAATGCAGCTCTGTGGTCATGTTACAATTGATGCAAATGTTTGCCATGTTGACCCCAATTTTTAAAGGTATTTGCATCCAAACTCGCTCTTTGCCCTTTACCTAGAGTTGCACTAAGCGTCATTGCACCTTTGCTTCAAAATTGTTTGAAAGTGTGCCTGTTGACATTGGATAACCCTGGAACTACCGCAACCCTAAGAGCAGGCCTCGGACTGGGATTCACAATAGGCCCGCTACCAGCCCAATAAATAGTGACTGTCTATGGTAACTTACAGCCCCTCTGGCATTTGCCTGAACCTACAGATTGCCAGTCCGGGCCTGCCTGAGTGTAGTGGTAGTTCAAGGGCTTCCACAGAAGTTTGTGTCAATAGGCACACAGATTTGTAGCACAAGAATCACACATTCATACCATTTAACACAGAGAAATGACCCAATCCTTACATTGGCCACAACTTGAACCTGATTTACAAACGGGCACACATGCAATTGCATTTGTTTAATATATGAACAGTGGGGACAGATGCAGCTCACTTTATAGCCACAATTATTCTGGAATTCTAGGGAAAACGCTGCATCGTGGGTAACAAACATAGTGATTTTAATCTGAAAATTGTGTTAGTCAATTACCTTTTTCATATCCCTTTTTGTACCCTCATCTTAGGGGCCTATTTAAGATTTCTCATGTTTTTCATTACGAGCAATCTTTAAACGATGAGTGAGTTTCCTAACATGCAGGGTTTCAAGCTGAAAAACCTCAGCAATTTCCCTAATTTTAATTGGATGTGTTTTGGAATGAAGAAAAACTTTAGCACCTAGAAGCTGGCAGAGTTCCAAAAGCCTTTTTGGGTAAACTTACTGTAATTGCTGAGGATTTTCGGCTAGAAACCGAGGTTTTAAATAAAGATTT
Source organism: Xenopus laevis (assembly GCF_017654675.1). Taxonomy (NCBI): domain Eukaryota; kingdom Metazoa; phylum Chordata; class Amphibia; order Anura; family Pipidae; genus Xenopus; species Xenopus laevis. The sequence goes on along the minus strand of NC_054376.1, from coordinate 27,285,241 downwards.
CTTGTGCCAAAAAGCACAGGTGGTCTTAAACAGGCCCCTTAGTATCTGGCTCTTATCTCTCTTGATTTCTCTTTCATCTATCTATGCACAATTGTGAAACATTTTGAGGTCTGGGTTCCCAGGGACGTTTCTATACCATTGGCTTCCTGAGGTGGCTCCTGCATTGCCAGCCCTAGTGCTTACCTTTCCTGCACCGGAGGGAATTCACGGGTGGCACCAATGCTAGTGTTGAGAGTGCAATTGTGATCAGGAAGAACAAGAGAGGTTTTTAAACCAAAAATTCTGCTATAAAAGTTACCAGGAGCGTCTTTTTTTGCGGCCTTGTAACTAGCTCGGGACTGAGGCGTCCCGGCACCTGCATTAAAACCCATAAATGTTATAGTATTAAAATACTGCAATTTCAGTTTACCCAGGCTATACTGAGCATTAAATGTGCCTTAAAGGAACGGTAACACCAATAATTTTAAGTGTTTTAAAGTAATTATAATATAATGTATTGTTGCCCTGCAGTGTAACAACTGGTTTAGAAACTCTACTGTAGTTTATATAAACAAGCTGCTGTGTAGCCATGGGGGCAACCATTGAAAGCTGAAAAAGGAGAAATGGCACAGGATACACAGCTGATAACAGATAAACTCTCTGGGATTCTTTAAAACGTATCTGTTATCTACTGTGTAATTTGTGCTTTAATGGCGGCCCCAATGGCTACACAGCAGCTTGTTATATGAACTATAGTTGTGTTTCTATACCAAACACACTGGTTTTAACAGTGGAGGGCAACAGTATATCATATTGTCATTCCTTTGAAATACTTTAATTTTTTGGCATTACTGTTCCTTTAACCCGTAGACCTTTTTATACGTAGGCATTTGTGACTGCATTCCTGTACACAGGCATTTTGTGAATTCCATAATTGTTTGTTAAATTCTATATAGTATTTTTATAATAATCAGGTGCAATGTTTGAACCCTGTTTAATTTTATACCCTTTTTTCATTTTTATTTTGTGAAACTAGTAGAAATAAGGGCTTGCGGTAATGCAGGTTCCCTTGCGGTGAAACCCATATAAAAGCCACCACAGGGGAACACATAAAGAAACGCTCATCGGTAAGAGCTCTTACATTGTTGTCGGTGAACCAGTAAAACTGTTGTGTGTTGCTGTGTTGCTCTGAACAGCCACTATCAGTTACAGCTCTGGGTCATTGATCCCCAATGCTGCGATTAGGTTTAGAATTTCACAGATAACAACCATTCCCTTTTGCAGGAAGCCATATATCAGTTATACCGTGATTACGTTTTATCTGAAAGATAAGCTCCATTCTCTATACATGTTGTAAAGATTATTTTCTTTTATTTTCTTTTTTCAATATGGAGTTTTTAGCTAATGTGAGACAAGAGTGTTGTGCTCTGATAAACTTCAGTCACTCTTTACTGCTGTAGTATGAAGGTCAGACTGTCTTGCCCAATTTATTACAATACACTGTTTCTACTATGTACTTTCAGGGCCGCCATCAGGGGGTCACGGGGGGGACAGTCCTCCGCGCCGCACTGATTTAATTTAGCCGGCGAAATTTACACTGGTAGCGCCTCGTGTATACGCCCGCCGTGTGGGCCCCTTTAAGCCCCTGAAGCCCCAATGCGGGTCCCTGAAGCCCTATTGCGGGTCCCTGAAGCCCTATTGCGGGTCCCTGAGGCCCTATTGCGGGTCCCTGAAGCCCCATACGGGTCCTGAAGCCCCAATGTGGGCCCTGAATCCCCAATGTGGGCCCCTGAATCCCCCCCAAGGAAGGGCCCTGATCCCCCAAGGATGGGCCCCTGAATCCCCCCAATGCAGGCCCCTGATCCCCCCAAGGAAGGCCCCAGAACCATCAATGCAGGGCCCATGATCCTCCCAAGGAAGGGCCCCTGAACCATCAATGCAGGGCCCCTGACCCCCCATGCAGGGCCTCTGAACCATCAATGCTAATTATTCGCCCTGCATGGGGGGGATCAGGGGCCCTGCATGGGGGCCCTTTTGCCAAAATGCTTTTATTTACTGTTTCTGTGCTTTTGTCCATGTGACCTGGTGGGGGGGCTTGGTTTCGGGAGGCGTGGTTACAGGGGGCGTGGTTAAGGGAGGCGTGGCGAGGGGGCCCAGAAAATTTTGTTGTATGGGGCCCCGTGATTTCTGATGGTGGCCCTGTGTACTTTATTTACTGTATATGGCTGAAATGACAATAAAATCCACTTGACTTGACTTGCTGGCTGCGATGTGGACATAAACGCACAAATGATTATCCATGTGGAAGTCATTTGTCACACTTGATGAAATTCTCCATTAATGTTTAATAGTTCTGTTCATTACAAGTCTCCCGCTTAGAATTCTTTTTTTAGCACAGGACAGGAAGCCGGTCAGTAATGAACTCCCGGCCACCACATTGGAGAAGGACCTGGGTGCCAAAGTCCCGATGTTGACGCATTTAATAGGAACACCGATTAAGATATTTGTTTCCACTGGACTGTTGTGTCCTGCCGTTTTCCGGGGGAACATTTGTGGACCTTGCAAAAGAAGGCTAGTACATTCCAAGCTATAATTATAAAATGGGCAGTAAACAATCTGTCCTTTATAGCAGAGATAAGGAAATGTGTAAAAGACAGGAACATCCACAAACAATAACCTGATGAGTTTGATGAGAGGAATGAAAATATAACCTGTTGATTGGTACTGCTTATCTTCCGATTATTTACCCAGTAAAGTCTTAGGGCATCGTTTATTCTATGCATGGAACGTTCCTATCCTGCATATTTACATTTTTACATATGAGCAGGATTGTACAAAGTATCTGTGCACGTGAGGGAATGGCCATACTGTTTGCATACGCGTGGCAATGGCTGTATTGTTTGGTTTGAGAAAGACTTGCTCTGTGGACACCAACGTCATAGGGGCTGATTTACAAACATTGGTGCTACATGGGACAAGTGCAGTCCCACAGCAATCAGTTAGGGTGAAGACACATGGAGCTACTAGTAGCTGCTACTTTTCACGGCGGCCAGGACTAGACTGGAATTCAAAATAGGCCCTGGCATTCCTTGTACTCAGAGGCACACACTGCCCCACCAGCCCACTTAGTAGTCACTTTCTATGGCATCTTATAGCAGCCCCTCTGGCATTTGCCAGAACCCACAGATTGCCAGTCCGGGCCAACTAATCTCCCCAAAATGCCTACCCACCAGAAATCACCAGTGGGATGGCATGCGTGTCGCTTCATTTTCCGAAATCGCTTGAAGTTGCCTCACAAGGAAACTTCCGGCAGAAGTGATGCTAATGCCATCTCAACGCCGGTGGAAATTCATTTTGGGGAGATTAGTTGCTCGCAGTAGTGAAGATTTATTGCTTGGTAACTAATCTCCCCATGTTTCACCACCCTTAGAGGTTTACCTTCAGTTTGCTACTGGTGGTAGACTGATAAAAAACAATTTCTGATGTGAGTGACTGTATTTAGCAGCTATGTATATGGATAGGGGAGATGTAAAAGGGGTGGATCAGGCAGGGAGTTGGTTAGTAGAGTGGGCTAGAGAGGGTCTGAAGGCATGGAGTCTGATCTAGGAGAGGGGATTGAGGGAGGGCAGCACATACAAGTGGACAGGAAATTACTTATTTACTAGCAAAGTACATTGGCGTTAAATTTGGAATAATAGCACGAATAACCGAAGTCAAAGGATTTACCGCATTTCCTTTGTTCGAACGATCGAAGGAAAAATCGTTCGATCGAACGATTCGAACGATTTTCCTTCGATCGAAAAATGCTAGGAAAGCCTATGGGGACTTTCCCTATAGGCTAACATTGGTGCTCGGTAGGTTTTAGGTGGTGAAGTAGGTGGTCAAAGTTTTTTAAAGAGACAGTACTTCGACTATCGAATGGTCGAATGGTCGAATAGTCTAACGATTTTTAGTTTGAATCGAAGGTCGAAGTAGCCAATTCGATGGTCAAAGTAGCCAAAAAAATACTTCAGTATTTTTTATTCTAATCCTTCACACGAGCTAAGTAAATGTGCCCCTATATGTACAGTACATAAATGAGCCCTATTTTTAGATTGAAAGCTTTTTTTAACAGGTTATTTGTGGTTTTTGTATGTTGTACTGCATACACCAATTCATTGTACAATGCTGCAGAATATTTTGTTTTATAAATACATATTATTAATAATAATAATAATAATAATTATCAGGATTATTATTTTTTTATATAAACACCCAAGGGCAAGTGTCAAGTATAAACGTACATAGTATCTCACAGTTAAAAACCACTACCATACTGTGTGTGTAAATTAACTGGGAGAACAACAAAGATTTTTATTGCACCTGAGGAAGGGGTTGACCGAAAGCTTGTGCCAACTCTGCTGGAATAAATGTTCTAAAAGGCAAAGCCAAGTGTCTGGTGTGCTTCCTCCCTATGGGAATTCATGTATGAGAAATTGGCTTGGAAGCAGCCTGAGGAGTTGAATGCACCCTATGGAAAGAAAGTAAGTGGTGTGCCGAAGAAAAATGTGTTTTGGTAGAACAGCAAAGGAGCCAGTGGATCAATGATGAAGCTCTGGAATTTGTCCTGTGATTAAACTGATGTACTTATCAGCGGATATTAGCTGTGTGCTCAATCAAACGTCACAGTAAACAGAGACACCCAAAGCGATTCCAAGGGCACAAGGAGAAAATATTTATAACTGTTTCCATATCTGTGACTCTCCATGTTTATGATTGAAAGACCTAAGTTCCACCTATTTGCAGCCAACAAGTACTGACAAATGCTGCTTCTGGTGACATTTCAACCTCTGCAGAGCACGTCTCTCCTGCAAGTTCCTTCTCTTTACGAAAAGGAGCAACTGTTGACCAGTCCCTCAAAAAGAAAAAAAAGCTAGCATAGAGAAACACAATCAGAAATTGATCTATATAGCTCTCGGACTGACATGCTCAGCTTTTAGAGACATAACCTGTACTTCTGCCATACAATCTAGAATAAGGAATTCTAGAGCAACTGGACTTGCTAAATAATCATTGAAGACATTTCAGTACTCATCCAAGCAGCTTTTATATGCCAGGGACTTCCCATACCAGTCAGTTGAACTGAAGAAGCTACTTGGATGAGTAGTGAAATGTCTTCAATGATTATTCAGCAAGTCCAGTTGCTCTAGAATTCCTTATACTAGATATAGCAGGACTTGGATAAATGAGAATCTTCATAGTCAGCCATACAACGTCTTACTTATGAAGGAGGTCCAGACCCTAAAGGAAATCTGATCCTGTTTGTGAAATTTATAGAGGTGACTTACAGACGTGTCAAAAAAGGATTCACAAGCACACCTGGGCCTCTATTCTACGACTTTGACTGGTGCACAGGCCCCTGGGGAGATGGCATTCAGCTTCCATTCATATCATTATCCAGGGCTTACAAAGGCTAAAAATGGAAAAGTAATTAAGTGGTTTCTTCAGATCCCCCCTCCCCAAATGCAGATCTAATACATGAAATATGCCTGTAGTGTAACTTTCCCCTCTAATCGCATTTGGTTTTGATCCCAAAAAGTAATAACATGTGACACGACCTGCTTAAATGGAGAAAGTTTACCGCAGTTACTTTAAAAGAAAGTCTCTTGCTTATCTTAGTCAACATCAACATCTTACCTGCTGAAATATTATTATCAAAACTGCAATTAGAGTCAGGTATCAGCACGTATTATTGTTATATACATTACTGCCTCCATAGAAACCAACATTAGCAAACCATATAGAATGCATTGTTCCCATACTATAGATGGGCTTGATGTAGAAGCAGCAACTCCTTGTACGGGAACAAGAAGTCTGTTTGTTTGAGCGTCACCAGATCTGCCGGCCTGTCTTACAATGCAAGGAACACAGCTTGAGAGGGAAATAGCACATGAGTGCAAATGTACTAGTGTGTAACATGGAAAAGGTTGGGGCCATGATGGGAATGCAATGATAAAACTGCTTCAGTTTTAAAGCTATGACCATAAAAAAAAGTATTTTTCCAAAGCAGTTTGAAAGCATAGCTGCTACGAAAAAAGTTTGTGGGCGATTCTAGAGAATAGATGGCACCTGATTTTACTCTCTTACATTACCCAGGAGCAATGCCAATGCATAGATTTTATTATATTCCAGTTTTGCATTCTAGCTCTTTCTGATTGATCTTGCTGTGTCCTAATCTCTAACATTTCATGTTAATCTGGGCAAGTGTGAGACAGTGTACATTAATACGGCAATACTGCAGTAAGACATCACATTAGCAGAAAACTCAGCAGTGGCACTCTATGGGGCAAATTCACTAACCTGCGGAGTTGCGCTAGCGCAGGCTTCGCCACACTTCGCCAGGCGCCGCTAATTCACTAAAATCCGAAGTTGCGCTCAGGGAGGCGAAAGGTAGCGAAGTTGAGCTAGCGTTAATTCATCAAGGAAAGCGCAGTTCCGCTAGCGATGCCTAATTTGCATACGACACCAAGTTAAAGTACAATGGTCGTATATGTAGCAGCAAATACATTACACTACACAAGCCTGGGAAATCTTCATAACATAAAATAGAGGTGTTATATTGCCCTGTACATGTGCCCACTGTATAGTTTATGTGCAAGGCTGCTGGTGCTTTTCTAATGAAAGTGCAGTGCACAACCATGAACAATTGTCCTGTGGGGTCTAGTAGTGTATAGTAAAGATTAGCCAGGCGACTAATCTCATTTGAATTTTTAAAAAAAACTACTTTGAAGTATTCCCTAGTCTAATTGGACAGTTTTGGCCATAAAGAAACTTGAAAATTCTAATTTTCATTTCGACCCTTGATGAATCTGCCCCTTAAAGGGATACTGTCATGGGAAAAAACATTTTTTTCAAAACGCATCAGTTAATAGTGCTACTCCAGCAGAATTCTGCACTGAAATCCATTTCTCAAAAGAGCAAACAGATTTTTTTATATTCAATTTTGAAATCTGACATGGGGCTAGACATTTTGTCAATTTCCCAGCTGCCCCTGGTCATGTGACGTGTGTCTGCACTTTAGGAGAGAAATGCTTTCTGGCAGGCTGCTGTTTTTCCTTCTCAATGTAACTGAATGTGTCTCAGTGAGACATGGGTTTTTACTATTGAGTGTTGTTCTTAGATCTACCAGGCAGCTGTTATCTTGTGTTAGGGAGCTGTTATCTGGTTACCTTCCCATTGTTCTTTTCTTTGGCTGCCGGGGGGGGAAAGGGAGGGGTGATATTACTCCAACTTGCAGTATAACAGTAAAGAGTGGTTGAAGTTTATCAGAGCACAAGTCACATGACTTGGGGCAGCTCGGAAATTGACAATATGTCTAGCCCCATGTCAGATTTCAAAACTGAATATAAAATCTGTTTGCTCTTTTGAGAATTGGATTTCAGTGCAGAATTCTACTGGAGCAGCACTATTAACTGATTCATTTTGAAAAAAATGTTTTTCCCCATGACAGTATCCCTTTAATGTAGTTGTAGAATTTTGAAATGCATTTTTACTATGATTAAGTGCAATGCATATTTAAAAAAGTCAATCTACCCCTTTTCATGCGGCCCCCTTTGTTGCCGGTCCACATGTTGCCAATAATACACAGAGGGACATTAATAAACAAGAAACCCAGTAAACTGCTGTGCCAGAGCTGTAGATTTTATGTTACAAGGCACATAAAGAGTTAGAAGTTAACCCCTATTTATCTTTTTATATAATAGTAAGGTTTGGAAAGTCCTTCTGCCTAAATCTCTGTTCCACTGGCCTACTATATAATAGATGACACATGCCTAGTAACCTGCTAAGCTCACAGAGACAGCCAGAAACAAACAAACAAACAAGACGGCAGGTGAAAAGTGTTACTGGGCTAGTACTGTGTAACACTGGGTACTAATTATTAGCCAGAGTATCCTCTTCAGCCGGATCCAGAGGCTGAAACACAGCCAAGTGTTATGTCATGTGCAGAATGTGATCATCCTAATATCCTGACCCCCCACTGCACACACAGTGCAAGGCAGGATGGCAGATACTAAAAAAAAGCTAAATACACATTGGCTATTAAAAGTCCTAAAAGATGTTTCAGACCATGGGAAAGATCAGGATTTTCCAAGCAATACACTCTTCTTTCCCTTGACATAATAGGCATGACTCATATTTTATGGTTTCCTGATTCATCCATAATAATATTATGACAAGAATACATATACAACGTGGTTCCCTTCATGTAGTAAATAAAACCATTAGGCAATAAATAAATTATGCTGAGAAATTTCCCTGAATGGATTAGATTTCAACAACCAACACACAGAGTTCTTGTGGTAGGCTGTATACCTAAAACAGGTATGGGATCCATTATCCAGAATGCTTGGGACATTGGCCTTTATAGATAATGAGTCTTTCTCTGAAATTGACAAATGTTTGGCCGAGCTATTGCTTTGCTGCTTTCTGTTCTTTTTGTTTATTCAAAAATGCCAATAAAAACAATTGGAAAAGAAAAGATAATGAGTCTTTCTCTAACTTAGATTTCTATATATATTAAGATTGTATAAAAAAAGAATAGGATTGTTTTGCCACTAGTGTGGATTTATTCTACCTTAGTTAAAATGAAGTGTTTTATTTTTGCAGAGAAAAAGGAAATGCTTCTTAAAATTGAAAATTATTTGCTTAAAATTTTGGCAGATGGCCTTCCTATAATTAGGGGTTTTCTTGATAAACGGATAACAGAGAAGATATTTTATACCTGTATTGAGTTTGGCAGTAAAGTTACTTGATTTTTCTGGTGCCCCGCTCCATATAACGTTACCAAGACCCCCTCTCCCTCCAATGCGCATTAAAGGAGAACTAAAGCCTAACGGAAGACATAGGCTAGAAATGTTGTACATTATGTTTTGGGGTTCTGTACCAGCCCAAGGCAACCACAGCCATTTGGCAGGGAAGATCTGTGTCTTCATCTTCTTTTCTGCTGATTCACTGCACATGCTCTGTGCTGCTGTCACTTACTGAGCTTAGGGACCCACTCACAATATACAGTACACATAGAATAGAAATGTCACAATATAAGGCTGATTAGTAATTATACAGATAATTACTACATGGCACCACAGAAACCAATGCAATTAGTATCAGAATATAATAATCAGCCCTGTAGCATCAGTTTATATTACAGGCCAATCTCATTTTCTGCTGGATAATTAGTGACGACCCCTAAGCTTAGCTTCTCAACAGCTGCTCAGAGCCCACTGAGCATGTGAGTGTCGCAGACACTTTCCAAGATGGTGACCCCCTGTGACAAGTCTGAAGTCCTGGATCATTGCTGCTATTGACAAGCTGAAACTTTGGCTGGTGCTATAAGTTCAGTATATATAAAATATGGCATTTTTAGCCACATTCATTTTTAGGGTTTAGTTTAAAGAATAAATCAGACAACATTGGAATAGGCAACAAGGGAGGGTATGCGAATCCTTACCAGGCCCCCAGGCCCTCTGGACTTTGCTGCAGTCCCAGGGTCTGCTGATAGGTAGTTATATCACTGGTTGCAGATAACCAGTAGGTTTGCAGAGATGTTCATGAACTGCAATACATTAGGCACTGTGAGCTGAGAGTCAGGCTGATTATATGTGGCCACGCACTGCCAAAACAGAAAAACCTTAGTCCCGCTCCAGAGTCCTTCTTGCTGAAGTGGACCCCCAGTACAGTACAGAACCACTATTTGCAGTATTTGCTTGGAAAATGAGTAGTACTTTGGGGTTGGTGGCTGCCATCTCTGGACCTTGATGTCATTTTCCCAGCTCTCTAGTAACCAGGAGCATGTGCAATTGCAGTTGATACATTCCTAAATCCTGACTATTGCTTATGCCTAAGGTAGTGGCTTCTATTTGGGACTCGCCCAACCTTTAAGGTAACTTTACAACAATTGGTCTTCATTATTTAATTTATATAGTTTTTGAATTATTTCCCTTTTTCTTCACTTTCCTGCTTTCAAATGGGGGTCGCTGACCCCATCTAAGAAACAAATGCTCTGTATACAAATGTATTGTTATTGCTACTTTTTATTACTCATCTTTGTATTCAGTCCCTCTCCTATTCATATCCCAGACTCTTATTCAAATCCATGCATGGTTGCTAGGGTAATCTGGACCCTGGCAACCAGATTGCTGAAATGGCAAACTGGAGATCGGCTGAATAAAACGCTAAACAATTCAAAAACCACAAATGAAAACCAATTGCACTTTTTTTTAGAATATCACTCTCTAAATCCTAGTACCAGTTAATTCAAAAGTGAACAACCCCTTTAAGATAAGTGGCATTTTTATCAAGAATAAAATTAACTCTTTAATGCACAGTAAGGTGAATGCTAGCAACCTCCACAAGTATTCAATAAGTTGTTTGTTGAAGTGATGAGCCGTGAGCCGAAGTTTAGAACAATGTGTCTTTCGAGGACAAATCACACAGCATGTAAGTCTATGTAAATGAAAGAAAGTTTTGTAGTATTGTTCATCTGGAGTAGCAACATTTTTTAACAGGCTTCCAGGTAAGTGAAGCTGAGATTAGGATCATTTTCCGTTTGTGTTTTATGTTTAAATCCCACACATAAGAACAACCATTAAGTGTCTGCTTTGTCTTTCTATCTTGAATTAAGAGAGTTGCTTTTTAATGTCATCAGAGTCTAACCTAAGCACACCTTTGTTACCTTGATTTAGTGGGTTTCAGACACAATGAACACATTTGCACACTGCAACAAACCTTTTATTGTGTCTGCTAGGGTGACCACACGACTGCTGCAGTAATATGCCCAAGTGCCACCTATAGCAATGAATATATATATATATATATATATATATATATATATATATATATATATATATATATGTGTGTGTGTGTGTTTTTATAACATTTTGCACATCACCTTCACTTTGTTTTTATTGTTTTCACAGATTTGGAGGTGTGTTATGCCCATTGTTGTTTTTTGGCTTTCCTTTTTCTCTGTAATAATAAAACAGTACATTGTACTTGATCCAAGCTAAGATATAATTAATCCTTATTGGAAGCAAATCCAGCCTATTGGGTTTATTTAATGTTTACATAATTTTCTAGTAGACGTAAGGGATGAAGATCCAAATTCTCGAGCATTCTGGATAACAGGTCCCATACCTGTATCTGTTTATTTGAGCTGCAGACTGATTCGTGGGATATGGAAGACTATGGGTCAATCTAAATTTCAATTACTGGAACTTTCAAAGATCGCTTTTCATTACAGTCAGTGAAATGTTCCCGAATGTCCCCATTTTCAGTTTCTGAATAGAACCTGAACCCCCAAAGTAATGAAAACCCCTGCCCCCTATAGTCCCCCCTCCCTGTTCTCCCCCACACAGGTGTTAATACCTGTAAAAGTCTTTAATTTCCCATCGATGCAGAGTAAGTGGCGTAGTGGTGCATGAGGAGTTGTAGCAAATTTCCGGTTCAGAACAACTGTGCATGCGCCGACAGCCTCGGAAATTGCCAAATGGACCTGAAGATTCCTGAAGCGATGAAGATGGCGCCCGTGAGCTCCCCTGACTCTGCATCGAGGGGTAATTAAAGGACCAGTAACATGAAAATCTTTTTGAAAAAATTTGTTTCTATTTAATAAAAAAAAAACACTTTTAACTTTAAATTCGCAAAGTTTTTATTAAGGAATAACTTACCGATTCTCCCCATGCGATCCTCTTCAGATACAGCGACAGGGTGACGATCTATCATGAAGCGCTCAATTTCTCCTCCCTGCCTACTATCGGAGATATCCAGGGAGGAGAAAGCGAGCGCTGCACGATGGATCGTCACCCTGTTGCCGTTTCTGAAGAGGAGCGCATGCAGAGAATCGGTAAGTTATTTCTTAATAAAGACTTTGTGAATTTAAAGTTAAAAGTGTCTTGGTGGTTTTTTTTACCGTTAAATACAAAGAATTTTTTTTTTGTTACTGGTCCTTTAAAAACTTAGGGGCATTTATAGGTATTAATACTTGTTCGGAGGAAACAGTGAGGGGGGACTATGGAAGGTAGGCGGTAGGGGTTTTCATTAGTTTGAGGGTTTAGTTCTCCTTTAATACAGATCATAAGCATATAAAGGCATAACAACTACTGCTAAGCAGTGATTTGAAATGTGATTGAAATTGTTGTTAATAAGTTTTACTTATTTTAAATTGTCTCCAAGACACTAAGGCCTAGTTTGGTCCCTAGGGGGACAAATTAGAAATATTTACCAGCATAAAAACATTTTTGCAGAGATTCCTAGAAATGTGTACCACCAATGTACACACACTTAGAAAACAGGATGTGAACCGCAGTGTTATTTACAATATACTGTTATACAATATAAAATACATTGTTTTGCCAGTCCCAATTATGTTCATTTTGACTCCATAACACTTTCCCCCAAACAATTAGCTCTAATTTTAATGCCATTAATTGCCTGTATAGACCGGGCCCAAATGTGAATATACATTTTGTCATATGATGGCATGAAATCCAGCAATCAGTTTTAGATGCAGCGAAATCCCAGAACTTTTTCCAGGATTTAGTCTTATACAGTTCAACCCAACCATATCCTTATAATCATGTGATTCTGAAGCTCTGAATAACTGAATGTGATATTTAAAAATATATAAATACGCAAATTAAAGGATGTAGTCAGCTAAACATTTTTGAAGAGGATTTGATATACAGTATGTACAAATGCAGAAAGTTTGAACTTGGTGCATTCCTAATACTTGTGTGTGTGATGCCAAATCCAGTATCAGAAATGTGTACAGGTATGGGAACTGTTATACAGAATGCGTTGGACCTGGGGTTTTCTGGATAAGGGATCTTTCTGTAATTTGGATCTCATACCTTTAGTCTTCTAAAAAATAATTCATCATTCATCATTTAAACCCAATAAGATTGTTTTGCCTCCAATAAGGATTAATTATATCTTATTTGGGATCAAGGACAAGGTATTGTTTTATTATTACAGAGAAAAAGGAAATAATTGAAAACAAAATTAATTATTTGATTAAAATGGAGTCTATGGGCTCCTAAATTTGGAGCTTTCTGCATAAAAGCTTTCTCGATAAGGGATCCCATACCTGTATATATTCTTAAATATTTGAGATTCCTTTAAAATGAAGTTATATTTCTGCACTGCCAACCCAAGGTGCCTTTTACAAAGACATTTTATATCATTTAAAATTAATTTTAAAGTGTAATCATAATTGCAAACAATGCCAGTGAAAATATTGATCGTGTGCTGTACTTTTCAGCTTTCCTAACTTGGTTGATTTTCCTGAAGTGATTATTCAATGAAGCAAGTCACACGTTAGCCTTAGTAAAGCTAGGCATACATGGATCCAGTATTAGCATGAGAAAATGGCGGGTCTCTGGACCAGGTTAATAGCCTATTGGTTTCCCTATTGTTATAGGCTCCCATGTGATTAGGTCAGGTAAAGGAGAATAATGCACAAAGGTTTTCCAGTGCAGATTTATAGATTAGACAAGCAATGTTTACTTTACTGAACATTGGGAGATAAGGCTTTTACTTTACCAGTAGTTAATTTAACTCCTGGTCCTTACTCCCCTTATTCCAAGTATGCCCATTCACTCTCCCAATTTAATAACATCTACAGCAGGATTCCCCAACCTTTTGAACCCATGAGCAACATTCAGAAGTAAAAGGAGTTGGGGAGCAACACATGCATGAAAAATGTTCCTGGGCTGCCAAATAAGTGCTTAGATGGGCCATTTGGTAGCCCCTATGTGGATTGTCAACCTACATTGAGGCTCTGTTTGGCAGTACATCTGTTTTTATGCAACCAAAATTTGCCTCCAGGATTATTATTCAAAAATAAGCCCCTGCTTTGAGGCCACTGGGAGCAACATCCAATGGGTTGGAGAGCAACATGTTGCTCATGAGCTACTGATCTACTGGTTGGGGATCACTGCTCTACAGCTTGAAATACACGGCTAAATCTGCTTCATTGGCAACGTCACAGAACACACGGATTTTTGCCTGATTTGGCCACCTTGTGCTGGGCTAAAATGGTCCAGCATAAACAATCCCCCTCCAATGATTGCATCATACTGCAGGACGCTGGAGATCCGTGAGAAGAGAGCCAATTCATAGCACTGATGCAGCCCCATTTCAATAGGATTTTCTACCCTCTCCGGTGGCTGATTTTCAGGCAGATTTTAGTTTCATAAGGGCCCATCCATTCATCAATAAGATTGTCTGGAGGGACTGTCATGGTATGTGCTATGAATGAATGTTTAACAATTGTCAGTGTCGGACTGGCCCACCGGGATACCAGGAAAATTCCCGGTGGGCCCAGGTGTCAGGCCTCTTGCTTCTAACCATTTGGCCTATTTCATGGTCATTCCCTATTTCTTTATGGGAACAAAGAGGCTAAATAATAGAAGTATAGAGTATAGTATGTAGAGAAGAGAGACTAGTAGAATAGAGGTTGAGTGAGGAGAGGTGGTATAATAGTTTGGAAAGTGGACCCTCAACCTAAGGTTTTCTGGTGGGCCCCTGGTATCCCAGTCCGACACTGACAATTGTGGGATATTTTAGTATATTTTAGTATACTTATCTCAGATGTCCAACACAAGGCCCTTCGGCCCAGAGCTACAGCTCATATTTGGAAACAGGCAATCCAAGAGATATAAGGAGCTGTCGGCCTACAACAACAGAAGTGGGTCATCTTAGATCTCCTGTAATTACTCTACCCCAGGCCCAGACTGGAAATCTGTGGGTTCTGTCCAAGCCCGGACTGGCAATCTGTGGGTTCTGGCAAATGCCAGAGGGGCTGCAATAAGGTGCCATAGAAAGTCAGTATTTAGTGGGCTGATTGGGCCTCTGTGTACCTGAAATGGCAGGACCTATTTTGATTCTCAGTCCGGACCTGGTTCTGTCAAAGGGCAGAGGCCAGAGGGGCTACTGTAAGATGCCATAGACAGTGGCTATTTAGTGGGCAGGTGGGTGGGGACTGTTAGTGTACTTGAAATGCCAGGGCCTGTTTTGAATGCCAGTCCAGGGCTGCTCTATCCAGAGGTATGGTTGCCACCTGACCAGTATTCCTATAGAAGAAACAGACCCTGCAGGGGGCCCCATGAGGCCCAAATAATGAGCAATTTCAATATATATTGGATCTCTGGATCAGGGCCACCATCAGGGGGGGACAGGGGAGACAAGTGTCCCGGGCCTGAAAGGGGCCCCAGCAGTGCTGGATTTTTGAAAGAGCCGGGCCTCGCTTACGAGTGCCTGAGCCATGTGGCCATTTCGCAGGTGGCTGCATGTGGAAGTGCCGAAAATCTGAACAGCCGAAGCAGCGAAAAGACCCGAAGTCATGAAAACAGCCGAAGCCGAAGTCCCAAAGCGGCGAAAAGACCCGAAGTCAAGAAAACAGCCGAAATTAAAGTCCTGAAGTGGCGAAAAGACCCGAAGTCACGAAAACAACCGAAATTAAAGTCCTGAAGCGTTGAAAAGACCCAAAGTCACGAAAGGAGGCGAAGTTGAAGTCCTGAAGCCTTGAGTTCAATTAGTGTGTTTTTTTTTAATCCCCTGGCCACCAATGTATTATTTTAATATTCTATAGACCCCTGCCACCAATGTTTTTTTTTTAAAAAAAAAAAATTTGGGGCCAATTTTTTTTGTAAGGGGGGGGCCTGGCACCAATTTTTTTAAAACTTTTAAGGGGGGCCCTGACCATCAATAGCTTTTTATAACTTGTGTGTTGGGGGTTACTTTTTTAGCGCTGATGTCTGTGTCGTCTTTTAACTGTGATGTGGAGTGGGTGGGATATCGGGTGGGTTAAAGAGATATACACCGCGCTTATGAATGACAGGGGTTAAAAGCTGCACCGTTGATAAAGTGGATCCACAGGTCCACCGGTATATGACAGAAAATGGAGCAGGAAACAGTGCGCTATTGGAATGTTTCACTTAAGTACCTAAATATAGAAAGAGAAGAGATCCCGATAGTGTATTAACCTTAAATTAAGGATAACTTTCGCTACACATTCTACTCACATATAGTGGTCAGGTTTTATTCATTGAAGGTTCTAGCTGCTTTATCCTTGGTTTCGTCCGTCGGATTTCGGTAGCGTTGCCTAACGGGAAAAGACCAAAGATAGTGCAGAATCGTTGGCACGTGAGTGAAGGAGGGTGAGGGTTCTGCTTACCGGAATGGTTTTCTAACCGAGCGTATAAGGGCCGAAATGTTGTAATTTGGTGCGGCTTCCCTCTCCTATCGCTATACTGGTCGGGCAGTGAACGATCCACCAGTTCTTGAGGGCTCCTGTTGCCTTGCGTTTCTTTGCCCCCGGTGTAGCGCCTCTGCTGCCCCAGCCTGAGACTCTGCGCCTATAACACAGGCAACACGAACGTAGTGTGTACGCAGATCATAACTTGCCATTGAGAAGCAGAGAATGGTCATCTGAAATTCGCACAAACTGGAACAGGGAGCAGCATTGGGGGTAGGACCTGGACAGATCAAACGCTGAGTTTTTCAGCGTTCACCACGAGGAAAAGAGCCGCACTTCCGGTGTACAGCAGAAATTCCAGCGACTGTCTGCAACAGGAGCCCTAAAGAACTGGTGGATCGTTCACTGCCCGACCAGTATAGCGATAGGAGAGGGAAGCCGCACCAAATTACAACATTTCGGCCCTTATACGCTCGGTTAGAAAACCATTCCGGTAAGCAGAACCCTCACCCTCCTTCACTCACGTGCCAACGATTCTGCACTATCTTTGGTCTTTTCCCGTTAGGCAACGCTACCGAAATCCGACGGACGAAACCAAGGATAAAGCAGCTAGAACCTTCAATGAATAAAACCTGACCACTATATGTGAGTAGAATGTGTAGCGAAAGTTATCCTTAATTTAAGGTTAATACACTATCGGGATCTCTTCTCTTTCTATATTTAGGTACTTAAGTGAAACATTCCAATAGCGCACTGTTTCCTGCTCCATTTTCTGGGATATCGGGTGGGGCTTGGGCAAAATTTTGTTGTACGGGGCCCTGTGATTTCTAATGGCGGCCCTGCTATGCATATTTTCGGGGCCCTAATATGAATTGGCTGTGGGGCCCAGTAACATGTAGTTACACCACTGGTTCTACCGCCAGAGATCAGAATGACAACACCCAGACTCTAGTCATACTCTAAATCACTTGACTCGTTTAGCTGATCCTTGGGCATTTTGGACAGAACAATATTCACACACTCAGATGAGCCCCTGGGATCTCTCATGTCATTGCGGAACTCCTTTGTTACTCCTAATATTGCCCTACTGCCTCTTGCGTCCGACCCTCTTGCTATTTGACCTTCTCCCCACTACGTCACTCGGGCCTCCCCGCTTCTTCCCTTCTCTTTGACGTCACCCCTCCCTTCGCATTCACCACTGTCCCCTCCCTATCAGCAGCCAATCAGCTTCCAGAACGAGGATCTGCTTGTCATGCGGCTCTCTGTGCTTCCCCAGCAACTAAGCGCCAGAGACTCGCACCCCTCCCTCCTGCATTGCGTCCGTCATTAAAAGAACCCCGTGTAGCCAAATCCTGCAGCCGTCAAACATCCTCGCGTGTTAAAACTCAGCAAGGCGCTGGGCTGTCGTGCTGACTGAGCGCATCTTCCCATCCGGAGCGAGTGACCAGGTACCAGGACGCGGGGTTAATGAATGAATGGAACGGGCGGTAGGGGGCGATAGTCGTGGTTACTGCTCTTACTAACCCCGCCCCTCCTTTCCATATAAGTGCGCACGAGGTTGGCATTGCCAGAATGGCGACGTGAAGTGGCAGTAACCGGCTTTTTACCGTCATAGATCTGCAGCGTGACAGCGGCTGGCATTTTGTGGTAAGTTTGAAATATGACATTCGGCTTAGGGATACAGCAAGGTGAATGAATGCAATCGTTTCAGTAGGAAGTTCGTGCCGGGGTGATAAACCTCTTGTTCCGGTTTCTGACTGACACTACCGGGGCACCGCATGTGTTGGACTAGATAGGGGGGTTTGGGCTGCTCGGAAGTTACAGTGAGTATTGTAGAAACGCTGTCCAGTCGTTCCCAAGGGACTGCCCACCCCCGAGTAACTCCATTGCCTGATGCCGCTCACTAGGGACCCCCTCGCTTCCCAGTCACATGATGGCAGGACCCAGGGTAATGCTCTGCTGTCTGGCTGACCCGCACTCTTCCTGCTCAAGAGTTTACATTTAGGAAGTTTTACCTGGTGCCTCCCCCATGCCCCAGGTTTAAGGACAGACAATCTAGGGGACTTAACCCTGTCTCACTGCTTCATCTCTTGGGGGGACACAGTAAAGACATTATTCTAACCCAGAGCCCGATTTCCATCTTTTATTTATTTTTTTATCATTTTCCCAATATTCTAAGTTTATAGTTTTTAAAGCAGCTCAGTGATCCAGGCGCAGATTCTGAACTGTTACAATTCAATTTTCTACATTTAGTTGATACATTTCTCAGCAGCATCTCTGGAGTATTAGCAACTATTGTATCAATTCTAACAGCTGCCTTTAATGAAACTCAGGCATTCTGCTCAGCAGGGACAAAGATAACAAATGTATCAACTAAATGTATCCACTTAAAATAGTTAGTCGGTGACCCCTCCCAGAGCTGCTTTAGGGTCAGGGCACACGGGATTGACCCAGCGACAAATCTCCCCGAGCTGCCTTCCCGCCGGCTAAAATGTAAATTGCCGGCGTGATGGCGCTCGGCATGATTCGTTTTCCGAAGTTGCCTCACGAGGAAACTTCTGGCGATTTCGGAAAACGAATTGCACCAAGTAGCATTCCTCCGGTGGTTTACATTTTAACCGGCGGGAAGGCAAGGGAAGCAGTTCGGGGAGATTATTCGCCCTAAAGAAGAGGAGGTTAATCTTCCTCAATCTGCCTGTTGCCCTGACCCTTAAGGTGGCCATACACGTGCAGATAAAGCTGCCGATATCGGTCGTTTGGACCAATTTGACAGCTTATCTGCCCGTGTATGGAGGCTTCCGATGGGTCTTCCCGATCGATATTTGGCCACAATATCGATCAGGAAGGTTTGATTTTTAACCTACTGACCAGCTTAAGAAGGTGAAAAATGAAAGTTACACATCCTTAGAAAAACGACCACAAATCGAGAATAGAAAGTAATTGGGGGGAAAAGTGTTTTTTTTTTGTTTTTTTCTAAATCCAAGTGAACTGAAAAAAGTGTTTGGAGGAGAACAAACTCCTGGAATGACATGGATTGTAAGAGAACATTGATTATTGATCACGTGACACTTTTGGTATGTTCTTAAGTGGCTCCTGAATGTCCTACCGTTGTTCTTTATATTCTGGATGTGGTTTGCTGTTTGATTAATAATCTGTTTTATGGGGGGCCTTTATGGATATGGACCTGTCAGGAGATATCAATGGTTCTCTTAAATTGTGGGGGGGGGGTCCCAAACTGTGACCCTCTGCCATATTTAAACTATAGCTTCTGGTCTCCCTAGACAAGCGGATACTGGGGGGCTGTAGCTCATTAACAGCTGGAGGGTCACAACCTGAATTTCTCTGATTCAGAGCAGTTTGCATAACCTCAGAATGTAATTGGAGCAGCCCCAGCAGCCTGGACCCTGATACCAGCTGTTAGATTACTCACTTGCAGTCTTGACTCATCCTCCGATTGTGTGAATTCCTGTATAAACCGTACTGGGATGGGCAGTGGTTTTGTAAAGGAAACACTGAGCTTTCAGTTGAGTCACGAGGAAAGTGAATTTTGCTGTCCGATTTTGTCTTATCATCTACATCCATAAATAGCATTTAGACAACATATTTGTTGACAGTATCTTGAGATCTACTGATCCCCGGCTAAAGGTCTACAGGTAGATCCCGATCTACCTTTTGGATGCCCCATGTCAAGTTAATGTGATGAATCCACTGCACTCCTGCAATTCACATTACTGCACTGGTGATGTTGGCCCGGCTAGGTCCCTTAGCAACAGCAAGATTTTCATGGTTCCACACGCACACAATTTTCTGCAATTTGGGAGCTTACCCCTTTTATTGTATAAATGTTTCGGTGGTACACCCTTGTACAATAATCCTGATAAAAGGGAGGGTGTACCCGCCCGGAAACATTGATACTGTTGGTGATGCACAATTTTCTGCAGTTGTGGAGCTTACACTTTTTATTGTGTGTGCAGATCCGTGAAAATCTTCGACCCCTGATCAGAGCCATTAACAATTGAACCCTAATGGATGTCTGTGCTGTGTGGCCTACATCACTTAGTTCTATTTTTACATTCTTTCAAAGGAGGCTCTTGCTTTCCCTTAAGAAATAAGTTAAGTGTGTGTTTACACAGGCCAGAGCCAATACACTGCGTCCTATGTATCTGCTTTCTGCTTGCAAAGTTTCCAATGTGAAAGAAACCAAAGAAATGCTGAGGATAATGTGTTCTGTGTGCAGTCAGCATATCCAGTTCAGGCTTGATGTGCAGGACACACCAGCAGCTAGCTGTGCAGCGTAATATCTGGCCTGTAAGATGAACACGTGCTCTAACCCCTCAGCCTGCCTTAAGCCTAATATGCACCTACCCCCTGGCTTCTCATGAGCAAATGCGAAAATAGGGGGACGGGTGTGTGGAATGTTGGCTTAATACACCCACATGTATAATTTTGTCTGCAAGATTTCATACTGCTTCAGATTACAGTATTGTATTTAGGGATGTGCCGAATACAGGATTTGGTTTGGGATTCGGGCTTTTTCAACAGGATTCAGATTCGGCCGAATCCTTCTGCCTGGCCGAACCGAATCCTAATTTGCATATGCAAATTAGGGTCAGGGAGGGAAATCGCATGACTTGTCACAAAACAAGCAAGTAAAGAATGTTTCCCCTTGCCACCCATAATTTGCATATGCAAATTAGGATTCGGTTCTTGACTTGCCAGCTAGCAACCACCTAGCCTTTCTATTGGAGCTGGTGGTCATTTGCTGGGAAAGTTTACCTTGCTTACTGGATCTTGCATTGCTATGGATCTTTTTAAAAAAGGGTTTTCAGCTGTGCTTAAAGGAACAGTAACACCAAAAAATTTAAGTGTTTTAAAGTAATGAAAATATCATGTGCTGGTGCCCTGCACTGGTAAAACTGACCTTTTTGTTTCAGAAAAACTCCTATAGTTCATATAAACAAGTTGCTGTGGAGCAATGGCAGAAATTGAAAAACCGATATATGGCACAGGTTAACTAATGGATAACAGATAACACCATTAGACAGACAGACAGCTTATTTGCCATCTGCTGTGTAAGCCGAGCTTTTTCTCATTTGAATGGCTGCCTCCATTGCTGCACAGCAGCTTATTTATATAAACAATAGTAGTGTTTCTGAAGCAAACACAGCAGTTTTAACAGTGCAGGGCAGCGCTGCATTATACTTTCATTACTTTAAAACACTTTTTTATTTTTTTGACATTACTGTTCCTTTAAAGGAACAGTAACGCCCAAAAAAATGATAGTGTTTTAAAGTAATGAAAATATCATGCACTGGTAAAACGGATGTGTTTGCTTCAGAAACACTACTATAGTTCACAAATCTGCTGTGTAGCAATGGCGGATATTGGAAAAAAGCTATATGGCATAGGTTAAATAGTGGATAACGGATACCACCATTGTGTTCTACAGAGATTATCTGCTGTGTAATTTGAGCCTTTACTCCTTTGAATAGCTGCCCCATTGCTACACAGCAGCTTATTTATATAAAAAATAGTAGTGTTTCTAAAACAAATAGTTTTTCCAGTGCAGGGCAACAATGCATTATATTTTTATTACTTTAAAACTTTAGTTTTTTATATGATTTTTCCTTTAAAATGTCCTGCTGCCTTGTAGCCAGTAGGACATCTCCATTGTAATTTATCATTAGTAGAGGCAATCCCGGCATGGACTGCCATTTGAAGTACACAGAGGCCCAAAAAACATCCACTAAACAGTGACTGTCTACAGCAGATTGCCAGTCTGTGCCTGACAGATGCACATTAAAGGGATCCTGTCAAAGGAAAACATGTTTTTTTCAAAATGCATCAGTTAATAGTGCTGCTCCAGCAGAATTCTGCACTGAAATCCATTTCTCAAAAGAGCAAACAGATTTTTTTATATTCAATTTTGAAAATGACATGGGGCTAGACATTTTGTCAATTTCCCAGCTGCCCCTGGTCATGTGACTTGTGCCTGCACTTTAGGAGAGAAATGCTTTCTGCCAGGCTGCTGTTTTTCCTTCTCAATGTAACTGAATGTGTCTCAGTGGGACTTGGTTTTTTACTATTGAGTGTTGTTCGTAGATCTCCCAGGGAGCTGTTATCTTGTGTTAGGGAGCTGCTATCTCGTTACCTTCCCATTGTTCTTTTGTTTGGCTGCTGGGGGGGAAAAGGGAGGGGGCTGATATCACTCCAACTTGTAGTAAAGAGTGATTGAAGTTTATCAGAGCACAAGTCACATGACTTGGGGCAGCTGGGAAATTAACAATATGTCTAGCCCCATGTCAGATTTCAAAATTGAATATAAAAAAAATCTGTTTGCTCTTTTGAGAAATGGATTTCAGTGCAGAATTCTGCTGGAGCAGCACTATTAACTGATTCATTTTGAGAAAAAATTTTTTTCCCATGACCGTATCCCTTTAAAAAACATTGAGGGTCTGCATGAGTTTCTAGGGAGTCTCTTGCTTTGTAACAAATGCCACAAGAGTAGACAAACTGACCAGACTGGTCCTGTCTGTGCAATGGGCAATTTATGTTATTTATGCCATACAGACATTTCATAAGAGCTCCTTATGGAGGACCATAAAAATTCAGTGGAATCCAGCTACTGGCGCCTGCTGTTGCTTTCAATTATTCTAGACCTATCTGCAGACCTGAAATACCATTCTAAATTACTAAATTGCCCAGAATGGTATTGCCATAATATCCAAAACATGGATCTCGTGTACAGTATATGGGCAACTTTTGAGCAAATGCAAAGAACAAGAATGTTCAACCTGTGGGTTTGTACAACTCCCAACTTCTGTTCACTCTTCTCCCTCCCAACAGCCCTGGGCTGGCTGCTGGGAGTTATTGTGCGACATTGTCTGAAAGGAGGAAGCAGGTTTTCATCCCCTCCTATCATGATCCCACCAGGAACGTTGCTGAAACACCCTTACTTGTCTACTGGCGTGGCCCTGGACATGCAGGAATGCAGCAGACTGTACAGCATGACCTCTAATCTGTCCTTGGTATGAATTCTAAATCAAGGAGCTCAGGGAATTTATTGTGATTGATTTTTATTGCGGATATGAAACTCTATATAACCTGTGACTCCTATAAATAAATGGCACCATCTTATCATCACAATAACCTCGGCAGGCTCTGGTAGTGATGCATTTATAATCCTCATGCAGCTCCCAGATAAGTTACACTTTAACTTGACATGGGCTTAAAATGAGGAAATCGGACGATGCGCACAAGGTGACCCTATCTTGTCCATACAGTACAAAGTGGATTCTGTCATTTACCTCTTTGTAATGTGTGTTTTTGATTGCGAAATGTGTGTGTGTGTGTAATGCAGGCATAGGCATTCTGGGCACCACAAGCTCTTCATTGGATTTATTATGTTCATTGTAGATGGGTTTTTTTCCGTAAGATCTGCACAATCTCCAATAATGTTTGAATGAATAGGTCCTGGTGCAACTTGTGCAGGCAGTTGCTTGTAAAGTTGTGTTTAGTGGTGATCAATGAACTGGCAAAGAATGCATTTTGCCGTAGGTCTAAAAAAAAAACAAAAAAAAAAAACCTGCTGATAGATTATGATTATCTGCCTGGCATCTGCAGTGCAGCAGGAGAATTTGTCTCTAAGGGGTTCCTGCCATCATTGATGCATGGTGATTTTGAGGAATATAGAGTGGCTCGCTTACACCCCTATATCCTCTTTGTTTCACTGTCACGGGACCTTGCCCTTGGGAGAGGCACCTACTTATCAGGCCTAGATGAAGAGCAGAAGGAGGAGGTGATGGGGATATCCAGACTGAGCCGGCTGTCTTTGTGCAAAGCATGCTGGGGGAGAGCTTCAGCAATGGGGGGGGGAGGGGGAAAGTCTCGTCAACCTTGAATGAATGAGTCAGACTGGGCCTTTTGCATGCTCCTCATGTGTTGTCTTACTCTCTGCCAGGTTTTTCCTAACAGGCAGGTGGAGTAAAGAAGGTGTGTAAATGATTTCAAAAGATTAATAAAAAGTAGAATGGCAGCTGTTGTGGTAGTGTGGGGAGAAAGATAGCGGTGGTTGCCTTGTACGCTGGGAGCAGTAATCTTATATGCGACATGGCCAGAATGATATTCATACAGGCATAGGATACGGAAACCATTATCCAGAAAGCTCAGAATTACGGAAAAGCCATCTTCCATCCAAATAATCCAAAATTTTAAACAGGATTTCCTTTTTCGCTGTAATAATAAAATCATACCTTTTACTTGATCCAACCTAAGATATAATTAGTCCTTATTGCAAACAAAAACAGCCTATTGGGTTTTATTTAATGTTTACATGATTTTCTAGTAGACTTAAGGTATGAAGATCCAAATTACTGGTTGAAGATCCGTTATCCGGAAAACCCCAGGTCCTGAGCATTCTGGGTAACGGGTCCCACACCTGTAGTAGCAAAGGGTAACATGACCCATATTCTCTTGGGCACGTGGAAAATGTGAATGCAAATCTTTTTCCCATTGACTATAACTATAATTCCTCATATAAATGGAAGCTCTCTCTCTCTCTCTCTCTCTCCCTAAAGAAACTTCCAATCGAAATGATTGTACATGCCAGCACCAAAGATTATTTGGTGGGTGTCGTGTAAAGGGTTAAACCCCCTACACTATGTTTAGTCTCTATTTCGGCTAACTAAGGCGGCAGCTGATGAGTGTAATAACAAGATGTAAGTAGCTTAGTAAAGCTTGCCCGTGTGTTGGAAAATGTCCTTGGTTACTTGCCCACAGAACCAGTTGCTACACACTCACAACTTGCTGCGTTGTTTGGCTTATGTTTTCTGTGAGCATTTTTACTCTACTTTTCTTTATTGTTATGATTTACTCTAATCTGCAGGGATAATTGGGTCCCCTCCTGAATGGCCTGAGGTTAGAGAGGACACTGACACATGCAGCTCAGTGAGGGCAATTCTGGATGTTGTGGTACTTTTGTGTCACTGGCTGCCCTTAGGCTACATACAAAGTGCTTATTGGGGCTTTTTGTTATGGCGACTAATCGCCTTTTCTTTGGGGCGACAATCTCCCCTGAACTGCCTTCCCCCTGCCTGCCACCTGCTAAAATGAAATATCGCCTGCAGCAATGCACTCGCGGTGCTTCAATTTCCAAAGTCGCCCCAAGTTGCCTAACGAGGAAACTTCAGGCGACTTTAGAAATCGAAGCGGCACGAGTGCATTGCCGCAGTCGATTTTTCATTAAAGGTGAACCACCCCTTTTAAGTGGCAAAAATGTTGGTCCCTGTGGGGCACTGACAGACAAGCATATTGTACAACTGTTACTTGGCCCCACAACAATTCATTGTAGGGCTACACAACTTCAGATGAGCTCCTGCACTCCTGAGCCCTAAGAATTTATGGAAAATATGAAAAAAGTCTTCCTTCCAAACTATAGAGAAGTACTAGCACAATTTTGCTGTGGAGCACATTAACCTGTAGTTACACCATGGCCTCCCAGCACAGGCAATCAGATGGGCCACTGTGGGGCTGCCCTCACTTTGGGTAGATTTAGTCAGTACCAGGGCCATATGATATCCGATAGAACTGTAACTGAACACTTTTTTTTTTTTATTGTTATTATTTTTTTTTATTTTTTTCGATCGCACTTTCTCTTCACTGTAATTGCACTATTTATTGGGCTGGTGGTGGGCTGCTTGGGCCTCTGTGTACCTGAAATGCCAGGGCCTATTTTGATTCAGGAGGTATAGGGGCCCTATAATGCCCTAATACATATACAATTTCAATAAATATTGGTATAAAACAGGTCAACCTGTAGACATTTTGGTTGCCAACGGGTTTTGCCCCAAAATTGAGGAAAGTCAGTGGAAAATACAAGAATAAGACAGGAGACTGGGGTACAGAACCCAAAATCTGGTAATTGACGACTTCTAAACAAGTCGGTCCCATTGCATACGATGCATTGTAGTCTTACATTAAATTTGGCAGTTGGCAAATTGTTAAACAAAAACTACATTACCCAACATGCACTGGAAGACGCACACTGTTGCCTGACCTGTGAACCATGAATAAATATGGGTTCAGCAAGGACTGGGAATCAATAGGCCCTGGCATTTCAGGTACACAGCCCAATAAATAGTGTCTGTCTATGGCAACTTATAGCAGCTTCTCTGGCATTTGCCACAACCCACAGATTATATTTATAGTTGGATCTGTCACAAAGCTTTCGGAGCCAAACATTGAGGCTTCCCAACCGAGGTGACAAGTGAAAGGCTGGTTTGGTGGGAGCTCCATCCTTCACTGAGGTGACATTGCCCACCCCGCTCAGTCTGTCCCCTAGAGATGGGCGGTCCTTACTCTTCAGTTTGAACAGAGCCCAATTGGGCGCCCGTTTTGCTTCCTCTCCAGTTTTCACCGAGCGTCTTTTTGTTCAGAAGGGAGTGGGAAGCGCGGCCGCCCAATCACTGATCCCCTGGGAAGTGTCTCTAGCACACAGTAAGGAGCGGGCACCTCCAGGCGTGTCCTCCTAACATAATGCTGAGGAGACAGCCGGCTCTGGGCTTCTTGTGTACAGCGCAGGGTTCTACAACGTGCGATTTGCCGCGTGTGCTATTATTATATGACAGGCAAGTTGTACAGGAGTCTGTTATGTTAAAACTTGACTCTGTGTCTGAATGGGGGGAGGGAGCTGTGCGTGTGGTTTTTGGAGGGAAGGAAATAGCGCGCTCATTGCTTCTGATGGGGAAACTGCTACTGACACAGGGCTCTTCCCTCTCCCTCACATTTATTCCTCCTTTTTACAGTTTTATCCTGTTGAAGGGCCCCCTATAATCCCCTCATTATACTGAGCCATGTGGCCCCTGGGGTGTGTGTGGATTATCTGCTTTATTTTCACTCCACACATCTCTGTAGGGCCCCCTGGAAATACTGTGTGATCTGCACAATGCTCTTACTGGCAGCATGGCAACTGCAGGGATTTGTCTGCATGGAGGGAAAACTTCTTTCATATGATTAAGGGATTAAAACTCCCAGACTGTGTTTAACTATTCCTTGTGCCATTTTACTTTTCCTTTCTGGTGGGGTCCCCCTTCCCAACTACAGGCTAGCTGAGAGCTCCATGCTGTAGATAAGGGGGACACACAGAGGCGCTCCATGCTGTAGATAAGGGGGACACAATGAGGAGCTCCATGCTGTAGATAAGGGGGACACAATGAGGAGCTCCATGCTGTAGATAAGGGGGACACAATGAGGAGCTCCATGCTGTAGATAAGGGTGGCACACTGAAGAGCTCCATGCTGTAGATAAGGGGGACAAAATGAGGAGCTCCATGCTGTAGATAAGGGGGACACACTGAGGAGCTCCATGCTGTAGATAAGGGGGACACACTGAGGAGCTCCATGCTGTAGATAAGGGTGGCACACTGAGGAGCTCCATGCTGTAGATAAGGGGGACACACTGAAAGCGTTGCATGCACCTATAATTATAGCAGGGACACTGATGTCTGTGCATATAGGTCTGTAACCTTATATAACCTAAGGGGACCAACCAAATGTTGGATGAAAAGGGGGGACCTTCGTCCTAAAAGTCCCCAGCCCCCTAAATTGAAATGGATCGCCCACATATTCTCTTCAGACTTGAGTGTTTACCCTGACTCGTTAATTGCAGTGTTTTCCTCATTACAGCCAATGGAAGTAAATGATAATAAAGTTCTGTTAAGAGAGCCTTATAATTTTATGGTGATACCCAGTTTGACATCATGTTTGCTTGTACCCACAACTGGTAGATCAGGTTTAAGACTGTGTTTATTTAGTGGGGATTTTCTCACTTTAAAAACTATTTATTTATTTATTTATTTTTGCACCTGTATCACCCTTGAGTATTTCCCAGTAAGTGGGCTGTGTGCATTTATGATGTAAAATTAGTTAATTTCTTGCTTGCCTTGTCTGCTGGGGGTATTTACATAAGACTGGTGCTGAGTTCTATCAGCCTCTGCAAGATAAATTGGTGATACGTTCTTAGGCTGCATTTTGGCATTTACTGCAGATACCTTGTGAAAATTACTTTATTATGAATTAATTGCTATATCTCTTATGCACATTTTGAACTGTTTTCTACCTGAGTAGCCCCCTTGTCATAGGCATTAAAGTTTAATTTTACACTAATTGTTTTTTTTTTTTCTTCTTTTCATAGAATGAGAAATCTGTCCATCTGAGTTGTTCATCATGGAAATTTGCTTGCGTCTAACCCGCCCGAGTCAAAGGAACTCTAGAAAACAGACTCTGATACTCGGCAAATAGCACAGACTTTAGTCCGAGACTCTCGGCCCTATTTTTATTCAGTTTATTGTATATTTAATTTTTATAGTAATTTATTGAATTATTTTCATACCTCACTTTTTGTTTACATAGTAAATATTTTATTTTTTGTTAATTTTGAATTTATCTTGAGCCAAATCTAAATATGGAATCAACAACAGCTTTCAGTGCAGTAACCAGTGCCCTTGGCACCCTAGATGTGCATATAATGGCTCCGTACCTTTGGATGCTTGTGTTGGGTTTTGTCATAGCTTTTGTACTAGCATTCTCTGTTGGAGCCAATGATGTGGCAAACTCTTTTGGAACAGCAGTGGGCTCTGGTGTGGTCACCTTACGACAGGCTTGTATATTGGCATCCATCTTTGAGACAGTTGGCTCGGTCCTGCTTGGGGCTAAAGTGAGTGAAACCATCCGCAAGGGACTGATTGACGTTACCATGTACAACTCTACTCAGGAGCTGCTAATGGCTGGTTCCATCAGTGCAATGTTTGGTAAGTTGTGTTACATTGCTATGGTACATTGGACTTCACATTTCCCTTTGATGCTTTTTGTTTCAGAATTCGCTCATTTCATGGTTTGATATTAGTAATGTGTTTGCTTTGAGTACCTGATATAGTTCTGTTTAGAATTTAAAGGAACGATAGCATCAAAAAATGAAAGCGTTTAAAAGTAATAAAAAATATAATGCATTGTTGCCCAGCACTGGTAAAACTGATGTATTTGCTTCAGAAACCCTACTATTGTTTATATAAATAAGCTGCTGTGTAGAATGGGGGCAGCCATTCAAAGGAGAAAAGGCTCCGGTTACACCGCAGATAACACCATTATATTCTACACAGCTTATCTAGTAGCCACTATTTAACCTGTGCCGTTAAGCTTTTTTTCAATTTCCATTATTGCTCTACAAGCACGCTTGTTTATATGAACTATAGTAGTGTTTTACCAGTGCAGGGCAACACTACATGATTTTTTTTTTTTTTTCATTACTTTTAAAAAAACTTTTTTGGTGTTCTTCTTCCTTTAAAGGCATTTCAGAGGCCAGTTAATAAGTATGTTGCAGGGAGAACAAAGGCGGCTAAAATATATTTTACCTGTAACCACTTCCCATTTAAAAAAGAGAAACCTTCTGCCTATGACATAACGTAGAGGTAGGGCTGCCAGGTGGGGGCGGGACGTGACGCAATAGGGGCAGAGCCATGGGGTAGCATCACAAAAGGGGCGGGCCACTGCCTGAATCCGACGAAAATGAATGAAAGTTTTCATCGGCGGGCAAGGGATTTTGTAAATGGTATTACAAATTACCGGCAGCTACATTGCCGGTAAATTTGTAATACCGGCCCTGGCAGGTGTTTTACCGGCTAGGCCGGTAAAATACCGGCCAGGAGGCAACCCTGCGGTAGAGGACACTGCCAGTGTCTGTCATAGACCATTTATTTGTGTGTTTTCAGTTGGAAGCCGTGACTAGGGATTATTAAAACACTGTGCCATAGCATTTAGTAATGTGTTAATTCGTTCTTCTATAACAATTTTGTAATATTCCACAGGTTCTGCTGTGTGGCAGCTTGCAGCTTCTTTCATGAAACTCCCAATCTCTGGAACCCATTGCATTGTTGGAGCAACTATTGGCTTCTCTCTCGTTGCCAAAGGACAACAAGGTGTAAAGTGGATTGAACTTCTTAGAATTGGTAGGTCTTTATTTGACAGTATCGCATGAGGACTAAAGCTTAGCTACCAAAGTAGGCTAGAAATGTTGTACATTATTTTTTGGGCTTTTATACCAGCCCAAGGCAACCACAGCCATTTAGCAGTAAAGATCTGTGTCTCCAAAGATGCCCCCGTAGCTCCCCATCTTCTTTTCTGCTGATTCACTGCACATGCTCTGTGCTGCTGTCACTTACTGAGCTTAGGGACCCACTCACGATATACAGTACACATTGCTACATAATACTGATAATGATTACATTGCAGCACAAAGAAACCAGTGCAATTTGCATTAGAATTTAATAATCAGCCTTGTAGCAGCAATATATGTTACAGGACAATCTCATTTTCTGCTTGTAAATTTGCAACAACCCCAAAGCTTAGCTGCTCAGAGCCCACTGACCATTTGAGTGTCATCGACACTTTCCAAGATGGTGACCCCCTGTGACAAGTCCTGGATCATTGCCATATTTTATATACAGAACTTGAACTAGTTTAAAGATTCAGCTTCTCAATAGCGGCATTTTTATTCACATCCGTTTTTAGGGTTTCGTTCTCCTTTTAAAAGAAATGCAGATTTAAGGAACTCGTTTGAAGGAAATTTATACTCCCAAATTAATACTTAACCAATAGTTTATATCATATTGAGTGACCTATTAAAAATCCTTCTAATCTCTACAATATATTTAGTGTTGGCAACATTAAAATATTGAGTTCATTCTAATTTCAGAATATATATCTTTTTACTTGACTGTTAAAACTGCAGACACTAGTCTGTCCAATAAATGTTCATGTCCAATAAATGTTCATGTAACTTCTATACTGTAATACTTTTGGTAACACCTAAGATGCTCAGTAATTCATTTAGCATATTGTCTTTTCTTTATCATACCACAATTGGCAAGTTTATTTACTGACTCCGATGCTGTGGGTATTTAAAATGTATATAAAGTATTCTAATTGTTTTTACTTCTGTCTTACATTATAGTTTTATCCTGGTTTATCTCTCCTCTTCTTTCCGGCATCATG
This sequence comes from Xenopus laevis, assembly GCF_017654675.1. Classification (NCBI taxonomy): domain Eukaryota; kingdom Metazoa; phylum Chordata; class Amphibia; order Anura; family Pipidae; genus Xenopus; species Xenopus laevis. Next base: position 27,253,984 of record NC_054376.1, on the reverse strand, counting down.
TCTGCCCTTCTGTTCTTGTTTGTTAGAATGTTCATCCTTCGCAAGGTAAGGTTACTGACTGGCAACAAAAATATTACCTTTTTATGAGTTCCCTCATTCAACAACTTGTCAAAACTGATCTTTGATATATTTTATTTATTTATTTTTTTGTTTTTACATTTCATTCTCTAAATCGATTACAGATTAGACTGGGTGCAGATTTAATGTACTGCCATAAAATATATTACAATACAAACAGTATGTCACATGATCTAGCTTAGTCATTGACTTGCATACTGCCTCTAACACAACTGTGTGCTCAAGCAGCTTTATGTGATGCTGGAATGGGATTATGTTCTCTAAAGTCTAAAATGATGACTTTTCTAATCAGTTAATTAGTCTGTTCTTAGAGCAAGGTTTGATTTAGCAGAGTTTAGCTTCACTTGCTTTGCTGCAGTGTGATGCATAGAGAATAATGACCATTCTCTTGATTTCTCTTAGTGACTGACTTCTTTAGTTCTGATGTATGATATGATAGTTTAAATAAGAATGAAAGGTAGAATCACAGAGATGCCAAGTTCTTTGGCACTCCCAGTGAATCTAGTTGCTAACTTCCTACCCCCTGGCTGGTGCTTTTCTTAAAAAAAAAAAAAAAAATAACCTGCTCTATTTATAACAAGATTACAGATACAGAAAAGTGCTGGTCTATCAGTTATAAAGCCACAATGCCAAGAATATCTGTTTCTCTCTAAATCCTGCCATAATTGTCACTTTAAGTTGAGCTGCCACTATTTTAAACCCTCCCAGGCTTGCCAGTGCCACAATGTTAGAAATGGGTCAGTAAGCCAGGATGCCAAATCTCAAACCTTTTACAATTGGGTACAATAGTTTCATGTCCTACTTGGCGGCAGCAGTTTCAGTCCGATGCTTCCTGAAGTCTGTTTATGCATTTCTCTTCTGCTAGGAATTGTATCTGCTTTAGATGGTTAAAGGAACAGTAACACCAAAAAATGAAAGTGTTTTAAAGTCATGAAAATATCATGTAGTGTTGCCCTGCACTGGTAAAACTGGTGTGTTTGCTTCAGAAACACTATTATAGTTCATATAAACAAGCTGCTGTGGAGCAATGGCGGAAATTGAAAAACGGCTGTATGGCACAGGTTATCTAATGGATAACAGATAACACCATTAGACAGACAGAGCTTATTTGCTATCTGCTGTGTAACCTGAGCTTTTTCTCCTTTGAATGGCTGCCCCCATTGCTACACATCAGCTTATTTATATAAACAATAGTAGTTTTTCTTAAGCAAACACACCAGTTTTACCAGTGCAGGGCAACACTGCATTATACTTTCATTACTTTAAAACACTTATTTTTTTGACGTTACTGTTCCTTTAATGACCCTGATCACAGAGCTGCTGCAAAAATCAAAAGAGCCTGTTGGGGGGGGCGGGGGGAGTCATTCTTTCTGGAGTACTATTCTAAAACAATTTTGTGAAGGTTAACTGTTCCTTGTTTAGTTTATTGGAAGGGTTTGCCGTTTTACTGTTTTGGAACACTTTAAAATAGTTGTGTTTTTTACATTCCTGAACAACCTGTCATAAAGTTATCAGCATGTGTATATATAACACCACACAACTTAAAAAAGGAACTAAAATGTTCTGAAAGCTTGCTATAATATTAGTTAGCCAAAAAAGGTATCACCTTTATACCACTTGTTTTTTATTTCAACTGGGTTGCCTGTGTGTGTATATTTTACCATGTACACATTCTTCTCCCATCTGTGATATGTGTTGGACATCACTCGATTCCGTTCTAAAAGATATAGCTGTTGTGGGCTTTACATTTCCTATGCAAAACTGTCCTTGCTTTGTGCAATAAACTATGTTCTTGAAATGTAGGGTTTACATTAAACATTTGGCAGCATCAGAGATTTTTTGGTTTTGAAAAAGTTCATATTATATTTGAGTTTTTAAACTATAGTTTTATGGTTGTTGAATTGCCTTCAGAGGTCTTAATTCTAAATGTGTATCTGGCCGACCATCTTTCTCTTCTACTATCCAATTTTGTGAACAACCATACAGTGTGTTCCTATAGTCTTTAGCTGACCTCTAGTTTTGGGCCTTAACTATGTGACATCATTCCATGGAGTATTGTGTTAAACTATGTGCAGCAATTTCTATCTTGTTTTGATCAATGTCTATATTCTTTATTTTAACCCTAATTTCTCAATCATTTTACCCCAGTTTGGTGACAGAAGAATATTCATTTGAATTCAAACCATGTTATTTGCTTTCTAAGAATTTATAGTCCAAACCAATAGGAATGACCCTCTTTGTGGGGTCTTTGGGAAGACCGCAACAGCTCCACTATTCTGAGAGCCCTTAAAAGGTTCAATGTTGCATAATGCATGGATAGAATATTATGTAATGGCAGGGCAGGCTTAAATCAAAACACATGCAGCTAGGTCTCCTCATTGCATCGTTCTCTAGGATGCTAGCATTTAGTTTGGGGTTTATTACAGATTCTTTTTCTTTTTACAGGCTGACCCTGTCCCCAATGGTCTTAGAGCTCTTCCAGTCTTCTATGCTTGTACGATTGGCATTAATCTTTTCTCCATTATGTTCACTGGTGCACCACGTGAGTACTTTTTTTTTTACAAAGCTCTTGGTCATTTTAGCTTTGCTCTAAATATAAGGACATGCCATTAAACCTACCACGTTACCACTTTTTGCTCTACAGGACTCAACTCTTCTAGAAGTCTGCTGGCCTGTGCCCGTTACAGAAGGCTGCAGGCTAGTGTATGCTGACAGTTGTAACCTAGCTAGTTAACCAACCTGGCTAAATCAATACAGCCCTTTCCTCCCAAATCCTACAAGAAGGCAGCTAATTTGTCACTGTCCCAAACTCCCCTTCTTCCCTTCAGCACAGTCCTGTCTGTGAAGATAATTTATTGTAGCTTTCACCAAGGCAGATTAGTTAAATAAGTTGCATGTGTCTCATACTGAGACTAGTTTAATTCTAACATTTCTTGTGTAATGCCCAAATTAAATGCCTACTTTTTTTTTTTAGGGATGGCCAGTATTCTGCCTTTTTCAGCAGGATTCGGCCGAATTGAATCCTAATTTGCATATGCAAATTAGGGGAGGGAAATTGCGTGACTTTGTCACAAAACAAGGAAGTAAAGTGTTTTCCCTTTCCCACCCCTATTTACATATGCAAATTAAGATTTGGTTCGGTATTCTGCCTAATCTTTCAAGAAGGATTCGGTGCATCCCTACTTTTTTTATTTTTTTCATTATATGCAGAATCTCCTTGAGAACAACCTGTGTAGCAGTTTACTAGATACACCTGTGTAGCACTTAATTAATTTATTACTTTATTATAAAGTTATTATTGCCAACAGCGATAGTGTCGGCACAAAAAACACACATTGTGTATTAGTTCCCCTATAGTATCCATTATATCCACATTAAAACTGAAGGTTTAATTTAGACATTTTCTATAACATTGTTCCCACTTGCTCAAAGCCTTGGCTATTGGCCTTTACACACCAGCCACAGCCTAGTCCTTTCTTCAATCTTCCCTAGCCACATCAAGACCATTTTCTAGCAATTAAACCTTGGGTGGGGCTAGACTATATGAATAAGAAATATCATAGCCTGGTTTCATATAGTGCTTGGAATAATACTATATTTAATCCTGATAAGGTGCAAGTCATTCAAATCGTTCAGCTATCTTTTATAGATAGATAGATAGAGATATATAATTTTTTTTTTTTTTAAATATCTTTGTAGATTTGCATTTAAAACCCAGGAGGGTTTTGCTTTTGTAGACTCTTGCACCTCTTGTCAAGCAGAAAATGCATTAATTTAATTATAGTGAGGCACAGCTAGTCCAAATATCTTCTTTTTAGATGTTGGGTTTTTTTTTTCTGTGCAGCAATCAAAATTAAAGAGCTAGAAATATACACTTGTGTAGACCTTATGCCCAAGCTTTCTCCTTGTATATGAGGCATGGGTCTGGGTGCAGAAAGTCTGACAGTTATGGGAAATAAGGCAAAGCCAAACATTAATTCCATGATGGCAGACAATTGGTCTGACCTTACCTAGAAAGAATGTGCTGCATGTCCAAGTAAAAAAAGAAAACGGAGAGATTGGGTGCACAGACGTACTGGAACAGATAGATTTGTCAGTAGAAAATCAAAAGGGATAAGAACGTACAGTTTGTACTGGAAGGGAAAGATAAGTTCTGTTTAGGCTAGATTGGACATAAAAGTGACACATCCAAGATCAGACAATAAACATGTTAGGTAACATCATAAAGTATGCAATGCTTATATTGGTTTATGGAAATGGAATCGGAAAAGCTTTAAACAAACAAGCTGGACTAGTGTTTATTTAAATTATAGCTTCATTATGTGGTCTGCATCTTTCCCCACCTCAAGGAATGTACTGCCTGACCCTTGTTATATTCTGATTATAATGCTTGAGACCTTCAGTAGAATGCACTGATAGTCCTGCCAAGACTTAGCTTTAACAAAACAATCCACTTCACCAATGGATGTCTAAAGCCCATTTTATTGTCTTATAGCAGCCTTCCATGTAATGTTTTCAGCCCTTATTAGTATTCCAAATAGGATTTTCTTCTGTTTCAGTAACAGTCTGTTAGGCTGCTGTCTGGCTATCATTGGGCTACAGGAATGACTTTCATTTAACATGGTGGATTGTGCCATGTAGTAAATCTAAATGGGGGGGGGGGGAGTTGATTCTCTGCAAATATGCTCAGACACGTGCATAAGAACTCGTGACTGTTTGTAAGTGAGGATTATGTAAATTGTAATCTGGAATCTGCACTAGGAACGCCTTCCTGCCCATTATCAGCCCCATCCCAGTCAGTCATGTGACTCGGGAGTGGTGACTGTCTGCTCATGCAGTTTGAACAAAATGTTCCTTTTAACTGTGTCTGTGCCATTATATTATTATGCCTGACTGGTTTTAATGCATTTATTCACTTACAACAAAGCAACATGCTGTATATAAAGAAAGCAACATGCTAAAGCATTAAACTATGGCAAAAAAATACTAGCTCCTGTGCAGAACCTTATCTTGCTCTCCCATTTTTAAATACCGATGTCCATGTATGTTTCATCCCTCCACTAAAATGAGGCATTACTGCCCAACCACTTTGCCTTGGAGGGGCTATTAAGGTTTAGGCTATAGCCACGCTTAGGGAGTTGGCCTCAAAGACTCCTACATACAGTAATTACAAATATGGAGGGACTGTTGTATGCACACTGTAAGATGCACCCATTGATTTTACATTTTATCAGAAGAAATTCCAATCATTAAAGGAGTTCAACCATTCTTTGCTCAAATACAATTTATAATCTGAATATAATATGAAAATATGAGTTCAACCATCCTTTGATCAAATACTATTTATAATATGAATATAAGCTGAAAGATGAATACAAAACAAGCCGCTGTTAAGTTCGGCTTTATCTTTTTTTAAAAAACTTTTTAGGTATGCAGTTTTCAAGATCTGCTGATGGTTGGTTTACTTAATGCTTTGTAGCTGAGATGAAATGATAGATTGTCTTTATTTTATTGGCCTATTGCGAGGGGTGGGTTCATAAGTGATTGTGTTTTTTTTTTGTTTTTTTTTAGTGCTGGGGTTCGACAAGGTTCCCCTGTGGGGCATCATCCTGATCTCTGTTGGTTGTGCAGTATTATGTGCCTTGATTGTTTGGTTTGTCGTCTGCCCCAGAATGAAACGCAAGATCGAGTGTAAGTATTTTGATACCTACATATTTCCTTTGCACAAGCACCATAATCATTGCCATATGTACTAAAACATACCTGTATCTGGAAAAATAACTGTTTTGTGACCAATGTAAACCCACAAAACTTTTTTTTTTTTTTTAAACGATCAAATAAACATTTACCATTTGACAGGAGGTACATTGTACCCTGTAGTGTGTTGGGAGTATATTTACTAACATTGGAGGCACATAACTGTGTTGCCCAGGAATGTGTCTTGGCTACACAGAATAGAACCTTTTTTAAATATCTACAAAACAATCCTCTTGTTCATAACACAGGTGAATTCAAGTCAAGCCCGTCGGAGTCACCACTTATGGATAAGAAGAATCAGGAGCTTCGCTGCCCTATCCTAAAGCCAGACCCAGAAGATCTCAAGCTACCTGTAGATGGAGGGATTGTTGCAGAAGTAAAGGTTCCCATACTTGACATGGTCTCTGTATCCAGAACAGAGGAAAGAACGGTCACTTTCAAGATGGGAGAGTGTGATGACCCTATAGAGAAAGAGAAGCTTAATAGCATGGAGACCAACATTGACCAACCAACGAATGGTGAGTCTGTTCTGTAAGGCCACGCAATGTCAGACCAGTGCTTTTATTGTAGCTAAGCAATCCATCAACACTCTCAAACGATAAAATAGCCTTTTCTTTTTCAGATGGGCACATTTGAAAAAAGTGGCTTTAGAGTGTCTAATAGTTCTTTTTATCCAGTAGTGAAAGCACTTGGGGTGCAGGTGTCTTTGTGAGGTGCTTGCGGCCTCCCTTCAAATTCTCTATCACGTAGCTAAATGAGAGCCCTCAGATTTTCACTGGCAGCAGGTCTGCTTAAGAAAATGTAATAGCCTTGGACGGTGGGCTTTATGCCTGAGAAATCAGACCTAAGCTGCTGACATTTGATATCCATTTTAAATGTTCTACTAAGACTAGGAAATACATTGTCTTGGTATTTTTTTTTTTGTTTTTTAACATGGAAATAGCTGCACAGATGCTTTTAAAGGAGAACTAAACCCTAAAGTTAAGTTGCACTAGAAGGGTCTGCCCCAGTCTACCTCTACTGCTTATCTACATGCTAAAACGTATGCACAGTTTGCTGACGAGGATGGTCCTGCATGTAGCTTTCCAGAATAAGAGGTACTTGGTTCAAGACCATGCAACTTTGTTACACAAGGGTGAAGGGAAACAATCCTATTATTACCTGGGCATAGTCTTCCTTTATTTAAGCTGCTCTGATTGAATTGCATTTATAGACTACAAGCATATCTTTCTGGAAAGTGACCTTTCCTACATTGTAACCATGCGAGTTGGCATTTATGCAAGCACCTGATCTACATGACCAGTTGTTTTGCCTGATTTGTACTTCTCAAGGTATTGGCATGTAGATCTGCTCCCAGGGTGTAGTAACTATAAATATACACTCCCAAGGCTCGATGTAACTTTGAGGGTAGGGGCAGGGCCGCTCCGACCATGAGGCAAGGTGAGAATCTTGCCTCAGGCGGCACGGAGCGGCCAGTTACCAGGGGCGGCAAAAAGCCGCCTCTGGTAACTTTAAGAGCCGAATTTCAGTTTTTTAAAACGGAAATTCGGCTCTTCTAGCGCAGCGAGCGCAATAGCGCTCACTGCACTAGCGATGCGGCCCCTCCTCCACCCGCTCCGACGCTGGTAGTTAGAAGAGCGGAGCAGGAGGAGGGGCGGCATTGGGGCTGCTGCCTCAGGCGGCAGCAGCCCCTGAAACGTGCCTGGGTAGGGGTCTAAACACCTTAAACCCCATACCAATGGGTTACTATATTTCTACTATATAACGTGTAGGAGACTTAGTGATAATAAATGCAGTAGCAAAAATTATAAAAATATAAAATGTTTATTTAGGACATAGTAGCCTAATGCCTTTGGCACTTACTCATAGGCCCATTTGGTACGAAACACGTTGGGCTACTATGTCCTAAATAAACATTTTTGTTACTGCATTTATTATCACTAGGTCTCCTCCACGTATCCTGATATGTATTCACCTTGTGAATCCGTTTCACTACCAGGGATTCCAGCTTCACCAACTGGTGCTGTTGGTGATGCATATCTTTCTTTTACAGCTGGTCTCGTGTATAGAGAAACTGTAATTTAAGTACAAAATTTAATTTATACTGTATTTCCCTTTCAGGGAGTGTGCAGCTGCCTAATGGGAACCATGTACAGTTCAGTCAGGCAGTCAGTAACCAGATGAACTCCAGCGGACAGTATCAGTACCACACTGTGCACAAGGATTCTGGCCTTTACAAAGACCTCCTGCATAAGCTGCACCTAGCCAAGATGGGAGACTGCATGGGAGACTCTGGAGACAAGCCGCTACGGCGCAACAATAGTTACACCTCTTATACTATGGCAATATGCGGCATGCCCCTCGACTCCCTCCGTAACCGCGACACAGAAGCGCGACCTGATGAAGCAGAGAAGTCTACCGTGCATGGAGCTGATGGAAAGAAAAGAATTCGTATGGACAGCTATACGAGTTACTGCAATGCTGTGGCAGACACACACATGGATGTTGAAGCAGAGGAGCAGGAGGAAGGAAGTGTTGAGGATGTAGAAACAGACAGAAAGAGCAGCAGTTCCTCTTTAGAAGAACGTCATGACCAGGACAAGCCAGAGGTGTCCCTGCTCTTCCAGTTCTTGCAGATTCTCACTGCATGCTTTGGTTCCTTTGCGCATGGTGGAAATGATGTCAGGTTAGTGTGTTTATAGAAAAGCATAATTTAATCTATGATTTCTTTTTTGGGAAGGCTGTCTTGCATATGATGCTCTTGAATTGTGCACCACTTTGTTGCTTGCAAGTTCTGGTTGGTATAATAATTTCCTTTTGTCTTCTACAGCAATGCTATTGGCCCACTGGTGGCTCTGTACCTGGTTTATGAGACTGGAGATGTGACCACCAAGGCTGCCACTCCCATCTGGCTGCTGCTGTATGGAGGAATCGGTATCTGCATTGGTCTGTGGGTTTGGGGACGTAGGGTCATTCAGACAATGGGCAAAGATCTAACTCCAATTACTCCTTCCAGGTAGGTTTTTAATTTAGCTCTAATATAACGAATAATAAGCTTGCTGTGATGTTTTGGGACTATGTGATGACACACTATTGAACTTCACTTTCAGCGGCTTCAGTATTGAACTGGCATCGGCCCTGACTGTTGTAATCGCTTCAAATGTTGGTCTCCCAATAAGTACTACACATTGTAAGGTGAGCAGATTTTCTTGCTATTGGTAAATTGGTTGCATAGTTAAATCTGGTTTGAAAAAAGACCAAGTCCATCAAGTTCAACCCCTCCAAATAAAAACCCAGTATCCATACACACACCCCTCCATACTTTATACACATATATTATACTGTATATACCCATATCTATACTAACTATAGAGTTTAGTATCACCGTAGCCTTGGATATTATACTTGTCCAAGATATCATCCAACCGCTCTTAAAGGCATTAACAGAATCAGCCATCACAACATCACCCGGCAGTGCATTCCACAACCTCACTGTCCTGACTGTGAAGAACCCCCTACGTTGCTTCAAATGAAAGTTCTTTTCTTCTAGTCTAAAGGGGTGAAATCCGTCTGCGCTCGTTTTATCATAGAGTTGTAATTACTGCAATAATTATCAGTGTGCCATTATTGGCTTAATTGGTTGTTCACCTTCCAACACTGTTTTCAGTTCAATTAGTTTCAGATAGTTCCAGGGGCGATTCTTGCTATTATGCCGCCTGAGGCGGCCTTCTTTCGCTGCCCCCACCCCTCCCCACGGCACTAACCTTTACAGCGCCGGAGAGGGCAGGGGCGGTCCGCGACGCTTAGTGCAGAGAATGCAATAGCGCTCTCTGCACTAGAAGAGCTGAATTTCCGGTTTGAAAACCGGAAATTCGGCTCTTGGTTACCAGGAGCGGCATTTTGGCAACCAGGGGGGCGCTGCCGCCTGAGGCGAGTGTCTCAGCTCGTCTTATTGGTGGAGCGCCCCTGGATAGTTCACAAGAAATAAGACTGTAAAGTTTAATTTTTCACCTTCTAAAGCTGCTCTGGGAGGGGTTTGCCGACCCTGTAAACTGATCTAAATTGATTAGTTGATACATTTGTTATCTTTGTCCCTGCTGAGCAAAATCTCTGGGTTTCATTACAGGCAGCTGTTAGAATTGATACAATAGTTGCTGATACTCCAGAGATGCTGCTGAGAAATGTATCGACTAAATGTTGCAAAATTGTAACCGTTCAGAGTCTGCACCAGATACTGCAACTTTAAACTTATATATTGGGGAAAAATGAACATTGATTGATGAACAATCTGAAAACAATTGAACTGAAAAGTGTTTGGAAGGTGGAATCCCCTTTAAAGGAATTGTTTCGTGTAAAAGTAAAAACTGAGTAAATCGTTTAAATAAATCTAGTTAGTCAAAAATGTAATGTATAAAGACTGGAGTGACTGGATGTCTAACATAATAGCCAGAACACTACTTCCTGCCTTTCGGCTCTTGGTTTCCTCTGATTTGAAATGCTAATACTCCTTTTCTTGCAGGTGGGCTCTGTCGTGTCAGTGGGATGGCTGCGGTCTAAGAAGGCAGTAGACTGGCGCCTCTTCAGGAATATCTTCTTGGCCTGGTTTGTCACTGTTCCAATCTCTGGCTTAATCAGTGCCGGCATCATGGCACTCTTCAAATACGCCATCTTGAAGGTGTAAAGGACATTCTATCAATTGCTGCACAGAATCATCTCTCAGGACCACAGATCAGTGCATGCGGCTCATCAAAGCTTACATTGTGGGCAGAAATGTGCCGGTGTACGACCCCCTCTCCGGCTGGAAGCACTATCAAATTATCCTATAGTCTGCTGGTCTGCCAGGTGGAGGGTTATCAAAGAACTAAAGGAGGATAAAGAAAGAAGTGAATCGCCTCCAGTGCTGTAAAAACAGCTTTTTATGCTTCAGAATTTGACAAATCCTCTTCCCAATCTTTTAATGTACACATACAAATCATTCCTCAGTATTAATGTAGTCCTTCTGTATATAAACCTGCCTGTTCTAGCTGTCTTTTTACAGTAAATGTCCATCTTTTGCTCTTGTTTTATATCACATTGATGTAACCCCCCCCCACCCAGTATTTGGATCTTTTCTCCTCCCACCCCCTAACAAAACATGTTTTCCATGTCATTGCTTTAGGCACCATTGTTTTATCAGTGAAATTGTTATATCACTAAATGCAAGGCAGACGCTTCCTGAGGGACTAGATTAGGCAAACTGCAAATATATTTTCTGCATTCATAAAGATGATTGGCCTTATTGGATAACACCAACAGATACTCGGGCTAAGGACTGACTATCATGAAGGAAGAAATCACTTTGTTGTGGGTGTTTCTATTATTCCAAAATCAAATATATCATTTTTTTTTCTTTTTAAATCTATATTGTTTTGGGGCTGAGGGCCACATGAAGGAGGAGATCATATGGGTAGCGATATTACAATACAGCTGGAGTCTTGCAATGTCCATATCAGTGGTTTGTTTTTGATTTTGCTGCTGTGAAGCCAAAATAAAATAGCACTAATCCAGCCATTTGTGACTGATTTACGGACTTCAGAAACCCAAACATAGACCTGCAATGGAGCATAACGGGCTCTGCTATGAGGCAAAGGACATGAGTTTTAGGGTGTGGGGATGACCCATGCCCACCTTACACATGGTATATACTAACAGCTGAGTAAAGGCATGGTTCCAACTTTGACATGGCCAGGCTGGCAGACGCTTAAAGGGGTGGTTCACCTGTTATAGAATGACCACTTCTAAGCAACTATTTAATTTGTCTTCATTATTTATTTTTTTAATTTAGTGTTTTTCTTCTGACTCAATCCAGCTTTCAACTGGGGGTCACTGACCCCATCTAAAAACAAATGCTCTGTAAGGCTACAAATTTTATTGTCATTGCTACTTATTACTCACTAACTCAAATTAAACCTGATCAAAAATGAAAACCAATTGAAAATTGTCTCAGAATATCACTCTACATCAGGGATCCCCAACCTTTAGAACCCCGTGAGCCACATAACAGAAGTAAGAGGAGTTGGGGAGCAACACATGCATGAAAAATGTTCCTGGGGTGCCAAATAAGGGCTGTGATTGGCCATTTAGTAACCCCTATGTATATAAGCACCTGCTTTGAGGCCACTGGGAGCAACATCCAAGGGGTTGGAGAGCAACATGTTGCTCGCGAGCTACTGGTTGGGGATCACTGCTCTACATCATACTAAAAGTGAACAACCCCTTTAATTGGAAGGGCAGCACAATACCCCATTTTTCAACATGTGTGCAATGAAGGCTTGGGCTGACTTCTCTTTGCCAATTATTTTAATTGTTATTTAAAATAACCTATGGTTGCTATTTGGGGTGCATTTACAACTAGCATCTTATTGCCGCCATTTCTGAAAGCAATGGGTATCCATGAAAACACGTGTTCCCTAGTCTGTGTGAATGAGGAGCCATTAAAATAATTTCAAGATGGGAGAAAAAAGTGCTTAAGTGTTCAATGGGCTTTGAAATCTGACTTTAATAATTATGGCACATGGTTTACGTAGTTGCTTGCTCGTATAAATTGGCCCATCTTGATTTGACTTTGGTTTGCCTTTAAACCAGTATAATTTTATTATAAACACCTCTCTAGTTCTTCAGACATGTAAATTCTGCTTTTTTTAAGAACTGATTGGAGGATGACTTTGCCTTTGTTTCAATGTGTAACTGCCTGGTTCCCTACACAATCTAACAAAAAATGTATATCGTTGCACTAAATAATTTGTACACTTTATGGACCTTCAGCTTCCCCCTCTAACCTGAGTCAGTGACCCAAATCTGAGATTCCCCGTTTTCCCTTGTGTGTAAAGTCAGCATATAGTCCTTATGGTGAAGAAAAATGATCTTTTGTGCATAGCTGCCCCTAACATCTCGCGTAAAACATGCATGTCAAAGCAAATCTTAAAGGGCATGTAAAGGCAAATAAATAAAATCCAATTTTTACTTTCTTTAATGAAGAAGAATATACTATTAAAAAATGTATACCGTTTTTATAAGAAACCTGACTGTGTGCCGTGAAATTTTCCCTTCATTTACTGCTGTGGATAGGAATTGTCAGACGGTCCCTAACTGCTGAGCAGGGAAACAATCATACTTATGAACAGCAGGGGGGGGGCTGCCTTCCCAGCCATGCAGAACTCAAGCAGCTTTGTTTGTTTCCCTGTAGAGCAGTCGGTGACTGTAGAGATTCGTATTGGATTTTATTTTGGCTTTACAACCCATTAACTGTTTCCAACTCCAGCTGCAGGGACAAAGATCATGGAGCCAGATTTAAACAGATAAACTGGGATTTTAGTTGGAGGATTATCTTTCTGCAGCCACTGGTTCTGCAGAGTTGGAGAAAGTTTGTATTAAACAATACAAAAACTATAAAATCCACATTAGATTACATGACAATACAGGACCCAGTCTGCCTATTCTGATTAATCAGTCTTGCTGTATCGGCTTCTGGCAGATATTATTTGACTTGTGCTGTTTTGATCATTTAAGATGATCCCTAAGCAGCCCAGACCACACTGAGCATGTGCACAGTCTTGGTCTTGCAAAGCTGTATAACAAAGTTACAAGATGGTGACCCCCTGTGGCCAACTTTGAAAGCATAAATCATTTGTTTAGGCTTGTGGTGCAGTAAATTCGTTTATGTTTAGTATACAAAATACAGCATTTCTAGCCTTATTCTATTTTAGACTTTACTTTCCCTTTAACGACGAACACCCCACTTGTGAGTCTTTCCTAAAGTCGTTTCAGTTAAACTTGGAAGAAATTGACCCTGGGCAGCAGCAGCAGTTTTATGTAGATAAGTTAGAAAGCCTCTGAAACCAATGTGACATGAACTCGGATGAAATATAATTCTAAAGAAGTCGCAGGCAGATAAAGGGCCACAGGAAAAGGAGTGGAATGTAGCCCAATTGAATGGGGTGTTTAGAATGTAAGACAACAGACATGTGCTTTCCAGTTGTCTGGTTCCCAGAGGTCACTCATCCCTAGGGCTGGAGAACAAAATAAATCAACAGTGAGTTGTCACTTACAGCTCTGACTACTCTGGCCTCTATATTTTGCCTTTCTGGTCCACTCCGATCCCTACTTACCCCTTTTTGAATCTAAATTCCAGTCTAAACAGCAAGAGCCTCTTTGTTTGCCTGTGTCTTACTGTTCTGTGAGGATGGTATGAAACAGGCAGCAATGAATGAATGCTTATAAATAAAATGCATGGCTCATTGGGCTGCTGTGGTTTAAAACATTAGCCTTTGGGCTTTGTTTTCTAGTAGGGATGTGCCGAATCTTGGATTTTGTTCGCGATTTACCCAGGATTCTGTCTTTTTCATCAGGATTAGGTGAAATCCTTGTGCCTCCAAAATCAAAAGGATTGCACGCTGTAATTGGATACTGTGCTATCAAAATCCATACAGTTCTACATTTGTTACAGTTGAAAACAAATACACAAGTCCACCATGTTCAACCATCTCCAAATGACCCTGAGTGCATATAGACACACCGCAATAAGGAAAGATGTTTACCAAAAAATAGTTTTATTACAACAAAAAATAGTTACAAAAATCATAGCAAAACAAATCTCATTAGCCCAACGCGTTTCGACCAAAGCATGGTCTTCCTCAGCAGGGGAAATCAAAATAAAAGGGCCCTTTCTCTTTTATTTTCATTTTGATTGCCCCTGAGGAAGACCATGCTTTGGTCGAAACGCGTTGGGCTAATGAGATTTGTTTTGCAATGATTTTTGTAACCTTTTTTGATGTAATAAAACTTAATTTTTATGACAGTGTGCAATCCTTTTGATTTTTGAGCTTTACAACCTTTGAGACTCTGAATGCCTCTGTAGAGAGATGTAAGCAGAGATGTTTTTAATTAAGCACTGAATATTCATGATATGTTACTTAAACACATTGTGCATCTTCTGGAGGTTGGTTGGACTAGGACCTCTGATTTTGGATTTCAGTGTGCTCCTTCTAACCTCATACTTTTATAAATCCTTGTGCCTGGCCAAACCGTATCGGAATCCCAATTTGCATATCCAAATTAGGGGTTGGAAGGAAAATCACGTAATTATGTCACATAACAAGGAAGTAAAAATGTTTACCCCACTTTATCCCCTTACTGTCCCTAATTTGCATATGCAAATTAGGATTTGGTTCCGTATTTAGCCTAATCTTTTTCATGAAGGATTCGACAGAATCCAAAATTGTGGATTCGGTGCAACCCTATTTTCTGGTAAAGCATCTTTTCTTATTGTGGTGTGTCTATATTGACTCTGGGTTGAACACGATGGACTTGTGTATTTGTTTTCAACTGTAACAAATATAGAATTGTTTGCTGAACGTTTTGCTTAAGGGCTAGTTCACGAGGAGATTCGGGGAGATTTTGTCGCCTGGCGACTAATTGCCTCGTCTTTTAAGCGACTATCTCCCCGAACTGCCTCATCGTTTTTCCCCATAGGCTACAATGAAAAGTCGCCTGCGCTAAAGCAGACGCGGCGATGCGTTTTCTATAGTCGCCCGAAGTTGCCTCACTGAGTGAAAATGATTAAACAAAACAGTGTTTTTTATGCAATACGATGTGTAAAAAGTTTTTAACTCACACGTGCTAGTTTTAGCAAGTTCTAGGCAGATTTAGAAAGCCCAGGTTATCCTAAAAATAAAATGATGTATCATTTTCCTAGTTGAAATAAACCCCCTCCCCTGAAATTCCAAATTCAAGAAAAATGTTGTGAAAACGTTGTGGGAATGACAAAATCATAAAAGTGGAGATAGAGGTTCTTGAATTTGGTGGTAAATCCGACATCTTTATTTCCACTTTTGTTTAGTCTCAATATCACCACTTTTGTGAATTCCCCTCATGTATCATTCTTGTCTGAGCCCCATGACAGATACAATAGTTTCAGACTTATGTTTGTAAGCAGAGATGTTTTTAATTAAGCACTGAATATTCATGATATGCTACTTTAACACATTGTGCAGCTTCTGGACGTTGGTTGGAGGTACAAAAGCAAAGCTTCCTGTTCCTGCTCTAACACAATGTACAATTCTAACACCAAGCAAATGTTGCAACAATGAGGATGCTTCACTGTACATAAGAAAAGTCATTCTGTATTCAGCAGACAAGATGCCAGGGAAACGGTGCCGCCACCTTATTCTTTGCCTTGCGACTACAGGTATTTATAGATGACTTTTTCCTCCACCGTCTGCACCTCCAATTTAACAGGGCATTTGTACAAAAAGGAGAGAAGAGTTTCTGTGTAGCCAATCAGGAAGTAGAACTTCTGTGTGGGCATCTTGCGTATAAAGATAGCGCAGATGATCAGGAGATTGGCGCGACGCTTGATCACAATCTCGTTAGCCAGGCAGCCATGGAATGTGCCAAATATAAACCTGCGGATGAAGACGTCTTCTATGGTGCGCTCTGCTGCTCCACCCTCTCCATCCAAGTTACCTGGAAAGGCAGACAAGCCTAATGATGAGAAGGGGTCCTCCAGCCATAATTTCAAACTTTCCAATGTACATACAATTTTTTTAAATGCTGTATGTGATTTAAACTCAACTTTCTGTTCTCTGCACTGCTGTTTCTCACTTTTGAAACAATGCAGCATGGCAGATGATTACCATTCTGACAATTCGTTCAGGCAGATTATTGCCAATAGATTAGCCGCATTAATGCATGTTAGATCGCTATATTTATTCTGTAGAATGCTTTGCCATACCATTGTAGACAGCTCTATAAACTTTTTGTTTTTATAGGATAGCAGCTGCCATATAAGCTTGGTGTGACATCACTTCCTGCTTTAGTGTCTCTCTCTGCTCACTCATAGCTCTGGGCTCAGATTACTGCAGGGACGGGAGGAGGGAGAAAGACGAGCAAACTGAGCATGCTCAAGCCCAAGCCTTGGAGGTTTAATCTGACAGAAGCCCACGTGTACACAATAGAAGGAAAGAAATCCAGTGTTTCTTTTGACACTGGATTTCTGAGGGTTTACTGGTGTATTTATATAGACCTTTCTGATAAAGCTTACTTTGTTTTAACCTTTTCTTTTAACCAGTGACAGCCTTACTAGGGAGAGAAATGATTGTGCATCGCAGAAGGTAGAATGGATTTAGCACACTAATTCTGTTACAAAGCCACCACTAAGTAAAATGCAGCCCCCAATTAAAAACATTTGCCCAACTATAGAGCACACTTGAACACAATCCCCAACAGCAAAACTTGAACGATACTCCAGACCGCAGCCCTTTATCATTCCATTATTTGGACTCTCCCCACTGACATGGGGTCCAACAGGACTCCCCCATGTAGGGTTGCCACCTTTTGCAAAATTTTTTACCAGTTGGGGCGGGTACAAAAAGGGGCAGAGTGTGACGGAAAAAGGGGGCAGTGATATGATGTAAAAGATGTGGAGCCACGACACGCCGATTTCCAAACGGAGGATAAAAGCTACGTTTACAGGGGATTGGGGGGTGGGCAAAGGGTCTTTTTAAGGATTTTACAAATTTACCGGCAGCTACATTGCCGGTAAATTTGTAATACCAGCCCCTGCAGGTGTTTTACCGTCTAGGCCAGGAAAATACTGGCCGGGTGGCAACACTACCCCCATGAAATATGTGCCGTTGCATTAAGCCACAGCAGGGAGGAGGAGCTTTTTGTTAACCCTCCAGTCAGTACAGCAAGGACCCACTCACCTGTGTGCTGAGACAACCAGCCTTTTCTATGTGCAATGTAATGTGGAGGATGAGCCGCTTCATAAGTCACAGGCTTGTCACCTTTACCCACTCGCACTCGGGCAGCTCGGTTCTGCAAAGGAAAATTACAAAGGGAGATTTTAAAGGAACAGTTCAGTGTAACAATAAAAACTGGATAAATAGATAGGCTGTGCAAAATATAAAATGTTTCTAATACAGTTAGTTAGCCAAAAATGTAATGTATAAAGACTGTAGTGACTGGATGTCTAACATAATAGCCAGAACACTACTTCCTGCTACGTAGCTCTCTAGGTTTCCACTGATTGGTTACCAAGACAGTAACCAATCAGTGACTTGGGGGAGGGCCACATGGATCATAACTGTTGCTTTTGAATCAGAGCTGAATGCTAAGGATCAATTGCAAATTCACTGAACAGTTATGTCCCATGTGGTCCCCCTTTAAGCCGCTTACGCTGAAAAGCAGGAAGTAGTGTTCTGTTATGTTAGACATCCAGTCACTCCAACCTTTATACATTACATTTTTGGCTAAATAACTATATTAAAAATATTTTTTTATTTTGCACATACTATCTATTTACCCAGTATTTTTACACTGAACTGTTCCTTTAAAGAGATATACTGGCCAACCATGGATATGGAAAAGCAAAGTGCTAAGGGCATATTTTCTGCGTTAAGCAAGACTACTGTAACCCTGCAAAATCAGTAGTTCAAGTGCCCTTTGCAGATGTGAGTGATGTTTATAATCGATACTGTAGTGTTCTTACGATAAGGCATCCCCAACTAAATAAAGTGACTCTCTCTACAATATGCAAGGGGTCTCTTTAAATGAGCTTAAAAGTGGGGGGATCTGTAATAAATCAATGCTTTCGCTCCTACCTTGTTAAACATAAGCTTAGCATAAGTTTGTCATTCTAGCGCATAAAAGGACAGTATTACCAGAAAATAAATCTAGCTGAAATACTTTCAATAATTCTGCATTATTTCTAGAATTCAGAATATGCCTCTTACAAAATACCAGCATGTGTTCCTGTAGGGCTTTTGGGGGCAGGCCATGAATATGTAGGTTTGGCCCAACTGAAAGCACTGGAGCTTTGGTTACAGATAAAGTTAGTTATAGTAACAAGGAGCAGTAAAACGTAGTAAGAAATGACTGGTAGGTCTATTCAGATAAATACTTTTCTGTTTTCATTCTTCATGTGCATTGTTTCGCGGTAGTCACTTGTGTGCTAGGGTTTATGTCAGACCAGCATTTTTGTACTGGTGCAGCAATAGCCAGAACCAGTGGCGCCTCCAGAGACAGTTTCCATTATGTGTAATGACGGGATCCTCAGGCAGGTTTGGGCACTTCTCTGCTGGTTCAGAAAACATCCAGAGTACCATGAGCCAAAGGGGCTCAACTGCCACAAACCAATATAAATAATTAAATTTTCTATGGAAAAAGCAGCAATTATTTGTTCACCCTTAGAAAAATGTTAACCTCCCCCCCCCCCATGGCTTTTTAAATTATAGTCAATTTAGTAATCTTTATTATTGCCTATTCTAAGGATCTGTATATAATTCTGATGTGATAAAAATCCCCATGGATATGAAAGCCAAAGAGAGGGAAAAAGTGTGCGCACTGCCAGAAAACACCAAAATCCGAATATATCAATTCTATGATGTTGGCAGTCCTCTAAAGGGGAGTCATAAGGTCATCTTGAATTTCTTTAAATCCGATTGTATTTTCTGATTGGGAGATCGGCATGGCGGCGCATACGCAGTTGGAGCAATTTGCCAGTTTGCAACAACTGTGCATGCGCCGAAATGGACGGAAATTGCCGATCTCCCAGTCAGCTTAACAAAGACCCAGAAGATGGCTGCTTTAATCACCCCTCGATGCAGAGTCAATGCAGTGGAGCTCACAGGCGCCTTCTTCCGGCGATTCGGTAATCTTCGGGTCCCTTCTGCAATTTCCGTGGCTTTCAGAGCATGTTGTTCGGGACCGGCAAATTGCTACAACTGCACAAGCACCAATATGCCGCTTACTTACTGAAGACTCCCGAAGCATTTACAGGTATTAACACCTGTGGGGGGGGGGAAAGGGAGGGGGGGGGCTATGGAGGGGTTTCTATTCGTTTGAGGGTTTGCTTCTCCTTTAAAGGGATTCTGTGTTGAGAAAACAGGAGGCATTGGGGAGTCAGCATGTAAAGCCTCCGTCACTGCCCAATCAAGTTACTTTGCAATGTACTAGAATGAGCACAGGTTAGCCACTTGCTCCCTTCTGTCTAACAAGGCACAGACTAGAGGTGCAGGCTTTTAGACCACAAAAAGCTGGTTCTGCCCCTTGCACTGGTTGCTCACATTTTTGTTAATACATGTACTTGCATAAATACTGGATTACTTATGAGACAAGGGACCATGGAATGTGCATTCATCAACCACTTCTAGTTTCCTTATGCTTGTAGCTAATTTAGCCAGATCAGTAGCACTTGTAATTAAAGGGATACTTTCATGGGAAAAGATTTTTTTTTCAAAATGAATCAGTTAATAGTGCTGCTCCAGCAGAATTCTGCACTGAAATCCATTTCTCAAAATAGCAAACAGATTTTTTTATATTCAATTTTGAAATCTGACATGGGGCTAGACATATTGTCAATTTCCCAGCTGCCCCAAGTCATGTGACTTGTGCTCTGATAAACTTCGATCACCCTTTACTGCTGTACTGCAGCCAAACAAAAGAACAATGGGAAGGTAACTAGATAGCAGCTCCCTAACACAAGATAACAGCTGCCTGGTAGATCTAAGAACAACACTCAATAGTAAAAACCCATGTCTCACTGAGACACATTCAGTTACATTGAGAAGGGAAAAACAGCAGCCTGCCAGAAAGCATTTCTCTCCTAAAGTGCAGGGGACAGCTTTGAAGGCCTGATATATGGCTGCTATAAATGATATACACTTAGCAGCACTCTGGGAAACATGTAAGAAGTTTGATTTATTTGTTCCACGGACAGGCTTGGTTAAGCCTGAATCATTGCAATCAACTTTTTGCAAATTTCTTTAGAGTGCTGCTCAGTGTATATAATCTATGGTGTTTGCAATGGGTTTACAGCCTGCACCTAGGGCTGCCACCTTTTCTGGAAAAAAATACCGGCCTTTCTATATATTTATCTTTTTTCCCTATTAATAACATTGGGATCAGCCATCCTTTTTACATTTTAAATTTTGGTACTGTGTAGCAACTCATTACCACTTTCAATAGATGTTATAAGGCTGCTTAACATCTGGGCTGGTCCGGGTAATTCAGAATATAAAATACATAATTTTTAACCATATTAATCTTTAGGCTTTAGTTCTACTACACAGTTTTATATAATCAACTCAAATCATCAATCAATCCAAAACACCACCCACGTTTCAGGACTAAGACTGGGTACTGTCTTGTGTAAATCAGGACCATTAGGAAATGTGTTTTTATGGACAGGAAAGAGTTTTAAACGTGCTAACTATTGTCAAACATTTACCTTTAGGCAGACAGATGTGGTCTGAATGCAGCGACTCTGAACATGCGTCAGCAGTGAGCGTTCTGTTCTTATTAAACCCTAAAACACGATGAATACAAACAAATGATTAGGATGAGGACACAGACTTTCAGGCTAGAGGAAAGGGATATGAAATAGCTGGTTATTGTTTCAATTTTTTTTAAATAAAAAGTGAGAGTACTAACTCTGCCACAAGTTCAGAGGAAGACAGTGGGGGCTAATTTCAGGCACCTGTGCACCATGGGGGTTTTCCCAAGGGCTACACAAAAATATGAGGCAGAGTGTTTCTATTCAACTGCCAAATCAGCCAAAATGGGGTTTATGGTCCGGGGCCCCCCTCCAGTTCTCCCAATTCCTGGGCCCGCTGCACGCACACAGAGCATTCTGCACGCTGCATGTCGCAGAGCATTCAGCTCTTTAAAGGGCATGTAAAGGCAAAAAAATAAGATTACATTTTTACTTTCTTTAATGAAAAAAAATCTCCAATAAACTTTAATTAAAAAATGTGTACCATTTTTATAAGAAACCTGACTGTATGCAGTGAAATTCTCCCTTCATTTACTGCTGTGGATAGGAATTGTCAAACAGTCCCTTACTGCTGAGCAGGGAAACAATCATACTTATGAACAGCAGGGGGGAGTCCCCGCCTTTCTTCCCAGCCATGCAGAACTCAAGCAGCTTTGTTTGTTTCCCTGTAGAGCAGTTAACGACCGTTTCGAGATTTGTATTGGAAACAGTAAATGGGTTGTAAAGCCGAAATAAAATCCAACTTCAGCTGCAGGGACAAAGCTCATGGAGCCAGATTTAAACAGATAAACTGGGATTCTATTTGGAGGATTAATTTATTGCAGTCACTGGTTCTGCAGAGTTGGAGAAAGTTTGTATTAAACAATACAAAAACTATAAAATCCACATTAGATTACATGACAACACAGGACCCAGTGCAGTCTGTATATTCTGATTATTAACTGTTTTGATAATTTAAGACGATCCCAAAGCAGCCCAGACCACACTGAGCATGTGCATAGTCTTAGTCTTGCAAAGATGTTGGAAGTTGGTGACCCCCTGTGGCCAACTTTGAAAGCATAAATAATTTGTTTGATTAGGCTTGTGGTGCAGTAAGTTCATGTTTATATTTAGTATACAAAATACAGCATTTCTAGCCTGATTCTATTTTAGACTTTAGTTCCCCTTTAAGGAGCAGCTGGGGGAGCAGGTCTGGGCTGGCAGGGGCCCACCGTTTTTTTTCCCTACTGGCTCAGTCTAAAGCTGGCCATAGACGCAACGATCCGATCATACGAATCGAGGATTTTCTACGATTTTCGGACTGTGTGTGGAGAGTCCCGACATTTTTCGTCTGGCGGAGATCGGTTGTTTGGTCGATGGGACAGGTTAGAACATTTCTGACGCTTGCCGATAATATCTCTGCGTGTATTGCCGATTGTACTATTTTCAGAGGGAGACTGTCGTACGATTGCTGTCAGGGGCAGAACTTTGGCTGATCTGTTCTTTTACTACTTTATTTGATCTGAATGGTTAGTGGAGGGTCGGGAGATGGGAAAGTCTGATTGTACGATCGGATCTTTGCGTCTATGGCCAGTTTAACCCTGTTTATACCTGATGTACAGATGATTGACAGGAAACCAATCTGTCTGTGGGGATTCTGCTTTGCAGAAAATCTATTCACCGCTGACTACAGAAAGCAGAGCAGAACGACTTGAAGTCCCTTCATCCATCAATTCAAAATGGAACATGGTTCAAATAGTATTTTTTTTTTTAAATATTTTTTATATGCTCAGTGTGATATTTTTTTAATAGTTTTTAAATCAGTTGCCTTCTTTTTCTGACTTCCAGCTTTCAAATGGGGGGTCACTGGCCCCATCTAAAAAAAACACAAATACTTTGTAAGGCTACAAATGTATTGTTACTTTTTATTACTCCTCTTTCTATTCATCGCCTCTCCTGTTCATGTTCCAGTCTCTTATTTAAATCAATGCATGGTTGCTAGGGTCGTTTGGACCCTAGCAACCAGATGGTTAAAAACTGCAACCTGTAGAGCCACTGGATAAAACCCTAAATCATTCAAAAATCCCCTTCTGCATGTGTATACCTCCTGTTCTCTTGGGTGACCCTGCCCCAACCATTTACTTGCCGTTACTAGGATGACCGTGACCCAGGATTTCCATTGGATCTGCGCTGGAGGTCATCCTCGCCTCTATCTAACCTGAGCAGCAAAGGATTTTACTCTAAAACACACCTACAATTTCCCAGTCTATATCCCCCGCAACTGTACCTGCAACCTCCCCAATGCGGACATCACGGGCGCCGCCATCTTCGGAAGATACCATAGAGTCGCTTTCGTCCAGACAAGCTTACGCCAATCCTTCTCATTGTCATGCGCGAGTGAGGTGGCGCAGCGACACCCAGCGGTCAAGGGCGGGAATAAGCGAGTAGGTGACGCGCATTAGGCTGCTTATAGTAAACTGACAGGCTGAGGTGTTTACAATGGCGCGTGTTTTTACCCTATTCTAGTGTTGACTTTTCTTATTACCTCTGCTGCTTCTTCCCATAATTGAAATCGTATTTTACAATTTCATGAGGTAGAGAGAAATACAGTTGCATACTGAGGACAGTCAGCTTTCCTAATGAGGCGGGTTATTAAACCACTGACCAACTGCAACATGTTCTAATCACGTGACACTTGATTTGATTTATTTGTAGGCTTTGGCCTTGCTTTTACTGTTTTTCTATGGAAATCAATGCAGCCTTGATACAAAATATAGTTTAAAGTCATACACTAAAAAATGACTCAAAACCATTAATGCGCATTGAGGGGCTTATTTATCAAAATCCAAAGTTAACTGATTTTTTGGAAAATAAAAAAAAGTCTGACCAAATGAGAATCCACGACTTGAACTTATTTATTAATAGAAAAGCTTGATTTCAATTGGATCCGGGAAAACTCAATAGCATCGAGCAAAAATCCGAATGGTGTGGCTTTTTCTGATTTTTTTCCCCGAACCACTCAATATTTTCGGTAGGGTTGCCACCTTTTCTAAAATTCTTTACCGGCTGATGGGGGTGGGCCACAAAGGGGCGGACCATGATGTCAAAATGGATGGGCCGTGGTGTCAAAAGAGGCGGGTCGTGACGTCAAAAGGGGTGGGCCACGCCACGGACACTTCCAAGAAACAAAAGAAAAGTTAAGTTCCAGGGGATTGGGGGCAGGCCGAGGAGTCTTTTTAAGCGTATTACAAATTTACCGGCAGCTACATTGCTGGTAAATTTATAATACCGCCCCCGGCCTTGGCAGGTATCCTACTGGCCGGGTGGCAACCCTAATTTTTGGGCTTTTTACTAAAAAGTAGGGATGCACAGAATCCAGGATTCGGTTCGTGATTCGGCCTTTTTCAGCAGAATTCGGATTTGCCGAATCCTTCTGCCTGGCTAAACCGAATC
This sequence comes from Xenopus laevis, assembly GCF_017654675.1. NCBI lineage: Eukaryota > Metazoa > Chordata > Amphibia > Anura > Pipidae > Xenopus > Xenopus laevis. The sequence goes on along the minus strand of NC_054376.1, from coordinate 27,229,404 downwards.
AAAATTTGCATATGCAAATTAGGGCCGGGGAGGGAGATTGTGTGACTTTTTGTCACAAAACAAGGAAGTAAAAAATTATTTTCCCTTCCCACCCCTACTTTGCATATGCAAATTAGGATTTGGTATTCGGTCGAATCTTTCACGAAGGATTCGGGGGTTTGGCCGAATCCAAAATAGTGGATTCTGTGCATCCCTGCTAAAAAGTTCGAATTTTTCCGTATTTTTGCCTGAAAATCCCAAAATAGTTGGATTATCAAGATAATTCCAGTGCAGACCACAGAAATTTGCAAATAGGATAGGGACCTCTCCCATTTACTTATGTACAATCTCGGCAGGTCTGAGTGGGAGGATTTTTTGATTTGGAATAGTGATGGGTGAATGTGTCACGTTTTGCCAAAAAATTCCCGCGAAATTCGCGAAGTCAATGGGTGTCATTTAGTGGGACGCGCATCAATTTAGACAATTTTTATATGAGTGCCTATTTTGTCCAAATGCATTAAAGTCGACGGGTGTCTGAATAATTTTGAGGTGCAACAATTTTTACTTGGCGACTATTCTGATGTGTGCTCAACTTTCCACCACAGTTTCGCAAATTTATTCACATGCACACCAACATTGCTGAAATGTTCTGCACGTGCGTACACTGGATTTTTGTTCACAACTCATCAAAAATCATGGAAAATTGGTAAAATCTGGTAATGCCCAAAAAATGTGGGGGAGGGGGGTGTTGATAATATATGGCCACCTCATACCTACCAACATTTTGGAAATAGAATACAAAAACACATTTTCTGGCCACGCCCATTTTACGAACACACCCCCTAATTACCATGTTCATTTTACAAAATGTGGCAGGTTATGAAAGTTTGGACACATTTCTGTGGTTTTTATGTGTTATTACAGTTTTGCTAATGAAGGTGAATTGCCCTCTAAGCTGCAAGTCACAGTTTCCCCAAGGGACCTGCTTATCTTAGTTACAATTGTTTCTTTGCTTATCTTAAATTGTTACATGTGTATCTAAGTGCACCTGCCACTATTCTGTGCTCTCTGCCAAAAGCCAATTATGTATTAGAAACGTTGTATCTTTTTCTGGCTGTTCAGTGCAGGAGATTAAAGAGAAAGTCTGGACATATCAGTAACCATCCGGGACTACGGGTTGAGCTGTCAAAATCGTGACTGTCTCAAGAAAAACGGACAGTTGAGAGGTATGCCATCTATGTAATCTATTATTCATCTGCTCTGTATCTGTCCAGCACTGCCCTAGACCTCCATCCCCTCCAGGCCTGGCTGCAATCTGTGGGTTCTGGCAAATGGCAGAGGTGCTGCTGTAAGATGCCATAGACATCACTAGTCACTATTTATTGGGCCCATGGGGGCTGTTTTGGCTTCAGTGTACTTGAAATGCCAGGGCTTATTTTAAACCCATTCCAGGCCTGGTTCCCACCCTTCCTGATCAGGGCATGTCTAAGACAATGTTTACCCATGGCAGTCGAGGCAAGGGCCCTTGGGTCCTATGCTGAAAATATGGTCCTGCTGATTCGCTGGCCAACCTGGTGAATCTGCAGATTACATTTTCAAACCTGTCCAATCATCTAGCCGATCAATATAGCTGTACACATGGTGAAAATCAGGCAAAAGAGCTTGTGCAATTTTATTGGTACTTGTGTGGCCAATAACACAGTGGTATCTTAGTAAAAATGGCCAGATATTTGCTCTCAGTGTCTTCTCTAACCCAGTTTAATACACAAATAATATACACAGTACAGTGGCATGTGCAGGTTCATGTGCTACTGACACAATTTTGGAATAGTCAGCACCAAGCAGTGAAGTTTTTTTTTTAAAAAAGCCTTTATTAATAAAAGGGCAAGTGACAGCCTTTCCTCAAGCTACCGAGTACAAATTAATAAACGCATTTTATAGCTTCCAACATGGCGCCATCTAATGACAGCTTCACTTTAAAAAGACAGATGAATTTCCTCAACATAATTAAAGAACACAATGTTGCATATTAACATTATTGTCAAATTATACACATCTTGTGATAAGTTCTTCCTTCTATATCACTGGAACACATCCATAAACAACACATTAGTCCAAGTGTCAAATATATGTAAAAGCTAAAAACGTTTAAAAATATATTATTAAAAATGAATTACTGGAAAATGTTGTAGAGTCCATACTCCTTATTCCAGGGATCCCCAACCTTTTGAACCCATGAGCAACATTCAGAAGTAAAAGGAGTTGGAGAGCAACACAAGCATGAAAAATATTCTTGGGGTGCCAAATAAGTGCTTTGATTGGCCATTTGGTAGCCCCTATGAGGATTGTCAACCTACAGTGAGGCTCTGTTTGGCAGTGCAACTGGTTTTTCTACAACTAAAACTTGCCTCCAGGAAATTAAAAACTCCTGCTTTGAGGCCTCTGGGAGCAACATCCAAGGGATTGGAGAGCAACAAGCTACTGGTTGGGGATAACTGCCTTATTCAAACCAAAAGGTGTAATAGTCGTATCCACCTCCCTTTTGAGCAACTCTTTTGTTCTATCCCATCGGCAGGGTGTAATTTTGGGACCCTATCAACCACCTGATATTTTGATTGATGAACTCCATGTCCTTTCCCAACAAAATGACAAGCCACTGCTTTAATGGCCGACTTATATTCGTTCCTTGACAATGCAGGAGGTCTGCCCTACGTATTGGAGAGCTGGTGAGCGCTGCCTTCTTATGCTCTATATAAGTTTCCACGAGAGTCATGCACCGCCGGATTTAAAATGTCTATTGCTTACACTGATACGGACAGTTTGCGTATTACTGAGGCTGTAAGCGGACATAGTGATTTGCTCAATGTAAAGGATTGTAAGCATCAGTTCAGAGAATTGGAACTTTTAAAATGTAAGACTATTTCATATGATTTGCATTTGAGAACCTTATCAGAATATGATAAAGTACACCACATCCCACGTGGGTTAAGAGTGCGTTAATGCCCTACTTTGTTTGCACAAGATCAGGAATTCTGCAAAAAATGAGAGGCAATATTAAACAAATCCTCTAATGATTTAATGCTTGTTACTATGGAGTGATTACAGAAAGAATTACCAGAGATGGAACGTGCAGTTTTACAGAGATGGATTCGATACGGAACTCCTTTCCAGTAGAAGGGGACCAGCAAATAGACGGACCATTTGGAGAAGTTCCGCACAGAGGTAGAAGCACGAAAGCACATCAGTTTCCATCGTGAAACCTTTGATTATGCGGCAGGGACAGTATACCGATGGGCAAACAGCCCTAATGCCTTGTCCCCAAACGGGAGACCATCCCGATGACACACGCAAGAGAAGAAGAGCAGCATGACGCAGTATATTCCCACTGTAAATAATGTTTTTATTGATGCAAAGTTGCAACATTGGAGACCAAATACAGGAAGGTTGACTTTCATTTAACTCCCTATAATCTGAGTCCAGCTGAATATAAGGCCCTGCAGGAATGGCGGAAGAATGGTACTCTGGTGGTTAAACCAGCGGACAAGGGGGGAGGCAGTTGTTATAACGGATAAATCATCCTATGTTAAACAAGTAATGCAACAATTGTTGGAGTTACTACATCCTATCAACCCCTTAGTAGTGATCCGCTGTTTAATATCCAACATAAAATGCGGAAATTGGTGTTAGAGGGACTTGAATTTAAAATCATTGATTTGCAGCTGGCTCCGTTTTTGCAGTATAACAATCCAGTTACCCTGGTCTTGTATGTTTTACCCAAAGAGCCTACACCTGGTCAGCCCATTGTGTCGTGTACTGACTCAGTATTGTCCCCCATTTTTTGTGGATCGTTTGTCAATTTTTGTGGATCGTTTGATTAACCCGTATGTTTCATACCACAAGTGATTTTCTGAACAAGATTTAACTTTTAGGGACGGTGCCTGATGAGGTATTTTTGGTCACTCTCAATGTGGAGAGCCTCTACACCTCCATCCCACATGATGGGGGTGTGTAGGCGGTCCGCCTCGAGTTGGTCTGTGATGAGGCTGTGGATGGGGTACAGATAGGGTTGCCACCTGGCCAGTATTTTACCGGTCTGACAAAAAAAATGATGGTTGACCCCAATGTTATTAATAGGGAAAAAAATCTAAATATATAGGAAGGCCGGTATTTTTTTCCAAAAAAGGTGGCAACCCTAGGTACAGAAGAATTTTGTGCTTCAGTGTCTACAATTGGTATTGCAAAACAATTAATTCCTATTTCAGGATGATTTTTCCTCCATATAAGGGGTAATGTGGCCCCATCCTATGCAAATATGAGGAATGTTATGTATATCCCAATGAGCTTTTCAAAAGATATTGTTGGCCTTCGGTAGGCTTTATTGACAATATTTTTGCATTATGGACGGGGCCCCGTTGGACCTTGGATAAATTCTTTGACAATATCAATTCAGCATCCCCACATTTTAAGTTTGCTTTGAATGTAAATTTGGAAAGCATTTCTTTTTTGGATACTTTAATTACTCAAAGTAATCTGCTTTGGTCAGAAACCAACTGACAAAAATACTTTGCATCCTTCTCACATTAAGAAGTCTTTAGCTAAGTCCCAGTTTACACAAGTCAAGCATATTGTGTCTGACCAAGGTACCCTCCTGGACAGATCGGATGAGATGAGGGTACCCATTACCCCTATTAAAGGAAAACTATACCCCCAAAATGAATACTTAAGCAACAGATAGTTTATATCAAATTGAATGACATATTAAAGAATCTTACCAAACTGGAATATATATTTACATAAATATTGCCCTTTTACATCTCTTGCCTTGAACCACCATTCCGTGACTCTATCTGTGCTGTCTCAGAGATCACCTGACCAGAAATACTACAACACTAACTGTAACAGGAAGAAGTGAGGAAGCAAAAGGCAGAACTCTGTCTGTTAATTGGCTCATGTGACCTTACATGTGGTTTGTATGTGTGCACAGTGAATCTTACGATCTCAGGGGGCGGCCCTTATTTTTTAAAATGGCAATTTTCTATTTATGATTACCCAATGGCACATACTACTAGAAAAGTATATTATTATGATAATGGTTCATTTACATGAAGCAGGATTTTACATATGAGCTGTTTTACTCAATATCTTTTAATAGAGACCTACCTTGTTTGGGGGGTATAGTTTTCCTTTAAGGGAACAGCGTTCTCTAGTGGAAACTCTGGATAGGGGCCATAATCATACAGACAGATGAAGGAATGGGATTGGAAGATTAGCATTTGTCTCGAAGTATAGTTCTCGTAATCCACATATCTCGAAGATTATTTATAAGCATTGGGGGCTCCTGAAAGATGGTATATCTAACATACAGGAATTTCACTCACCATCGATGATGTCATATAAAAAAGAATAAAACTGTAGGTTCCTTTTTAGTTACATTTGACTTAGGGGTTAATAATAATAATAAAGTACAGCAGGTGTTGAGACCAGTGAAAAAGGGTAGTTTCCCTTGTTTAACATGTAATTGTTGCTCTAATTGTCAGCGAGGGGATGTCATTTATCATTCACATAAAGGTACCCCCATAAAGATTGAGGGTTATTTTACTTGTGAGCATAAGTCGGGCATTAAGACTAAAAAATTTAAACAAGCAGTGGCTTGTCATTATATTGAGAAAGGACATGGAATTCATCAATTAAAATATCAGGTGGTTGATGAGGTCCTGAAATACACTGTTGAGCAGATAGAAAAAAAGAATTGCTAAAAAAAGGGAGGCCAGGTGGATACGACTATTAGGCAGTCTTACACCTTTTGGTTTGAATAGGATTTTCCGGTAATTAATTTTTAATTGTATATCTTTAAGTGTTTTTATCTTTTACATATATTTAACACTTGGACTGATGTGCTGCTTATGGATGTGTTCCAGTGATATAGAAGGAAGAACTTGTCATAAGATGTATATAATTTGACAATAATGTTTCATGTTATTTTGCAACATTGTGTTCTTTAATTACGTTGAGGAAATCCAACTCTGTCTTTTTAAAGTGAAGCTGCCATTAGATGACACTATGTTAGAAGGTATAAAATGTGTTAATTGATTTGTACTCAGTCGCTTGTGGAAAGGCTATTTCTAGCCTGAAACGTTGCTGTATATCTGTCCAAATAAAAAGCCCTTTTATTAATAAAGACTTTTTAAAAAAACTTCACTGCTTGGTGCTGTCTATTCCAAATTGTGTCTCAAGTCTGGCTGAAAGTGGCTGCCAGAGACGTGCACCTTTTTACATTGATCCTCTTATAATGGCATGCTGACAACGTACCTCTGGATTTTATTTTTAAATAGATTCCAGGGTTCATCTTTTCCTAAGGGAACAGTATTGGGATAGATTCTCCCCTTTCCATGCACACCACACCAAACCTGCTCAATGTGCTAAAATCTAATGTTACAGGAGAGGTCAGTTAGTGCTGTTGATCTTATAAAAAATTGTGATAAAAGATTAGAATCATTGCTGTTATTTTCTAAAATTCCAAATATGCTGGAAAATTAGGCATTTTAGCCCCCACTTATCAATTGTTGCTCCATTTTCTGTTTACCCCTAGGCTAACAGTAGGTATAAGTAACAAAATTAGCATCATTAGCCCGCAAGGGCAGTGGCACACAATGAGATTTTGAGAGTTTTGCAGCTAGATGGGCAGACAGACAGACAGACAGAAAGGTGGAATCTTCTTAAAGTCTGGTGTGCTTTCATTGCCCAAGAATATGCCACGCAGCAAGGAAATTAGATTGATACAGTTGGCCAAACATTATGTTCACAAGTCAGTCATTTCTGGTGTATATATTTAACAGCTGTTAATATGACTTTTTTATTCAATGCAAAGTTGTGCCCCTCGTGAGATTCCCAATACTTAGGGTTGTTTGCTTTGCTGGAAAAAAAAACCTTCATATATTTTTATTTTTTCCCTTATAATAATATGGCATAATTGTAAGTAGCCAGTCCAGTAAAACACAGGCCAGGTATTAACCCTACTAGTACTGAGGAACCAGTGCAATTGTCTTTTACCTTAAAACTGGAGTACATGATTTCTGTGTGTCAAAGGAGACGGAAAGCTACAGAGGCAGTTTATTGCCAATAGATTAGCCACAATAGTACAAGCTAGAATGCTATATTTATTTATGTAGAATACTTTACCATACCTGTAAACAGCTCTAGAAGCTCTCTCTGTTTGTTTAGTAAAGCAACTGCCATATTAGCTTGGTGTGACCACGTCCTGCTTGAGTCTCTCCCTGCTCACTCATAGCTCTGAACTCAGATTACAGCAGGAACAGGGGAAAATGGAGAGAAGAGCAAACTGAGCATGCTCAAGTCCTAGCCCTGGAGGTTTACGCTGAAAACAGGAAGTCTGATACAGAAGCCCATGTGTACACAATATAATGAAAGAAATGTTGTGTTTCTTTTGACAGACTCAGAGCAGCACTACTTTGAGGGTTTACTGGTGTATTTATATTCCTCCCACTTAGATTGTAAGCTCTCTGAGGCAAGGACTTTCTTCCTTCTGTATCTATCTCTTACCACATGGCACCTAATTTCTCCATAATTATATTTATTAATTTATTATCATGTTTGTACTGCCTATGTGTACTTTTCTACATCTGTAAAATTGTACAGGGCTGTGTATCTTAGTAGCACAATATAAATGAAGTTTTAAATATATCCAAAACACTTTTATATTGTAGACAGTGTCAATCACTGTTTACTTGCCAGTCTAATCACATTAAAATGCTACAGCATTTTGGTACACTGACAGTAATTCCAGTTGTCTGCAGTGGGCATTGTGTCTCTTGCACAAAATGTGATTTTCTCCTTTGACCAAATGATCCTTCTGCCTTTACCCTAACAGAGAAGGAAAGTTTAAAGGAGAACTAAATAATTAGGGCAGAAATGTTGTATATAATGTTTGGGCTTCAGTACCAGCCCAAGGCAACCACAGCCCTTTAGCAGTTAAGATCTGTGTCTCCAAAGATGCCCCAGTAGCTCCCCATCTTTTTTTCTGCTTATTCACTGCACATGCTCTGTGCTGCTGTCACAGGCCAACCTCATTTTCTGCTTGATAATTTGCAACAACCCCTAAGCTTAGCTTCTCAACAGCTGCTCAGAGTCCACTGAGCATGTGAGTGTCACAAACACTTTCCAAGATGGTGACCCCCTGTGACAAGTATTAAGTCCTGGATCATTGCTGCTATTGAGAAGCTGAAATTTAGTCTGGTGCAATAAGTTATAAATTCAGTATATAAATTATTGCATTTGTAGCCCTATTCCTTTTCAGGCTTTAGTTCTCCTTTAAATCATTGGAGGTGCAAATTTATTAGGCACTCCATAGTGACTAAAATCACTGACCATCTACTTTGGGCTGGCGCATCTCTCTTTAAAAATATCCAGACAGGAGTATTTTCCTTTAAAGGAGACATATAGAATAAATGAAAACACCCTCATTTTGTAGGCAATTATAAGTAACATATAAAAAATAGCCCCTTTATTGGAGCTCCATATAGATGTTCTCTGGTCCCTGTCTGTGTTTCAATTGAGGGGTGGGTGTGTCCTAACAGTCCCTGCCAGAAGCACAGTAGGAGGGGGACAACCAATCACAGCCCTGCATTCACACAAGCGCAGACAGGCTTCAGTTCCCTATCAGGTCCTGCTAGCTGCTGATTGGTTCCTGTCAGCAGCTCACTGCACTGTAGGACAGGAACCAATCAGCAGCGAGCAGGACCTGATAGGGAACTGGGATCTAAATGAGTATCATGCACTGGTACATTCTTGTTTTTACTCAATATGTCTCCTTTAAGGTACTCTGCCACCAGGTTTTTACTGGTCCCAGTGTGGGTGATCATCTTATATTGGCACAAGGGACTCCTGCGACCAGTGAAAACTTGTTAGGGTGGTGCTCGTTAGGCAAATAGCACTGGCTGATTCAATTTTAAATGGCATGTAGACTGGCCTAGCTTAAAAGGTTACGAATTTTAGTCACTAGGGGTGCTTATCAAATTAGCAACTTCTAAGAATATGGTGGAGATCATTATTTGTTTAAAAAAAATCTCTGCAATGAAAAACAGCAAGACAGAGAAAAAGTCAGAATCTCATTATTTATACAGGGAGATTTAAAGGAGATACCAAGTTGGACCTATTGCTTGTAACCATGTTGTTTCATGGAAGGCTTAACCCCCCCCCCTGCCACACACACCCACTCACCTGAAATCACAGCCAGTTATGCTTCCCTTTGCTGAAAAATAATTACATTTTCATTGCCATTATAAAAATGTGATAGCCTAGGTGATTCAGGTTTCTACATTTATGTAAAGTTGCCAAAAAAGTTTCAACAAATTCTTTTACCGGGCTTATCTATAAGCGCAAGCACAAAGCATCTACCTTTTAGTGCTGACATTTAAAGGGATACTGTCATGGGAAAAAAAATGTTAAAAAAAATGAATCAGTTAATAGTGCTGCTCCAGCAGAATTCTGCACTGAAATCCATTTCTCAAAAGAGCAAACAGATTTTTTTATATTCAATTTTGAAATCCGACATGGGGCTAGACATATTGTCAATTTCCCAGCTGCCCCAAGTCATGTGACTGGTGCTCTGATAAACTTCAATCACTCTTTACTGCTGTACTGCAAGTTGGAGTGATATCACCCCCTCCCTCCCCCCCCAGCAGCCAAACAAAAGAACAATGGGAAGGTAACCAGATAACAGCTCCCTAACACAAGATAACAGCTGCCTGGTAGATCTAAGAACAACACTCAATAGTAAAAACCCATGTCCCACTGAGACACATTCAGTTACATTGAGAAGGAAAAACAGCAGCCTGCCAGAAAGCATTTCTCTCCTAAAGTGCAGGCACAAGTCACATGACCAGGGGCAGCTGGGAAATTGACAAAATGCCTAGCCCCATGTCAGATTTCAAAATTTAATATGTAAAAAAATCTGTTTGCTCTTTGGAGAAATGGATTTCAGTGCAGAATTCTGCTGGAGCAGCACTATTAACTGATGCGTTTTGGAAAAAACATGTTTTTCCATGACGGAATTCCTTTAATAAATAAGTAGACAATTCTTGTTTTAAATGTGAGCTCAGTCAAACCTGGTGGGTAGACAGGTAGACCTGACAGGGAACCATAGTTCACTATTCCGGGTGTGTTTTTAGGGAAAGATCGTTAGGCTATGCCTTCTGCTCATTGGTAACACAAAGACCAGAGATGATCTATGAGGAGCTTTTAAAAGGTAACAATCCTTTTTAGCCAAGATTGAAAATTATGAGCTATATATTATTTACTGTAAAAATGAATAGGACTATATTTATAGCAGGTAATGAGTGGGAAATTTGGTTGCAACTTTGACTTCTATATATTACACATGCCAAAGAACCTTTTATGCCATATGTATGTACATATGAAAAAAGTTGTTTAGATAATTCTAACCCAACAGAATAAATAAAACTGCCCTTCTAGGCAGCCCTGTAAAAAATGACAATCGGACAGGGTTTGGTTTTTCTTTTTAATCTGCAATAATTTGAAACAGTTCAAGAGGAAGATCTTGTTTCTGCTCTTTTTGTGTCCTCTTATAACACTCACAAGGCTCAGAAAATAAAGAGTGAAAGAGAAAGACAGGAAACAGAAATATAAAGGAAGACAGCAGCAAAAAAAAAAAAACCACTGGCATTCATAAAACGAACAAGCTGTCATCTTGTTATCTCTTATATATATATATAGATTTATGTATATATATCTATTTATAGGATTTCTTTTCAAAGGGCATGCAGAAAATGAAACAGCAACAAATTAAAACAAATCAGGCTGAAGATTAGCCTCTCCTCTCCCTTGGGGTCACTGCTCGGAACCCACTGAATTCAGGGCTTTCTTAATTCCTGTTGGGGGATGAATTCTACACACTTCTGTCTCATTATGAGATTCTGCAGAGAGCACTGCCCTTCTATTCACCCTGATCTCAAAAGATCAGATACTAAAACAAGATGATACTTCCAGTCCTCACAAGCCCCAAAGATGTGATGATCTGCTTGTTCCCAGCACATGGATGGGAATATAGTGCTTTCCTGAAGAATATGCACTATGCCAAAATTATCCTTGGGTTACACAATCCCACTTTACAAACACAGGAAATCCTATAAATCCAAATCTTTCAGCAAAAATGCTATAGTACAAAAAGTACACTACCCTAGGAACAAGTAGTTCTGAAAATATCATTCTGAAAACCCTACATTTTTGCAAGGGTCCGTCATAAAAATTCTGGGGTTTGGTGCAAGAAGTCCCTGTGTGTGCATTATTTCAGGATTACGATGTGATGAATCCTTTATAGAGACCCCCACATGTCAGAGGAGAAAGGCCTTGGTTGAAAATGGGCAGACATTAAGCACACTCCATAAAATGCGCCGGTCATGCTTTAGGACTGGCTCTTCCACTGCAGAAAATGGATCATATCATCGTTTATGGGGTGCAACAGAATAGGGGTTGTGAGTCATATCTTAGAATATACAACTTTTTTAAATTTTTTTTTTTTTTTGCATTCCGGAAACAAAAATTAACAACATAAAAGGGGCAGCAGCGGTGGCCCCAGGAACACGTCTTTGTGGAAATGAATTTTAAAAATATAATTTTTTTTCAATTTTTTTCTTTTTTTAGTTTTTTGTTTGATTTTTTTTTTGTGATTCCTTTTTTTTTGTTTACTCATTGTTCTGTGTGGACAACTCATTTCACGTTGGACGCGCAAACACATGGGAAGAAACTGCTCCACAGGAAGGTCACGGTTCTTTCCCCCCACCCCTCAAGATTTCAGACAATCCCTCCACCCCCCCAAAAAAAGCCAAAACAAAAGCAAAAAGGTGGCTTAGGTCAATATTTTTTTTCTGCAACAGGTCAATGAGTATTGTTACCCCACTCATTGCTAAAGGAGGGCCATACATGAGCCTCCTTCTCTTCAGCTTCATAGCAAAAATGATCAAAGGGAAAACCTATCACCAAGACCTTATCCTGTCCTTTTGCTGCATTTTAGTCTCCATAGGTCCAGACAGTGGATATCTGGGGAATGTGGGCAATTGAGGTGGTTGAGGGAGGCAAGAATAGAAGAGTCTGGATTTGGAGGGGTCGGGGGGGAGGAGGGACGGAAAGGAACGGCACAAGCATGCGGTCACGTGCTTTTCCTCGCCGCTGGAACTCTCTGAGCGGCGGAGCCAAAAGTCTCTGGCACTTCCTCTTCTCTGGTGAAGCCAGAAGGTCATTACTGAAACCTGTTGAGAAGAAATGCTAATGGTGAGTCAAACACATGGTGTATAAAACAAGTATTTATAGAATTTTGAAAAATTCTGTGATATTAATATTTGAGTTTTGATGCATAAGCCCAGAATGATTGGGACCTGGTCCTTTCCTAAATAAATAAGCGTATGGGACCTAAATTCCTAGAGAAATAGTAAAGGTGCAGAGGTCCTTTAGAGGTGAACTTTTCATCTGGTCAGATGGAGCAGTGCTTTTATGGGCTTTTTCCTTTCTGTTTGGCTATTAGTCTACTGTGATTGCCAAAGCACATGGGCTGGGAATCAATCTGTGCATGTTTGATGGCGTTGCTATCAGAAGTTGATGGTATCATTTCTGGCCAGATATTGGCCAAGCTGGCCCATTGGAGCGCACCAGACTCTGGCCACTAAGCTTCTGATGCAGTTTAGAAGGACCAGTTTTCATTGGCCCTTGTATGGCCACCTGGCATTTTCTCTGCCATGATCAGCAGCAATGACAGCAATGCAGGTTCAGACTAAGATTCAAAATAGACCTGGCACTTCAAGTGCACAGAGGCCCAATCCCCACATACCCAACTAGTGACTGTCAACAGCAACTTACAGCAGATCTTCTGATATTTGAATCTACAAATTGGAAGTCCAGGCCTGCAGGAATGGCATCTGCACCAGCAAGTGGAGGCATTCCTGTCCTGTAAGTGCTGCTGAACACAGGGTGCTATGGAGTAAATTGGTGTTTTCTCTGCAGAGGAAAGGTCCCACATGCCACTAGCCATTCAAACCTGGAACTATTCACAAGGAGTTTGTATGTTCTCTCTGTGTTTGCTTTGGTTTCCTCACAAACTCCAAAAACATACAGGAAGGTTTAGGCTAGGGCCACACAGGGACTGAAATCAGCTATCTGAAATATTCTGGGTGATTTAGGCCCTAACACGGGCAGTAGCCTCCTCTCTTTTCCGCAATCGTAAGTACTGAATGGGCTTTGGTGCGAAAAGACTCATTGGATTTCGGCAAAGAACCAGCAGTCTCTGAATTTTGAGACAAAGTCTGTTTGTGCCAAAGCCAATTTGTCACTTATGAATACAGAAAAGAGAGGAGGCTACTGCCCACAGTAGGGCTGAAATCAGCCAGCGTAGTTCAGATAGCTGATGAAACTGACCATAGTGTGGGTGTATGTTCTAGGGACCAAAAATTGCAAGCTCCACTTGGACAGGGACCAATGTGAACGATGAATAATATCTGTAGAGTGCTGCAGAATGTTTCACTGACCATTTAAAACTGTCAGAAAGGAGTCTGGGAAAATGTAAATACTCTATACCATCACTGGAGGGGTGCTACGGGAGCCCCTGAACAGTGGAAATGCACATTCTGCCATTTGCCATCACGACGATGCCAGACACGGGTTTCCTCAGACTGACTAGTGCGAGGCCGTCCCTGTGTGTCGATATACTGTGTCAGACGAATGTAAGCGATACAAGCAGCATCCTCTCCTACTACATGGACGTGAGGATTCAGGATGGTCGTGTGGATTGGCTTGTTGTTTTTGGACAGCACTGGGGACCAAAAAAAACATAAAAAGGTTAAAAAAACTAGTATTAAAATAGGTGTTTTAACCTTAATCTAAGGTTAAAACAGTCATAACTGGCACTTTTTCTTCCTCATTAAATTGTAAACTAATGTCTACTTTGTCTTTCACTTTTGTTTAAGGAACAGTAACACCAAAAAATTAAAGTGTTTTAAAGTAATGAAAATATCATGTAGTGTTGCCCTGCACTGGTAAAACTGATCTGTTTGCTACAGAAACACTACTATACTCCATATAAACAAGCTGCTGTGGAGCAATGGTGGAAATTGAAAAACGGCTATATGGCACAGGTTAACTAATGGATAATAGATAACACCATTAGTCAGACAGAGCTTATCTGCTACCTGCTATGTAACCTGAGCCTTTTCTCCTTTGAATGGCTGCCCCCATGGCTACACAGCAGCTTATTTATATAAACAATAGTAGTGTTTCTGAAGCAAACACAGCAGTTTTACCAGTGCAAGACAACACTGCATTATATTTTCATTACTTCATTATTTCATTTTTTGACGTTACTGGTCCTTTTTAATTTTACTTATGCAAAAACCCTACAACAGCCTCCAATTAATATTTTTATATTCACTCATGTAGTATATGCTACTTTTTTTGGTGTTGGTACTAATAAAGTATAATAATAGTAATTAGGGTATTCTACTGTTGACCTTGAATGAAACCAATGGGAACATACTGTATGTAAGTACATCTCGAAGGTCTTCCTTTATTTAACAAAATTAGTTATGGCTGGTAAAGACAAGCATTACTAAAAAATTTTTAGAATAAGTAACTGTGTACCTTCTCTAATGAGTGTATTCAATGAATGCTATTACAGTTCAGTTTTATCTTTCAAAGAACGTGAGAGCATTCTACAGTTTGACCATGAGTATCACTCTTTTTTGCTTTTCTTTCTTATCCCAAGAGTGTTACTTGTGTCTTGTAGGTATCATTTTTCAGCATAATGAGTTCAGCCTATTATTGAGAATTGCTTCCTTCAGCCAGTGACGCTATGGGACCCATTTAATAACAATCAAATTGCGATTTTACTATATTTCGTAGAGGTTTTTTTTCGCTAGGAATTCGTATTTTTTTTGCATCATTCAGAGCTTTTTTTTTTCATTCACACTTTTTCTATTTGGCTCTTTTAAAAAATTCAACAACAATCGTGGTTTTAGAATTTTTGAATTTAGTTGTGGTTCCCAAAACCTCTAAAACCACTAAAATCCAACCTTCAATAAATAAGTCTCCATTAGGAAATGTTAATTCGGTGTATTATTGCTTGTCACGCATTGTTGCACCTTGATACATATATAAAGTTCATGTATTTCAATTTATGTAATTTTAGTGCCTTTTGATAAGGAGTATTAGAATTGAAAATGGAGTATTGTGGACTTAGAGACATTTTTGTTGATTGGTCAACATTATCACAGGCCTTCCTTGCTCTGGTTCTTATGTACAGAGATATAACTGTAATAGTAAAGGCTCTCCTACTAGGACATTAACAAAAACCACATTTTAATACAATTTCTTACGGTTTTCGAAGTAAAAACGGTGAAAGTCTATCCCTTCTACCAGGTTACCAAGAGCTTCCGGCTCAAACGTGGTCAGTCCAGGATCACAGATTTTCCTGTAAAACCACAGAGCCAGTTACGTCTACATTAAGTCTAAATTTCCAATGATTAATTCATAAGGTCTAGAAAACATACACACCAACATGGAAAATACTAAACCAATGAATTATAATTAAATTGGGAATAACATTGACAGGACTAATGTTGATAAATATATATATATATATATATATATATATATATATATATATATATATATATATATATATATATATATATATATATATAAAAGATACCTTATTCAATAAGGCCTAAGTCAATCAATTACTAATATGCATATTGGAATTCAGTTTGGTATTGGCCATATGTTTACAGGTGAAATAGTATTCAGCCAGAAGCATAAAATGATGGATTTGATATTACTAATAAGCAATAAGCACTCACGCATAGGCCTCAAAGTCCCCATTATTCACTGCTTCAATCAGTTGCTCTGTAATTTTAATGATCTCCTGTTTCCGAGCTGGGGAGGCACATATTATTGTCAGTGGTACAGTACAAAAAAAGAAAACTTACAGACATAGTGATAATAAAATCTTATTAAAAAAAGGGAACACAATGGGCCAGCAAATTATTCATGGTATAATAATAGGGTGGGTTAAGGGAGGTTAAGAAAAAACTAACTGGATCAAAACAAAGAGGTTAATCTTAGGGTATATGGTAAAAAATGGATAGTAGGGAGAATTTGCATCCATGAATGATTCCTCATCAGAAGGCGGGAAACCTGACGGAAGACGGAAGTCAAAGAGAGATAAAATGACTCATTATTCAGACTTGAATATTTTATGACATGGTCCTTGATTTATTGATTGATTTAAAGTGAATAAAAGTAGACATGAAAGTGGAGGAGAGTCAGATAATAGCCAGGGTGCAAAAATAATAAGCACAGCATAATAGTGGAGAGGTTGAGAAAAAGCAAACTAGATGGGCAAAATGGATTCAGCAGAGGATACTACAGATTATGAGACTTGGGGGTTATTTATCAAAGGTCGAATTTTAGAGTAATATGAATTGTTTTAAACTCTAATAAATTCGATTTTATTCACAATTCGAATGGTATTTTATTTATGAAAAAATTAGAACATTTCAAATTCGATCGAATAGTCATGACCTGAAAACTCAAATAGAATTTAAATTGAATTTTCCTTCGAAATAAAACCAGACTTTTGAGTGTCAAATTTGTTTTTTAAGTTAACTTTTTGAAGTTTTTTAGAAGTCAATGGCAGAGGTCCCTTGAACTATTTGAAGATGTTAATAATAGTGATGAGGTTTTAGGTAGAGAATAGTCAAATTAGAATTGTTTCCAAGATCGAGGTGTGATAAATCTCACATTCAATTCAAATGATTGGCAGGTTTTAAATTTGAATATGTGAGTTTTGACCAAAATAAATTAGAATTTACCATTGAACCATAGTAAATCTGCCTCTGGGATTCTGCATTATGGTGAAAAACTGCCCCTGGGAGTCAGCATAATTAGAAAAACGGGCTCAAAATTATAATAAAAAAAAAACAATAGGAAAAGTAATCATGTTGGTAGAAGATGTAAAAGGTCTAATGAAGATAAAGAGCTTGAGAAAGAGTATCAGAATGTTGGTGGTGAAAGTGAGATGAGATTTGAAAAGTTGGAAAGATAGGGGAAATGGGGGAAAGAGAGTTGGCATGATGAAGAGGTAAGAAAAGAGAGGTTAGTAATAAGAAAGACAGTAGTAATTTGGATACTGGATGATCACAAAAAGGAGATAGGAGTTATATGTTTTGAAGGGTGTGTGTATGTGCCAGCTCTACTTACGCTGTACAAACGGAGAGTTTAGGTGAGGCTGGGAGAGCCGATGCTGCGTGTTGGAATACTGCACTCCCTCTGCTTCTGAGCCTCGTCTGACTGTGTTAAATATATCTGAAAATCTAGCAGCTGGGAAGGTGACAGAGAGACAGGAGACAGGATACAGAAAGAGGGACAGAATGACAAGGCACAGGGCAGCAGAGACAGAAACGCAAGGGCAAAGAGACAAAGAAAGGGAAGGGAACCAGGAGGAAAGACAAGGGACAAGAGGGGTGCACACAGTGGGAGGGAAGCCATAGGTTGGGGAGAAAAATGAAAGGCCAGAGCAGAAAGCAAAGAATGGAAGATAATTGGAGCAGAGAGGAAACAGATAACAAAATGAAAATAAATAAATAAGAGAACAGATATCAACAGAGAGAGCAGAGACACAACAGCAATGTGAGTGACACGCAATACAGTACACAACATCTATCACAAACAAAGCACACAACAGGCAGCAGCAGTGCTGGACGTCACCCCACCAGGACAGACAGCAGCAGTGCTATATAGACTGGCCTTGACCAACCACCCCACCACAAAAGGTGACATGACAGTGACAGAGACATAAGGAATTGCTAATCTGCTATTTCTCAAGAGGAGGAGTTTATTGTATGATAGAATGGTCCTCTGTCTCCGGGACTAGGAAACCCATGTTAGAGGGCTCATTAATATCAACCATTTTATTTAGTTTGTTTTAACTACATTTTTCCCCATCTTAAAATCTGGGTTTTAGTGGCATAAATAATATGGAAAGCTTAGTAGTTTGCACAAAGAGCACCACACCAACACAAGATTAGACTGCGGCTTTTGCTTTGTTACAAGTTAATAGCATGCTACTTGTCTTTATAGATTTTGTATTATATGAAACCTCTGAGTGAATTAACGTCTCCTGTACACCCGTCCTACTTACGCTGTGCGAGAGGTGAGTGGGGGAAGGATGGGGAAAGGGGCTGCTGAGCAATCGCTGCTTGGGGTCCCTCAGCTTCCAGGGCCCCCGAGCCCCTTCTCACTGAGCTTAATATGTCTGAGAACTTCATCACTAGAGAAAACGGGGAGAGAAAAGGGTATGAAGTACGACAGACAGAAGAAAAGAAGTCAATGAGTAGAAGGACAGTAGAGCAGGGTTTGATCTGGGTCAGAAGTGGTGGATAATTGAAGTGTGACCAAAAATTTGATAAGAAAGGTGGAAGTGGGTAAAAGGCCAAATGCAGGCAGCATAATTGCAAGGAGGCGGTAAAAGTGCATGAAACATGCGTGTTAAAAGTATATGGTGTTGCATCTGTGTTTATATATTGCACCAAGGTGCATGTCTGTTTACTTCTATGTCAATGAACACATCGGTGTGTCAATAGAGATGTACTCATAAGCCTGTATCAGAGAGCCGCCCTTGAAATGAGTGGCATTAGTGAGTGAGAGACAGGGTCGGAAAGCTGCCCTCGCCCCCTTAATGATAAGGACAAAGCAAAGAAAGGTGACAATGTCTAATAAACAAGACAACAGAGGAAGGAGAGTGAGGGGTGAATAAAGGAAATGGATTGTGAGATGCTGGCACAGGAAGTGACATTGGAGTGACAACAGGAAGCCCATCCTTGCAGAAAATTGTACAACATGCAACTGTATCCGAATACAACAGCTTGCCACTCCATAGGCCCTCTGCACTTTCCAGTCTTTCCTCATCTTCTATCTCTTCCCCATGTCTTCCCCTAGAACCCATTTCCTCACCCACACCAATACACTGTTTTATGTTTGGTTTTATTGTTTGACATTGTGGCTTACTTGTCTCTTTTATTCTGTTTTCTCACCTCCTTATTTCCCTCATAATGCCCTGGCTAAGCAGCATCCTTTCTCCCAGCCTCCTACCTTTCCTCTCATCTCCTTAAATTCTATATAGGGCTCCAACTTCTCAACTCCTGCACCCACGGACATTAGAGGTTGTGTGGCATTAACTGTATGTATGGGCATCATGTGTAATAGGAAATTAAAGTAGAGCTTGGGGGTGCAGTGGGTGGCGTGGGGTCGCATTAGAAAACAACGAACAGAGCACAATACCTTTCATTTCTTCATCCTCGGGGTTTGTATGTGTACTGTCTGATGACTCCTAAAAGAATGGGGGAAAGCAAAAGAGAAATGGAGTAGTGCAAGGGGAAGGAGAAGATTGAGGTAGGAGGAAGGTGGAAGAGAGAGGCAGAACAGTAGACCGATTATTGGCCATTTTAGACAGTTTCTCATTTCCAAACCACATATACCCTGCTATAAAGAGGTCTAATCTCTGACACAAAGTAGGAACACTACTTCTATAGCTTACTGCAGTAAGAAAGGCTATTCAAAAAGGTGTGCAAACAACATTACAGATGAATCCAAAGCACTGAGAAGTCAATATGCAGCACACTGTACTGAAACATAGGGTCAGATTCACTAAAGGGAAAATTGTCACCAATGACTGCTTTGCACACTTCGCTAAGCGCAAATTCGTTGCCACTACGTTAGTTCACTAAAATGTAAGACTGTGTCCTGGGCGCCGAATGATGGCGACTTTTCACTAGCGATACTTCTTCAGTGTGAGCATTTCATAGCAAAGATTCACTAGCCAAAATCCGCTAGTAATCTTACACTTAGGACAATTTAAAAAGGGGCATAAAAGTCACATACACAACTTCTTTAGAAATGTTGGTGTAAATGGTTGAAGTGGCCACTTTTTATTACAAATGTCCAAGAGAGCTAATGCCCTAGACATGAGACCACTTTCCGTGGTAGTGGATATGATGTCACTGATATCAGATTGAGGAAGATGTAACTTTGTTTCAGCAGTTCACCTGGTATGCAGTGGCGAAGCAAACTCTGGCGAAAGAGGTAATATTAAGTAAAATACGCAATTTAGTGAATTTGCAGAGCATCGACCATTCACCAGAGTGAAAAGTCGCATGGCGATAGAGTGCGAGCGAACGCTAGCGACAGTCTCTTTCACTAGGGAATTGTCAACCCGCGCCTGTTAGTGAATTGGTGATCTCTCTGCGGATGGGATTTTTACCGAAAAGTCGCTAGCGTTAGCCACTTCGCCCTTTAGTAAATCATCCCCATAGTGTCTCTACTGGTGTCCCATTTCTGAAAGAGCGCTGATGATTGTCAGGCAAGTATAAAAGCAGCTGTACCAATGGGAGGGCAAGGGACCATATATGGGCTCCTGGTCTCCCTCTACTTTAGCTTGTTTGGGCTCTAGCTCACAGGACTTTGCTACTGGCACAAAAGAAGAGGACATATCCTATACATATAAACCCTTTACAAACAGTTATAAAAAAGTTAATAAAAAAAATAGAAAAGGGTTTCATCAACACTCCAGCCATCAACACTATACGAACCATTGAACAGATTAGGATTTAAAGAAGCAAAAACATTACAGAGCAGTTACTTTGCCGTAGACAACTGCATCACACTGCTCTGACCACGGTTAAGGTTACAGTGTGTACTGAGAGGAAAAAACAAAGGGATGTCAGAATAATTCATTATTTATTTGATCTGTGTCTTTCTTTCATAAGAAACCCCACAGCCCTATTTATTCTTGAATTTGTGCTTCTTCGAGTCTCTGTTTTTCACCCTGGTTTGTACTGCACTATATGGAGGATATCTGTTTAACTGTAAGCTCTTGCAACTGGTTAGCTATCTATAAAGAGTTATAGCATCCCTTTGAATGGAACTGCAATGTGTGTTATCACTTCATGAATAAGAGATATTAAAAAAAGTGATAAACAAAGTGAGAATATAATATATATATATATAATACACAAAAGCCATGAATATCCTGTAAAATATATCCTTATAAACGGTGAGTTCTGATGTCATCAGTTATAAACGGTGAGTAGTGATGTCATTTCTGTCACATGACTCACTTAAATTTGTGTATTATAATAAATAAAGTACCCCCAGTTGCAAAATATGAGGATATTAGAAGTTACCTCGGAGTTCCATGACCTGTATAAAAACACTCGGCCTTCGGCCTCGTGTTTTTATATGGTCATGAAACTCCTCGGTAACTTATAATATCCTTATATTTTACAAGAGGGGGTACTTTATTCACTATATATATATATGAAGAGTAAAGAAGGAATGACGACAAAAACACTGGTATGCAGAAACTTACTTTGTCCAATAGATTTATAAAGATATTAGAAATATATACACACATACAAACATACATTTGTGAACAGTTAAATTCATTACATACATACAGTACATACAAGTGGTCTGTGTTATGAGTCACAAACTGTCTAATTACAAGGCAACACACTGGGGCACTAAAAGACACAACATCAGTGTGGCCAAAAACCCAAGCCACAATGGGCACACTTCTAAAAATCATCTGCTGCCAGACACAGGGACCTGTATAATGATTGACTGGCCTCAAGAAAGCAGTAAAGACTTGTCTCTGTTTGGATCTCTTCCTGTACTTAGCCCTAGACTGCCTTCATTGCACACCCCAGAACAAGGCTATGTGCTGCTGACCATATCCATGTCCTTAAAAGCCTCTTTTATCATGCCACATACAGAGAAAATAACACACTCTAATCTTATAGTACTTTATGACCAACTTTATGATCAACCCCCAACACCATATTTATTAAGTGAAAGTTTTAATCTGGAAGAAAACTCAACTGATTTTGGTGTAAATAACAATCTAGTTGTTTCAGCCTCAAACATAAACCAAAATGTCTAATGTAATATGTCACACAGTATCACAAGTGATATACTGTTGATTGCAGATAAAACTTTAACAACTTCAAAACAGGCTAGCCTCTGTATCAGAAAATGGTTTAACTGAACCTCTCAATACACAAGGGAAAAGAACCCCCAACATCTCCCCCAAAACAAATTTCTCAAGAGGAAGATGTGGGTGAGACAAGACAAGTGAATACAGAGGTAAAGACACTGCAAATACCTTTATCCCGTCCACCAGGTTATGAATTACTGTGGTTTGAGTCTCCTATAGAGGAAGAGGAAGAATGAGAAATGGGAAGGAGGAAAAGCAAAAAACAGAAAACAAAGAAGGGGTAGAGTAAGGCAAAAAAAGGAAACATGGAAAGCAAAAGGATAAACTATGAAGGGAAGGTATGACAATTTTTCAGGAACGTTAAAGGCTGGAGGAACCGAGTGAAAAAATGAAAGACTGGAAAGGCAGGGAGCAAGATGCTTTACAAAGCACAGATCTCTATCTTCCCAACAAGAGGAATCTTTCACAAATCAATCTCAACCACAAACAGGTAACAGACTTTCCTAAAGACAGACCCAAATCTCTATCACAGACAAAGGGGCTTGTACACCCTAGCAAGCCACTGTTGTAAGACAAACTGTAGACATATCCAAATCACGGAGACAAAACATTCCTCTCCCATCTATGCACAGGGAGGGGGCTTCATCCCATTCATATCTGAAGCAGAAAAGGCTCTCAAAGAATGAGGTTGGTGAGGAAGGTATTTTGTGTAGGGTAGAGTCATTCACGGAGAATCGCCAGCCCCCCAACAAGCCCATTGCCCTTACCCCTAGAAATATGATAAATACTCTGGTTCTTTCCTGGCCTACCCATCTACAACACCCCTCATACCAGTGCTGCCGGAGGAATGGGTCCCTTTGGACTGGTCACTCCAGCGCTATTCTTGGTGCTGTTTGTCTGAGGCTGTAAAAGATGGAAAGACTTGGTTAAAGGCATCCAAAAATAGTGCTAAGCAACTGTTGTGTTCAACAACAGGAGGAAGGAAATTAGTGGGCAAAGGGCATATGTAGCTATATTTTGTAATATTTCAACTGGTGTCCTTGAAACCTGGATTGTTTCTATAGAGACTCCTCAGAGCAACTGTCATGATCATATATTTTTGTAACGGTATATATAGAGGTGTATATATATATACACATATATATATATTAGAACTATGGTGGGTATTTAAATAATAAAGGAATTGGTTTATGAATCATTCGTAAACCATTAGGGATGTGTATATATATATATATATATATATATATATATATATATATATATATATATTATATATATATATATATATATATATTAGAACTATGGTGGGTATTTAAATAATAAAGGAATTGGTTTATGAATTATTCGTAAACCATTAGGGATGTGTATCTATCTATATATATATATATATATATATATATATATATATATATATATATATATATATATATATATATACATACTAGCTCTTACCTTTCCAACATCTGTCTTCTTATTCAGTAAACTCTTGGCTGCTGTGTAAGGGCAGAGGAAGAAATAGAAGGACCAGTTACTATAACAGTGCTTACCCTGCATGGCTCATATGTGCCTATAGGAGTCATTAGGTATCTTTGTGTATATGATCTGTGTCTATTAAATATTGATTCTATGTATTTATCTCTATACATTTCTGTATAACTAGTGTGTTTAAATATGTATGTTATAAAATCTAGTAGTAGTGATAAGTCTAGTCTAGACATATATTACTACCTGGTTAAATAAAAACCTTCACATATATATTCCATCTATGATAGTATATTGGGGATGTGTGCCATCACTTCTAATTGTTAGCTGTACAGACAGTTTATATCAGGACTTAACTGTCCCTGCATAACTCTGGTAAAATCCATCAGAAAACATACAATTATATCACAAAGATAACCCAACTCCTGAAATACTCTACTACCCCTACAACGTAGTTTAAGAATGCATAGTGTTAATTAGATTAAAAAAAGAACTTACCTTGTTAGAAAGGAGAGAGAAGCAGAAGGGGACAAAAGAAACAGAGAAAAACAAAGCAGAATTGCCGAAAAAAAGGAGACAAAATAGCGAGAAGCCAAGAGATAACAGAGGGAAATAAAAGGAGAGAAAGTAAAATAAATAAAATGAGAAATATAAAGAGAGAGAAATATACAGCCGTAAGATACATTTGGTGGGTGCGGTAAGATGGCAAACATGTTTTTATATGGGCATCAACAGGCTGGCAAGACAGGATGCCCACCACATGCACAGCCATGAAGGGTTCTATAACCAAACACATTCAGATCTATACTATCTATATCCGATCTTACTACAACCTACATCCTCTGCTTCATGCTGTACATCACCAACTTTGTATTCTGTACCAACTGTCCTGCTATATCTATCCCAGTGCACTGCCTCTGCACATTCAGCAACCCCTCTGCCTGTCCAAACTGCTTACACCAATGGAGGTGCTCTGTCATGTGTATATTAGTATGCCAAAACAATAAAGGTTCTCGACCTAGCTGTAAGCAACTAAAAATAACATGGAATCCTAAATAAAGAGGCCATCAATAAAAATTCTGTATCACCAGGAAAATAAAAGGAATTGTCAGGTCACTCAGTGCTTTTCAGTATTTGAGCAGAAATAAATAGATCCAATAAGAGCTATGGATAGGAGTTTTATATATGCGTTTGGGTACTGTCCAGTCCAGACTTGATGAATAGATCTGAGCAGACGGAATACTGCGCCACATATTGCATTTAAATAAAGGGCCTAATCAGAAGGGCTAGTAGGAAGGGCTGGTAGAAACCACATAGCCTGAGAATGTTGTAATGTGTTAATGGAAATAGCAACATCAAGTGGCTATAGAAATAAAGAAGAGCTATCCAGTAAGGCAGATTTTGGATGGAACTTTGTTCCACCTCAGCATGGAAGTACTTTTTTTTTTTATAAGATATAAGACTAGACTAAAGGGCTGATGCTTTAGAGTTGGATATGCAGAATGTATTCATTCCTACAAAACCGCTTTCCAACATTTTATTTTGCTATTTATGCGTCTTTTCGCATTTTTTTCAAACTTGCAGAGATCTATTTAAACCAAAAAAGTCATTATAAGAATGAGAATTCAAAGTCAAAGGAAACCTGACGCTATTCTCAATAAATGTTCCCAGAGTAATTTCAAGCTTCAGCTTCAGTGGAGAAATGAGAAAGAAAAAACACAAGAAACACACACAAATTAAGCCCAATAAAATTTAGAAAGATATCGATATCACCTCCTTACTCGATAACCTAACTGTTTTAGGGGGAAATAAACACTATACTAGTGTTTCAATTCATGAATTATTTTCTATAGTACCTCCTTGTCTCAGAGGTTCAGCAGGAACCCCATGACCTCTAAACATGCAATATATAGCCTTAAAAATACCTCTCATTTTAAGTGCCCTGGAGAATACTATGGTTGCATGAGCACAGGGCCGGCCTTAGGCCTATTGGACCAATTGGGCCCAATAGAGCCCCGCACATCTGGGGGCCCCGCACCACAGATAATATTTCCCTCAGCACATGATGCTGCCTAGCCTGCCCCCAACTTTGTCCAGCCCATCCCCAAATCCATAGGTCCAGCCCATCCAAACTCTGATAAGCCAGCCTATCCCCCAACTCCATAGGTCTAGCCTGCCCCCAACTCTCATAGGCCCAGCTTTCCTCCAACCTTGATAGGTCTTGCCTGCCCCTAATCCAACCAAGCCTGCTCCCAAGCTGAATCGGCCCAGCCCCAAACTAATTGGCCCAGTCCACTCTCCTATTTCCTCCCTCTCTCTCTTACCCTGTGTGCCCCTATTATGTGCCCCTATTTCATCCCTCTCACTCTCTTACCTTGTCTGTCCCTTTCCTTTCTATTTTGTGCCTGTATGCCCTTATTTTCCTAAATACTTGGTGTGTCAGTAGCCAGCAACACTTTGTCTAGGGGCCCCGCCAACATGGTCCCAATTGGGCCCCACATTTGATAGGATCAGCCCTGCATGAACACTAATCTTTCCAGCCTGAAGGGATTGGCATTACTATAAAATATTCTTTCTGGCAGAGTTTGGAAAAGTCAAACAGTATCAATATTGCATGGTGTGAGGTTTCACCAAGGCATCAATAGATGGCAGCACGGACATAAGGAAAATCGTTGTAGAGGAAGGAGGTATCAGACAAAATGTTAAAGTTGTAATGGGATTGAAGCAAAATGCTTACAATTGCCCTTTTGGCATAATGTAGGTCTGCCCAAAAGATAGATCGAGATCTACCAATAGACCTTTAGCTGGTGATCAGTAGATCTCAAGACACTGTCAACTAACAGCTTGACTAAATCACCCTCCTATTTCATGCTTTTCATTCAGATATTTATTATGTTAAGGTTACAGAAGAAATGTTTGTAAATATAGCAATATACACTTTCTTATAAATCAATATTTAAGAAATATTTTCCATGGAACAGAACGCTAACAATGCTTTTATGGGTGTAGATCATAATGGGACAACATCACTAAAAGTAGACCTCGCATTAGTAAAGTATGGGCATAAATGAATAGAGACAAATACAAGTACAAATCCACAACACAGTAAAGGTATCAAAAATATATACCACTTTGTCATAACCCAGGACACATACACTATTCTGCCATGATAGATTAACACCACCAAACATGCACTGCAAAGTAAACATCTGCACAGTTGCACATAAATGCTGTAGAGTACATAAGTTACTTATATGGACACAGTTCTTTATTCACACATATATAAGTATATAAATCTGCACAGACCTTTACAGATTTGCAAGATCACGCTTATATATATATAAAAACATGCACAAAGACTGAGCACAGACAGACCCAATCACACACATAATTACACAGCTCTATTCATACAATATCCAGAAAGGGATTGTAAATAAATACACATTAAAATGCATGGCTTGTCACAAATACATTAACATAAATACATAGCTAGTGTTGCAGGACAGCACATGGTAGTCACACAACTCAACTGCAGTGTATTAACCCAGCCTGATATTACTGCTCTGAACACACACGCATATACCATTTTAAACCCTCCAAATCCACATTACCATGGAGATTGCGACTCAGTCCCATATACTTACAACCTTATTCCACTTAAATCCACAAAATCAGGACTTGACCATAACCTTTTTTTTTGTTTTCTATACTGGGTGGGGCCTCTGAATCTATCTAATATAGATATTCAGCCGACTCTGGTTTGGATAGCTTGGTGAATGTGTGCGGTAAACTCTCCAGTTAATGTAATGTGCCCCATGTAATATATAGGATTTCTGGTTATAAAAATCTCACTAAAGGGGTTGTTCACCTTTGAATGAACTTTTAGGGGCCCATTTACTTAGTTTGAGTGAAGGAATAGAGGAAAAATAGTTTGAATTTCGAATGGTCGAATATGGCTACTTCGACCATCGAATGGGCTACTTCAACCTTCGACTACGACCTTCGAAAACCTACCGAGGTCCCCATAGGCTTCCTAACAATTTCCTGATCGATGGATTAAAATCCTTCGAATCGTTCGATTCGAAGGATTTAATCGATCGATCGAACGATTATTCCTTCGATCGTTCGTAGGAATAGCGCAAAATCCTTCGACTTCGATATTCGAAGTCGAAGGATTTTACTTTGACGGTCTAATATCGAGAGTTAATTAACCCTCGATATTCGACCCTAGGTAAATGTGCCCCTTAGTATGATGTAGAGTGATATTCTGAGACAATTTGCCATTAGTTTTAATTTTTTTTATTACTTGTGATTTTTGAATGATTTAGCTTTTAATTCAGCAGCTCTTCCGTTTTCAGTTTCAGCAGTTTGGTTGCGAGGGTCTAAATTACCAAAATATGAATAGGAGAGGCCAGAATAGAACGACGAGTAATAAAAAGTAGCAATTACAATACATTTTAGCCTCACAGAGCATTTGTTTTTTTTTAAGATGGGGTCAATGACCCCCATTTGAAAGCTGGAAAGAGTCAGAAGAAAAGGGCAAATAATTAAAAAACTATAAAAAAAGAAAAAATGAAGGTCAACTGAAAAGTTGCTTAGAATTAGCTATTCTTAGAAAAGCTGAACAACCCCTTTCAATTGGGTTAAGCGGATCCACATCCACTTAATATGTTACCGTTCAGTATAACTAATTGACATAGGTTGATGGTAACCTTTATAACTATTAAAATATAAACCCTTGTGAACAGTCATCTTGGATAAGCCAATATATCAGATAAAAGTGATGGAGAGCTTTGTCAGCTTTACAAGAAATAGCATTTGAACAAATCATCGATAAAACTTGTGTTTGGGGTCGTTTTATAAAATGATTATTGGTTGGTATAATGCAGGATTTTACTGAAAAAGAATAGTTCCAAACATCTCCAACATCTTCAGATTTATTTAACCACAGCCCTCCCCGATGGGCCAGGATACGAGGGCCGCTGCACATGCACACCACTTATTCCATCCCTGAAAAAAAGTAGGTTTAGCATACTCAGCTCAATTTTGCTTTGTGTACAGCCCCCTGGGGAAGTTTTAAAATGTCTATTTACAGCATTGGCCTTATTTTGGTTTTACATTTATTTCAATGCCTAGCTAGTAGAGAACAAACTGAGTCAGCAGGTCTTAAATATATGCCTCACTCATCATACATGATGGATTATTAGTGCCGGGTACTCAGCTAGATTTTAGGAGGTTTGGGTTGCTTTTTTCAGCCCATGCCATGCTCATGACATGCTGGGCACACAGCATGCACCAAGTTACATACATTACATGCAGCATCTCCAGGAGGCAACACTAGGACCCGCTATACACTGGGATCATTCTTTCACCATGCCACAAAATAGGTGTCCCACATTAGATCTTATTTACCCACACAGAGCCTAATGTCTACCAGTGGCATCCGAGGCCAACCTTTACTCTAGTCCTGCTGCAGAACTATCACTTCCACCATTGTGTCTGAGCTTGAAGGTAGCTGCAGTTTAAAGGTTGTTCACCTTCCAACACTTTTTTCAGTTCAGTTAGTTTCAGATTGTTAACCAGAAATCAAAACTTTTTTCCAATGACTTTCTATTTTCTATGTGTGACCATTTTTCTAATATTAAAGTGTAAGTCTTATTTTTCACCTTTCTAAAGCAGCTCTGGGAAAGGGGGGGTCGCCGACCCTCTAAACTGTTCAAATTGAAACATTTAGTTGATCCATTTGTTATCGATGTCGCTGCTGAGCAGCTGTTAGAATTGATACAATAGCTGCTAATATTCCAGAGTCTGCGCCTGAATTACTGAGCTGCCAGACTCAAACGCCAGAGACACGAACATTAACATTTCAACTTTGATTTTGGAAAAACGGTAAAAAATAAAAAATGGAAAGCAATTGGAAAAAGTCATTTTTTTCTGGAGAACAATCTGAAAAAGTATTTGGAAGGTGAACAACACCTTTAACAAAGGCTAGAAGACGATGTTGGATATGTGTGGTATATACCCAGTGGCTTAACTAGATATTACTGGGCCCCACAGCAAATTATTATTTAAGCCCACAAAATGTCTAGCAGTTGACCTATTTTACCAATATTTATTGAAATTGTGTATGAATTAAGGCCTTGTGGGGCCCCTTTACCTCCTGGGGGCCCCTGCAGCCGCAGGGTCTGCTTCCTCTGTAGTTATGCCCCAGTATATACCTACACTAGAATGATATCTGCCACTTAGTACTATGAATTTGTGGCATAAGAGGTTCCATACATCCACAAATCACCAATGGTTCCTGCATGTACATTTTATTTCCCATAAGAAGGTGTAATCTTGTTTGAATCAGACTGGATATATACATACTGTATTAGCATCTTAATAGTTCATCATATATGCAGGAAGTATTAGCATTTTGTCTAAATATATCCAAAACTACAGTGTGGCCTGCATGACTATTGAGTAAATGAAAGAAAACCATTGGGCTTTTTTTTGTTCTGCTTCCATGTCCCCACAGTTATACCAAAGCATTTCCAGCTGTATTACACACTCAGAACTTCGTCTGGGTTCATAGGATATTCTTTGTTTTGTAGGGCCATATGACTATACCAGATGCCACTGCCTTGCACTCTTCTTAAACCCACAAAAATATCCTCAAATCACACCTCCTACTAATGACCCACACAGGCTGGTAGCTGGGAAAAAGCAGCCACATGCAGTCACCTCTCAAGGCAAGGAAGGGGCAAATGCGGAGAGGGGAAAAAGTGCCTTAAGGACACAACTACCTTGTTCCACCAACCCCAAGGCTGTACTAGTGGCGGCTGTGGTGATTGAGGCAGGAGCTGTGGTCTGTCTGCCCACTGTGAGAGGAGGGAGAGCAAAAAAGGTTGGTTTGAAGAGGCAGGGCGAAGAATGCAACGAAGGGGAAGAAAAATATGTGTGTGTGATAGGAATAAATAAATGTAAGGTTTAACAATGTGTATTAAGGTGTAACAATAGAATTTGAAAGCAATAGATGAGGATATGAAACAGGCAGGATAAAGGTTTGGCGGAGAAGTGTAGGAAGGAGGAAGAAAGGGTTACACATGGATGCATAACAGATGAAAATAATAAAACATGGGGAGGAACATAACAAGAAGAGAGAAATGTGATGGGGTGAAGGTTAATGTACCAGGGAATGTAAAGAGAAAGGGAGGGGGAGAAGAAAGGCAATAAGTAGAATAAAGCAGACTCAAAACAAGAGAGAGAAGATAAAGAGCATAGAAACTCCTATCACATATGACATCATCCTTGACTTGAAACATCATCATACATTTAGGCATAGTGACTGCAGATCATCAGTCTGGGACTTGAAACAATAATGGCATCCTCACAACAAGGTTACCCCAGGCCATTACACATTAATCCCAGAGACAACTTCTGGAAAGTGAACGTAGCATTACAGAAGGAATCTCCGTGAGGGATTTGTGTTACAAAATGAATCCCAGAATGAGATCTGAAGAGCACAGAGTAATGAATCTACAGATGCAAGCAAATGTTGCTTTTTTGTAGCTGAAAAGAATCAGACAGAGAATCTATGTGATCTTCAGGGTTTATACAAGCAACCGTGCCCAGAGCACAAGGACATCACAAGAGCACAAGAACATCACCAGGAGTCCCTGCCTGAAAGTGCACAACATTGCTAAAAGAAAATGATTGAGATCTGCAAAGAACTGCTTATGGAATTCCAATGGCAGATCGGCAGAGCATTGCATAAAGTACCATTCAGTGTTATCTCCAGAGCATTGTCAAGAAAGCAGAAAAGCTTACGATTATGAAATATGCAGAGCACAGAAAAAGGCATCACTGCATAGTGTCTGCAGGACCTTCAATAAAGGATCAGTGCGTGAAATCTGCAGAACATTGCTCAAATGCTCGAACTGTTGTATCTGCATAAAATATTCAGCCTGATCTGCAAGGCACTACTCATGGGGGCAAATTCACTAAAGGGCAAATTTTCACCAGCACACTTAGAGCCACTTCGCCAGGCATAAATTCACTACCACTATGCTAATTCACTAAAATGTGAAGTTTCGGCAGCCAAATGCTGGCGAAGTTTCGCTAGCGTTAATTCGTCAGCGCGAGCATTTCATAGCGAACTTTCACTAGCGTTAATTTCTGCAGAGTAAAACTTCGTTAGTACTCACACTTAGGTCAGTTTGAATAGGGTGGGTATATATAGGTCATATATATGTCTTTATTAGAGATGTTGTGGCAAATGCTTGAAGTGGCCACTTATTATTACAAATGTCCAAGGAAGCAAAATAAAGACAAAAGAGATCCTCTAATGTCATAGACATGAGCCCACCCTAAAACAAATGAGGCATGCCCCTCAAATTGGTTAAAAAAATGTTAACACAAAATCTATAATAGTTAGGACTTTTGAAGACAATCCTGCTTCAAAATATAAAAAAAACACCAGCATTTTGTAGAACTTTTATGACTTTCTGGCATACAGGATAAGATGTGACTGACATAAGATTGAGGAGGATGTAGCTTCATCTTATCAGTTCACCAGGTCTAAGCTGGCGAAGGAAACTCTAGCGAAAGTGATAACGTTCTGGGAAATTTGCACTTTAGTAAATTTGCAGAGTAAATATAGTTCGCCTGATGGAAAATTTGCCTGCCGATAGAGGGCGAAACTGCGGTAGCGAATTGTCCTCTATACCTGTTAGTAAATTGGTGATGTGCCTGCGGATGGGATTCACTAGCGAATTTTCTCTAGTGACTGCCACTTCGCCCTTTAGTAAATCTGCCCCATGGAATCCATGTGTGACATAGCCCAAAAAATCGCACCATGAGATCTGCAGAACCTTATACAAGGAATCTATATGTAAATTCTGCAGAATATTGTGTGCAAGGAGATATCACTGATACAAACTGTAGATCGCTGTTGTAGAAAATTCGAATTGAGATCTACTACTGCATATTACAAGGAATGTCAGTGTTAGATCTGCAACAAAACTCTGTAGAATGTATAGATTTGCTTGATACAATAGGATACAATAAGATCTGCAGTATATTGTATAAGAAATCTTACAATATTGCACAAAGTGTTTCAGTCTAAGACATATAGAGAGCATTGTTCAATGAGTCCATAAAACTGTCTATGTGAGTGCACACTTACCAGAGAAGTTCCTAGTGGCCAGCATTGTCGTGAGGATGGCCCCCTAAATTAATAACATAATAATGACAGATTACTAGGCAGTCTCATGGTAATATGGAAACATTTGTTAAAAAGAGGAAGAGACGATGGGGAAGGGAAAATATGGACAAACCTGTCCCCCAGGCTCACCTTTAGCTTCCGACGAGCATTGAATTTCTTCAGGCATTCTACTGTCTCCTGTCTGTGCATCATGGAGGCAACAGTGGAACGTTGCTGTGAAAATCAAAGAAGATATATTTCATATGGGTGTAACCAGAAAGTGTAACTAGTATTCTATTGAAAGGTAATGTAAAATAACAGCATGATCTCCTGAGCAATTTTGCCAACTACATACATTTTTTTTCCAGTTATCACTATATTGAAGTTTTCCCACTTCTAATTCAATAGATCTGAAAGAACAGCATTATCTGCTGTTTAAGAAATGTGTAAGAACTGCTAATATCCTAAAGACTAGAAAGAAAATAATGTAAATGATAAATGTGCTCAGAAGAGCGATATGAGAAAACGAATATTAAAGAATTGGAGGGTTTACATTTCCTTTAACTATCTGTGCAATGGCCTTTGTTTCACCCCTATTCCTGAAAAGGTAGAAAAATACTATTTAAACAACCTATAATTTTAAAAGCTTATAAAAATTTAGCAATTCTCCTATGTCTATTCCTATTAATTTTCATCATACTTATTGGGAACCTTAGTAAAGATGTACAAGTTGGACGGGAAATATCCTGGATTGCGGATTTTTGAACCACCCCTTTAATAGACACCACAGGTAGCGGCGGAAATAGATGCAAATTAATTTTAGAGCCCCCCAAATATGCAGAAGTTGTCCTGTTTTACCAATACATATTAAAATGGCTCATTAATTAGGGCTTCATGGGGCTCCCTATACCTCCTGGGCCTCCCTGCAGATGCAGGGTCTGCTTCTTCTTAGCCAGAGGTGTGGGCTGGACATCCAAGTCTTGCTGTAAGCAACTGAGAAGCAGGTGAGAGTAGGAGCTACACATTGGAGCTGCTTTGCACTTCCACCTGCTGAATTTTATTGAGGCCAGAGTGTTTGGGCCTGACAGCATATGGGAGACTTTTCTGTTTGCTATTCACCTGTGGGATTCTCTAAGAGAGAAAGAGTAAGGAGTTTCTTGCTGTTCACTGGTAAAAGATTCTCTGACACACCAGAGAGTCCATGCAGACTGGACACTGTATTATGCTGATGTAAGCTATTCTTATTTTGGACTTCAAGCCTGTTTAGTCTCCTTGTGTAGTGGACGCTAGAACTATGAAGTAAGCAGGTCCGGACTGAGAATTAAAATAGGCCCTGGCATTTCAGGTACACAGAGGCCCAAACAGCCCCCACCAGCCCACTAAATACTGACCTTCTATGGCACCTTATAGCACCCCCTCAGAACCCACAGATTGCCAGTCCGGGCATGGAAGTAAGCTAATTTATGCTTTAGTTGGACTTTGATGATGAATGCAAGCTATATTCTGTTGTCATTTTACTGCTGCTGGAAAAAACACTTTTGAGTTGAATAATAAAGGGATTGTTTTTCCTTGTCTCTGGAGTGGCCTGCAATTATGGTGCAAATCCTGGGGTGATCCCCCCCTAAAACTTCACAAGGGGTACTCACGCAGACCCATGGGTGTTTGAGAGCTTCATGTGCTGTAATGCGTTTGGCTGGGTTAATGGTCAGCATCTGGTTAATGAGGTTCTTGGCTTCAGGGGTCACCGTGTCCCATTCTGGAGATGGAAACTACAGAGAAAAAGAATATGGAAGGATAGTTGCAATTGATTAAAAGAGAACAATGTTTTCTCTTAAAGGAATTGTTCAGTGTAAAAATAAAAACTGGGTAAATAGATAGGCTGTACAAAATAAAAAATGTTTCTATTATAGTTGGATGTGTAACATAATAGCCAGAATACTACTTCCTGCTTTTCATCTCTCTTGGTTTACACTGACTGGTTACCCTGGTTACCAGGCAGTAACCAATCAGAGACTTAAGGGGGGGCACATGGGTCATATCTGTTGCTTTGAATCTGAGCTGAATGCTGAGGATCAATTGCAAACTCACTGAACAGATATGTACCATGTGTCGCTGATTAGCTCAGAGTTAGGGAGCTGAAAAGCAGGAAGTAGTGTTCTGGCTATTATGTTAGACATCCAGTCACTCCAGCCTTTATACATTACATTTTTGCCTAAATAACTATATTAGAAACATTTTTTATTTTGCATAGCCTATCTATTTACACAGCTTTTATTTTCACACTGAACTGTTCCTTTTATCCTACTCCTAACCATGGGTGTCTGCAGAAGGGGACAAGAGGGGGCAGTTGCCCCACCATGCAGTGCCGGGCCAAGCCGACTGGGCGCCCTAGGCGGCCGGGCACGGCGCTTCCCTCCGTGCTCCCCTCTGCACTCGCGCGTGCACGCTCCTGAACACATTGTGCACAGAACGCCGGAAGGGAGGGTGTTAGAAGGGCGCCGGAGGGGGTGGAGGCAGGGAGGCAAGGGAAAGCGACTGAGGGGAGAGAGGTGGGGAAAGCGACTGAGGGGAGGGAGACGGGGTAAAGCTCTTTAGGGGAGGGAGGCAGGGAGGAGCGCTGGAGGGGTGGGAGGCGGGTTAGAGCAGTGAACATGGACTAGGGGTAGACAAAAGTCAGTGCCCCGGTTTAGTTGCGCCCTAGGCAGGTGCCTCTTCTGCCTACCCCTAGTTCTGGTCCTGCCACCATGACTTCTCCAGCTAGTTCCAAGAATTGTTTGTTAATGTAATTCCCAAAAACACAAAACATTTTTATACTTCCCACCCCAAGGCAAGCCTTAATTAGGTTATCTACTGCATTGTCATGAATAGGTTCATCTTCAATGGGATGCTACCATATGTGATACTAGCTTACTTGACCCCCCCCCTGGAAAATTTTCTGCGGACACCCATGCTCCTAACCCTGCTAAGAGTCAACTCACATCATATGCTCCTGCTTTGATCTGCTGGTACAGCTTGTGCTGATCTTCATCCCAAAATGGTGGGTAACCAACCAAAAGGATGTAAAGAATAACACCTGTTGGGAAAGTCACAAATCATCTCATCAAATCAGCTTAACATAATATTTTCCCTAAATACACTTACATCTTGCATTCCCATCCACTGATGATCACTGATGATCACTGAGATGCTACTATCCGTAAATATCCTAATATTTATTTTCTATTCTCATATATTTCTTATTGGCAGGTACTGGTATGGGACCTGTTATCCAGAATGCTTGGGACTTGGGGTTTTCCAGATATTGGATCTTTCCATAATTTGGATCTTCATATCTTTAAGCTGGCCATAGACGCAAAGAATCCTCGAACGATCTGACTTCCCCATCTCCCGACCTGCCACTAACCATTCAGATCAAATAAAGTAGTAAAAGAACAGATCTGCTGATGTTTTGCCCCTGACAGCAATCATACGAAAGTTATGTCTGACAAAAGCTGGTGACAGTCTCCCACTGAAAATTGTACGAACGGCAATACATGCAGAGAAATTATCGACAGCCGACAGAAATTTTTTAACCTGATCGATCTACCAAATGACCGATCTCCGTGGGATGAAAAATGATGTCACTCTCCACACACGGTCAGAAAATTGCACGAATCGATGATTCGTATGATCGGATCGTTGCGTCTATGGCCAGCTTAAGTCTACTAGAAAAACATATAAACATTAGATAAACTCAATAGGCTGGTTTGCTTCCAATACTTATATCTTAGTTTGGATCAAGTAAAAGCTACTGTTTTATTATTACAGAAAAAAAGGAAATCATGTTTAAAATTTGGATTGTTTGGATAAAATTATGTCTATGGGAAATGGCCTTTCTGTAATTCAGAGCTTTCTGGATAACGGGTTTCCGGATAACGGATCCCTTACCCGTTTCAAAAAAACCATCTCCAACCATTATCTGAGTTCACTAAGCATGTGCAGTGCCAGTGACACCCCTAACAAAATTCAAAATTGGGAGGTCCTGTGCCCACATTTGATGGCCTAGGTTATTACTGTTAAAAGAGATGCTTTTTCAGTAAAAACAATATAACATTTTTTTAGCCATATTAATTGAAGCTTTAATTCTCCACCTTAAAATCAGATATTTTCTGGTAGCTTTGCCACCCTACCCTTATATTAACCCCACTTTCAGTTAGATTAGATTATCATAAAGAAAAAGTAAAGGTATTTAAATACTAAAAAAAAAAAAAAATCTATAGTGAATTGAGCCTTCTATATTTAACATTCGATACTCCCAAATAATAACTATTCCCAATTTTTATTGCTGGCACACTTTTTGTCCAAGACCACACAATTACTACTGATTTTTAACTAGAACTCTTAAACCCCAAACTTAATATATTTTTAAAATTATAGTGCATAGGTTCTCTGCTTACCACATGCCCAAATATCTACTGGTTTGCCGTACGCTTCCTTTCGCAGAACCTCTGGAGACAGGTACCCTGGAGTTCCAGCAAATCCTAGGAAATGAAAACATGAACTGCAGTCATCTGTGAGGAAAACTATACCTGCGAATTATGTTGGTCTCTATAAAAATACATTGCATAAAAAAGCTCATATGTAACACTCTACTTCATGGAAATAAGCCATTTTCATAATATACATTTTTAGTAGTATTTGCCATTAGGTTAGACTAAATAGAAAATTGCCATTTTAAGAACTAAGGGCCGCCCCCTGCGATATTATGATTCAAGGAGGTGGGATGTGGGCAGAGGCAGGACAGGAAGTAGGCGGGAGGATGATTTGTATGATCTCAAATGCAAGACAAGCTGAAGCGTTTATGTTCTAGCTACAGCAATTGCCATGAAAAGATGAGATGTGCAGGTAAATCCCCAGAGAAGGGGGTGGGGCTATAGAATTATTTTCTGTGATCTAAATAAATCAGTTTTGCAAATGGAATGACCATTTTATTACAATTGTGCCATAGGGTATCCCTTTTAAATAACAAGTAAGGACACATTTTATATATCTACTTTGATACATTGTTATCGAATTATTTGTAGTGAATGATTTAATTCAATGAACATATCGTACAGTATATTAACGTTTAATCAAACAGCACACATGGATCATGAAATCGTTTCCCAGCAACTACCACCTACTTAATATGAAGAGAGGAGAAAAGGGCAGTCATTTAGCCTCATTCTACCTCCCACTTTATCTCTCCTCTCCTTAATTATTTTGCTTTAAATGTGTGGTTCACCTTTAAGTTAACTTTTAGTATGTTATAGAATGGCTAATTTTAAGCAACTGGCTTTTTTGTATAGCTTTTGCATTGTCTGTGTCCTCCTTCTCACTCTTTCCAGCTTTCAAATGGGTTTACATAGTTAAATCAGGTTGAAAAAAGACTAAGTCCATCAAGTTCAACTAAAAACCAAGTCCAAATAAAAACCCAGCATCTATATACACACACTCTATACTTTTTACACATAAATTCTATATACCCATACCTATACTAACTATAGAATTTAGTATCACAATAGTCTTTGATATTATGTCTGTCCAAAAAATCATCCAAGCCATTCTTAAAGGCATTAACTGAATCAGCCATCACAAGATCACCCGGCAGTGCATTCCACAACCTCACTGTCCTGACTGTGAAGAACCCCCTACGTTGCTTCAAATGAAAGTTCTTTTCTTCTAGTCTAAAGGGGTGGCCTCTGGTACGGTGATCCTCTTTATGGGTAAAAAGGTCCCCTGCTATTTGTCTATAATGTCCTCTAATGTACTTGTAAAGTGTAATCATGTCCCCTCTCAATTTTTTTTCCAGAGGAAACAACCCCAACCTTGACAGTTTCCCCTCATAATTTAAGTCTTCCATCCCTCTAACCAATTTAGTTGCACTTAGTCTCTGCACTCTCTCCAGCTCATTTATATCCCTCTTAAGGACTGGAGTCCAAAACTGCACTGCATACAGATGAGGCCTCACCAGGGACGTAAAAATAGGCAAAATTATGTTTTTATCCCTTGAGTTTATGCTCTTTTTTATGCAAGACAGAACTTTATTTGCTTTAGTGGCCACAGAATGACACTGCCCAGAATTAGACAACTTGTTATCTACAAAAACCCCTAGATCCTTCTCAGTTAAAGGGATACTGTCATGGGAAAACATGTTTTTTCCAAAATGCATCAGTTAAGAGTGCTGCTCCAACAGAATTCTGCACTGAAATCCATTTCTCAAAAGAGCAAACAGATTTTTTTATATTCAATTCTGAAATCTGACATGGGGCTAGACATTTTGTCAGTTTCCCAGCTGCCCCAGTCATGTGACTTGTGCCTGCACTTTAGAATGGAATTACTTTCTGGCAGGCTGTTTTTTCTCCTACTTAATGTAACTGAATCAGTCTCAGTGGGACTTGGCTTTTACTATTTAGTACTGTTCTTAGATCTACCAGGCAGTTCTTATCTTGTGTTAGGGAGGCTATCTCGTTACCTTCCCATTGTTCTGTTGTTAGGCTGCTGGGGGGGGGGAGGGAGGGAGTGATATCACTCCAACTTGCAGTACAGCAGTAAAGTGTGATTGAAGTTTATCAGAGCACAAGTCACATGACTGGAGGCAGCTGGGAAATTGACAATATGTCTAGCCCCATGCCAGATTTCACAATTGAATATAACAAAATATGTTTGCTCTTTTGAAAAATGGATTTCAGTGCAGAATTCTGCTGGAGCAGCACTATTAACTGATGAGTTTTGAAAAAAACATGTTTTCCCATGACAGTATCCCTTTAAGGAAACTCCCAACACACTGCCATTTAGTGTATAACTTGCATTTATATTGTTTTTGCCAAAGTGCATAACCTGCATTTATCAACACTGAACCTCATTTTTTTGCTGCCCGTTTTTCCAATTTAGTCAAATCACTCTACAAAGTGGCAGCATCCTGCATGGAACCTATAGTTCTGCACTCTCTGTATCATAGTGGCTGCTGTAAGTTGCCACAGATAATTTCTATTTATTGGGCTGGCGAGGGGCTGTTTGGTCCTCTGTGTAACTAAAATGCCAGGACCATTTTTGATTCTCAGTCCAGGCCCGATAAAGGATTTGTCTCTTTAATATCTTCATTACTTACCAAACCAAGCCTGTTGCTCTCCTTGCACTTCTATGGCCAAGCCAAAGTCTGCCAGCTTGACTGCGGCTCCTTTGCATTTGCTGGCGAGGAGAAGGTTTTCTGGCTGTTATTAATAAAGATGTTGTTAGCAAGGCTAGGAAATGGGCAACCTCTTGTTTGCCTACACATGGAGTCCATTATGTTGCCCTCATTTAAATTGCATGATCTGCTCTGTGTCTAACTTCTTACAAAATTCTTTTTTATAGAGTTGGTAGTGGGCATTAAAGGAGAACTGAAGCTAAATAAAGATTTGGCATAGATGTGTTATTCCATATGTTTTGGGCCTTTGTTCCTGCCCTGGGCTACCACAGCCCTTTAGCAATGATGATCTGTGCCTCTGAAGATGCCCCCATTAGCTCTCCATCTTATCTGCTGATTGTATGTGCATGCTCTGTGCTGCTGTCAACTATCTGAGCTTAGGAGCTAAATCACCACATTCTGGATCTTCTTTTAGTAGTTGTGGGTGCAGCGTTAAAACAACATTTAGTTTTCCTTCAAAGAACCTGCACTCCAATTGTTTGTGAATCAAACTGTTTTTATTGTGTGAACACAATAAAATCCATGGTATAAAATCCATGATGTAAGGCTGATTAATTCAGATTCACATTACATTGCACCAGTGCAATCTACATCAGAATCTATTAATATTCAACCCTCTGGCATCTATTCAGATTTAACCTCACTTTGCACTAATATTATAATATATTTGGATGACCCCTAAGCTTAGCTTTTCAACAGCAGCCAAGAACATACTGAGCATGTACAGTGCCACTGGCACAAAAATGTGGAGCAACAAGTTCAATGACGGGGAACTACTGTGGACACCTTTGATAGCAGGGAACATTATTTTTTAAGGTTGGTATAGTAATTTCAGTAAATGAAAACATCATTTCTAGTCATCTGCTTTTGTTTAAGCTTTAGTTATCTTAGTTATTTAGAAGTGATGAATTTGTCTGAATTTGTAGTGAAGATGGCATTTCTTGAGATAAAGTATTAAATAAATAGTTCCCCCAGAATTAACCCATCATATTTTTTTTTCTTTCGGATGCCATTATTCAGACCCTTTCTTGTTTTGCAGGCTGTCACTGGGATTGTTTCCTGGTTGCTAGGTTGGCCATACACGGAGAGATCTGTTCGTTTGGCGATGTCGCCAAAACGATTGGATCTCTCCCCATTATCCCGATATCGGGCTGATCCAAT
This sequence comes from Xenopus laevis, assembly GCF_017654675.1. Lineage (NCBI taxonomy): Eukaryota > Metazoa > Chordata > Amphibia > Anura > Pipidae > Xenopus > Xenopus laevis. The sequence goes on along the minus strand of NC_054376.1, from coordinate 27,188,316 downwards.
CGTGGGCCTTAGGGTCCAAATATTGGATCATAATGAAAGGAATATGGGCGGTCAGATTGCGGGACCGCATCAACAAACAGATGCAGACCCTGATTCGAAGGGAGTTTTAGCCCTGCCCGATAGACATTTGGCTGACATTTGGCCACATATTGATCGGGGGAAGCCTGTCGGAGGGCCCCATATAAGCCAATAAGCTGTTGACTAGATATCGGCCTGTCTAGGGCGCTAACTACCTTATAACAGGTTCAATTTTAAATCACATTATGAAGTGATCACCTCCTTTACTGTTTCTTTGTACCGTTTGTTCTACAAGGGGCCTACAAGATAATACATTAAACTGTTAAACCGAAAGTTGAGCATAATTGCACCAACACTATAGATATTCTGCAAAAACAGATGCTAAATTGTATCTCTTTGCCTACTGTAGAGAGGGATATTTTCTTTTTCAGACGTATCCTGGTCAAAAGCTGTCTCTATGTAAAGTATAATGCTAGAGATGCTGTTTGCTACCCATTTGCATTAGGAACAGATGCATCGGCTATGAAAGCCCCTGAGAAATGCACTGTGACTAAAATAAAACTGGGACCTCTGCTTTGCCAGTTTGCCACCTCCAAAGTGCCTGGCACAACAGATGCCACTGGGTGTCCAGCTGGCACAGAGATAGCAGGCAGATAAAAGCAATAGGGGCAGTAAATGAAAGAGAAACAGGAGAAAGGATCACGATTATACACTGTATACACAACATATCAGTATAAACATTTAGAATAAGGCTGCATTGATTAACAAATAGATGTCATTATATTCTCCCACTGCATGCCATGCACTGCACACCAATAAATGCAGTTTACCACTAGACTCAAGCATCCACATGCCATGATATGCACTACCACCCCACTTCCACAATGATATCCGAATACAACGCATCACCTGCATGCACATGGTACTCCCAGGAGACGAATGTGTTTAGAATGGGGGGGGGGGATTAGGGGATTTCCAACCTGGCATGCACATGGTACAGCAGATGGCAAGAGGGATACAAAACTCACCTTTAGGTCCCTGTGGACAACCCCCATTTGGTGGCAGTGGAGGACTGCTTCAAGAATCTGCTGGATGCAATGACTGCGTGCAAACAGCAGGGGGGGCATTAGTAAGAGCTGTGTGTTTTTTGTGGGCTGATGGAGGGAAGGAGGGCAAGAAAGAAAGGGTAGGGTGCCTACCAACCAAAACAACCCCTTTTGCAAAGGATGTGAGAAATGGCTCCTTGGTTTCCCTCTAGCTTTCCAAAGTGCTGAGATCACACACCTATGGGCTTGACAACCGGAACTTTCAACCTATTTTCTTGTTTTTACACCGTATATCTAACGAATATCTTGAAATATGACACAATTGTGTTTGTCCTGTTACACTACTTATATCTATGCAGCCTATAGGTGGGATATCATCATATGTGAAATATTTTGTTGTGCTCTTGCAAGGCCGGTGGAGTGTTTCAGCATGATCCTCTGTCAGTGTGGGAAATATTGTAGGCATATGTACATATGCCTGGAAAGGAAGCCACCCTATAAGATATATTGGATCTAACTGTCAAAGATTATCTGACACCCAACTACTGCATAAAGACAGAATAAAGAGAAACAGATGGGCGAGATAGGGATAGTGAAGATAAACTTGATTATTTCAGAAACGGTACAGAATTTTTAATGGATTAAATTTAGAAAACTTCTTATTTCAGTATGCTGACGCTTATATAAAATTTTCGTTTTCAAGATAGTTCCCCTTTAAGGGTTACTTGTCCAGGATAAATGTTGCTTATCTTACTGGAGTAGTCTAATACAATTTAGACATACATGCATAGAACACACACACATAAAATGTTTCATTGTTTGGATAAGATACTGTGTGTACAAGTCTACTTTAAGGTTGTGAGACATACTCTAGGTGCCTGTGAATCACTTATAAATAATCACTAAGATACATTTTGAAAGGCATGCAGAATATTTTATTTTTAAGGGCGAAGTGACTAGCGCTGGCGAAAATTCGGCAGCACAAGGTCATTTTGGAACTTTGCCAATTTACTAAGAGGCACAGGCATAACTTCGCTAGTGAAAGAGACTGACGCTGGCACTGATTCGTACTCAATCGCCAAGTGAAGTTGCGCTCTGGCGAAGGGACATAACTGCGCAAATTCACTAAGATGCGCCAGACTTGCCTTCGCCACCTCAGAGCAGGCGAAGTGCAATAGAGTAGATAGGAGTTCCTCAAAACTTAGTGGAAAATGTTTCTAAGTCCCAAAATACGCTGGCGTCTTTTCCTTTTTTCAGGGTGATAGGCTGCAAAAGAGCGTAATTTTTTTGGGGGTAACCGGCTTCCCCCCTACATTTCCTAACATATGGCACATAAACTATACACTGGGCTCATGTTTAGGGCAATATAACAACTCTATTTTATTTTATTAAGCTTCCCTGGGTTTATGTAGTGTAATGTATTTGCTACAACATATACGTCCATTGAGCTTTAACTTCCCGCCGTATGCAAATTAGCCAACGCTTTGCTCTGCTTGCCGAATTAACGCTAGCACAACTTCGCCAGCATTCGGCGCCTTGGATGCAACTTCGCATGTTAGTGAATTAGCGTTATCTGAGCAAATTTTCGCCTGGCGAACTGTTGCGCTGGCGACTTTTTGCCACTTAGTAAATTTGCCCCTATTGGAGATGGTCTTCCTGTAATTCTGAGCTTTTTGGGTAATAGTGTTTGGGATAAGGGATAACCAGTAAATTGTAGGGTTTATTTGGCCCGAAGGCAAAAGTGGATGGATGAGAATTCTTTCCAAATTGTTAGTAAATGTGCCTTATAGAATTAGCATGACCAGTCTTGACTTATATTAAAAGGGGTTCTGTCATGATTTTTATAGTGTACTTGTTATTTCTATTATACTATTTACATTAAAAATAATTGACCCTACCATATAAAATTATACTCCTGAACCAGCAAATGTATTCGTTTAGCTGTGATACTGGTGTGTAGGCAGCCATCTCAGGTCATTGTGTCTGATACAGTGCTTTCAGAAAAAGCTGAAGATGTTGTAGTTGTGCTTGGGTGGTTTACTATTGAGTTCTTGCATATCTACCACTAGGTGGGCCATTAGAGCATTTTTAGCAGTTGGGGTCTCAGGGAGTTGTTACCCTGTTACTTCTCAATTGTTCTGTAGATAGACTGCTGGAGGGGAAGGGGGCGTAACTACCGGGGGTGTGATCTGGCCTGCACCCCCTTGGGACCTGCAGGAGCTGCAATAAGTTGGCAAGACAGCTGGATTTCATGGTGCACATGTGCTGGGTGTGGGGGGGGGTCACTGGGGTGAGATAACTCCAACTTGCAGTACTGAAATTTATCAGAGCACAAGTCAGATTCCTGAGGGCACCTGGGAAATGAACTACATGGCTAGCCCCATGTCAGGTTTCAAAACTAAATAAATAAATTGTAATGCAGGATTTTGCAGGAGCAGCACTATAAACTTTATGAAAAAAGGCATGTTTTCCCACAACAGTATCCCTTTCAAGACTGACTGGTCTGATCTGATTCTTATGAAGCAAATTCACATAGCTGACTGCCTCCAATGAGTTCTAATAATTTACCTGTATCGCTCGAAAATTATTAGCTGCCCACAGTGTGCATATCACTACTTGTATCTGCAACTGCCTTCCACACACCAATTATTTACCAACCAGAAATGTGTCATGATGGTGACCCAATAGATACCCACCATGTGAAACACTTGATGTTGTATGTCTGTATATAGCTCACCGCCCATTTTTACACTGTGCTGTATGCATGTATGTCTCCTATTGGGTGAATAATGTCAAATAAATTGCAGATGGAATCATTTTGGCCCCAAATCATTAATCGATGTTCATGCAGCAGTCCCTAGAAAGTCCCTCAAGGATCTTGAAAGAATACAATGCACTTGTCTGATATATTGCAGTGTGCAAAATGCCTTAAAGTGTCTTGGCTTACAGCTATGTAGCTTTATCCTGAAGCTTTATGCTACAGTTCATATACAGCAAAAGGCTGGAGAATTCTAGGAAAAATGTGGATGCCTGGGAATAAATGTTCTTGAACCATAAATCCCTTGTGCTACACCTAGCAAATGAGCTACACTGTTCCGTCTGCATTATATGTGTGTTATATGTGATACACTGCACATGTATATTGTGATTCTGTCTGTAGAATTACGTTAACATGAACTTTTGTTTATGTCTATGCTGGTGTAACAAATGCATTCACAGAGACATTTATGAAACATACACAGACTCCTCCACTGCACAATTACTGTAGGACTTTCTCTGGAATCAATGAGGTTTGTGTCCCACAAAGTGATGGAAAGTTACCTTGAAATTGGTCTGAATAGCCTAATATTTAAGGGCACAAATGGACACATCAACCAGAGGGTGAATAACAGAGATCACAAACACAGACAGGACTTTAAATAGAATAAAATATGGGATCCATTAGGTGGAATTCTGGATTCTTCAGGATTATACCATTTGACCTCTGGCCTTTGACTTGTGCATTAGCCCTTAGGCCTGTATTGTGAACGATGCAGCCATGCAAATAAGGGGATAATGCAGCACAAAAGAAAAATGAAAACTGAGAGACACATGGAAAAGAGACAGGAGAGAGAGCAAGAGGGGGAGGACAGGGAAGAGACAGATGGAGGAGGAGAGAGGGGACTAAAAATATCTGCCAAGGAGAGCAAAAAAACAAGCAGAATTTACACAGAGAGAAGAAGAGGGACGGGGAGCAGAGTGAGACAGAAAGATAAGGGCAAATATGTTGGGAAAATGGAGGCAGGGATTAATGGTGAGGGAGGTGGGGAAAAAGCAATGGTAGATACAGATAAGAGAGAGATTATAAGGAGGTGGCAAGTTGAATGGGAATGGGAACAGAGCACAGAAATGATGGCAGAACAGTGGAACCTAATAAACCAGGGAACCAACAGAGGATGATGAATGATAGAAAGGAGAGGAAAATTAAGCAGCACAAGCCTAAGGGATGCAACCTAAATCAAGCATCAAGAGTATCACATTACAGACTGTGCAATACTTTGAGCACATCTGCTGCAGCAATCCACCAGTGGGAATTCCTAAAAACCTAAAATACACCTAAATACACCCTGAGCATGTGCATCATGGAGCAGTGCATGCCGGGACCAGCATTCCTACTGACAGGTCAGGTGGTGGGGGTTTATTCTCAGTTTGTCAAGACAGAAATTTGGGGTATAGGTGTAAGGAAAAGAGAAGGATAAAGACACCGCAGAGACAAAAGAGAACAGAACATGGAGGGAAATTAAAGAATAAAGTGGTACTATAAAAAAATCAAAACAGCAAGATGCATACAACTTTTGGTAGAGCAGAGGCAATAAAGAGAGAGGAATGTGACAGCCGGGGCATTTCAAGTGCAAAATTAACTGCTGTATTGCTAGAGAAGAGAAGAGAAGGAGCACTCCTCTTTTGTAAGTGAAGCTGGATATACTGTATATATTTATAGATATGCACAGCGCCTCAACACAGTTAAGCGTTTATTAGCTGATCCCTTTCATGCCCACCTGGATGCACACCACAACCCCATTCCTCTGCCCAACCCACAACTTCCCATGCACGGTTTTCCCAGAGTGGGATGGTATAGGGTGGTGAAAGGTGCAGTGCCCACGCCTCACCAGCCTCCCCCATGCCATGTCACAGCTTCCCACCCATGAATACTGACCTTGAGGTCCCTGTGTACAATATCACAGGAGTGTGTGAAACAAACACTTTCTAATATCTGATGGAGACAGTGACTGTAAAACAAGCGAACCAGGAGGCACAAAGGGGGCATTGAGGGGGCAAAGAGAAGCAACAATGGGTCACATAAGAGCAAAAAAAGAAAGGAGGCACAAAGGGAACAAAAGGGGGCAAATATTGTTTTAGAGTGGAAGTAGGTTGGTGCATAAGATCGGTAGTTTGCATAATACATGTGGTTGGAAGCATTTATCACAAGATAGCAAGTGAGATATGGATGGACCACAGAGGAGGAGCCAATTGTAGAACAAGGACACATTGTATTATGGGGTGTGGGAAAGAAAATGGTATTGCAACAACAAGGAATGACCACAATATCAAGAAAGACATTTTAAAATGATCAAAAAAGGAGCAGGAAACATTTAGTAAGGCAGTGAAATTGAATTTCGAAGAACAACATGGAGAAGGCCGTGATGGAGGTATTATGAAGTATGGGTGAGAAATTGGTGAGACATAACACGGACAGGAGGTTCAATCCAGAACAGTAAACTTTTTGATATACCCAACCAAATGGTATAATACAAGGAAAGGGATCAGCCCAGAAATAAGGATAAAAAAAAAGGGAAGGGAGAGAACAGATAAAGGAAGGAGGGAAGGGAACTAGAGGAGAGAAACACAGAGTCTTAACATCACAAACCATCACATTGGTAAACAGGCAGCATGCATAGGGGTACAAGATAGTGGGGAGTGATCCCTGCTGTAACTTCCCTGCCCTAAACGTCCTTATGTTTGAATGTACATAATAGACATATACAGGTATTCCTCCCTTTAGAGTTGCCTACTGGAACTGCAAGTTTCTTAGAACTAGATAGATCAGCTTGATTGGCTCATTGACATTTTGGCCTGTTATTGAGCTGTTAGAAAACATAATTAAAGGAGTTGTTCACCTTCTAAACACTTTTTCCACTCAGCTCAATTGGTTTTAGATTGTTCACTAGAAATAAAGACTTTTTTTTTTTTTTCAATTGCTTTCCATCTTTTATTTATATCTTTTAGAAATAAATCTTATTTTATCTTATTTTTATCTTTTATTAACAGCTGCAGGGCCAAAGATAAGTAATGTATCAGTTTAGAACAGTTTGCTGACTTCTTCTCCCCCAGCAACTGCTTTAGAAAGACATAAAAAGGTGAAACGTTAGGCTTCAATATTAGACAAACACCCATAAGCAAAGAATAGAGAGTATTTGGAAAGAGTCTTTATTTCTGGTGCACATATGACATTTAACTGATTATAGTTTAACCTGTGTAAATACAGAAACTGGAGAACTGCAGAAGTTTTGGGGTTTGTTAGCAAGAGCATTTTTGAGACTTTCTGTTGGCATGCTTTGTCTTTTTATTATCTCTTGGTATATATGTGACTATTTGACATGTCCAGGTATGTGCAGTTTTCTATAATAATTTCTTCCCCCAGGCAGGATTAGTATTTGTAATGTGCATCTATGTATCTGGAAGCATAAGCTTATGCCTTAAGAAGATGGCTAGGAGGGGTATGGGGAGAGAAGGGATTTGAGGGGCACTACGGGGTAACTGGATACCCACCTTGCATCTGCTTCACTGTAATATTCTCTTGCAACAATATCTTCGAATAACTCTCCTCCTGTGACCCTAAAAAAAGTAGGCATTTGTGGCAAAGATGTGTTAAATAGAGGTAATTCATATTTTTTATGACATATAAAAACAGAAATAAAACACCTAATACCTAACGAACACAGTAACAGAGAAAGATAAGGTCCTTTAAATTCAACGTCATACTTTACTTTCAGCATTGTCATCATTTACTGCAAGGAAGCTTTGTCCACTGCTCTATATAATGGCATGATATATAATCACTAAGTGCATTTTATACTATCTCCTACTTCTTTATATTACTGCATCCTATATTACAGGGTTCCATAACCTATCAATAAATGGACTTTTTTGGGTTGGCTGCCATTAACGTAAATAAAGGTATATTTTAAATGAGAAACATAATTCATTCTAAGCCCAGTCTTGGGTTACAAAACGGCTTCAGGGTCACATCCAAAGACATCTCCTTACAATCTCTTATAACTGTATCCTATAACATTTCTATTTCTTTGCATCCTAAACCATCGCCTGTTGCTCTGTATAATGACATTCTACTACATGTAATGTTAATTCTGTACAACTGGAGGCAGAGAAGAGGGAACTGTGTAAACCAGGGATGTTCAAATAGTGACCCTCCGACTGTTGCTGAACTATAATCCCTACCATGACAGCTTTAACCTGTAAGTGGGCTGATAATAGGCTTCCGTGAGAAGGTAGAAGATCTCAGTGCAGAGCCTGAGGCAAAGATCTCAAGGGAAGGGGCCCAGCAAACAAGGACAAGCTAGACTGCTACATTTTACAGTCATTTGTTATCGGTATAATATTTTTCTATAATTCCCCTTCCTGGTTAATACACCTTCCCGCTATAAATCAACACATTGCTCAATAAAAACATTTCCCTATCCCTTCCAATGATATTCCATAATATTTATTCCTATAAAAAAGTATATCCCTATGAACATTTCTTAGTTGTGTAATGAGTTATAAATTGCTGCTTAGGGATATAATTTGTATCACATGACACTTGAAACTTGTGTACTATAAAACATAATGTATGTCCTGTTGTAAAATATAGTATAGGCATAGAACCTGCTATAGAGAAAGCTTGGGACCTGGGGTTTAGAGATAAGGGGTCTTTCGATAATGTGGATCTCTATACCTTAAGTCTACTTAAAAAATATTTTAAATGTTAAATAAAGCCACTAAGAATGTTTTGCCTCCAATAAGGGTTTAATATACCTTAGCCGTGATCAAGTATGAGTATAAGTAGAAAAAAATAAATCATTTTTAAAAATTAATTTTAAAAAAATTAGAATTATTTGATTAAAATGGAGCCTATGGGACACAGCCTTCTAATTCAGAGCTTTCTGGATAACAGGTTTCCGGATGACAGATCCTATACTTGTGCACTCATTTTAGTACCTCTATGAATGAAATCAGCCTTCAGTCTCATACCTTTAATTGGTCATGGAACTCTTCAGTGACTCTTCAGTCTTATGTTTTACAATAGAGTCTTATTTATTCTCTATATAACTCCTCCCGTTGGTCATATAACCCCATCTTATAACTCTCCCTATATACTGTATATATTCCCTTCAATTTCCCCCTATTGCTCTGTATATTCTCACTAAAACTCCTTTTAGTGCTCCATATACGAACTCTATATTTACTTTGGTGACATTTTCAATAAACAAATGTAAAAGCCAATGTCCTCATGTAGATTCTCATTCTCCCCCTATTTCTTCATAAATGATCTTTCTGTGACTCCTCAATTAAACCTCTCTCTTCAACACTGGCTGCTTCTCTATGTCTCTTCCTAATGTCCTCCTGATGTTCCCTCTAGGTCTTCTTTGTGCTACTCAGAACCACTTCACCACATCAGCTCTGGTACTTGAGTATTTGGACTGAGTATTTTGCAATGGGCTTTCCATGCCAATGCAGTGTCCGCTCATGGAATACTGGAGGTAGAGGGATGTAGGCTAACAGATGAGTTATATGTTTAGGGCCGGTAAAAAGGTTGGATATGGAGAGAAACAGTGACGTAAATCGATATTACTGGGCTTCACCGCAAATTATTTTTTAGGCTCCCCAAATGTCTAGAGGTTTTTACCAATATTTATTAAAATTGTATATGAATTAGGGCTTCATGGGGCCCCTATACCTGTTGGGGCCCCCTGCAGCTTCAGGGTCTGCTTCCACTGTAGTTACACCCCAGGAGAGAGCAGATTGAGGCTGTAGGAACACACAAATGAATGCAGACACAGTGACTAAATGAACAATGTAGGCGGGAGCAGATAGAGGGATGCAGAAAGGAAAGTGTAGAGAGAGAGAGAGATGTGAAGGCATGAAGAGGCTGTGTCTAATTGTGCACTGTGTCAGAGTTACACACTGTGTTAAATATAGAATGATGATGAGTTCCAATATGTGTCAGTGCAACGCCTGCACCATGAGTGGAAGTGATAGAGGAGGGGAGCGGCACCCAGAGTGCAGCACAAAGGGACCTTGCCCTCTAACCAAGGAGAGAAATGGAGAGGGTAGCGCTATAGTGACATAGCCATGTGCTAGCAGTCCGGAAGCAGCAGAGTGGGCGGCAGGCAGAGATTTGCTGACAGTTGTGTGGGATTAAACCTTAGTAGGGGAGACTGCAGGGCAGGCTGGAGGTGTAGTGACAGGAAGATGAGTAGTAAGTAACGGAAATTCATTATAATTTATTTTCCTGATTTTTTATACAGTGACAACAAATTTACCAAGGACTTTACAGGATTGTTCATTATTCATGTGGAGCCTGCAATATATGGTCCCAATCACATCAATTATTACATATTATTATTAATAAGGTGCCATCAACCACCAATACAGTACAGGCAATATTTATAGTCAGGCACAGTAATAGCTCTGGAATTCTTGTAAGAAATGTGACATTACTTTTCCCTATTTGTAAACAAGGTTATGTTTCTAGGTAGAAAAATGGGTCTGAGTACGATGATATATCTGGTGTACATACTGTAAGTGTAAAAATGAATAACAGAGGGGCACAATGGGGGGGGGGTACAATGATAAAGCCATGCATCCCTAAGTGTATACATACAGAACTAGGGTCGGCTTGGGGTACAGCGACATGTATAGATCTGTGTGTTCAGAGGTATATATAGATACTAGGGACACAACAAATCTAGGATTCAGTTCGAGATTCCGCTAGGATTCAGCCTTTTTCAGCAGGAGTAGGCCAAATCCTTGTGTCTGGCCAAATCGAATCTGAATCCTTATTTGCATATGTAAATTAGGGGTGGGAAGGGAAATCACATGCCTTTTCGTCACAAAACAAGGAAGTGAATTTTTTTCCCCACTTTTTCCTTTACTGCACCTAATTGGCATATGCAAATGCACATGCAAATTAGGATTTGGATTCAGTTCGGTATTCGACCGAATCTTTCACAAAAGATTCCAATAGTGGATTCAGTGCATCTCTAACAGATACCACTGGAGCAGGGTTGGTATGCAATGATAGCTTTGCGTGACTATATATGAATGAATGAATGTATATATATATATATATATATATATATATATATATATATATAATGTTCAAAATGGACCAGCACACCAAATCTTCAATCAGAAAAAGGTTTATTTCAACATCACTCACGTGTCCAACGTTTCGGCCCACATTAGGGCCTAATGTGGGCCGAAACGTTGGACACGTGAGTGATGTTGAAATAAACCTTTTTCTGATTGAAGATTTGGTGTGCTGGTCCATTTTGAACATTGTATACTCTGACTGACCAAGCACCCACCTTTGGCTAACAAGGAAGGAGTGCAGGTACTTTGTGAACTTCTATACTGTATATATATCTCTTGCTTGTCCCTGCAAACATAGATAGATTGCACTGGGACCGATAAAGATTTTTTAACCTGGCCGATCAATTTTCTGACAGATGTTGGCCGAAAAAACGTAAGATGTACAATCGTTCGAATCCTACTAAGCGCACGATAATTTCGAAGGATTGGTCGGACTTCGCTAAAATTGGTCGTTCGGCAAGAAAAATCTTTGTGTCTATGGGGACCTTTATTTGGGACAGTTATCTTATTGTTTGAATTTTGCACCCAGGCACACTTAAACTTTATACGTGCTGTGCCGGCTTCAATCAAGTTTTGGAGTTTATATATATATAATACACAAAAGCCATGAATATCTTGTAAATTATATCCTTATAAACGGTGAGTACTGATGTCATCAGTTATAAACGGTGAGTTCTGATGTCATTTCTGTCACATGACTCACTGAAATTTGTGTATTATAATAAATAAAGTACCCCCAGTTGTAAAATATGAGGATATTAGAAGTCACCTCGGAGTTCCATGACCTGTATAAAAACACTCGGCCTTTGGCCTCGTGTTTTTATATGGTCATAAAACTCCTCGGTAACTTATAATATCCTTATATTTTACAAGAGGGGGTACTTTATTCACTATATATATATATATATATATATATCCAGTAAGTTCAGGCATGTATGCAGATGGCAGAGGTCTGCAGATTGCGAATACGCCAGATTGGTGTCTAATGATCTGTGTGTGCAGATGAGCATACTGATATAGATAAATGGATAGATTTGCATGTGCGTGGGTGTTCACAGGTAGAAAGGCAAGGTACCAGTGCAGTGATACATCTGTGAGTGCAGGGGTGGTGTGTACTGCCAGGTTTGGGGGTGTAATAATAGATTTAAGATCATAGAGTGCATCAGAGGCACAGAGAAAATCTGAGGTGCAATAACAGAGCTGTAAATGCATGACTGTAAAAAGTTAAAGGGGAGAGGTTAAAGTACAGTGATAATAAATGCAAGTGTGCATGATGGAAGGTACAAGGCAAAGTTGATGCGTATCCTTTTCAGAGGCACATAATATTCTTCCACTAAGTTATACATTTATCGTTTCATTCTTTTAAAATGGTGGAAAATCCCCCCACCGTTGCATATTATGCTCTCTTGATTTACTTACATAAAGTGGTGTAACTAGATGCAAATTAAATTTTGAAAATTATTGGTAATTTATTATTTTACCAAGATATATTACAATTGCACATTAATTAGGGCCTTACTGGGCCCTCTACAATCCTGGGCCCCCATGCAACCGTAGGGCCCGCTTATTCTGCTGACATAGGTGCAGTTGCCGGTAGCAATCAATCGAATCTTTGGTTTTATTTTTTATTTTTAGAGAGAGATCAAAGCTAACTGCTGATTTGTTTCTGCTGACATCTATGCTGGTGCAATTTAGCACCTGTGTTAGTAAATCATCCCATACAGTGCATAGGATGACAATTGTGCATGAAGTATAGTTTGCTGGTTTGTATCCTACAACTTGCTGAGTGATTCTTATAGGGCCAAGAAATACCAAAGGAACAGCACTATGTGTTACAATGTAGTGTGGATTGTGGTTACAAGCAATACCGTAACCAGGGGCGCGCCACCAAGGATTCCAGGGGCGGCAAAAAGCCGCTCCTGCACCTTTAAGAGCCGAATTTCCGGTTTTTGAACCGGAAATTCGGCTGTAATATTGCGAGAGAGCGCAATTGCGCTCTCCGCAATAGTGTTTCTGCCTCCCCTCCCAACGCGTAAGTTGGTGAGGGGGGGCGGCATTGCAGGAGCCGCCTCAGGCGGCTCCTTAGTCAGAATCGCCGCTGACCGTAAGCAGATATTAATGGGCCCCACAGCAAATTATTTTTCAGACCCCCAAAATGTCTAGAGGTTGACTAGTATTACCAATATTTAATGAAATTTTATATGAATTAGGGCCTTGTAACTCTTGGGCCCACTGCAGCCGCAGGGTCTGCTTTCTCAATAGTTACACCCATGGTTAAAAGGTTTTGATTATTGTATAGAGTTGGGGATTTTAGCAGTGATATACAGAGATACCGCAAGGCTGCGGGGAAGTAAAAAGATGCAGTGTAAAGAAGCTACTGTCATGTCTTGTCTTCGTCTAACGCCCACATATATTCAACACCAAAAACAGCATGCTGTATTTATAGCATGAGTCCCCCCACCCCCATTGCTGCACCAAAACTCCCTGTTCAAAGTGTGAAGGAGAGCTGAATTCTGTAGCCTGCACCCCCACAATGAAACGCCCACCTTTGCTGTGCCGGCAGTTGCCTGTATACCTCTTTCAGCCGAAAAACAGTATAGACTCATAACAAGCAGACATATAAATGCAGACAGGAAGCTAGAAAAACAGGTACTGGTCTCCCCAAAACTGCACATCAGTCTGTGTTCTGTGGACTAAAGCCATTTATCGATTTCTATAATGGCATTGTAATCCTTGAACATTTAGGGGGTTATTTATCAAAATCCAATCATTTCTGATAACTTTCTAAAAAAGACTCCCACCAAATCTGCACAGATTTTATCCTCTTATTTATCATTACATTTTCCCAAAAATTTTCTGTGTGGGAAAAATAAAATAGTGAAAAAAATTAGAATCATACAAATTTTTTGGCATTTGACGCCCGAAAACCACAAAATATTCCGATTATTGCACGAAACCCAGAGCAGATCAGAATATCTATGGCACATCTCCCATTGACTTCAACATGAACTTGGCAGGTCTGAGTTGGAGTACTTTTTTATTCGGACTTTTAACAACCTCTTCATGTTTTTCACTAAAATTTTGAATTTTATAGTAAAAAATTTATTTTTCATTTGGACTTTAATAAATAACCTCCAAAAAGTCTGGGGCAATATTGTGAGAACCTAGGAGGGAACTCCATCAAGAACTGACCTCTCTATATCATCTAGTTCTTAAATGCCTGATTAACTGAAATCGAACTCCCTATCTAAACCACCAATAGCAGCCATTGCTGTGACACACCCAGAAGACCTTCTTCTTGATTGTAATGTTCTTTTGTCACTCTGTTCTAATCTATGCTTTGTAAATTGCTACTTGTCTTTTAATCTATTCTAGCAATAATGATGTATGTTTTAACTAAACCCTAAAAATGAATATGGGTAGAAATGCTTATATGCTTAGCTTAATGCGCCGGCCTAAAAGTTCAGCATCTCTACAACAGTAATGACCCGCCCCTCTTGGATTGTGTTAGGAGTGTCAGTGACACTGCACATGCTCAGTGGGATCTGGACAGCTGCTGAGAATCATCAAGCTCTGAGCAGCTGTTGACAAATTAAGCTTTTGGGTCGTTATGGGACATTATCAAGCAGAAATTAAGGTTTGCTTTTGTCATATAAGCTAATGCTACAGGGTTGATTCTGATGCTAATTGTGCTGGTTTCTGAGCTGCCAGGTACCGATAATCTGAACTAATTGCTAATCAGTACTAATTTATATCATACAGTGTATTATGAATCGGCCCCTAAACTCCATCTTTGGAGACACACATCTTCCCTGTTAAAGGGCTGTGGTTTCCTTGGGCTGGTATAGAAGCCGAAAACATTATTTTTTTAGTGGAGGTTACCCCTGCTCTATTTATATGAGATAGGACAATCCCATTGTGACTTCTTTGTAACCAGTCTGGTTGTGAAGGGGCATCACCAGGAAATGTAACTCTTCATGAGAAAGAGTGCTGTAATTCTTCCAGTATCACAAGAGGGAAATGCCATGTGAATGTGACACTGGTGAGACCAGACACTGAACAAGAAAAAGGAAAAGGAAATAATAGCTGCCCACTTACAAGTCAAAGATGAGATAGTGGAAGCCTTCCTCTGATATACTGTCATGGAGCCGCACTGCAGAAAAAGAAAAATGTTACTATGTAATTTCAGTAGTTCACTATTTTTACAGCTTTGCCTGCATATGATCCATAGCAGTAAACCCCATACCATGGCTCCGTCATTTTGTGGCCCACATTTTTCAGTATCTAGAACTGGAGGATTGTTCAAGAATTCATTATATTTCTCTGAAACCCTAACACATACGGGGAGGCTGCATTCTGGACCATGATATAGTAGAGTGTTCAAAATAGGGATGCACCGAATCTAGGTTTCGGTTCAGGATTCGGCCAGGATTCTGCCTTTTTCAGCAGGATTCGGATTCAGCCGAATCCTTCTTCCTGGCTGAACCGAATCCAATTCCTAATTTGCATATGCATATGCAAATTAGGGCGGGGAGGGAAATTGCGTGACTTTTTGTCACAAAACAAGGAAGTGAAAAATTTTTCCCCCTTCCTATGCCTAATTTGCATATGCAAATTAGGATTTGGTTCAGTATTTGTCCGAATCTTTCGGGGGTTCGGCCGAATCCAAAATAGTGGACTCGGTGCATCCCTAGCTCAAAACATATACACTATGTATTTAATAAAACTCTGTTTATTGTAAAGTTAAAACCATTCCATGCTGTAAGGGGACATAAAGCCTAAAGTGTTTTGGGTGAAACCTCTTAAAGGAGAACTAAAGCTTAACTAAAGAAGTAGGCTAGCAGGCCCGAATTTGTGGCGAGGCCACAAAGGCCCTGGCCTAGGGTGGCAAGTTATTAGGGGCGGCATGCCACCCAGCCGCTTGCTGAGGAGCACTGAGGACACACAGCTCCCCAGTGCTGTGGTGTGCCTGCGCTCGCTAGAAAAATCTGGCCCTGTAGGCTAGAAATGTTGTACATTAAATGTTGTGCTTCTGTACCAGCCCAAGGCAACCACAGCCCTTTAGCAGTAAAGATCTGTGTCTCGAAAGATGCCCCAGTAGCTCCCCATCTTTTTTTCTGCTGATTCACTGCACATGCTCTGTGCTGCTGTCACTTACTGAGCTTAGGGACCAACTCACAATATACAGTACACATAGAATAGAAATGTCACAATATTTCAGCTTCTCAACAGCTGCTCAGAGCACACTGAGCATGTGAGTGTCACAGACACTTTCCAAGATGGTGACCCCCTGTGACAAGTTTGAAGTCCTGGATCATTGCTGCTATTGACAAGCTGAAACTTTAGGCTGGTGCAATAAGTTCAATAAATAAAATATGCAATTTTTAGCTATATTCATTTTTAGTAGGGATGCACCGAATCCACTTTTTTGGATTAGGCCGAACCCCCAAATCCTTCATGAATACCGAACTGAATCCTAATTTACATATGCAAATTAGGGTTGGGAAGGGGAAAACATTTTTTACTTCTTTGTTTTGTGACAAAAAGTCACACAATTTCCCTCTTCGCCCCTAGTTTGCATATGCACATTAGGATTCGAATTCGAATCCTGCTGAAAAAGGCCGAATCCCGAAACGAATCCAGAATTCGGTGCATCCCTAATTTTTAGGGGTTAGTTCTCCTTTAATCCCAGGCTCTATGATTAAGACTTTTTTACCTGAAATACGTCAGGTTTTGTTTCCACTTCCCTTACACTATGGAACTTTTTTAACTTTGCAATAGACACAGGTTTTTAACAGTGGATACGGTTTTTAACAGTGGATACGGTTTTTAACCTCCCTTTTTTTGGTCTGTGGTCAGGGGTGGCTTTTTCTTTTTGCTTTTATGTTTTTAAATTGACTACAGAAAGCAATATGGAGTTAATAAAGAACCGCATAACATTTCCCACCCTCCCTACAATAAGGCTTCCATTCTACACTTATAGTTGTTTAATTAATGTGTATACAAAATATCCAGACTATGTGGGAAAATACAGCTGTGCAGTGTATGTGGTATACAGAGTAGAGAGCGGCAGGGTACAGATTGTAGAGCCTCTTGAACATGTATGCTACTATTCATTTTTAATACCAGGTAAAACCTCTATACCCACTATACAGCCTCTTAATAATCTGCCGAGCAGAATGGAGTCCTACTATAATCACAACAAATCCTTTTTATAAGCTTGGCAGTCTTAGTATTCACAACATAATCACTTTATTTTCAATGCACAATCGATGCACAGACATTATTACATTGCTTTTTTTTTTACAGTGCCGAGTTCTGACTTTGTGTTCTGTGATTTTATACAAGTAATGAAGCTCAAAGTGGATACCTGTAAAGTACTCCCAAAAAAAAAGAGGAGCAAAAATATTTGCCAGAGCACGGTGAACATTTTTGACCACGCCCATTGTTGTGGCCACACCCCCTAATTACTATGTTTATTTTACTCAATTTGGCAGGTTATGAAAGTTTGAACACATTTTTGTGCTTTTTTTGTGTGTTATGCTAATGAAGATGAATTGCCCTTTAAGCTGCAAGTCACGGTTTCCTCGAGAGACCTGCTTATCTTAAATTGTTATAATTGTTTATTTGCTTATCTTAAATTGTAACAAATGTATCTAAGTGCACCTGCCACATATTCTGTGCTCTCCAATTAAGTTTTAGAAACTTTACATCTTTTTCTTGCTGTTCAGTGCAGGAGATCAATGAGAAAGTTGGGACATTTCAGTAACAATCCGGGACTGCAGGTTGAGCTGTCAAAATCATGACTTTCCCGCAAAAAATGGCACAGTTGGGAGGTATGAAATACATATATTTCAATATGTCTCATTCCCAGGGTTGCACATATTCACTAAAAGTACTTGCAACCAAAGCTGCTCCTTAAATTTTCCTGTAGTTGAGCTTGGCACCAGTGTGTACTGTCCCAAATTGCAGACAAGTGCACCTACTGATGAAGGAGAGCCCTGGAGCTGCCAGCACCTTCAAACTGTAGGTAATTCCAGGGTTCCAACTGCTGGCTGTATCAATAGGTGCAGCAGACATGCACCTAAGGATGACATGCAGTAGAGTAACTACCAGGGGTGCAGGGAGTGTAATCGTTCCTGGGCCTGCACCCCATTGGGACCTGTCTGCACCATAATAAAATTTATTGTAGTCAGTTATAAGAGGTCATCTATAATCATTATCACACATCTGCAATCCATGGCACATAGTTTTTCACTAGACAGCTGCTTTGACTAATTCCGCACATTTTTATGCACTGCCTAACTACTCATCCTATTCTTAACCTTCATATGTACACCATGCTCTTATATTAGAGCTATAAATTACAGTTGTTTTAAATAAAAGTAGGTCAAAGATGGTTTTAAAATATAGAAGTGTGTTTGCATATTATAGATACATGCATGCATTTAATATTTGCTTTAATTGATTAGCATTGCCCCTGTCCCTTATAGCAGCAAAGCCCCTCTATAGGAAAGCTTGAACGTAGGCTTCATAGGGCTACTGGAGCAAAGGAACTGCACACAATCATTTTCATGATCTTTGCTTACTCATTAAAAGTCTTATATGTACTGTAAGAGGTGGCCATGAAAATATATTGATTTTGTGTGTATTTTACCAGTATTAGACTGGTGAATAGTAAACTCCATGTAAAAATATATGTTTATGCAGCAAGTGTGTACTGGCTCAGGAAAAGCAGATGAATGGGTCCCTGGAGTGAATGGAGGAGACCAGGGTGAGCCTTCTATTCCATGCTACATTGAGTGTTTTCAGCTGTCCAGCTAGAGGTAGTTGTGTAATTAGGCTGCAGATGAGAAGGATTAATAAAGGATAAGATACTGGACTTCATAGCAAATCATAATACTATGAGTTTGTGCCAGCATGGTTTTATGTGTTATAGATCTTGTGTTATATGATTTCTTTTTATGAGACGGTGAGCAGGAGCCTTGATTCTGGGGTGGCTGGGGATGTGATTTACTTAGACTTTGCTAAAGTATTTGATACAGTGCCACACAGAAGGTTACTAGTTAAATTAAAGGAGAACTAAACCCCCCATGGTCACAAGTCCCCACTGGCCCCCCTCCACAGTCTTACCCCTGAATTCTGTCCCCTCTAGAAATAGTGACTGCACATGCAGAGTGAGCACAGCGGAGCTGCCGGGCAGCATCTTCTTCTCTTCAGTAATCTTTGTGAAGCGAGCAGCATATTAGCGCATGCACAGTTGGAGCAGCCTTCCGGTTTGCCACAACTGAGCATGCGCCGAAAGAGATGGAAATTGCCGTGGGGGTTTAGTTCTCCTTTAAGGAATGTTGGCCTGTAACATAGTATTTGTACCTGGATAGAGAACTGGCTAAAAGGTAGACTACAAAGAGTGGTGGTAAATGGAACATTTTCTAATTGGACCAGTGTTGTTAGTGGAGTACCGCAGGGCTCTGTACTAGGTCCCTTGCTTTTCAACTTGTTTATTAATGACCTGGAGGTGGGCATTGAAAGTACTGTTTCTATTTTTGCAGATGATACTAAATTGTGCAGAACTATAGGTTCCATGCAGGATGCTGCCACTTTGCAGAGTGATTTGTCTAAATTGGAAAACTGGGCAGCAAACTGGAAAATGAGGTTCAATGTTTATAAATGCAGGTTATGCACTTTGGCAAAGATAATATAAATGCAAGTTATACACTAAATGGCAGTTTGTTGGGAGTTTCCTTAACTGAGAAGGATCTTGGGGTTGTCTAATTCTGGGCAGTGTCATTCTGTGGCTACTAAAGCAAATAAAGTTCTGTCTTGCATAAACTAAACCCTAAAAATTAATATGGCAAAAATGCCATATTTATATGTAGAACTTATTACACCAAACTAAAGTTCTAGCATCTCAATAGCAGCAATGATCCAGGACTTCAAACTTGTCACAGGGGGTCACCATCTTGGAAAGTGTCTGTGACACTCACATGCTCAGTGGGCTCTGAGCAGCTGTTGAGAAGCTAAGCTTAGGGGTCGTAGCAAATTATCCATCAGAAAATGAGGTTGGCCTGTAATATAAGCTGATGTTACAGGGCTGATTATTACATTCTGATGCTGATTGCATTGGTTTTGCACTGGTTTCTGAGCTGCCATGTAGTAAATAGCTGTATTAATTACTAATCAACATTATATTGGGACAATTCTATTTTATGTGTACTGTTTCAGTAAGTGACAGCAGCACAGAGCATGTGCAGTGAATCAGCAGAAAAGAAGATGGGGAGCTACTGGGGCATCTTTGGAGACACAGATCTTTACTGCTAAAGGGCTGTGGTTACCTTGGGCTGTGGCCTATGGTCTTAGCTACCTGAATGTCACAGTACATATATATTCCACTACACTAAGAATAAAGGCTGCTATAAGTATGGTAGAAAGGCAAAACAGACTCATTTGGGTTAGTTCACAATTCACCAACAAGAACAACAAAGAATCAAGTAGAACTCTCAGTGCCAAATCCTTCCTCGATACAGCAGAGACTGCAGTTGATTGTGTAATTGACAACTGCCTTTCAAGTGTCAAGGCCGCCGGGAGCACGAAGAGACGCGTCTGCTCCCAGCGGCGAAGAATCCAAAATGGCGGTGCCCTGTCGGCCCACGTGGACGCTGGGACGCCAGCGCTGCAACGCCGACGCATGTGTAAAACACGCATGCGCAAACACGCGGGCGCAAGCACGTCGACGTAAGGACGCCAGTGACGTCACTATGGCGCCAAATTCAACTATAAAAGGGCGCCCAGGACGCCAGAAGGGCGCCCAAGAATAGGATTTGCTGCCATTGATCCTGGGTTCCTGTTTGTGTTTCCTGATTCCTGATTCCTGCCTGTTTCCAGCCTTGATCCCCACTCCAGCCTTGATCCCTGCTCCAGCCTTGATCCCTGCTCCAGCCTTGATCCCTGCTCCAGCCTTGGTTCCTGCTCCCTGGTCGTGTTTCCTGTTTCCTGCCTGTGTTATTGACCTTTGCCTGGACTCTGACCATCCGCTTGCTTAACCCTTTGGATACCGTGATCTTGCTCCCTCAAGAGGGCTTCCTCCTAGATCATGACTACCTCCCTGGAGGGAGCTCCCGGCTCCCTGACATCAAGGAAGACTGGATCACTTGTCTAAGGTTATATTTTCTACTGGACAAATGATTCTGGGTTTATCTCTTTTACTGCATTTGCATAGAAGTCAACGGGGTAGTCAGCTGTGTCCAATTATACAGTATGTCCATCAATGAAGTTACCCCACATAGTGTTCATGCAGTCACACAGCCCCATAGAAATGCATTAGCAGTCAAGGACACCTACAGCTGGCTCAGTAAAACAAGAATTCTACTAAAACTTCAGCGAGGCCTTAAAATTATGACCATTTTTATAAACTGCTGTTCTTATTCAGTGTTTAGGAATCTGTAGACGGTATGTTAGAATTTCATTCATATCTCAGTATTATAATACCCTGTGTAACAAACAAATGCATAAAATATTATTATTTCCTGTCTTACCAATATTTGGGTGCTTCAAGAGGCGACAAATCCGAGCTTCCCGTTCAAGTTTTTGATGATCTGTTGGAAGATGGAAAGATAACTTTATCAGAATTACTCGGGTACAGTGAGTGTTCTTATTGGGCCTTTAAGGTAGAACCCAGAAAAAAAACACAAAATGATTATATATCACCAACATAGGGTTGCCACCTGTACGGTTTTGACCCGGACAGCCCGGTATTTTGAAGGACTGCTAAATAAGGAAAACCGGGCAGGATTGACACTTGTCATAGACCTGCCCCTCAACATCATGGCACAGCCCTTCTTTGGCAAGGCATCACCCTTCAACATCACTGCCCGCCCCCTCGATGTAACGGAAAAGGTGGCAAACCTACACCAACCGCAATGGCCCGAAGCCACTTTTTCAAAAATCAAATGAATTGCCCTAAAAAAATGTCTGCTGAAACAGAAAATCAATCTTAATCTTTTCAGAATTGAAGTATATCAGTTGTTTCCAACAATAATAACATTGTGTAAACCATACAAGGAACAAATGATGATAGTGACCATTTAAAATAAGTGATATTCTAGTTAGGGCTATTTAATGTTGTTTTGATCCAAGAGCATGTTTGATCCAGCTTTAAATACTGTCTTAATAGATGTTTCCAATATGCAGTTGTAGAGTTAGTTTGTTTACTTGGCACAAGCAGGAGGCAGGGGGACTCCAGGGAACACGCCTAAACAAGAGGTCATGCTCTGCAGATTCTGTCTGAGTGGCCGGGCTCTTTAGAGACTTGGGGTAAATGTATCTATATTTCCTGAACATGACGTCTCAAAGTAGTCAAAATTACAGTTTGTGCACAAAAGGGTGGGTTCACGGTGATGCCTCAAGCTGACGGAACTAAAACCATAGTCGAGCGAGGCAGCCATGATTGTTCATATTAGGTGTATAAGTTACACGCAGCATTTTGACAACCTTCCTCATTTTGAGCCACTAATTGCTAAATCATTGCTAAATCAACGACAACTCTAACACTAGGTCTCTTTGCTCATCGGGCAAATTCTCCTCTGGGAAGATTTGCATTTACTGCCCCCTAAAACAGAGTTGGACTGAGCTGGCAGAACACTGGGAAAAACTCCGTTGGACCCGGCCCTTATGGATCCCGCTGACCCAGACTTGTTCTCTGTCTGAGACTTATTTAACTGCCTCCTGACCTCCCCTCCAGCCCTGATCATAAAGAGTACAAGGTATGTGTCCAATGCTTCCCTTATATTATACATCAATTGGGAGTCCACATCTGATTTCCAACTTAGTTAAGCCTAAGGGACTCGCCCCAGTTCTCAGGCAATTATATGCAAAAGATTCCTTTATCAAAAGATAACTGTCCCGAGGCTTTTTTCAGTAAAAAAATATCATTTTATTTAGATTAGCGTTAAAACTCAGATACATACTGACCCCACCAGGCCCACCTTACGCGTTTTGCACCCTCCGGCGCTTAGTCATAGGTGTATCTGTAAACTGCATGTCCTATGTGGGTCCTCGGGACAGTTATCTTTTGATAAAGGAATCTTTTCCAATGCTTCCCTTAGACACTGACACATGGTTATCTATTTAGTAAGTATGGCCCTACTGTAGGAGGTTTTCAGCCAGCAGAGAAGCAGCCAACTCCAGCCAAGGAGCCTATAATTTGTTTTAATGAAAATCATTTTTCAGCCTAGAAATATGATTTGACTGAATCAAATCCCAACCTTTAAAGGGATCGACCAGCCCCCAAAATTGTAGCAACTTTTGTTATATTTTGAACAGTGTTTGTTTGTCCCTCAAACATTGAAGAAAATAATACAGCAAAGCACAGAGACTGGTTTTAATAGCAATTACATTTCCAAATAACTTTCAGTGTTTATTGAAAAAGTGCTTCAATTTAAGTTTACTTTCCTTATGCAAGAATGAAAAATATGAGGGGTATCCCTGTAAAGCAGAGGACTTGAAAGCACTGGATGATGAAATGGGGGAACACATTCATGTGGATACAGGGCTCAAGGCTACTAGCTGTCACACACACAGTATAGATTTGGGGCAGATTTACGAAAGGGCGAAGTGACCGTCGCTAGCGAAAATTTGGCAGTAATTCAATCCGCAGGGACATCTCCAATTTACAAACAGGCGTAGAGGACAATTCACTAGCGAAAGAGACCGTCACTAGCGCAGTTTCGCGCCCTATCGGCAGGCAAATTTTCGCTCAGGCAAAAGATTTTACAGAACTTTACCTGTTTTGCCAGAGTTTCCTTCGCCAGCTTAGACCCGGCGAACTGATAAGATCCTCCTCAATCTTATGTTAGTGAAATTTGACCTGTATGCCAAAAGTTAATAAAGTGATAAAAAAAAACACTGGCATTTTTTCATATTTTAAAGCGGGATTGCCTTCAAAAGTCCTATCTATTAAGGATTTTTGTGTTAATATTTTCTCCAACCATTTGAGGGGCATGCCACATTTGTTTTAGGGTGGGCACATGTCTAGGGCATTAGAGGATCTCTTTTGTCTTTATTTTGCTTCCTTCGACATGTGTAATAAAAAGTGGCCACTTCAAGCATTTGCACCAACATATCTAATAAAGACGTCTATATAAAACCTATATGTACCGCCCTATTCAAACTGACCTAAGTGTAATAGTACTAACGAAGTTTCGCTCGGCAGAAATTAACTCTAGCAAAAGTTCACTATGAAATGCTCATCTTGACTAATTAACACTAGCAAAATGTTGCCAGCGTTCGACTACAGAGGTGCAACTTCGCATTTTAGTGAATTAGCGTAGTGGTAAAAAATTTACGCCTGCCGCAGTGGCGCGATGTGTGGCGGAGCCTTCACTGGCGAAAATTCACCCTTTAGCGAATCTGCCCCATCATAGTGTATGTATAAGCACTCTTGCCACCACCAGCTCATTATTATAAACAGCAATATATCCAGATAACAAGCTACACAGAAGGAAAGCCAAACTGCAAGGGGGTTATTTATCAAGGTCTGAATTTATCTCAATATCGGCTGCTACAAACTCCGGTCTAAGCCGCTCGGGTTTTTAACACTTATTTATTATTACATTTTCCAGAAAAATTACTTTTGAGGGAAAAGCTCAAATTCTCATGTTTTTTCTGTAGAGGCCACACAGCCCTACACAATACAAAATGGCTGCTGCCTTGCAAAGCTTTGCGTTTGTGAAGTCAACATTTGAGCTATGAATAGAAGCTCTGGCACTGTGCAGAAGCAACTCATTTTCCTTGTGTGCCAAGGTACTTAATCAGAATCTTCCACATGATTAAGTATTAGTGAGGAATAAAATCACCTTTACCATGATTAACCCTAAGTCACGTGGATTTAAATATGTTCCAGGGCACTGAAGACACCATGTTTATGTTATATGTTCCTTGCCATTGTGGGAGCTACAGCCCTTCAGAAAATAGGAAAATACATTGTTCATCAGGTTGTTTTCAGCAACAGATTGAATTGCCTCCTACCAGTTTACTATATCTGTAATTAGCACACAGAAGCAATCAAACCATTTACTGACTTCTGCATAACCATTCAAGGGTTCAATACTCTGGCACCAAGAAAGACATTGGACATGGGGACAGAAATCTGGAATCATTTCCAGCACACATTATTATTATTACTATTATTATTATCATTAGTATTATTAAAGGAAAACTATACCCCCAAAATGAACACTTAAGGAACAGATAGTTCATATCATATTAAGTGGCATATTAAAGAATCTTACCAAACTGGAATATATATTTAAGCAAATATTTCCCTTTTACATCTCTTGCCTCGAGCCACCATTTCGTGATGGTTTGTGTGCTGCCTCAGAGATCACCTGACAGGAATACTTCAACTTTAACTGTTACAGGAAGAAGTGAGGAAGCAAAAGGCAGAACTCTGTCTGTTAATTGGCTCGTGTGACCTTACATGTGGTTTGTATGTGTACACAGTGAATCCTACGATCCCAGGGGGGCGGCCCATTTTAAAATGGCAATTTTCTATTTATGATTACCCAATGCCACATACTACTAGAAAAGTATATTATAATGAAAATGGTTTATTTACATGAAGCAGGATTTTACATATGATCTGTATTATGTAATATCTTTTTATAGAGACCTACATTGTTTGGGGGGTATAGTTTTCCTTATTTTTACAACTCCAACATATTCCTCAACGTTGTACAATAAATGGGTATATATATTAACATACAAGAAATCATACAAAACAATACAAGAGGTAAAGTACTAATAAGTATTCTTGCATGAAGTGGTCTGTGTAGAACAACATTCCGCATGCAAATGGGTCTGTGAGCAACAGGTACTCACCAACCCCTTGGATGTTGCTCCCGGTGGCCTTAAAGCAGTTGCTTATTTTTGGATTCCAGCCTTTGAGGCAGTTGTACTGCCAAACAGAGTCTCCTGCAGGCTGCCAGTCCACATAACGGCTACCAAATAGTCAACCACAACCCCTATTTGGCACCCCCAGGAACATTTCTCATGCTTTTGTTGCTCCCCAACTCTTTTTAAATTTGAATGTGGCTCATAGGTATAAAAGGTTGGGGACCCCCAATATAGAGAAATGTTGTAGCTTGTACTTCGACCATCGAATAGGCTACTACGACCTTCGACTATGACTTCGATTTGAACGATTCAACCTAAAAATCGTTCGACTATTCGACCATTCGATAGTCGAAGTACTGTCTCTTTAAGAAAAAACTGCGACCCCCTAGTTCTCCACCTAAAAGCTACCGAAGTCAATGTTAGCCTATGGGGAAGGTCCCCATAGGCTTAGCAATCTTTTTTTTGGTCGAACAAAAATCGGTCGATTATTAAAATCCTTTGAATCGAACAATTCGAAGGATTTAATCGAATAGTACTAAATCCTTCGACTTCGATATTCGAAGTCGAAGGATTTAACTTCGACAGTCGAATATCGAGGGTTAATTAACCCTCGATATTCGACCATAAGTAAATTTGCACCTGTGTGTGTGTGTGTGTGTGTATATATATATATATATACATATATATATATCTATATATATATATATATATCTATATATATATATATATACTTGCTTCTCCAGTGGGTGCACGGTCAGTTATCTATATAATCACTGGAAGGACAAGCACTTCAATTGTGTTCAAATTGTGCTTTATTTTACATGTTTCATCCAACGTTTTGGTCCCTAGTAGGACCTCTCTCTATCTCTTTATCCCAAGAGGGGCCGAAACGTCAGATGCAGAATGTAAAATAAAGCACAAGTTGAACACAATTGGAGTGCTCGTCCTTCCTGTGATTATATACACAAGATGGACCAGCACTCCAATTTAGTCAAACAATAGTGTTTTATTCAAACATCACTGTCCGTCCAACGTTTCGGCCCGCATTACGGCCTTTATCCTTGATAAAGGCCCCAATACGGGCCGACTAAATTGGAGTGCTGGTCCATCTTCAACATATATATATATATATATATATATATATATATATATATATATATATATATAGTAATCCTTGAGAAAGAGTACAGTTGGTGTTCGAAACGTCTGATTTTTTCACAAGTATTCCTGTTGAGTGCGGTACAGGTATAGGATCCCTTATCCGGAAACCCAATATCCAGAAAGCTCTGAATTACGGAATGGCTGTCTCCCATAGACTCCATTTTATCCAAATAATCCAAATTTTTAAAAATGATTTCCTTTTTCTCTGTAATAATAAAACCGTAGCTTGTACTTTATCCCAACTAAGATATAATTAATTGGAAGCAAAACCAGCTTATTGGGTTTATTTAATGTTTAAATGAATTTCTAGTAGACATAAGGCATGAAGACATAAAAATTACTGAAAGATCCGTTATCCAGAAAACCCCAGGTCCCGAGCATTCTGGATAACAGGTCCCATGCCTGTACGATGTTACTTTATTTATATTATGCAGTGGAAACTCAATTTTACATCCCCTTATTTTAAGTTGTTGTTTTGTGGTCACCCCTATATTTTATGCATAATACGTTTCCCTGATTTTACATTTTCCTGGTTTTTACACCATTTTTTCTGGTCCCCTGAAAAACATAAAATGGGGGTTTTACTGTGTATATACTGTACATATATATATATATATATATATATATATATATATATATATATATATATATATATATATATATATATATATATATAGTAAAGACGAAAAGATGGACAGCACTCACTTGTTAATGCTTAAATTCTGTATTAAAAGATAAAAAACTTTACATCACCATATATGTGCACATATCATTCGGCGACGTTTCGAGCCATGTTGGCCCTTTCTCAAGCCATGTGTATCAATGGTATAAAGGCATAATCCGTAATCAAAATGGAATTTAAAGTCCAGAGAAGGAAGTGACATGCAATGTATTTTTCACACATAGTGCGGGGCTTCCACCCCATAACCTGAATGGAATCAAAGATACATAATATATATTTAGTATAATAACAGCAATTGTTACTCACACATACTTTGCAAAAATGTAGCAAATTAATTATAAAAATAAATACAAATCATAATCTTTATTAAGGCCGTGAGGGTGAAGTGTGTGTAGTTTATTGATCCACCACACCTCCCGCTGTTTCAATCTTAGCTCCCGATCCCCCCCTCTTTTCAGTGGGGGTACAGTTTCTAGCACCGTATATCGTAGCTGGTCACTGGTGTGTCCATGCTCTCGAAAATGCCTAGAAAGTGGCAATGCTAGATTGCCTGATTTAATTGTTGATTTATGTTGGGAAATCCGTGACTTCACTTTCTGCACAGTTTCCCCAACATATAATTTGTTGCATGGGCACACAATCACGTAAACCACATACTGTGACAAACAAGTGTGGTAGCCCCTAATTTGGATTGTCTCCCCAGTATCAGGATGTATAAAGTTCTTTCCTCGGATTACATGTTTGCATTGTACACAATTTAAACACTGGTACATACCCGTATTTCTGATACCCAAAAAAGTGTTGGTACCAACATCTTCTTTAGATGTCTTGTTCCTAGATAACACTGAACCAATTGTTTTGCCCCTTTTATACGAGGTCATGGGAGGTAAGGCGAACTCCCTTATTGTGGGATATGCTCTACGTAGTATGTACCAGTGTTTACGCAAAATCACATTAACCCTATTGCTCATTGGTCCATATTCACTAATAAAAGTGGTCCTTGGTTCCCTAGTTCTCCTTGTTCTTTTGTTTTTAATTATTTTCTCCGCTCTTTCGAGAACCTGTGAAGGGTAACCTCTCTGTCTGAATTTATCTCTCATCTGTCCAATTTGTACCTCTCTCACTGTGGGATTACTCACTACTCTCTGCACCCGCAACATTTGGCTGATCGGTATAGATTGTTTAGTATGCATCGGATGATTGCTCCCAAAGTGTAATATTTGGTTTCGATCAGTGGGCTTTGAATATAGCCTAGTCTGCAGGCCATGGTCTCTATAAATCAGAACATCCAAAAAAGAAATTTCATTAATACTAAACACATGTGAAAATTTAATGGACGGATGGAACCCATTCAGACGTTCGTGGAACCGCGATAGGGAGTCAACGTCACCCCGCCACACTACGAATATATCGTCGATATATCTCCACCAGGCCACTGCGTGTGTCTGATAGAGATCATCGCGATACACAAACAGTTCTTCAAGCCAAACCATGAAGGTATTGGCGTATGACGGGGCGACATTAGATCCCATCGCGGTTCCACGTAACTGTAAATAGAAATTTTCCTGAAAAATAAAATAATTCATTCTCAAAATAATTTCCAAGGCTTCAAGAAAAAATTCAATTTGTTTGTCTGGATACTGTACACTAGCACGTAATAACCATTCACAGGCCCTTAACCCCTCCTCATGGGGTATCGAGGTTTACAGGCTGGAAACATCGAATGAAGCCAGCATGATCTCCTCACTGTCCTGTATATTTAGACTATCTAGTCTTTCCAAAAAATGCCCACTATCCTTAACATAGGATTGTGTAGTTGTCACCAAGGGTCCAAGGATCCTGTCCAAGAATATCGCCAACGGGCAAAATATAGAATTAATACCCGAAACTATCGGGCGACCTGGGGGATGGACAGGATCCTTGTGAATCTTGGGTAATGTATATAGAGTTGGTATACGTGGAAAAGTGACAGTTAAGTATGTTTTCAGACTATCTGAAATCACATTGTTATTTACCTTGGCAGTTAACATGTGTGTAATTTTCTCTGAAATCTCTGTAGTGGGATCTCTGTCTAATTTCCTGTAAACAGCCTTATCAGATAATTGCCCCAAAATCTCCTCTACATAGTATGCAGTATCCATGTTACACTGAAGCACAGGCGGAAGAGATCGTGGCTGCATTCAAGTCATCGGCAGGGTTTTTGCGGGTCCCGGTTTCATCTCAATTACAGAGGAAGCTAGAGGGACTAAACCGACGCGCCATTGATCTTGAGCTACATGCGGAGACGCTGGCTGAGTATTTCGTTAACAAGCGCATTCCTCGTGGCTTGCGGATCTCGCTCCGGCCGATGTTATTTGCTGGGAATGAAGAGTTCCGACTGAGGTTTGCACAAATTTTAAACAAATGCTCTTTTGATATTATGACTTTAACTGAGAGTTTATTTCTAAGGAACTTGAATCAGTACGCACGGAAATGCTAAAAATTGATGAACAGCTGTCTGCGGGCAGTTCAGTACAGGAATTGGCTGAGCTTAAAGACCAGATGCAAATTAAACTGGATAAGTACAAATCAGAGAATGAGAAGCAAAAGAGACAGAAATACGATCGAGACACGGTTGATTATGAGAGAGGACGAGTATATGCTTGGAATCACTGGGATGGTACCAAGAGAGAGGGGCCAAGGAGTGCAAGCGTACCACGAAACATGGAGAGGCAATCACGAATTGAGGAACAACGGGAGGATGCCAATCTAGATACACGCCATTTTTTAGACATCCGAGGAGACGGAGAGGCGGCAGAAAACACGGCCACAAGCAAAAAAAGAATACTTCCCCCGAGGAACAAACAGGGAAAGAAGGGGAACAAGTAGTGTTCAATCTCTCTTCATTTCAACTTAGCGAATCACAGGTGGCAGTTTTGGGTAAAGGTTTGAATTTTTGTTTAACGGCTCCAGTGGATCGTTTCCAAATGGATATCGACCTCTACAGGTTCTATCGGACACTACGGTTGAAGGTACATTTCTCTACTATAGACACTAGAGACATACCAATCACTGATGTGGATGAGTCCTCATTGCTCACCCCACAAATGTTTGGTCTCCGCAGCAAAAGTAGGTTTGTTCCACCAACTACCTACCCTGCCGTGGAAACATATATTAATAACATACAACAAGATCTTGAACTATTGTATCAGCAGGGGTCTGATATCCCTAGAGTGATACATAATGTTACTAGGGCAGAAAAAGAAGCATTGGATAAGTTGATGAATGAAAGCATGATCACAATCAAACCCTCAGATAAAGGGGGTGCGATTGTGATCATGGATACTGCATACTATGTAGAGGAGATTTTGGGGCAATTATCTGATAAGGCTATTTACAGGAAATTAGACAGAGATCCCACTACAGAGATTTCAGAGAAAATTACACACATGTTAACTGCCAAGGTAAATAACAATGTGATTTCAGATAGTCTGAAAACATACTTAACTGTCACTTTTCCACGTATACCAACTCTATATACATTACCCAAGATTCACAAGGATCCTGTCCATCCCCCAGGTCGCCCGATAGTTTCGGGTATTAATTCTATATTTTGCCCGTTGGCGATATTCTTGGACAGGATCCTTGGACCCTTGGTGACCACTACACAATCCTATGTTAAGGATAGTGGGCATTTTTTGGAAAGACTAGATAGTCTAAATATACAGGACAGTGAGGAGATCATGCTGGCTTCATTCGATGTTTCCAGCCTGTACACCTCGATACCCCATGAGGAGGGGTTAAGGGCCTGTGAATGGTTATTACGTGCTAGTGTACAGTATCCAGACGAACAAATTGAATTTTTTCTTGAAGCCTTGGAAATTATTTTGAGAATGAATTATTTTATTTTTCAGGAAAATTTCTATTTACAGTTACGTGGAACCGCGATGGGATCTAATGTCACCCCGTCATACGCCAATACCTTCATGGTTTGGCTTTGAAGAACTGTTTGTGTATCGCGATGATCTCTATCAGACACACGCAGTGGCCTGGTGGAGATATATCGACGATATATTCGTAGTGTGGCGGGGTGACGTTGACTCCCTATCGCGGTTCCACGAACGTCTGAATGGGTTCCATCCGTCCATTAAATTTTCACATGTGTTTAGTATTAATGAAATTTC
The DNA here is from genome assembly GCF_017654675.1 of Xenopus laevis. Classification (NCBI taxonomy): domain Eukaryota; kingdom Metazoa; phylum Chordata; class Amphibia; order Anura; family Pipidae; genus Xenopus; species Xenopus laevis. The sequence goes on along the minus strand of NC_054376.1, from coordinate 27,156,439 downwards.
TTTTTTGGATGTTCTGATTTATAGAGACCATGGCCTGCAGACTAGGCTATATTCAAAGCCCACTGATCGAAACCAAATATTACACTTTGGGAGCAATCATCCGATGCATACTAAACAATCTATACCGATCAGCCAAATGTTGCGGGTGCAGAGAGTAGTGAGTAATCCCACAGTGAGAGAGGTACAAGTTGGACAGATGAGAGATAAATTCAGACAGAGAGGTTACCCTTCACAGGTTCTCGAAAGAGCGGAGAAAATAATTAAAAACAAAAGAACAAGGAGAACTAGGGAACCAAGGACCACTTTTATTAGTGAATATGGACCAATGAGCAATAGGGTTAATGTGATTTTGCGTAAACACTGGTACATACTACGTAGAGCATATCCCACAATAAGGGAGTTCGCCTTACCTCCCATGACCTCGTATAAAAGGGGCAAAACAATTGGTTCAGTGTTATCTAGGAACAAGACATCTAAAGAAGATGTTGGTACCAACACTTTTTTGGGTATCAGAAATACGGGTATGTACCAGTGTTTAAATTGTGTACAATGCAAACATGTAATCCGAGGAAAGAACTTTATACATCCTGATACTGGGGAGACAATCCAAATTAGGGGCTACCACACTTGTTTGTCACAGTATGTGGTTTACGTGATTGTGTGCCCATGCAACAAATTATATGTTGGGGAAACTGTGCAGAAAGTGAAGTCACGGATTTCCCAACATAAATCAACAATTAAATCAGGCAATCTAGCATTGCCACTTTCTAGGCATTTTCGAGAGCATGGACACACCAGTGACCAGCTACGATATACGGTGCTAGAAACTGTACCCCCACTGAAAAGAGGGGGGATCGGGAGCTAAGATTGAAACAGTGGGAGGTGTGGTGGATCAATAAACTACACACACTTCACCCTCACGGCCTTAATAAAGATTATGATTTGTATTTATTTTTATAATTAATTTGCTACATTTTTGCAAAGTATGTGTGAGTAACAATTGCTGTTATTATACTAAATATATATTATGTATCTTTGATTCCATTCAGGTTATGGGGTGGAAGCCCCGCACTATGTGTGAAAAATACATTGCATGTCACTTCCTTCTCTGGACTTTAAATTCCATTTTGATTACGGATTATGCCTTTATACCATTGATACACATGGCTTGAGAAAGGGCCAACATGGCTCGAAACGTCGCCGAATGATATGTGCACATATATGGTGATGTAAAGTTTTTTATCTTTTAATACAGAATTTAAGCATTAACAAGTGAGTGCTGTCCATCTTTTCGTCTTTACATATTATGGGAAGCTAACCGGAGCATCCCCAAGGACGAGCACCACATCTACATTCTTCTAAGCGTGAGTGCTGTTACTAACCTCCTTGTATATATTTGTATATATATATATATATATATATATATATATATTACTCAAACAGTGCTTCCTCCTGTTTGTATTCTTAATTAATTAAATGTACAGCGCTGGGAACACCAGTAATACTATATAAATACAAATTTTTTACCATATGGACTTACGTAAGGGAGAACATCACGTGTCGGCATTTAGATTAACATACTAGTGGCTTATATATTATGAATATATGTATGATTTGCACATCTAGCACATTGTGTAACAGTATGCATGTGACCTTGCACACAGCGGGCAGGATCCATGTGTTTACACTACTGACAGTGTGAGGCCAGGAGCCATGCAGATGGCAGTGGATGTAAATGTCAGGTGCCATCTTTTTTTTAGAGCTGCTGATGTGTTACATGTTACATGATGTTAGTACATTTTGTATGCTGATATGATTTTCATGACAACATTTTCTCAATGGAGAATTAAAGCTCAACAAGGAATTAGGGATGGACCAAATCCAGGATTTTCTTCGGTATTCGGGGAGGATTCTGCCTTTTTCAGCAGGATTCACATTCAGCTTAAATGAACATTAGCATAAAAAATTAAAGTGTTTTAAAGTAATAAAAATATAATGCAGTGTTGCCCTGCAGTAGTACAACTGATGTGTTTGCTTCAGAAACACTACTATAGTTTATATAAATGAGCTGCTGTGTAGCAATGGGGGCAGCCATTCAAAGGAGAAAAGGCTCAGGTTACACAACAGATAAACTCTGTAGAACATAATGGTGTTATCTGTTATCCACTATTTATCCTGTGCCATATTGCATTGCTACACAGCAGCTTGTTTATTTAAACTATAGTAGTGTTTGTGAAGCAAGCAGATCAGGTTTACCAGTGCAGGGCAACAGTACAGGATATTTTCATTGCTTTAAAACACTTTCATGTTTTTGTGTTACTGTTCCTTTAATGTAAGTGCCTGGCCGAACCAAATCCGAATCCTAAAAATCATGTGACTTTTCATCACACAAACAAGGAAATTAAAAAAATGTTTGCTTATGGAAATTAGGGTTTGGATTTAGTTCAGTATTCGCCCGAATCTTTCATGAAGGATTCGGGATGCACTCTAATCCCAAAATAGTGGATTTGGCGCATCCCTAGAATGAATATGAGTAGAAATGCAACAGGTTATGGGACCCTAGCAATGAAGATCTGTGCCTCCAAAGATGCCCCGGTAGCTTTCTTTCTTCTTACTGCTGATTCACTGCACATGCTTTGGGCTGCTGTCATTTACCTGAGCTTTAATATACAATATACAGTGTATATATATATATATATATATATATATATATATATATATATATATATATATATATATATATATATATATATATATATATATATAAAAATATATATATATATATATATGTAGCGCTATAGTAAACTGCCTCTTATATAGCAGTTATAGCTACTTTCCTTTGTGGACTCTCACCACAGATGAGCTCTCTTTCTCAGGGGCAAGCCCTCGCAACGAGGTGGAGGAAGGATGTAATGCAACTGTAACTCGGTGCAATAGCACAATGATGGGCGCCAGTAGTTCTTTAACCGTAAACCAAAAGAATATTTATTGAACAATAGAGCATGAAGATGATCAGTACAATTATCCACAATGGAGCATCAAATACCACAGCAGCATTAAAGGAGCTTATACTCACAGCACGCATAGGCTGAATCCCCACAGGCCAGGGAATAACAGCAGAGAGTAGTTGCAACAGGTGTGGGTATTAATATATCTTCAGTACTCAGGAACTCCTGGTTGCTCTTAGGGGAAACCTACCATCCCTAATCTCAACACTTTAGTCCCTCTCTGGGTCAGTATTACCCGGGAATCTTAATCCCACTAATCTCCTCGTAGGAGCCTTGAGCTGCTCAACTAGTTAACCTCTCTATCACTCCTAGAGTGATCTATGAACAAGTATAGCTATCTACTTACTAGGATGCTCGGCTCTAGGGTCAGCACTACCCATTCCCTTCCAGCCTGCTTGGTTGGGCTAAAGTAATGGACCTAGAGCACATGGCTCCTAAACCTTTTATACTCTGGCACAGCGCCACTCAGGTCACCGTGTGAATTGCAAGGGTTACATAAGACAGGAGCACAATACCCCTCCCAACTGTATTTTAGGACCCACTTAGGTATCCAAATAGCTAGGGATGGGCCTGTCAATAAAGTGTAAGGGTGTCTAAGATTTTCACATCCCTACATTCTCCCCCTGGTGAATTCCTTCCGTCCCGGCAAGGAACCTTCAAAGAATCAATACTGAAAATATAGCAGTTAAGGCACATCATGCAAGAAACCTTTTCAAAGAACACATTGCATTACTACACCATTACCTTATAACCTCTTCGGGGTAACTCTCCTGAGTAAACCCAGGTACAATGGCATAACTGAAAGAAAACATATCAATAGCACAGTTTCCTTCATGAACAGGTAAACTTTTATTGGTACACCTATAAAAGAACACAAGTTAGAAATACTGCAGTTCAAACACAATCAGTATTCTAGTCCATCAAACATTCGAACCCACAATCCTTTTTGAAAATGCACTTAGGAGAAATTGGATGAACCTACCAACGGACAGGTATTACCTAAAACAGTCCTTGGGCATAACTCCAACTGAAGTAAAACGAAAAACAATCTTCCCCTGTAGAAAGTTCAGTACCTTGAAGGGACAGGAAAATAGGCAGATAGCTCAAAAAAAATAGCTACAAACAAACTCCCAATGGAGTATCAGCAGATTAAATCATGTGAAGAAATCTTGCCTTGGTATCTTCATAGGGGATGTAGTATTTGGGATGGGGTTTGTCCACCCACTGTCCATCTCCCAAATAGACTTCCAAGTTGAAGTACTTGGTGGGGTTATACTTGCCACAGCTTTTCACGGCATTCTTTAAAATGGTGCGGCCATACCACCATTCCCTTTCTATGGAACGCAGATACTGCCAATCCTTCTCTCTCCTCACTTTGTCAGGATTGGTAAGGCAACTGTGGTGCATCTTTTCTTTGCGGAGAATCTCATCTATGAGCCAATTTTCATAAGATGCCGCCACCTTCTCATACACCCACAGTGGTGCATAGGGCATGAAATATCCCCAAGTTCTATGAACATGAAAATTTATCACCCTCTGTACTCTGGATACAGAGGTGAATACATTGGGGTCTGCCCGTCCTGGCAGCACCCAAAAATCTTTTTCCTCCTCAGGGCCAATGATGGGAGGTGCAGTGAAGCTGGAAGGTCTCTCTATAGAAGGTGTTGGCTCAGACACGGCTTCGGGAGTTTCCTCTTCATATTCTTCCCATCCAGGGGCTCTTTTGAGGATGGAGTCATCAGCAACAACAGGAATGATAGCAACCAGTCCTTCCTCCCTCTCTAGGGATATCTTACCCCACTCGTGATGGTACAACTCCGACACGTGAATGCTCTCTCCTGGCTCACTAAGAGTTTGAAACACGGTCACCTTGGGGCACACATTCTTTGTTGGCTCACTAGCCACAGATCGTCGGCTCTGACATCTGACCTGAGCCGGAAGGTCCAATGTGGAAACTCCATCACTGTCCACACTGGCAGAGATCCACTTTTCTAACAGGTCCTCCTCATCCTCCAGGATTGGAGGATCTCGGATGGTTGGTGCAACAGGCGCAATAGTCCCCAACCTGCCAAAAGAAAACTTCCTCCATTCCACATCAGAACTAAGGACTGGAAGTGGTGCAGGAACAGCTAGGGCTGTATAGACAGTCACTGTTAAATCCCCATGAGGTCCCATGCCACTGAGCAATACTTTGCGGGGCAAAGGATCATCTTTGGGGCAAATCGTCACAAGAGGCTCCTGGTCAGTTCCAACATTCTCCTCTGCTGAGGCATGGAACAATTCAGGATTTGAATTCACCTCCCACGAAACATCAGACTCAGCATAGCTAGATATGAACGGCTGAAACATTTCCTCCTCTGAGGATACAAGAGCAGCTTCAGGCCTGCAAGCTGCATCAGGCTCTAACACGTGCCACACCCCTTCTGGAAAGTTCTCTTGGGATGTGCCAGGGACCCAACAGTCAGGATCCTCAACTGTTAGTAAGGGATCCAAATCTCCCCCTGGTACATCTGAAACTGGGGAAGACACTTTAAGAGGCAAAAGCGCAGGACACGCCAGAATATTTTGTTCACCCTCGGACTTTAGCAAGGGGGTAGTAGGAGTCACATCAGCCGCCCGGCAAGACGGCACTCTTTCGTGACCCGCAGTGGCGATCACAAGTTCCTCTCCCCCTGGTAGAATCAGATCAGTCTGCGAAGCACAATCGCACATGAGCTTAACCTCACTGAGTTTTAAGGCCGGCACTGTTGCAGCCACTGAGACAGACTCGGGCATAGACACAAAGTCCATAGCAGGCTCAGGGACCGGTGTAGGGACAGGCTCTGGAGCGGAGTCGGAGACAAGCTTGGGTGCAGCTCCAGATATGGGGCCCGCAGCCGCTGACACCCCGGGGGCACCCTCTATCTCGTTGTAGATGAGAATAGTTTTGCCGCTCACCTTGTCCCGTATCCGGTCCACCAAGGGGGATTGATCAGCCCGCTTGAATGGTCCCATCCACAGATGAGCTTCACACTGGAAACAAACACTCTCCGGATCTTCCAAGGCGTCGGGTGCTTCCAAGTCGCACACTCCACAGCCCGGAATCATGGTTCCCCATTCACTTGGGGTAAAGGTTCCTTGGTATATATACTGCCACTCAGCCTCCACCCGGATAGGAACGGAATCAGCTCTCGCTCGAGGGGGCAAAGACTCCATGGGCAACTCTGGAACACCGGGTTCGGAAATCGGCTCCATAACAGAATTCAGGTCCCGGTCTACTAGCTCCGAAGATCCTAGCAGCATGAACGGCAAACAGGATATCCCAGCCAAGCTATCTTTTAAATTAGGACGTCGCGACATCTCCTCAATAACGCCTCTTAGAGGTGAGTGAGCACGCCCCTTATTTCTTCGCGGGCTTTCCGACTTAACCCCTTCTGGGCAGGTCAAGGACACAGGGTGTGGCGCAGCAGAAAATTTCTTAACAGCCACTTTTCCTGTGCGAGGGGGAATAGGTGGCGGTATAGCAAAACAGCTATCCACCAACGAGTCTTTTTCCTGGGCAATATTAGGACATTCCTCAACGGGCAAACTGTCACTACAGTCCTTGACATCATCAGCTAGGAACGGATTAAGCCCAGGGGTAGACACATTAATCTCATAATCATCAGACACTTTAGTACTGCAGCCCTCTTGTTCTCCCGATAAACTCGAGCAGTTGAAAGAGTCAGTTACACAGTCACTAAAAGGAGCTAGCGGAAACCCAAATGGAGGGAGTGTTGGCGGGCTCTGGTACCGACAAGGGCACCCTTCCTTCTGTACTCCCATCGGATAGACTCTAGAAGGCCAGGTGCTTTTCTGGGGCACTGCAGGAACCCAATATAAGAGCCGAACAAATCCCTTCTTGTCTGAGGGTTCTCTAGCTACATAAGCAAACGCATCAAATATAGAATTTCCCATTAGCGATTGATTCACAACGTCTATGGGACATTTCTCAGGTACATCATCGACCATAAATGTGTATTCAGGATCCGCTCCCATATCCAGGGACCAATCCCACATTGCAGCTTCAGATAGGGGAGCCATAATGTTTAATAAGGACAGAACCAAGCAAACAATACACTTCTCACTGGAATCAGTATGGCAGCACTGGGGGAATAAGAACTACAGACTTTCCCCACAGTAAGGTGCCTTTTTCCTACTGGGTCCGCACACGCAGCGCCTGTCACACTAGGCTGCGTGCAGTATAACAATTAATGGTTACAGTTAACCCTTTAGAGCCCCACGTTGGGCGCCAAAATGTAGCGCTATAGTAAACTGCCTCTTATATAGCAGTTATAGCTACTTTCCTTTGTGGACTCTCACCACAGATGAGCTCTCTTTCTCAGGGGCAAGCCCTCGCAACGAGGTGGAGGAAGGATGTAATGCAACTGTAACTCGGTGCAATAGCACAATGATGGGCGCCAGTAGTTCTTTAACCGTAAACCAAAAGAATATTTATTGAACAATAGAGCATGAAGATGATCAGTACAATTATCCACAATGGAGCATCAAATACCACAGCAGCATTAAAGGAGCTTATACTCACAGCACGCATAGGCTGAATCCCCACAGGCCAGGGAATAACAGCAGAGAGTAGTTGCAACAGGTGTGGGTATTAATATATCTTCAGTACTCAGGAACTCCTGGTTGCTCTTAGGGGAAACCTACCATCCCTAATCTCAACACTTTAGTCCCTCTCTGGGTCAGTATTACCCGGGAATCTTAATCCCACTAATCTCCTCGTAGGAGCCTTGAGCTGCTCAACTAGTTAACCTCTCTATCACTCCTAGAGTGATCTATGAACAAGTATAGCTATCTACTTACTAGGATGCTGGGCTCTAGGGTCAGCACTACCCATTCCCTTCCAGCCTGCTTGGTTGGGCTAAAGTAATGGACCTAGAGCACATGGCTCCTAAACCTTTTATACTCTGGCACAGCGCCACTCAGGTCACCGTGTGAATTGCAAGGGTTACATAAGACAGGAGCACAATACCCCTCCCAACTGTATTTTAGGACCCACTTAGGTATCCAAATAGCTAGGGATGGGCCTGTCAATAAAGTGTAAGGGTGTCTAAGATTTTCACATCCCTACATATATATAGAAAGAAAGAAGATCAGCACTCTCTGTAGTTTAGGTGAAAATAGTGTTGATTTATTAATCAAAAATCACATCTTATCCGACGTTTCGGTCCCACATGGGGACCTTTCTCAAGGATCCTTGAGAAAGGTCCCCATGTGGGACCGAAACGTCGGATAAGATGTGATTTTTGATTAATAAATCAACACTATTTCACCTAAACTACAGAGAGTGCTGATCTTCTTTCTACATATGCATTATATTTGGACCGTGCACCTCTGGCTTCGAATTTTGGTTTGAGTGCAGGCACTGTGGGACTCTATATATATATATATATATATATATATATAAATATATATATTAAGTCTGATAACTAATTCTCGTTCACATTACAATGACAACTGTAAATCACTTTCTGGTTAAGTTTTAATGAGATCACAATGCTGCTTAGCTCCTCAACAGTGACCCAGAGCACACTGAGCATGTGCAGTGTCGCTGACACTCAAAATATGTCTTGCAATGATCAATAGATGGTGAGCTCCTGTGGGTAATTTTTTAAGGCATGGATCAATACTGCTATAGGGCTGCTGAGCTTCTGAACTACTAAAGTAAGTTCTGTATATAAAATAAAGAACTTGTAGGGGTTTAGTTCTTTCATCACTGTGTGTGTGGTTTCAACCTGCTGCAAGGTCTCCCATACTGTAGCCAGTCAGTGTTCAGAAGGATTCGACCGAGCCCCCGAATCCTTTGTGAAAGATTTGGGTGAATACAGAACCGAATCCGAACCCTAATTTGCATATGCAAATCAGGGAGGGAAAAAATTTTTCACTTCCATGTTTTGTGACGAAAAGTCACATGATTTTAAGGATTCGGATTCAGTTCGGCCAGGCACAAGGATTCGGCCGAATCCGAATCCTCCTGAAAATGGCTGAATCCTGCCCGAATACCGAACCGAATCCTGGATTCGGTGCATCCCTACTTACAATTTTTATGGTGTTTATGGTGGCAGACAGCTGGCAGTGTTTGAAGTATTATGCCCTTCGCAGTGCCACAATGTTGTCTGTAGTCGTCTGCTAGAGGTGTCACGATACAATGAGAGTGCAGGGGAAAATTTGGTGTCTGGCTATTGGCAATGTGTGGGAACTGATGTCTACTAGAGTGCCCGGGTGCTGCCAGTGTGTGGATCTGTCTGGATCAGGCTGTTAGTTATGCACATAATGTTCCGTCTGATGCTCTGAGGCTGCTCCACATACTACCTGCAATGCAGAGCTTGGCATATCCCTTGTAACCATTTCTCTGCCAATGACAATCAGTCTCTGTATTCTACACTGTAACCCTTTTATGCACAGGGAAGGGTAATAGCAATGCTCTAAATATCCTCCCCCTGGAGCAGAGTATTTATCCAGGGATTAACCTCTATCCTGATAGGAGCCAACAGAATATATTAATTTGCGCCCCCCCCCCCTTCTCAGCAAGGAAGGAATAAAATGCATGAGACTGAATTTATTTCTCAGCCAAGTGCAAAGATTTATTTTTTAACCACTTCCTTACCAGAGTAAGCCCAATTGATTTCTTATATAATCACTTTCTCTAATGAGCAGACACAAGGAATATTAAATAAAGTATTGATGGTGTGAAATGATTATTCCATGGACATTAACTATAAAAAGCGTGATACATTTATATATTTATTATTACTTTACAAAGTCCTTCAGTGACTTACCAACATTTATATAAAGTGGCTTTATCTATACCTGCTGTCCCATAGCAACACTCCCTTCCCAGAGACTATTTTCCCACTGTTACTATAGGCACCATCTCTCCCTACTATACCTGCTATCCCACAGTCACACTCCCTTCTCAGAGGCTATTATCCCACTGCTACTATAGGCACCATCTCTCCCTACTATACCTGCTACCCCACAGTCACACTCCCTTCCCAGAGACTATTTTCCCACTGTTACTATAGGCACCATCTCTCCCTACTATACCTGCTATCCCACAGTCACAGTCCCTTCCCAGAGACTATTATCCCACTGTTACTATAGGCACCATCTCTCCCTACTATACCTGCTATCCCACAGTCACACTCCCTTCCCAGAGACTATTATCCCACTGTTACTATAGGCACCATCTCTCCCTACTATACCTGTTATCCCACAGTCACACTCCCTTCCCAGAGACTATTATCCCACTGTTACTATAGGCACCATCTCTCCCTACTATACCTGCTATCCCACAGTCACGCTCCCTTCCCAGAGACTATTATCCCACTGTTACTATAGACACCATCTCTCCCTACTATACCTGCTATCCCACAGTCACGCTCCGTTCCCAGAGACTATAATCCCACTGTTACAATCTCTCCCTACTATACCTGCTATCCAATAGCATAGTTTTACATCTGCTCTATGAATTATTCACTAGTTGGTGTAATATTTGTTGTAGTCTAATGCACTGGTTCCTTTCATGGATTCTAGATCTCTGTAAATCCCTGAAAAAAATATGAATAGAAAAATATTCAGCCATAGCCCATTTACTTTCAGACAGGGGCAGAGTTAAATGATATATCTATTACATAGTTCAAGAGAAAATGGCTTGAAGGGAGAAAAAGGGTGGGAAGTGGCCCTGGACCTCTCCATAGTTGTACTGAGGGGAAACAACAGCATCATTATATAGAAGACAATTGTCAGTTAAAGGGAGTGTGTGTGTGTGTGTGTGGGGGGGGGGAAAGGATAACAATAATAATAACATGCATAGCTATATTGTATAGATGTCTTAATATCATAATATACTGTGAGCATCCCTGTATCCATACCACACCTGGGCTATGCAGATGGTGCAATACACAGATGGAGGAATTAATGGCAGCTTCCCACACGCAGGGTGCTGGGAGGAGAACTGGACTCTATCCAAACGCAGAGAGGAGGCTGGGAACATTCTGCTGTTGCACTAAGTTATCTAGAGACATTCTTCTCAACAGAGATCTGTTCTACAGTAAGTCATAAGGGCAGCATGTGATGCTTTGGTGGCAGGGAAGGGAGGGACCACAGTGGCAAATATATATTTAAGGGCTTAATAAATGTATAATATATGGGTGTGCAGGGACTGTTAGACGCAAGATACAGGGTCATTATAGGAATAGTATTGTACATGACAAGACAGACGAAAAATACATGAACTGTTTTGTTGGTTAAGCAGATAAATAATGGAAAATGCCTCAGGGCATCAAGGGGTGCAGGGCTAATGCATTGTTCAATGCCAGCTGTGCATTGTGGGTACACAGGGATGTACCATGATCTCTGGTTATAAATATTCCTCCATTCAGCGCATGCTCCGCTGACTGTGTGATGCTAGTTACCATGGAGATCATTCTGTCGCATCCATCCCTGATTCCCATAGTGCCCCCCCCTTCTTCCTGCATCCCCCACCTCACTGATCTGGGAAATCAGCCGGATGTGTTCTGCCATTAACCAGTGCTGTGCCGGGCGAGCTACACTGCATTCCCTCTTTTACTGATCATGCCATAGGTATGTGATGGATGCTTAACCTAAAGCTGGGGTTGCCATGAGCTCAGAAACAGCTGGAGAGTCACAGCCTGAGAAGGAAATGTGCAGTGCAAAATGCTGTGCAACCAGAGAATTCAAGGGAACAAATGGGATCCAATCTAATTTGCTGTCACTTAAAATAAAGTTTACGCCATGTAACCTTCTACCTACAGGCACTGTCAGTCATAACTCTACAGACAGGCACGGCTGTGTATAAATATAGGGGAGGAGACATTCTGGCCCTAAATGATTGCTCCATTATCTACAGCATGCAGATAAACCAGAATTGCTTCTCTTCCTTGTTTATACATATGACATAGTTACATAGTTAAATTAGTTTGAAAAAAGACAAAGTCCATCAAGTTCAACCCCTCCAAATGAAGCCCAGCATCCATACACACACCCCTCCATACTTCACAAAAAATATTGTCCAGGGTTTCAGCTTAACCAGTGTCCCTACTGCCCAATAGTTTCAGCTTAACTAGTGTTCCCACTGCCCAGGGTTTCAGCTTAACTAGTGTCCCTACTGCCCAGGGTTTTAGCTTAACTAGTGTCCCTGCTGCCCAGGGTTGCAGCCTAACTAGTTCCCCTACTGCCCAGGGTTTCAGCTTAACTAGTGTCCCACTGCCCAGGGTTGCATCTTAACTAGTTCCCCTACTGCCCAGTGTTTCAGTTAACTAGTGTCCCACTGCCCAGGGTTTCAGCTTAACTAGTGTACCTGCTGCCCAGGGTTGCAGCTTAACTAGTTCCCCTACTGCCCAGGGTTTCAGCTTAACTAGTGTCCCTACTGCTCAGGGTTTCATCTTAACTAGTGTCCCTACTGCCCAGGGTTTCAGCTTAACTAGTGTCCCTACTGCTCAGGGTTTCATCTTAACTAGTGTCCCTACTGCCCAGGGTTTCAGCTTAACTAGTGTCCCTACTGCCCAGGGTTTCAGCTTAACTAGTGTCCCTACTGCCCAGGGTTTCAGCTTAACTAGTGTCCCTACTGCCAACTACTTCATCTTCCACCCACCCACTTTGTGTCCCCGATAATCAATGATAACTACTTCCTCTAATCTCTAATTTACTTCCCCTGTCCCTTCCAAATGCAGTTTTCATATGCACATTACCTACATTATCTCTAATGCTCATTACATATAAAACAGGTCATCAATTATCTATCAGGCGAAAACACAGAGCAGAGGCTCTAGGATCACTCCATGCAAGTTCAGAGAACCTACGTCAATGAACCCCTTACTTTCAAATCATGGGGAGGTTTCCACCAGACAAGCCTACTGTATATACTTCTTGAAGCAAAAGGGAAGACCACGCTGTATGGGAGCCCATCACATGGAGAGAGGAGGCAAACAATCAACTGCTGCCAGTAAAAGAAGCCAGGCTTCAGGTCATGCAGGTAGGCGTGCTGTGGGGCTTTATGATGGCAAGGTGACTTAAAGGCCCAAAGGCTGCAGGAAGTATTATATTTTCTCAATGTTTCTGGCGACATGTAAGTTTATAGTTTATCCTTAAAGATCCAGCCAGAAAGATTCACAAGCTACTAGTGGCCTAATGGGCCTGGCATGATAGGGGCCAAATAAAAACTCAGCTATGTGGCCATTTTTCTGCTGTATTTAATCACATTGGGAACATCGCCAACTGTAGCCCTGGCATTGTTAGAATTTATCCATAAATAAAGAAAATCTATAAGCAGAGTTTCTATTCATTATTTTTCTATACATTTGTATTAAACTTTATTGGCTTCCTTCCCAAGGATCCTTATTGTTTGGTTTTTTTTTTTAATGGAAATCCTATAAACCAGAGCCAGGGGCGTTTTCTATTTAACGTTACATTAAATGGCCTACAGAAAAAAATGTCAATAGCCAATTGACCCATTTTGGGGTGAAAAAAAATCAGCACCTCTGGCTAGTGGCTTTGAAAAAAAATCTGTAGAGCATGTGCTAATCAGCACCCATCTTGAAAGGAGATAATGAAGCCTATATTGTGCTTCTAATTACACACGATTTGTAGCTTCTGTAAACAAGGCCTTATAAAACTGAACTGTGCTACTGAACTGAGCTGCAATAAGAGACTGACTCTGTTTTGTACTGTATATACCAGTCCATAGCGTGTAGGTTTGCAATGCTGCACTGAGATATTTGTGTATAACATACAGTTGTATCTATTGCTAGGGCATAACAATTATTTCCAGGCAAAGGATAAGTTTGGACAAACACATAAGTAACTGGTTTCCTTGGATACTTCTTCAATAAGCATTGTGCATCATGTCAAGAGTTGCCTTATAAAGGGACATAAGGGTTCATGTAAGGTCCATGTACAGAGAACTTGTGCCCTTGGTAGTGAAGGCTGGACTTAATACCTTGCACCGGAATTTTGGAAAATGTAGATCACACCACTGTTTAATGCAAGAGAGACCTATATCTAATGCCTGCCTGTAAGTACAGGGATCTCCAGTGCCCTGTACCTCCTGGTTCTTCTTAACTTGAGTGTCTGAATGATGCTTAAAGGGGATGTAAAAATAAAATCCCATTTTTTCTTTCTTTAATGAAAAAGAAACCTATCTCTAATATACTTTAATTAAAAAACATGTACCGTTTTTATAAGAAACCTGACTGTATGCACTGAAATTCCCCCTACGTTTTACCTGCTCTGACAGCTGTAGACAGGAAACTTCAGACGGTTCTTAACTGCTCTGCAGGAAAACAATTATACTTTCAAACGGCAGGGGGGAGCTCCCCCACCTTTCTTCCCTGACCTCGAGCAGCTTTGTTTCCCAGTGTAGAGATTTGAATCTGAAAACCCAGTACAGTCTGCATAAACTGATTATTAATCAGTCTTGCTGTATCTGCTTCTGTGGCAGATATTATTTGACTTGTGCTGTTTTGATAATTTATGACGATTCCTAAGCTTCACCTCCCAACTGAAGCCCAGACCACACTGAGCATGTGCACAGTCTTGTTCTTGCAAAGATGTCTAACAAAGTTACAAGATGATGACCCCCTGCGGCCAACTTTGAAAACATAAATTATTTGTTTTATTGGGCTTCTGGTGCAGTAAGTTCATGTTTATCTTTATTATACAAAATACAACATTTCTAGCAATATTCTATTTTAGACTTTAGCTCCCCTTTAAAGGAGAAATAAACCCTAAACATGAATATGGCTTAAAATGCCATATTTTATATACTGAATTTATTGCACCAGTGTAAAGTTTCAGCTTCTCAATAGCAACAATGATCCAGGACTTCAAAATTGTCACAGGGGGTCACCATCTTGGAAAGTGTCTGTGACACTCACATGCTCAGTGGGCTCTGAGCAGCTGTTGAGAAGCTAATCTTAAGGGTCCTCACAAATTATCAAGCAGAAAATTAGGTTGGCCTGTAATATAAGCTGATGCTACAGGGCTGATTATTAAATTCTGATGCTAGTTGCCCTTGTTTCTGAGCTGCCATTTAGTAATTATCTGTATTAATTACTAATCAGCCTTATATTGTGACATTTCTATTCTATGTGTACTGTATATTGTGAGTGGGTCCCTAAGCTCAGTAAGTGACAGCAGCACAGAGCTCATTTGTGAGTGGGATGGGTGAATTTGACCCATTTCGGTTCGCCAAAAATTCGCCGCCCATTAAAGTCTATGGGTGTCAAAAAAATTTATCGCGTGGCGAAATTTTTTTGACGTGCATCTTTTTATTTTGATGCCCCCACCATTTGGTATATCTGAAGGGGGCTAATAATTTGTTGCTTCTATCCTTCCAATGTGTCTAGGTATTTGCTCCAAACATCAAAGAAAAGTGAGCCTTTAAATTCTGTAAAAAAAATAACTGTAATCTGGTTACTTTCCCATTGTTCTTTTGATGGGCTACTGAAGGGGGGGGCTACATCACTCCAATTTGCCATGAAGCAGTAAAGAACGACTGAAGTTTATCACAGCACAAGTCACATGACTGGGGGCACATGGGAAACTGACAGTATGTCTACTCCCATTTCAGATGTAAATATAAAAAAATCAATTTTCCATTTTTAAATTGTATTTGATTAATATGGAGTCTATGGCCTTCATGTATTTCAGAGCTTTCTGGTCTGGACAATGGGCTTCCAAATAAAAGATCCCATAGCTGTAATAGCTGCAGCAAAACGGTCCTGAAATGTCCGTAACATGTTTTCCATGCTCTATGTGCATAAACTTGTAGATTAAGCCACATACTACTGGAATAAATTGTACCAGTCGGTGACAGAGGAGGATATGAATGTGTAAAAAAGTGGTACTAGGGTTGCCACCTGGCCGGAATTTTTACTGGCCTGGCCGGTAAAAATGATGGTTGATCCCAATGTTATTAATAGGGAAAAATGATAAATATATAGAAAGGCCGGTATTTTTTTCCGCAAAAGGTGGCAACCCTACTCAGTACAGGTATGGGATCTCTTATCCGGAACCCCATTATCCAGCATTACGGAAAGGCTGTCTCCCATAGACTCCATTTCATCCAAATAATCCAAATTCTTTCCCTTTTTTCTGTAATAATTAGGGATGCACCAATTTTCGGCCGAACCAATTCCTAATTTGCATATGCAAATTAGGGGCTGAGAGGGAAATCACGTGACTTTTTGTCACAAAACAAGGAAGTAAAAATGTTTTCCCCTTCCCACCCGGATTCGGTTCGGTATTCAGCCATATCTTAAGTGAAGGATTAGGGGGTTCGGCTGAATCCAAAATAGTGGATTCAGTGCATCCCTAATAATAATAAAACAGTACCTTGTACTTGATCCAAACTAAAAAATAATGTATCCTTCTTGGAAACATAACCAGTCTATTGGGTTTATTTAATGTTTCTATGATTTTCTAGTAGATGTAAAATATGAAGATCCAAATTACAGAAGGATACCATACCTGTATGCCCCAGAAATTGTATCACATATCTCAGAGGGCCCCCCAAAAGTCATCACAGTGACAGTGCATGACATAGACTACATGTCCCCCACAGTAAGGGAACAACAATGCCATGCATGCAGCAGTTCTTGAATCTAATATCACTGAATATGAAATAGGAAAACTTGTTTGAGCCTCCTATTCAAATTAGGGGCAAATTAGAGATTCACATATAACAAAGGGCCAAAAGTAATTTGGAGAGCAAGCTATGGGGCAGATTTACGAAAGGTCAAAGTGAATTTTTGAATTAAAAAAATTTGAATTTCAAGCTATTTTTTGTGTACTTGGGTATCGTCGAATAAATTCGACTTCGACCATTCACCATCTAAAACCTGCAGAATAGCTGTTATAGCCTATGGGGGACCTCCGAGAACCAATTCGGAGTCAATTGGTGGACTTTGAAAATCAATGTTTTTTTGGGGAAAAACTTTGATTCGAATTTGATCAAATGTGCCATTAATTAGATTCATGCGATTTGAATTCGGCAGAATACAGACCTATTTGATCGAAAACGGACCTATTTGGCCAAAAAAAACCTTCAATTTAATTTCGGTTGGTCTTTTTGAATTTGAATTTCAAAGTTTTTTAAATTCGGAATTCGACCCTTCATAAATATGCCTTTATGTGTTCTTCATTTAAACGTGGTTATTTTATCCCCATGGACATGGGGTACTGGAACCAGCTAGAGGCTTCCCTCTGTCTACAGTGTGCAGAGTGGCCAAATAACAAGCGTTCATCAATAAAACCAAACTGAATGCTCATTTTGGGGTAATTGTATGCCAGTAATCCAAAATTACCATGGTGCTGGTAACACTTACAGAATATTGGACTAAGGTTAGGCAACTCATACTGAATACAAAAAATGGAATACACATTTTCAGTTAAACACACCAAATAGGTTAATGTTTATGCCTCATATTAGTCAACTAAATGGCAGAAAATTCTTTACATGTTGCTTCCCAAAGGGTCATGGCATGATGCAGCTAGAAGTTATTTGTTGTTGTTTGGAGGTGTCTATAAACCAGAGGTCCAAAACTTTTTTTTATCCATGAGTCACATTCAAATATAAATAGAGTTGGGGAGCAACAAGGGCATGAAAAAACAGGTTGAGGATCACTGCTATAACCATTGGTACAAGCTGAATTATATATATAGGGTGCTGAGTACAAAAAATAAGAACAAACTGTCATGTTAGTCTCATGACATTGTGGCCTGCCCTGCATATTTCTGAATTGCTGTAGCTCCAAAAAGGAGAGCAGAGACTTGCCTGTGCCTTGTGTGAGTACAGTGCTGCCTACATTCAGCAGCACTTTATTCATGGGGGTAGGTGCTTAGGCATACTTTATTCAGATGTGCAAATTAAGGTCCACCAAAGGCTGAAGTGCCCTTGCACCTGCCAGGGTGCCTGATTTCCTTTTTAAAGGAGAACTAAACCCCCCCAATAAGAAATTCCCCTACCTACTACCTTAGGTAGTCCCCCTCCCTGCCCCTCCAGCATAGTTAGTTACCCCTGAAATTACCCCTAAGAGTTTGCTCACTTATCGGTGCAGAGTAAGTGCAGTGGAGCTCATGGGCGCCACCTTCCGGATCTCCGGTCTTCTTCTGTGAGTGAGCGCCGTATTGACGCATGAGCAGTTGGAGCAGTCTTTCGGGTTTTAGCAACTGTGCATGTGCCAAAAGTGCTGGAAATTGCTGAAGGGAAGGAAGAGGACACTAAGAAGATCAGAGAACCGGAAGATGGCGCCCATGAGCTCCGCTGTGCGTACTCTGCAACGATACGTGAGCAAACTCTTAGGGGTAAATTCAGGGGTAAACTAACTATATGGGGGGGAAGCAGGGAAGGGGGGGCTACCTACAGTAGTAAATAGGGAATTATCTTGTTGGGGGGGGATATTTCTCCTTTAGATGAACATTGGTGTAAAATATACATTTATAGTATGACCACACAGACCATGAAACTCCAGGTTGACTCATATCCTTATATTTTACAACATGGGGTACATCACTAATTTATAAGAACTTTCATTGGGTCATGTGACAAAAATGACCGCTAATTTACAGGTAATTGAACAGGTCATTGATGGCTTTTGTGTATTATATGTATTGTAGATATGTATTTAGAGTAAAATAAAGTATAAATCAGAGATTCGTGAACTGTGGCCTTTTCCCCATCTGGGTAAATGTAAAACCTTCTTATAGACCATGTTTTGCTTATAAAGCACATTTAAAATGATTATCCTTACATAGTAACATAGTAACATATATATTGGGAAATATAAAGCCTAATGGAAACAGATTTTACTAAGCACCAGTTTTGATCATTATAATGCATAAGTGGGAAACTCATTACCTCTACATTATATACCCTTTTTCCTTTCACTTCTTTTGTTTTAAGCATCGGGGTACTAAATTGAGACATAATATAATAAAAAAACCTCTCAGACCTCTGTTTAGCCATGTTATTAAAAGAGAAAAAAAAACGAGTGAGCAGGATATGTACAGGGCAATGAAACAGAGATCCTACTGGAAATAGAAACAGATTTCTTTTAGTGCTAGATTTAATTTCTTCCAGTGCGAAAAACCATTATTAGGCACAGCCCAGTCTTTAAAGTTTACACTCTTGGTCTTTCGATGCATCGGTTACCTGTCCAAAGTGCCTTGATAAATTCCTTAATATTTTATGCAGATTTGATTATGACTGATAATTGTTCCTTTTGAAATGCACCTTATATAATTGTAGTCTGGCCAACCGCTGATGTGTAGAAATATGTAATATAAAGTCTTGTTATAAACAGCTTAAAGGGTGTTCTGACTATGTGCAGTATAATGATAGTATAATACGTTTTTTTCTTTTAGTTTGTGGCTATTTTAAAGTGGGGCCTTATGTCAGTTTGGACATTACTGTAATGTCACAATACAGGTATGGGACCTGTTATCCAGAATGCTCAGGACCTGGAGTTTTCAAATTAACAAATCTTTCCGCAAAGTGAATCTTCATACATTAAATCTACTAGAAAATCATGTAAATATTCAGGGTCGGACTCGAGCCTTGGGGGCCCACCAGGGCTGCAAAACGAAGGGTCCTCCTGGCAGTCCCTGTGAGCCCCCTCCTGACCTCTGAACTTTCTGCACCCCAGCACATCAGTTGGTCAGCCGGGGGAGCAGGTCTTGGCAGTGGTGGCCCATGAAGGCTGAGCCCCACCGGGTTTTTTCCTAGTGTCCCGCTGGCCCAGTCTGACCCTGTAAACATTAAATAAACCCAATAGGCTGGTTTTGCTTCCAAAAATTATATCTTAGTTGGGATCAAGTACAGGGTACTTATTTATTTTAGAAAAAGAAAATCATTTTTAAATCTAAGGGAGACAGCCTTTCCGTCAATCAGGGCTTTCTGGACAATGGGTATCCAGATAACCGATCCCATACCTGTACTATAGTTCCAGGAGCAAACACAGCAAATTTGCTCTCTCCCCCTATGACAACCAAGTTGACTTTCAGGCTGAAGCCCCCCTCAGTAGGACAACCCAGCATGTAGATAGTCTACAGACCAGACTGTGATGAGTATAAACCAAATCTCATTCTCTGAGCCTGAAGCTGTGCAACCATGCATATGACATGTCTTCAGCAGATGCTGTAAAAGATGCAGAGAGCAGTATAAAACTATAATCGCATTCTCATTTTCAGAAATGCCCCCAATGAAATGTAGCTCATGGAAAAGAAACATGAGAAGATTGTTACCAGTGGGGACAGTCAACTCAGAGGTTAGAATTCATTTTTTATGTATCTAACGTTAGCCTTATTGTTTATGTTATTTTCTGAAACATAATCCAACCAAATCCCCTTATTTATCAATACATTTTCCCAAAAAAATCCAGTTCGGGGAAAAGACTCGAAAAAAACGTGGAAAATTCAGATAGTACTAATTTTCGGATTTTTGCCAGAAAGCAATAAATCTTCGCATTGTTGTATGAAACCCATCGCAGATCTGGATATCTTCGGGACATCTTGCATTGACTTATATACAACCTCGGCAGTTCTGAGATGCGATTCAGACTTTAATAAATAACCCCCTTAATGTCGTTCACTGCCATCCCTCAGTGTTTAGAGGAACTGAAAATAAAAGGGTAATATGGTGCAGCTGTAGGCAAAATGCAGTGGAAACCAACTGTGTAACTGCAACAGATTTAGCCTTCGTATAATGAATTGCTGGCTCAGGGTTAAGTGGTGGACTGGCAATCTGTAGCTGCTGGTAAATGCCAGATGGGCTACTGTAAGATGCCAACCTTTTAAAATTAGAAGCCACATTTAAATGTTAAAGATCAACACAAGCATGAAAAAAAATACATGTGGTGCCAAATAAGGGCTGTGATTGGCTATTTGGTAGCCCCTATGTGGACTGACAACCTACAGGAGGCTCTCTTTGGCAGTGGACTTTGGTTTTTAAACAACCAAAACTTGTTTCCAACCAGGAATTTAAAAATAAGCACCTGCTTTGAGGCCACTGAGAGCAGTTTTTATGAGCAACATGTTGCTCAGGAGCCACTGGTTGGGGATTACTGTTCCAGAGAATGTTAAACTGGGGCTTTAGTTGCCATTAATGTTGACAACTGCTTAAAAAAAATCTACACAAACCAGGGCTGAATATGAGCATTCCAAAAAATATCTTAGGATTCTAAAATCGGAATGCTGAATTCATTTAATCCAACTTTAAAACATCAGCAGATGGTATGAATTTAATGACCCAGTTTAGGTATCATTACTTCCCATTAAGAGTGCATGTGTGTTTGCCACTTGTCTAAACCAAGCCGTAGAACAGTCAGTGTACTTTTCCATGGTTTCAGTGCAACAGTTTCATTTTCCATTACACAAACAATCACAAAATAATAGAAAAGCAGTGTGTTTCTGTGTTTACACTCAGAGCCAGTCCTGTAAATTATTGAAAGAAAACAGAGCGGGGATAACTCAAATGACCATCCTGTATAATATTTTCCTTTATAGGGTACGTACTAACAGGCTATTTTTGGATCGCCTGACGTTCATTTCAGCTATAGATTGAATATGTATACACTGCACATGTTAGTGTGATGGTGCGCGCTGATCTTGCCGCTCCACATGTTGTCATCAATGTGCAGATTAAAAATTGAAAATGAAGACTTGGTTTTGGCATGCTGGGATTTTTTCACCAGTGCAGGAGATATTACAATATTTACTTATATTAAAGGGTAACTATTTTCGTAGTATCTGCTTTATGCAAATGTTAAGACTTTGCAATTATTTGCAATTACTTTACTTTGCTTTTTTTCTGTGATGGTGTTCAGGTCCAGACTGGCAACCTGTGCTGGAAAAAGCTTCTATAAAATGCCATAGACAATTGCTATTTACTGGACCTGTGAGGGGCTGATTGAAACTGTCTGTACTCGAAATGCCAGGGCCTATTTCTAATCTCAGTCACTATCATTGTGCCAGGAATTCAAAAATAAGCAACTGATTTGAGGCTACTTGGAGCAATATCCAAGGCGTTGAGGAGCAACATGTTGCTCACGAGCTACTGGTTGGGGATCACTGATCTAGGGTATGCCTGCATTTACTTCTTGTATCAGTTATCTGCAGTAGATCACAATATGAATGAGAGAGGATGTAAAATGAAAGTAGCATTTTAGATTTAAGGTTAAAAGTGTTGAAAAAGACAAAAAAACAAATGTTAGCCAGCATTGCCCTGTCTCATGTACTTTAGCTAGCTCTTGGTAATTGCGGCACTAGAGTTGGGTCATCCCACTGGGTACAGGCAGTGGTAGTGAATCCCCGCGACATTACTAAAGGCCCACAAAAATAGGCTGCACCAGCAAGTCTCATGGTACAATCAAACAGTGATTTCTGTAAAGTGATGGCTATAGGCAGAACTTTAAAGTCAAGCTATAGTGTCCCTTGGAAGTGTTGTTGGTAATTAATGCTGGCATCATTTGCTGGTGACATTCACCAATCAGATTGCAGCATGATCCTTTGAGGACTGGGACAGGTCACATTCACGAGGCAATAAAGTGCTACATTGCAGACTCTAGCTTGTCCCCAGCCTCAAGTCCCGAGTCCAAAGTCCCGAGTTGACATGTAAAGAAACCCAGGCCCCTCTGAGTCAGAGTCCAGTGAGTCACTCTGTCTCACAGTATGTAGAGTTGGCTGCTGCCGATAACATCAGAAATTGTACTTTCAGTAGGTTGAGTGATTGTATGAGATAAATAGAAAAGTGATACATTATAGCAGAGAAAGGTGTCAAGAGCAGCAAGATTGAGTAACTTGCACCAGTTTAGTCTTCTATGATAACACCTACTCTGCAATGAAAGTAATAGATGGGCAGAACAATAAGCATTTTTCTTACGAGCATACAGTGTATATGGCAGTTGATTAATACTCATGCAAGTGCTGTCAAAACATATAGAAAGGATCTGGCCTTGGGATAGGATTTACCAGCAGGATGTTCTCCTAATTACAGTAACCCCCTCAGAGGAGTAGAAAGGATTGTCTGTGTTCATTGCTGTTCTGATGGGTGAACTCCCTTTTTTTAGCGTTCGACAATAGGTCAGTGAGGAAGAGCTTTTATTTATCTGGTGGTTCAGACCTTGAACTTATTGATGCCACAAAGATGTCAGTGCTACACTTATTGCACATCCAGATCTCTGCTTCCCAGCCTTGACCAGAGGGCACCGTTTACTTAGCACAGTTCTATAGTACAGCAAAGTCAAGGCAATGTATGCTAAATTCAACTTTCAGATAATCAAGTTATTGATCTTATATACATTGCCTGAGTTCTGTTTGTACAGAATGCCTTCTTCCTCAGCAACATCCACAGAGAAAGAGTTGATATCTCCAGTAATAGTCATAGTCTTCCACCACAGCTTTATTCACTGATGTAAACCATTATATACACTCTGGGGATGCAGAAGCTATTTATAAATTTCATTTCATGGGTGAAACTGAAAGTCTTTAGTTTGCTTCACTAATGTTCTAGAATTAAACCGTCCTTAGGTTTTCACTGTAGCTTCCAAGTGAGCTCCTCACCATGAGTAAAGAAAGAATGCAATATGGTCAGTAACGCAATAAACTCTTAACTTGGAAGTTTGGGGTTTAATTTTTTCAACCACTCTTTGGATTGGGCAAAACATTTTGATGTTAAGGTTTAAAATCCAAACAAACTATTGCAAATGCTTCACGTCTGTAGTTGATCAAACCATTTTCCTGTACAGAGGCCTGTCTGGGATCTACTACACTTACAGATGTGAAAACCTGTGGGCTGCCAGTTGTTATCAAGTTCCAATTCCCGCCATGCTTCAGCTATCAGAGGGCAAGGTTGTCTAGTTCAGCAACAACTGTAGGACTCGGGAATAGGTACAATATGCCTGGCCTTCAATAATAGGTGGATTTTCATAAAGGCTAGGGAAGGCTAAGCCTCCCCAAACCTACCGGATAAAAAAAATGAGGAGAAAAGAAAAAAAATCAAAAGTTTACTAACTGTTTATTCTGTCTAAGCCTGCATTACAAGTGGGCAACTCGAATAATCCACAACAAGGCAGTGCAAGTTTAGTAGAAAAAATACTAAAGGTTCCTGGAAAGTAATATAAGGGAAAATGGGTAAATAAGAAGAAACAAGAGAGAAAGAAAGGGGTAAAAAAAAGGGGTGGAAAGCAGATGTCTAATGAAAAGTGGAATAGAGTAGGGACAGGATAGAAACTAGTAAGTACTAGAGACATACAGTACCCATCTTGCCACTTGTTAAATGTTAAACTGGGGCTTTAGTTGCCATTAATGTTGACAACTGCATAAAAAAATCTACACAAACCAGGGCTGAATATGAGCATTCCAAAAATATCTTAGGATTCTAAAACGGAATGCTGAATTCAGTTAATCCAACTTTAAAACATCAGCAGATGGTATGAATTTAATGACCCAGTTTAGGTATCATTACTTCCCATTAAGAGTGCATGTGTGTTTGCCACTTGTTTAAACCAAGCCGTAGAACAGTCAGTGTACTTTTATATAGTTTCAGTGCAACAGTTTCATTTTCCATTACACAAACAATCACAAAATAATAAAAAAGCAGTGTGTTTCTATGTTTACACTCAGAGCCAGTCCTGTAAATTATTGAAAGAAAACAGAGCGGGGATAACTCACATGCCCGTCCTGTATAATATTTTCATTTATAGGGTACGTACTAACAGGCTATTTTTGGATCGCCTGACGTTCATTTCAGCTATAGATTGAATATGTATACACTGCACATGTTAGTGTGATGGTGCGCGCTGATCTTGCCGCTCCACATGTTGTCATCAATGTGCAGATTAAAAATTGAAAATGAAGACTTTGCCTTTGGCATGCTGGGATTTTTTCACCAGTGCAGAAGATATTACAATATTTATTTATATTAAAAGGTAACTATTTTCTGTAGTATCTGCTTTATGCAAATGTTAAGACTTTGCAATTATTTGCAATTACTTTACTTTGCTTTTTTCCATCTGTGATGGTGTTCAGGTCCAGACTGGCAACCTGTGCTTTAAAAAGCTTCTATAAAATGCCATAGACAGTTGTTATTTACTGGACCTGTGAGGGGCTGATTGAACCTCTCTGTACTTGAAATCAAAAGTTTACTAACTGTTTATTCTGTCTAAGCCTGCATTACAAGTGGGCAACTCGAATAATCCACAACAAGGCAGTGCAAGTTTACTAGAAAAAATACTAAGGGTTCCTGGAAAGTAATATAAGGGAAAAATGGGTAAATAAGAAGAAACAAGAGAGAAAGAAAGGGGTAAAAAAAAAGTGTTGGAAAGAAGATGTCTAATGAAAAGTGGAATAGAGTAGGGACAGGATAGAAACTAGTAAGTACTAGAGACATACAGTCAAAGTACGATATGAACAGCACCACAATTGTAATTGAAGTTAAAATGCCTTTATTGCTCAAGTGAGGGGCATTACCGCAACGTTTCAGGCCTCATTTGGCCCTTTTTCAAGGCTTGAAAAAGGGCCAAATGAGGCCTGAAACGTTGCGGTAATGCCCCTCACTTGAGCAATAAAGGCATTTTAACTTCAATTACAATTGTGGTGCTGTTCATATCGTACTTTGACTGCATTTACTGGTGGAAAGTGGCCACTGGAGAACCTGCACCCATCCAAAGAAAAGTAAGAAGATTTAATAAGGTTGTGCTGACTATTTTTGTTTGCATACTAGAGACATACAGTACCCAACTTGCCACTTGTTAGAATCAAAGAATTTTTTTGGGACTTACTTTTCTTATTACTGGGGTACTTTGATTTATGACATGCTATATGTTTACTGGACATGCTAGACCAAATAGTCCTGACAAGTAAGGGCTGAATTCCACAGCGCGTGTCATTGCCTGGCGACAAGTCAGACATCAGTTCAGCCATAAAGGGTTACGTAGCCTCCCCAAAGACAAAATTCACCCTCCGCCCATGAAAGTTTTTGGCCTACCCATGTATCATTCTGCTTCGACCTAGAACCTGTTTCCCTCCATAGACTAGTTGAGCTAGCATCATATTCTGTTGTTTTCTTATACATTTTCTTTTCTTGTTTCTGTGCTTCAAGTTAAGAAAATGAGAATTCAGGTAAATAAATAGGTAGTGTCACTACATCAGTAGTGCACACATTAAAATACAAATATTCTTGTACTATTTACAACACAGCCACTTGCCTAAAAACCTTGTGGACATTCTCTTCTAACCCCAGATGCCTTAGCTCGATGCAGTTATTAGCGTGGTCTCCAGTTAAATTTCTTTTAATGAAATATTTTCCCTACTTATTTCCCCAGTGCCCACTGTTTCTGTCAGCTCCAGAATCTGTAAGGCTCTCAGTTCTTTAATACATCTAAGCCTTGTGCCCCACGGAAAATAAAATCAGAGTAGTAGTAGGTGAAATTTCTGCCTCTTGCTGCCTGCTAGTTGGCTCGTAGCCATGTGCCATTGATTGGGCGACCTATTGTATTGACCTATTGAATCAGGCTTTTGTCTCGGAAGGGGGTTGGCGCTTGTTGGGGCACATAACCACACTGTAAATGACCCATCTATATATAAATAAATGACCTAAATCCATTTAAAATACACATTATTGATGATAGGAAAAGGGACGTTTCTCTTGCCCCTGGTTTTATTTTTTGCAATTTCAAACCCTGACGCTTATCCTTTTCTCTATTTTTAACAGCTTCATATCTTTCTTTCAATGGATTTTTAAAATACCATGTAAACATTTAATTTATTGTAATTATTTTAAGGTTCTAGAACATCCATGAATTCCATGAATTCCATTTTTATACAGTAAGCAAGACTGTCCTCCCTTGGGAAATAGGTATGAATCAGCAGGGCCAGGCATCATCAAAGGGCCTATAACAGTGCAAAAAAAAAAAAAGAGAATATGTTTAAATGCATCCTTTTCAAGCAGGGGCCCTGAATTACTCATGCCCTAGAGAGCAGCATTCAACGATCCAATGCTGAAGCCCCTGGAGAGTTTAATCTCTAATTAGTGCATTTCTTCCTCTCTCCTAATACATGCCTTGACATTTCATGCTGTAATTTCTCTCCTGGGAAATATCTGCTAAGGTGAGAGAAATCCTTCCCAGGACAGGAGGATTTCCACTCATGTATCAATGGAGCCTTTGATCTTGAACAGGCCTTGTCAGTAATGTTCATGGGGAAGGGGTGGTGGTGGGAACAGATTTGAAACGTTTGGAAAGGCTAGAATTAGGTTATTATTGTATCCTAAATAACTCGCTCACAGCTAAATGAAACTCTCTCTCTCTCATACTGTATATATATATATATATATATATATATATATATATATATATATATATATAGTACACAAGAAGATGTTAATCCCCATCATTTTATAATTTTTAATCTATTTTTAAATTAGGGATTAGGGTTATCACCTTTTCTGGGGCCGGAAAATGGGCAGGGGGTGGGGCAGATGATTTCAAAGGCAGGGCCAGGACCAGTGATGTCAGGGGCGAGACTGATAACTACAGGGGTGGTAACATTACATACCTCCCAACATTTTGGAAATAAAAAGAGGGACAAAAAGTTGGCACGTGTAGAGCAGTGAATTTTGACCACGCCCATTTTTGTAGCCACACCTCCTAATTACCATGTTCATTTTACAAAATTGGACACGTTATGAAAGTTTGAACATATTTCTGTGTTTTTTTTTCAGTTATTACAGTTTTGTTAATGAAGGTGAATTGCCCTTTAAGAGTCTAACTTTCCCCAAGGGACCTGTTATCTTATATTGTTACAATTATTTGCTTATCTCAAAATTGTTACAAAAGAATCTTATCTTCTGCTGTGGCTGTTCTGGGGTGTCTGCCAAAAGCCAATTAAGTTAGAAATTTTGTTTCTCTTTCTGGCTGTTCAGTGCAGTGAAAAACTGGACTTTCCAGTTCAAATGAGGGACTGCGGGTTGAGCTGTCAAAAGAGGGACTGTCCCTCTAAAAACAGAACAGTTGGGAGGTGTGACATTAGACCTTTCCACCAAAATCAAAAGAATACAATTGTGAAGGATGTAATTCATAGAGCTAACATTACCAACTGTCAGTCCCTGCTTTTGAGAAAGTCCCTGGAAATTTTTTGTCCCTGGTTTTTTTTTTTTTTTTAAAAACTGACCAATTGCACAGAAGTATTTAACATTTGTATATTCAGAAAAGTGTTTCAGTTCCTCTTTAAAAAGAGGTGGTTAAAACTTTTAAGTGTGTGTTTATCAATGCAAGCTCTAAATCAAAGACTCGTCCTCAAATAGACCCCCTCTTTTAAAGAACAATCCAGAATTTTTTCTCTAAAGTTTCTAGTGTAATATAACTGGTGCCTGGGAAAGAAGCATCATTGGTAAAGATGAGGTGCTGGGTTTCAGATTCACTGTGGGCACAAGAGGCACCACATTCACTGATGAGCCTGGCGATAGGGTTGCCACCTTTTCTGGTGCCGGAAAACAGGCAGGGGCGGGATGGGTGATGTCAGAGGCAGGGCAGTGATGTTGTGGGCGGTGACTTTGGGGCCAGGACAGGTGATGCAGAGGGCGGGATCGATGACGTGGCGATCAATGATTGGCTAATCGCCATGTCATTATTTTCATTGTTTTTCATGTCCTGGCCGGATTTCCTAAAATTTTAAATCCCTTCCAAATAATGAACTGTTCGGGTGAAATCCGGACAGGTGGCAACCATATTTTTAATATACCTTTGCCCCTCTGCTAGGTTGACTAAGGCTTTGTGTCCTGTTGTAGTGCAACCATTCCAAACAATGGGGCTCATTTACAAACACTGGGCAAATCTGCACCTGGGCAGTAACCCGTTGCAACCACTCAAAGGTTTGTTTTCATTATCCAACCAACAGGTGGCAGAAAAAAGCCCAGTGCTTATAAGGGTAGGAATACATGGATGTTTTCCGCGCAATCTGACGCGCTGCAACAAAACGCCTGCGTCAAAACAGATGCGACAGAAATAAGGTAAGTGAATGCAGTTGATCCGATGCGACATGACTGTCAGATGCAGTTGCTGCACGCTGTGTCTGCATCCGACAGTTGTGTCGCGTCGGATCAATGCAGCGACTTCATCCGACATTTCCATTACTTACCTTATTTCTGTTGCTTGCGATTTGACGCTGGCGTTTTGTTGCAGCGCACCGAAAACGTCCATGTAGTCCGACCCTTAATGAGCCCCACTGCATGGTCTTCAAACATTAATCACCAAATGAAACATTTCCATTGCTCATTCAGTTCTGTGGTGCTTTCTAAAAGTGCAGCACAGTTACCAGTGCTAGATTATGGGAGCACCGAAATGTGATATGGACATAAAATCAGAATCAAACTGCCGTGTGGCCATTCTTAGCTAACTGTTACCCGGAGGGGCTCTATATAACCAACAAGCATGTAATTCAAGGTGCATGAGATCTGTCATCATAATCGGGAGCACCCCCTTCTTCCCTTCCTGCCTACTCTGCTTAAAGCTGAAGTTGATTAAAGAGATCAAGCGCCATAACCATTTGAAAGCTGTTTAAAGATGCCTTTTATTTACATATGAGATAAACCTGAACTAATGTTATATGAGGATATTCTGTAGGTGTGTTTATTTTCTCTGTATAAAAGCATAACGTGTTTATGTGCTACAGCAGCACTAAAACTAGACCAATAAAAAACAAACGGCAAGACACTAATCCTAGGTTATCTGCAGCCTATTTTATCACATCACACAGTATGTGGTACCTAGTTCATACGAATACAAATTGACACACGATTATAAATTACTTATATGGTTTTTTTTTAAATGACTTTTTTCGCCAACAATGCTTTCTATTTTTATTGGCTGCCTTCATATTAAGGATTTAGAGGCTAACGATGTGGATAGCTACAAAATACATATTTTGGAAACGCAGGAAAAACGCAGCATGTTGTGTCTCAACCTGCGTTCGGCGCCTACATGCGCCTGTGTGAGTACAGCCCCATTTGAAATAATGAAATGCGTCTATTCCTGCGCTCCCCTGTGGCTGAACGCCGGAAAACGGAACGCAGGGGAGCGCAGGTAAAAACGCTCATGAGTAAGAGCCCTTATTGGGGCAAGTTTAATGTTTTGGCACATTATTGTGGTCTGACAGATGCTATGAACCTGAATTGCAGAGTACGTTGCAGAATCAAGCCCTCTGTATTAAGTTATTGATAAGAAACCAGTGGGAGTGAAACTACAACGCCCTCTCTTTTGGGTTGGACAGTGATAATGTTGATGGTTTGTAAAATTAAAGGCTCCATTTTAAATAACTTATAGTTGCAGTATGGCCCTTTAGTCTGGGCTGATAAGAGGAAAGATAAAGGGGTACTGGAAGTGACTGTAGTATTTCAGACCAATGACCATCTTTCCTAGATGGAGCTAGCATCACCAGCGACAGATTTCTCTTCGTTGCCTTTCCCCCCTGGCTCGCTCCTTTGAGGTTTGCAAATAGGACATACAATTTTAAAAAATATAACAGTAGTTTGTTTTTTTTCTAAGACTCCAGGGGCATTTGCCCATCACTGACCAGTAGAGAATAGCGGCAGTCAATATGATCCTGTGCACCCGTCATTGCTGCTTATGCTACTCATTGAGAAATAGTGGTGTGCAGAGTATATGTAGCAGTGACAGATGGACTTCTGCTCAAAAACTTGGGCACTTGCTGGGAGGTCACCCTTCCCCATGTGTTCCACACATGTTCTCCTTTTTATTGAGTTGCATTATCAGCAGTGACTGACAGACAGACAGCAACAGTGGTTAAAACACCCTTTGTTCCATAGATTTAAAAAGCAGTAATTGCTAAGATGCTGAAAGGAGTTTGGAGAGATGTTTATAATGATCACACCTTGGGACTAGGTTTGCCTCCTTTTTCTTCCTTTGAATCCGGACATGGGACGGCACCAGTGATGTCAGAGGCAGGGTTGATGACGTAAAGGGGTGGCCAGTGATGCAGAGCGGTGGTCAAGTGATTCGGAGGGGTGGGCCGGTGACGAGGAAGGGCCGTGACGTGGAGGGGCGGTGACTAGGAGTGGCGGGCGGTGATGCGGAGGGGAGGGCCAGTGACGCGGACGGGAGGGCCGGTGATGTGGAGGGGCAGGCCAGTGACATGGCGGCTCATGATTGGCCTAATCGCTCCAGAAGCATGGGACAGGCTTGCATGGTTTTTAGACTTTTGAAAACCAAGCAGACATTTTTCAACCAGACGGTGGGTATAAAAACCTGGCTGTCCGGTTCAAAACCAGACAGGTGGCAACCCTACTTGGGGCAAATTTACTAAAAGGCGAATTTTCACCTCGGAAGGCTTCGCCACACTTCACACAACTTCGATTAAGTTAATTTGCAGCGAATACACTTATTTTTCAAAATGCAAAGTTTCATCACGGCAGACGAACGCTGGCGAAGTTTCGTTTCGGCAGAAAATTAAGCAAATGTTAACTAGCGTTACTTTCTACCTAGTAAAACTTTGTTAACACACTTGCACTCACGTCAATCTAAATAGGGCAGGTACATACAGGTCATATATATGTCTTTATAAGTGATTGTTGGTGAAATTGCTGGAAGTGGCCACTTATTAAAAATGTCCAAGGAATCAGAGGGTATGAAACGCATAGGGCGGAGTACCTGTATGCCTGGTCTGTATCTTTTTAACATGATTTTTGAATAAAAACTAGATTCTTAAGATATTATAGAGTTTTGGGATATTTCTTTGATTTTTTTATATATATGCGCCCTTGGAACTGGGGGCTGTATCCCAGAAACTATGGCCCTTTAGACTGTAGCATCTAACTGTTATAAAAAATTTTAAGAGCCCAACCTTAACCAAATGTGGAATGTGCTTCAAATGGATAAAAAAAATATATAATTTACCAAAAAATATATTTAACAGTTACAACTTTTAAACATAAGCCCACATTAAAATATGAAAAGACAGGATATGATGTCACTGACATAAGATTGAGGAGTATGTAGCTTCATCTTATCAGTTTGCCAGGTATTACTTGGCAAAGCAGACTCTGGTGAAAAGGGTAACTTAGTGGAAAATTTGCACTTTGATGAATTTGCAGAGTAACGATCATTAACCTACCGAAAGGTGAGAAACTTCGCAATCACTGTCCTCTATGCCTGTAAGTAAATTGACGATGTCCCTGCGGATTGTTGTTTTGGCAAATTATCGCTAGCAAAGGCAACTTCACTATTTAGTAAATCTGCCCATGTTATCAAGTAACATTATAAGGCAAAAGTCAGAAAAACAGTCTGTATAGAGAAAATCAATATCTTAACTGGCTGAAAAAGCCATGTAAACCCATTGTAATGTAGAGATGCCACTTTCCCTGAAGGCTGCCATAGTCAAATACTGGCATGAACACCTCTTCCAACTAGAAGTTACTAGGCATCCTATTCCCATAGCTTATGCATGACCTGTTGGTGGTGCAGAATTAACTTAAACTGGCTATAGGCGTGCAGATTTTATTCTTTGTACGACAAAATACGGTTTGTTTCAATGTAACGATCTACAACTCAACATTCAGATTAAATAAGCAGGAAATATAACAAATCAGACAATGTTCTGCCTATTAATTGGCAGACAGCAATCGTAGGAAAGTAATGTCCTATAAACAGTAGTGACAGTCACCCATGGATATTGTCAGACCAACTGGTAGCTCATGAGCAACATGTTGCTCTCCAACCCCTTGGATGTTGCTCCCAATGGCCTCAAAGCAGGAGCTTATTTTTGAATTCCCGGCTTGGAGGCAAATTTTGGTTGTACAAAAACCACATATTCTGCCAATCAGAGCCTCAATGTAGATTGACAATCCACATAAGGGCTACCAAATGGCCAATCACAGCACTTATTTGACACCGCAAGAACATTTTTAATTCTAGTGTTGCTCCCCAACTCCTTCTACTTCTGAATGTTGCTCACGGGTACAAAAGGTTGGGGATCCCTGGTATAGTGGTACATCAATAAAAGAAGCTTGCTTTTTATTTGTATACAATTATCTAGTAAAGTGGCATCTATCAATAAAATGGAAAGTGCATTGTTGACTGTTGGAAGGGGGTTTCTCCCTAGTCATACAATACACTGCCGCATTTGGTTAGGAAATAGGTTAGGAAAAAGTTATCTGTGGGTAAACACATTAGACTGCCAGTAAAGTTGAGTCTATTTAAATTTCTTGTGTCTCTCTACTAAACATGGAGCTGGAGGCTGTTGACTTCTCATTGGCTGAACCCTGCTGCCATCAGTATTGGTATCACAGTCACCACAACACACACCAGTTACCAAATTAGCTGGAAGTTACTGGGTTGAGTTGGAAAGAGATGAAACATTATGAATGATTTTGTGTTTGGGTAACTTCCACTTTCCTCAAGGCTCTTGGTTGTTACTGCTTCACATACCATACACACTTCTCTTGGTCTTTGAGCAAATAACCACTTGTAGAGTTGCCAACAAAAACATTACGTTATCACAGATAGCTGCTTACCTAAGAGGCAGGGCAGTTGAGTATTGCCTTATGCTGAGACTGACGGTTTTCAAGTATATTTATATATTTCTATATTATATATTTCTGCAAGTATATATTCTGTATTTCAGTGATCATAGCAGAAAAAAATAAAATATCCACCCAATAACCTGTTTTATTCTCCTGTAAGAAGGATGACTTTGGTGCAAAATGAAAAGGAATTCTATAATCATTCTAGACATTTACAAACCAAAGCTTACTGTTTCTGATTAACTGTGTGTCCCAGTATGGTGACAGTGGCTTTTTCTTCATATAAAATTTCATGCACTTCATGAATCACATTCCATTTGTGCTGGTACATATAACACATTTAGTTGTTATTCCTATTGCACCATTTATGTTCTCCTTATAATTCTTCTCAATATCTCTTCCTCCCATAACCCTTACTCCTGTAGTCAATACGACGTATCCAAATGTTATCTTTTCTTTGCTGTTCATCCTTTCTATCTGTTTCATCTATTTAACACTATGTATGTGCTCCATGCAGCCACTTTAGCCTTTCCGTTATTCATTGCAACTCCTCCTACTGAGCTATATTCCTTTGTCTTACCACCCCGCCATTGTGCCATATAATTTAGCAATGGAATTCTTGTTGCTTCATATACAATTTCCCAATAACCTAGTCTGTTGTTCCAAATACCTTCTCCTTATATCTCCACCTATTGTTCCATGTGACCCCTCCCTATAATCCATGTTGCTTCTCATAATTCCCTATAGACCCATATAGCCTTTCCTTTATAACTTCTCACATTTTTCCATACACCTCCTTCTTAGCTTTTTATATTGCTGCACCTCTCTCTTTTGCATTTTATGATCTCTCCCTGTAAATCTTTCTGTTGGCTCCAAACCCCCTATAGATCCCTGTAACCTCTTCTTCAGTCTTTCCATCTCATTCTTAGCAGCTCATATTGATATAACCTCTCCCTTTTGTCTTCCTGTTGGTCCATATAACTCTTATTTATGGGAAGGCCCCTAATACTCATTTATGGCTCCAAGCATCCTCTCCCTATAACTATTCCTTCTGCTTATAACTCCATATAATTACACACCTCAGTTAAAATAACTGATTCCTATAACTTTGCTTTTGTTCCAGATTGTGTCACCCATTATATAAATTGGTCCATATAACAATTCCATATACAAAGTCTGCTTGCTTAAGGCACCTTTCTATCTGACTGTGTCTCAACATACTGTCTTTGGATGCCACTCACCTCTTGCTGAGAGCTTCTTGGTGTTTATTATCTTTGCTGCATATTCATGGCCTGTGCAAAGCTTTACACAGCGTCTGACCACCGAGAATGCTCCCCTGGAAGAGACAGACAAGACACCAATTAAATTCTTATATATTTATCATCTGCATCCTTTATTTTTTTAATTCCAGTTCAAAGGTGGAGCATGGACTTTATCTACTGTATGTGGGCTGTCTGTTTTTATCTTGCAGGGTGGTTTGAAAAAGAGGACAGTTGCTAGTTTGGTCATTCACCTCAATTAATAGGGATACAGTATATCTATTCCCAGCCATGTAGATAGTAAACTAGTGTTTAACTGTGGGACTAAACCATTTTATTTTTTATAGGAATAAAAGCTAATTTGTTTCAGTGCTTTTTAGTACTACCAATCATTTCCTTGTTCATTTACCTAGTTCTATTTAGAGTGTAAGCTCTGTAGGGCAGGCACCTCCTTCATCCTAAATCTCACAAAATGTCGTACTGTACATGCATACATTTGGTGAGTTTTGGGAATAATGCCAATACTGTCTAAATCTGCAACATTAATATCTGTAGTGAAGGTTTCCTTCCATATTAGTCCTAAATAATCAGGCCTAGAGCCCACCATATCAATGATATCAAGGGCTGCTCCTCTAACAAACATCAATAGAAAATGCTAAAGGATATTGACCTTGTACAGAGCTAAGGAGCAAAGGATAAAGGGCTGATAGAATTTTTACTAGTCTGGGGCCCCTTAGTGTAAGGAAGCCTGAGAAGACTATTTGGTTCTCTGGCAAGACAAAACAATTTCGTCTTATTTCTTGCATGTTTTTATGATGGATGGGGATAAGAATTATTACTTTAGGTAGGTGATAATGTGATACATTGATGGATTCTGTTTGCCAATACAGTAATAACAGAGGAACAGACTGCAGGTCAAAATCAAGGTGCTCAAGGGTAAGATAGAGTGCAGTCACACACAAGCATTTTATTGTTTCCTACATTCTATACTATCTGTACCGGGAATGTGAAACCTGTGGCTGAGCAACTGAGTGCAACTCTCAGCGTCCCATCTATTGCTAAAGGCTTCTTGGGGTTACTGCTGTGAGATGTAGTTCAATACACATTCAAGGTCCATGAACACATAATGTTCTAAATAATTGGCCCATTATATCGAAACAGTTGTATAGCACTGATGTAAGGTTTGAGGACCCAGATATAAAGAAGAGATATTATAGGCATGTACCACGTGTGTTGGCTTTTTGCTTTTGTGAATCTATTCCATCTTTACTTCCAGTATCTCTCACAATTGGTCTTCAAGTGGGACCCACATTCCTATGCCACACTATACATTCCACCCCACTTTTGCAATCCTTCCTCAGGACTTAGTTAGGGAATCTTTCCGATGGTATTGGGATGGTTGCTCCTGGCTGTATGTGCCTGAAGGCAACTCAGCACAAGGATTTATATGGTTGGCAGAAGTAATAGATGGAGGGAACAGCTTGGGCAATGTAAAAATTGCGTGCATGGTCAGAAAAATATCCAAGGAGCTGAGTTTGAATCAGCTCATGAGGCTCATTAGTCATAGGAAGATGGAGATGTAGTTAGAGGCGTATATTTTCCTGGTCAGTAAAAGAATAGCAGAGATGGCTGCAGGGTGGAATGGATTGCAAGTGACAGGTACTGATGTATTAAGCTATGGGGAAACTCTCCAGTGACTCCAGACTCTCTAATTCCTAGGAGATTCTAAGGAGCCCATTTATCAATGTGTCCAAACATGGTTTCCATGTGATAGAGGGGTTCCAAAGAATTATATAGGGACTGGTAGAGATTTTTTAACTCACTGGAGGTTTTTGTCACCAGTTAATTCATCTCAGCCTGAGAGAGTGGTGTGTAAGGGGGGTCAGCACTGGAATAGCAGATGTGGCTGTAGGAAGCGGCAGTGAGAGGTGACAGCTGTGCAAGTTCAGTGCTAGAATAGCATTGGGAATTGCAGATATCTGTGATGCAGCCTCACGTGCATCCGGCAGTATTCTAAATATAGGTCTCTATTGACCCCACAACGTATTCACATTCTGTATGCTCCCAGAGGTGAATAAATTAATATTAGTGTCTGGATGTGAGCAAACACCATGCCCAGTCGGAGCACAAAAAACATTGCATGGGGTTTTTCTTCTGCAGAGCTCTGCCCTTTTGGGTGTAAGTGCCGCTGGGCAAATGCCAGCTGAGTAGTGCTGAGCAAACACTTTCCTCGGTATAGATGGGCAAATGAATCTATGTCTTGCCAGGGATGCTCAGCCTAGACAGAACTTTATATGTTTCCTGTATATGCATAATCAAGTACTGATATTACAAAATTATTGTCATCATATGTTTATATAGAAACATCTAGTGATTACTATATAAGGTAACATCCATTAACTAACAAGCCCTGTGGTTTGTGCAGAGTTATCATGGCCCATGATCTGCTGTGTATATTCTGCTATGGACTTCAGGTAACATGGGGATCTGATTATGTGTAGGCCATCTCCCATAGAATTAATCTTAAGCAAATAATTCTATTTTATTTAATTATCTCCCTTGTTCTTCTGTAGTACAATTCAACCACACTGTTATATCCGTACATGGTCACAATCTACCAGGTAACACCAGGTTCCATAAAGGAACAGACAGGTATAAACAGGGAATTGCTTTCTTGCTGACTCTCTATAGAACCTTGGTTTGGCTGCACAGTCTTAATGAGAAATAAACTGACAGAGTAGAGCACACATTTCTGGGTAGCACAAGCAACACTGTCAGGGTTCATGCACATATTCACTGCATAGCTATCATAGGATACCTGGCTGCAGGAAAGAGAAAGCAAACAGATAATAAAGGTAATAAGGTTAGACAGTCGTTCATTGGCTTGGTGTAAATTAATTAATCCCTTCCGCTGTGTTTGTGTTTAAGGCAAATTAAGCCAGGTCAGTTCCTCTCCCCTGCTTAACATCCTGGTGACATTGTGACCTCACATTATACAGGGCCTGTCCCAAAAACCACATGTGAGAGCCAATTGTGACATCAGCACTTGGGGGAGGGAGGACTAAGAACACGCGGGCAGGGAGGAATGTTGTAAAATTCCAGGGGACACAGAGATACCAATATACCTGCCAATCAAATCATGAGTCTTCAAACCCAGTGTTTCCTAAGCAATCATCCATCAAATACCCTAATGGATACAAAACGCCTGCTATGTTTTACCATAATGTAGACATTTCAGGCAGACAATTTTTCATTCATATCTGTCAATACTGGTCAGTAAGCCGGGTTGGTGGCGAAGGTATTTAATAATTCCAGTTCCTTTGAGACACCAGTGATTAACAATTGCCCTAACTTTTTTATATCTTTAAATGTTTTGCTACACAAATCAAGAAGATCCTGTCCCTCGTCAACTTTTACGTCTTTAAAAAGAATGTAATAGAACGCCTGCAATGATCCGCCCCCCACGGATTTCCAACTATTATAATCCATCCCCCAAAATCACAGTAGGTATTCTCATTGTCACACAAGGCACACCATCAAAATCTCCCTGTCTATAAATGCTGGGGGAATTCAGTTATAACAAGCACCCATCCATCATGCATTGATTATCCTGCAATGTAACCCAAATTGCCACATTTTACTGGATATTAGACAAATAAATGGTTCATGCCCACGCCACCGGTGTCTGCCAGTAACCAGTGATTATACCCCTGCAATCTATGAATAGTATTCAGCATTGCTCAGCCTCTGTCACCCCAAACCTCACTCTGCATCTCACAACACCTCCCAGAAGGAATGTACGCAGACACTCCACTAGGCACCCAGACACGTATATATATATATATATATATATATATATATATATATATATATATATATATATATATACACACATACATAGACACAGAATTTTAGGTAGGTGTTCATGCAGAACCCTTGCTGAGCAATGAACAGGGTTAAAGAAAACAGATTTCACATGCATATATGCACCTGTATATCCACATGTTTTCATTCATACAAAAACATAGACAGATATGCAAGTATACCTATATGTATTGAATGGATAGATGATAGATAGATGATAGATAGATAGATAGATAGATAGATAGATAGATAGATAGATAGATAGATAGATAGATAGATAGATAGATAGATAGATTATTATTGCATGCAGGGGTGAAATGCACTCTCATGCCTGTATTGGATTAATCATCCCAGACACATATAGGCATGCTTTAAAGATATCTGCAGTCACATCAAGAGCCAGGATAACAAACTGACTCCCATAAACACCCTGCATGACCCTGTCTACACCACGGGTCCCTTTCCAAAGTCCACTTGCACTGAGCAGAGGATTGAGGGGCGTTGGTGTAAATAATCCTATTGGGGAGTCCAGTTTGTGAACCCAAACCAGGGAGATTTACTGCCCCCCACCATCCCCCAGCAGGGTGCTTCCCAATCCCAGATGCCCAGCTGCAGGTGAGGAATGGAATAATGTCTTACTTGCCAATCTCTTCATAAAGCTGGTACTCATCTGTGAAGCGAGTGCAGGTTACAGCCATGTCTGCATGGGATCCCGGATCTGCAGTGCTTCTTGGCTTTAGTTGGGGACAGACACTGTTCAGTCCTGAGTGACAGGGGTTGAGATGCAATGGAGATAGTGTTCTACTTGCCCCTTTAACCGTTTTCTTTTTTTCCCCCTCCTTGCACCTTCTGTAGGGCTCTCTGCGTCTTTTCTATCACACGCAGACACACACTCTCACACACAATACATAAATGCCAAAAAAAGAAGGTAGGGTAACAGAAAGGCAGAAAAGGGGGATAGAGAAAGAGATAGAGGGGTTGGGTAGAAATCTAGGGGGAAATGGGAGAAAGGGGAAAAAAAGAGAGGAGAGACAGCCAGGAACAGCTTTGAATGTGTCTTGCCTGTTTTAATTTCAGACTGAGAGAAGAAGAGGGAGGGATGGAGGGAGGGAAACAG
Organism: Xenopus laevis; assembly: GCF_017654675.1. NCBI lineage: Eukaryota > Metazoa > Chordata > Amphibia > Anura > Pipidae > Xenopus > Xenopus laevis. The sequence goes on along the minus strand of NC_054376.1, from coordinate 27,116,599 downwards.
AGGCAGAGAGGGAGGGCAGAGATAGAGTAGAGATACAGGGAGATGAAGAGAACAGGAAGGGGGTACAGGAGAAAAAGTGTTGAGGACAGGACAGAAGCAACCATTTACGTGTCATCCTATGGAGAAAAAAAATCAGGGTCTGTAACGCACTGCAGCATTATGTATGCCAGCTCCCCTCCAGACACTGATGGGTTAACTAAGGCTCCATGCAAATTTATAGACTTCTGCACTGTTTAGTGATCATAAATACATCTGAGCGTTCTGTTGCACCAGGCTGTGCAACTAAGCTGGCAAAAAAACAGACACAGACAGTCCAGCAGAACCACACAGTGCAGAATCAGCCTCTGGGAGTCAATTACGGGTGCCCGTGGACTAGTGCAATGATGTCTAAACTCCATATGTCGTTCTACAACTCCTAACATTGGCTGTGCTGGGTTATGGCAGTTGTAGTTTAGCAACATCTGTGGCCTGCGGCTGACCTCAGGAATAAGGCCCATAAGCATGAAGGGAGCTGTTGTTGTAGCGGGCAATAGTATAGCAACCATACACTTCTACAGATCCCAACAGTACCTGCTTGATCTAAATCTGAACATGTTCTATTAATACCTGGCGGGGTGCTCTATAACACCACGTAGCATTCTCCATTTATTTATATGGAAATGAGAAGGACTTGGATCAGTAGACAGTTGTTGCTTCCATAATAAAGTACATAAGTGCCTGTTGCAGGGGTGCAAAGTGTTTGCAATTAAGATACAATATAGAGGACCAATTGGGTATTGGGAACTGCACTCCTAAACACCAATGACTTGACATTGCCAAGCTCAGATCACTTGAAGGCATTGTACATGATATTTTCAAGCAGAGAGGCAGAGTAAGAAATTGTTACAGTAGCTGCCAGGGGAGAGAATTAGGGCAAAGGGAAAGGTTGAGCCACAAAATCTTATAGCAATTTGGAATACTTATATATTGTAGTTTGTCTTCCGAGGCAGTGAATGGGTTAATCGAGGCAGTGAATGGGTTAAAATGTGACCTTTCAACCAAACTCTTTGTAGTGTAGGCAATTAGTAGGCAAGGAAGGGGGTTGGTAACGTGGCTACTTGCATTTGGCCTGAACCATGCATGGAGATGCAGCATGTGCCACGTTACCATGGCAACAGCTACTGGAACAATTACATCGTAAAATACTACCCCCACCCCACGCACCAAAGAGGGGGGGAGTCCTTTCGTAAAGTGAAGTGTCAGGAGGGGAGAAATTAAGGTTTAATTCTTAAAGTCAAGATGTGACTATAATTAGCCATGTCATGGGGAGGGGGAGTATGTCAGGTCTGTTAAGGCACGCACGTGTGCTCGTTTTTACCCATATTAAGTAACTCAGTGGTCTGTAAAATGTTCTCATAACAGGATTTGTTCCCTGGAGGGAATGGGCCAGGATTATGCAATGTTCTACTACAGCCAATGTTGTCATAGCAGAGCGTAAAGGGCAAGATATGAAAGCCTGTATAGACCAGCTTCGTTTGGACCTAGGACCTTAGAATCCTTTGAGTTTGCAGGAGAAGGCAAAGCCAGAGAGCAAAGAGGTGTATTCATGAATTTCTTTTTATAGTGCTCAGATTCACTAATATGGGGAACGTATTGATGCTGGCTCTGGAGTCAATATCTATGTTAGATTCAGATATCTTTTATTAAACTTGAAGGTCCAACCTTTGGCCAGTACCACCTTAGTTCATGAAATGAGTACAGATATAGAAACATATCATCAGCCATAGTTTCAAGACTAGGACAGTAATTATATATTCACCCCAAATCTCTCCCTAACTGACCCACAAGCTGAGCTTCAATCACCACTCTCCACATTTGCTTAACAGGCTGAGCCTCTGCCCCTACCGCCATTGTTCAAAGCTCCACTTGAGAGGCCAGTACTATAGACTGGGGAAGTGGCATAACCTGAAAAAATATTTTTTTGGGGGGCCTACTGCCCTACTAAGCTGCATCGCCACTCTTCTGGTCCACCTGCATAGAGGAAGCAGAGACCATTTAAGGCCTTGTACTGGTAGGGCATATCATGTAATTTGTGATAAACATGGGCTCATTTAAAAACCCTGGGCAGTAACCCATTGCAGTGAATAGCTTTGTTCAGAGAGCTGCCTGAAGTACAATGAAAGCAAATTAGTATTGGTTGCCATGAGTTACTGCACTAGTGCAAATGTGACTATTATTATTAAATGAGCCCTGGAGTGATGTATTAAATAATAAAATGACGTTCCTCTGCTGTAGGCCCAGCAATAAAAAAAGTAGTTACCCTGGAGCAGTGGTTGTTGGATTTCTTCGATCCAAACCCCCCTTTGGAAGTCCAAGCTTTTGGTCAGGGTTCCCCTTAACTCACAACATGGTCACAGATATAGAAAAAAATGTTTTCACAAATTCTCATTGACCTTGATCTTGATGCAGGGCTGGCATCTACTGTAGGAGAGGAACAGACATTCTCTCCAAATTCTGGTCGGGTGTAGTAAAGTTCCAATAACAGGTAAGACCCATGGTGCCAGGTGGTTCTTCATCTAGTGACTCCCAAAAAACTACCCAGTCACTAACAACCCCCTTGGAATATACTACCTCATCTATTGACTTCCCTTCTCCTCAGAAAGAGGGTGTAATTTTATCTCTTTGTTCTAATCCCCAATCTGGTCTCTATGGGGGGTAAGTAATAAACAGATGGGGTATGACGGGAAATTCACAGTAGGGGATGAGGCCCCCATATAGAATGGCTTTAAATTAAACAGACAGAATGGCACCAGAGCCTAAAGCTGGCCACAGACTCAAAGAACTCATCGTATGAATCGAGGATTCATACAATTTTTGGAACGTGTGTGCAGAGTCCCGACATTTTTCGTCCGGCGGAGATCGGTCGTTTGGTCGATCGGACAGGTTAGAAAATTTATGTCGGCTGCGGGTAATTTCTCTGCGTGTATTGCCGATCATATGATTTTCAGTGGGAGACTGTCACTAGCTTTGTCTATCATACGTTTGCTGTCAGGGGCAGAACATCAGCGGATCTGTTCTTTATCTACTTTATTTGGTCGGAATGGTAAGACTTTGATCTGAATGGTCAGTGGCAGGTCGGGAGATGGGAAAGTCCGATCGTACATTAATTTGTACGATCGGATCTTTGCGTCTGTGGTCAGCTTTAGGCCTATACCAAGATCGCTACAAATCAAAAGGCCATTCCTTTTTCATAGTCTTCCATACTGTTTAGTTAGAAGGGAAACTACAAGTTCTAATTAAACACAGCCATTAGGACAGTCTAGTAGGCAGTGCAAACCAGTAATATGGCCACATGAGTCACCCTTCCCTGTGTGCGTAACAGTAGAATAAATACTCCTGGATGACAAACCAAGCCTGGGGACTTGAATGCTCATTTCCCATTGTAAAGGATTCCAGTGGCGTCTACATTATGGTCCATTTCCTTGTCTTGGTTTAGAATCGCTCAGCGCAGCCTTGCACAATGCATTGTTCAGCCCCTGTCTTTATAAAGGATAGCTAGCACAAAGCATAGGCATGTATGAGCGTTCCAAAAAAAAATCTCTTTCGTGTGAAAATAGCCAGTAAAGTTTAATAACTAAAGATGACAATAACAATACAGCAATTTCCAAGATAAAGCGGGACTGCTGTATCTTTACTTTTCTGGTGTCTGTTACAAATGAAATCTAAGGATTTAATAAATTCAATGAAAGTGACCAGGACTGGAGTTAGATGAGTTGACCATAGTCACACCGGACAGGCCCCTTTTGAAGAGGGTTCCATATTTCAGGCATGTCTAACCAGCAGCCGTCCAGCTGTTGTTGAACTAAACTCCCACTTGAGAACATGTAACAGTTGTTATGCGATACAAGTCCATTCTCCCCTATTCTGCATCCAGCCCTGACTAAGCTGATCAGATGCAGCCTTCACTGCAAATCATCAAATAAAAGAAAGAAAGTAAATGTCTTTGGAAGTTTATCTTGTTACATAACGTCCCTCTATGGATTAGGACCATATTTTATAATAACTTATGCCCCATTATCTAAAGGTATAACCATAGTGCCAAAGCAAATGAATTCAATTATTATGTAGCTAGCAAGATATATACAAAATACAACAGGACACTGGCACCTATTCAAACCATTTCACAAACCTCAACGTCCTCAATAAGTTATAGAGGCTGTTGAGGCTTGTGAAATGGTTTAAAAAGTTGCCAGTACCCTGTTAACTGGAGTTTGTTGGAATGTGATTAGGATGCTTATTCTGTGCCGCCAAAAAATGTTTTCCATTGAATAAGCCTTTATTTATATGATTTTCTGAAAGCCTTTTAGGATTCTCTGGAGCGGCATTTAGTAAAACTAAAGGAATAAATGTTGAATCATAAATACACAAAAGGAACTGACGATAGAGAGACCTGAGTATTTCTTATCTGTCGAAGAGGGTTATCTAACTGATCCATACCCACCTGTCCATTGAATGGAGATCATTTAGTTTCAGGTCACCTTGTTGGGAAGAAAGGTGACCCTGATTTATGCACTGAGGGGGTTTATTAATTCATGTGTCTTGCTACTGTCTACAGAAGCCAGAGTCTAGGAGGTTTGCTGGACAACCCGACTATCAGAATATGCTTTTAATACTAGTGAAAGGTGGTCTGTTAGCTTGTGTTAGCTGGTAGAGATCTTAGTAAGATGGAATCTATCTGAGCATATTTATCAGCCGTTCTGTGAAGCAACTCACAGAGCCACTGACTTTTCTTCTAAGGCTACTCATGGGTAAGCGACAAAAGACTTATCCCATAAACCCTACAGGATAAAGCTAACCCAATGGGTGCATTTTTTTAATTGTTACCCTCAATAGACTGATTGTCCAGAGATTACGAAATATTCCAACATGCTATTCAGTTAGGGTAACTACTAACTAGAGTTATCTGGGGCACTGTATAAGAATAGGGTGTAAGCAGGCAGTGTTTTGTTCAACATTTAGGGATTATAATTAGAGATTATAAACCTTCAACATAACCCAATGAACATGAGCATGGATTCCTAAACTGTGGAGAGACCCACTACGGGCACCAAAATAATTGGATGGGGCAGATTCTCAAGACCAGTTTGGTCAAGACACTGCATGCTTAGTTACTCTCACAGATATCTCTCAAAACCCAATTAATGTCTACAGTATATGTTAGCCAAGATATATTTACATCTATAGCATTATAGATGTAATGTGTGTCATTGCCCTTACAAAGCAACAGTTTTTAGGTTGCTGGGGTCAGTGACCCTGACAACAGAATAACGTTTATTATAGGGTGTGGCTCAAAAAGCATAAACAATAAATTGGCCTATGTATAACATGCAATAACATGGAATGCCCTAAATGGAACACTCCTGAAGAACCTGATTGGTGAAATGCGTTGGAGCGTGTTGACGTCATACCCAGAACTGTTGCCACACGCAGAGATGTTGTGGAGAAAAGTTTGGAGGAGACCCGGAACCCATCCCCGCAGACTCTAGATGTGGATATATTTGATGCACACCTTGGTCTTACAATAGAGAAAAGATCTTTTAAAAATTGTAACATCTATGGTCACCTTTTTTCTTCGATTGCATTGATGGGAAGATTCTAAAAGAGAACTTCTTCAACTAGCTTGGAAGAAAATATTTTTTTGTGGGATTTGTTCTTATTCTGGTCCTTGTGATATCCAGCCTCCTATAAAGTGAGAGCTTATACAAGGTGACTATTTAACCAGTGGCGGAAGAAGCAGGCAAGAGATTTACAAAAATCAATGTATGCATCGACAAGTGCTTAGATAAGAATAGTCTTTCTTTCTTTGCTTTTGATGAGTTGACATATAATTAATACACACATCTGAGCTTCAAGATCTTTCTATTCATAAGAACCAAAAGAATAACTAGTATGACACTTGGTATGCCAGATATTCTGTAGAGAACCTATGGCTCCAGCATGGTTCCAAGGGAACTCAAATTGACCTTACAGCAGGTAATAAAGTGAAAATAAACCAGTTAGTAGATTTTCTAGGAGATTTGGCAAACTAGTTCTAAAGAAAGGGAATTTAATAAGGTGAAGTTAAACATTTATACATAAGTCTGATTTGGATGAGTAATATATATCAGATGAAGGACTGGGGGTCATATTCATTAGAAAGTCAAACAAGGGTGAACTTAGGATAAAGGATCTGCACAGAGATTCAGACAAGATAAATGGTTGGGATTGAGCTGGTACTGGCAAACTGCAAGGCCACCACCAGAAATCCATTTATCCACTAAGGGCCATTACAAATACAATATGGTGGACCCTATGTGCCATAGTAAACACAGTAAATATTGGTTCTCAGTGCCCAACCAATAACTGGGTCCCTTATATTTATTACCTGTACCCTGGGATGAGTCTGTTTATTCTGGTTAAAAGTGACTGCTTTAGGTTGCCATAGAGTGGTGCTTTATTGGGCTAACATGGGGCTGTTGGGTACTTTATGTACCTCAAATCACAGGGAGTACCATGAAAAACTAGATATGGAGCAGAGTTATCATGAATGTGTTCATGCTTGCAAGGCTGTCTTGTTATGACTGCACAAACACACTCAAGACATCTAGTAAGAACTGTTATTTCATGTTTATTACAGTTTGCAACTCTCTGAGCCATAAAAAACAACGTGATCATGGAAACGGAAATGGAAATATAGAGGTTAGGGAAATGGGCACTTTGGGGTATATTTATCAAAGAGTGAAGTTAGAGATCACCACAGTCCACTAGTGTGAAATTCCACCACTCTCCATTCATTTCTATGGGATTTTAAAAGAGTACTTATCAATGGGTGAAAGGTCCACTTTGGTAAATACGCCTTTAAAAATGCTATAGAAATGAATGGAGAGTAGTGGAATTTCACTCTAGAAGACTAGTGGTGATCTCTAAGTTCACGTTTATATGAATATAAGCAACAAAGTCTGTTTTTTTTGTGGTCTGGCCACACAATCATTATTAAAAGTGTACTCTGCAAGAGAAGCTTTAATAACACGTTATTATATAACTGAATAATTTGTCGGTATGTCAGATCCAATGCTATGTTTGCTACAGCAGCAGATATTGTAAATATCTTCACCTATGGTTTTATATAGTAACTAAGAATGGCTGATGGGCGGGTGTAGCACGAGACACAAATCCCCAAATTGCAAGAGAAGAAGACTAGAGCCAGTGCCCGTACCCTTTATTAAATGCTGCATATACAGGTACCAAATGTTCTCCCTCTTTGTGCAAATGCTGAACATTCTCTTTTTTTTTTGTATTCCAACCAGCTATATTTAGAAGTGAATATTAAGTCTGTACAAAAACTGCATCTTCTACGAAATGTTTTGTACGGAGAGGCTGAAAAGCGACTCAGATTAAAAGGGCCATTTACTATGGGAGAGCAAAGTGCCCACATTTCAGGGCATAGCACCCGCAGCAAAATGATTTGTTCCAGGTACAGTCTTACATGCATTTAGGAACAATTTGTGTGCATAAGGTTAGGGATATGTTCCTTTAGTTGCATGCTCCTCATTTACTCACTATACAATTGGTGCACCAGTGCCTTTAGATGCAACATTGCACCTGATCTAGCCAGCTGTTTGGGCTCTCTTGCACTCAAACTTGCTGTTCTGTTGGGCACAACAGACCAATGAGTGAAGGGGACTCCTATAGCAAAGTGCAAATAAGCACAAGTGCATGGCATTTTAACAGGGAAACAAATCTACACCCTAATTGCACCCGTTTATTAAAAACCAAGCTTGTTTAGTAATACAGTCCAGCAGAACCAGCCCGCTCCCAGGAACTATTACATTTTGAACCATATGCATATGAATTATTTATCAGCATGAATACGTAAGGCTTAGCACATATGGCGTGGTGAAAACTGTCATGGCGGGCCAACATTTTTTTTCCGTGGAGAGCATGACAGATCTTGGATCCTGATCGGACATATCCAATGAGGTATCACTATTGCTTAACGTTAGAGAGCAAGCTTAGAGCTTCTATTTATAGAGACCCACCTATGAACTTAACTGGATATCATCTGCAGATGTGGGATATGCAGACATCAGTCAGTATTCAGATACAGTATATATTGATATAGTCAGATGTCAGTGTACAGATACAGCAAACACATGCATACAAACTACTGTTATATAATACAACACAGATACAACATATACATATGACATATAAATACAAGAGATGATGGCCCATTAGATATTAGATTCAAAGATCATTTATTCCCTACTGGGGGTCACTAAGGAGGACACAATTATGCCCCTTTGTGCTCAGTTACAGAGTATTTGTGGCCAGGGCATAGCTGCAATGATACCTTCCAACATTGGGCCTTGCTCCTTGCACCCATTGGTGCTTCTTGGCTTGCACATCTGCCCATGTACCACCTTCATCCCGCCCATGTTGAGTACAGCAGTGCAGAATGCAAGTAGTACTGTATTTAGCAGGTTCAGACTGGGGGGTCCGAGGCCCCCTGGGGCTGCTGTTTCAGGGCCCCCTATGTTCAGTGCACTATGTTTTTGTAGTGATGGCCTGAAGTAGTGCAGGGAGCGGGTCTGGGCCGGCTGGGCCCACAATAGCTGGGGGCCCACCGGGTTTTTTCCCGCACTCCCGCTGGCCCAGTCCGACCCTGTTAACATTTGGGTCCTTGTGCTTCATTCTGACGAGCAAAGGCTTGCACTATAGGCACTAAGCATGAGGCAGGACTCAAAGCTTAAAAAAATGTCTGTATCTGGAGGTGCCAGAATAACAATGCTGGAGAAAACACACATGGACCATGAGCTTAACAGTAGTGGATGAATCACACCAAAACAATAGCTCAGATATAGAATGCATTAAGGCTGCTTTTCCAAATAATTGTATTTTAAGTGCATGGTCTTGGTTTCTGGCTGCCTGACTCATTTTCTACACAGGGGGTATTATACAGAAATACAAAGGCATTGCTGGAGAGGTAAAAAAACAGATTGCCCACACCAGATGCACAGACATTGTCTTGGGCTTAAAGCTGAAGTTCAACAGCAGCTGAAGGACCTCGGGTTTATGAAGTAGATACAGTACATTTTCCTTTCATATTTATGTAGATATAGATAATATAAAAATCGTGTCATGTAAGTAAATAGAAGTTGCCTGGCCTGCAGTTACTTGACTCTGTTATGGTGTATAATAATAACTGGGCATGTGGAGTCATGTCATGCTGCCCATGAACCATGGGTTCCATGTTTGGAGAGAGTGCCACTTGAGTCTTGAGAGGGCACTTTGCCCCCTGCCGTCAATCTTTTTCATGTCTGTCTGTGTCTGTCATCTCCTAGCTCTGTCTGACTGCATATCTCTCTTAGTCTGTCTCTCGCTCTGTCCCTCTCAGCACTGCACAACACAGTAAGCAAGCTCTTGTAGCTATTATTGGTTGTTTCCATGGACACAGCTATGGAGGAGGCGGGGGACACCATTATTATTCAGGGCAGGGAGGAAAAAATAGACTGCAAACTGCAAAGTGACATAAACAGCAGAGAGCAAGTGTGAGCTCTTCAGGCTAGGACAACCTGGTAATCATACCTCACTGGGGCTCATTTATCAACACTTGCCCATGGGTAGTTACCTATAGCAACCAATCAGTGATTAGCTTTTTAAAGCAAACTGCAAGTAGAAAAATGAATGCAGCAATCTGATTGGTTGCCAAGGGTTACTGCCCATGGGCAAATTTGCCCAGTGTTGATAAATGACCCCCCAGTGTCTTCAGATGTAAATCACACTAATCATTTCTTTTTAATTCATCACTTCAGAGATGAGAGGCGTTCTGGCTTAAACTTTAGGTCTGAGGGATGAAGATTCATATGAGCGGATAAGCCTCACCTTGCCATGTGCCCTGAGAATGACACAGTGAGAGTGTGAGTCTTAATTAACTTCTTTACTTCGGCTCTACCAGCCATTACTCTGCACCATGTTATCCAGTGCTCTTGCTTAACTCACACTGCCCCACTCACACTGCATTCCTGGGTAGACATCCATTCATATAATAAATTCCCAAAGAGGGCAACCTCCTGTAACACCAAAGTAAAAAGCAACAATACCAAAGATTAAACCCTAAAGCCTAAAAAAAGAAATGTCATAGCCCTGTAACAGTATTAATCTAAGCTTTTAAATCTGTCCACAGCAGCTCACCTCTTTTCTGATCTTGTTTGAGTGCCATTGACTCTGCACATGCTCAGTGTGCTCAGGGTTGCAGAGATACAAAGACGATCTCGCCAAACGAGTGCATCTCTTCCCTATATGCTTACCTTGGGCTGATCTGATCGTGGGCCCTAGGGCCCAATTATTGCATACCTCCAATTTGCTGCGGGACAGTCCTGATTTTGACAGTTCGGCCCACAGTGTCAGGTTTCTTACTGAAATGTCTGAACTTTTAATTTGCTCTCCTGCTCTGACTCGAGAAAAAGATAGAAGAAAATAAGAGGCTTTATGGCACAGCCCAGAACAGCCAGCAGTTGCACTTTTGTTGATACTTTTGTTACAATTTAAGATAAGCAAAGATACAATTGTAATTATTTAAGATAAACAGGTATCTTGGGAGAACTGAGAATAGCAGCTTAAAGGGCAATTCACTTTCATAAGCAAAACTATTATAACACATAAAACATTGCACTACAACTCCCAAAAATGTGCGCTGCACGCGGCACAAGTTTTTGTCCCTCTTTTCATTATTAAAATGTTGGGATGTATGTGATTGTATCACAACAATGAAAATACAGGAGGTTGAACTTGATCCAACTGGATTTTTAAACCTAGCCAGTCAACATCTGCCCATTTTTTGGCCAGATAACGATCGGGGGAAGCCCATTGGATGACCCCATACACTGGTCAATATGCTGCTGACTTAGTCTGTTGGCACCTTATATTGGCCAGTGTACGAGAAGCTTTAGGGCTAGTCCACACGGGGAGATAGCGACGCGTTTGCGGTCGCGGCGACAAAGCGCCGCGACCGGCGCAGGCGACAGTTTTGTATGGGCGCCTATGTAAAAACGCCTGTGCTAACCACACGAGGCGATGCGCTTTTCAACAGTCGCCTGAAAATGCCTCGCCAGGCTTTTTCAGGCGACTGTTGAAAAGCGCATCGCCTCGTGTGGTTAGCACAGGCGTTTTTACATAGGCGCCCATACAAAACTGTCGCCTGCGCCGGTCGCGGCGACTGTCGCGGCGCTTTGTCGCCGCGACCGCAAACGCGTCGCTATCTCCCCGTGTGGACTAGCCCTTAGGGGTGGCCACAAATCATCAGCATATTAGCAAAAAGTGAGATTAGATCTGTCATAGAAGCTGATGGCACAGGACTGATTATCAGTTCTGATGTAGATTGCAATGATTGCCAAGCTCAGGTAACAGCTGCCCAGAGCATGTGTAGCGAATCAGCAGAATAGAAGATATGGAGCTACAGGGGCATCTTTTAAGGTTCTGATCTTCAATGCTAAAGGTCTGTTGGGGTCTTTGGCTGGGACAGAAGTCCAAAATATAAGGTTTAGCATGTCTAGCGTAATTATTTATTGAGTTCTTCTCCTAAGAATTAGCATTTCTATATTATTGTGCCCCGTTAAACATGTTTAACAGTTTGTTTGTTTATCAAATCCCATTGAATCCGTTTGCAGAATAGTTAGTACCAAACAAAACACCCTACCAACACACAAGTAGTGGCATTAAGCAGGTGGATAATTAGCATACCATGAATACATCCATGTGTGCCTATATGAATACATTCAAAGTATTGAGCTGATTGGGGGCGATTATCATAGACCTTTGGGAGTCTTATTCTAGCATTTAATGGAAATGGGCGACTTAGAAGGAGGTAATTATCCCTTAGTGAATAAAGCAAATTGCCCACTTACCTTCAATCCTGGTCAGTACTGGGCACGAAAGCATCATCTACTTCAAACTCATAGGATATCAGTGGGTTGCCATTTATTTGGCGGTTACTTCGGGAGGCCGGTCACAGTGGTGTGAGAGAATAAGTGAAGTGGGAGTGAACTGTTACAATATTTTTTTTTACATTTTTATTATGATGTCGGTTACCTTCATCAAATATGGGGATTACAGTTGGAAATGCTGCAATTATTTGGATTAATATATAATTATTTGTATGTATGTATATATATATATATATATATATATATATATATATATATATATATATATATATATATTGCTTCCAGTTTAGCAGCAAGGTACCGGGGCTGATATCCAAACACAGGAGCAGCCAATCCAACCTTTGCTTTCATTCTCTAAATTGTAATAGACTGTTCCTAGCTAATTGCTGATTGGATACTGCACCTGCATTACTAAATCAGCGAAAGAATCAAAATGAATACTTGTTTAAACAGGACACTGTACTACTGATGGGTTCCAGATATTAGATACAATACCTGTATCTATCTTTCTTTTCAATTGTGTTTATTAGCATTTTGAATAAACAGCATGAGTAAACATAACAAAGGATTGTCTGACATAAGCCCATCAGTTAATACAGAACAGGATTATTACCTATCAATCCAAAGAAAATAAACATCGAATGATGCCTTAGAACATAGATAACATAGAAAAATAAATGAATAAATAAAACAAAATAAAAAGAAACATAAGAGTAAAAAGAAACATCCTCTCCATCAATCACTACCTGTGTCTAATCTCATTTAATAACCAGGAACATTACTGATGCCTGGATCAGGAATTTCCCAATATACACTGACCCTATCTATACATGAAGTCAGGTCAAACACTTACTGGAATTCTCAGCGCCAGTCCAACTTGAGAGATGACTTCATATGGGATGGACTCTGGTTTGGTTCCGACCAATGATTTAGTGAGGGGCAAGTAGCCCAGCTACACAGTAACTGTAATTGGGTGCTGTGGCTGCTCTCTTTACTCCTTTTCATATTCGTGGTAGGCCCTGTACATTGCTATCCTGCAGAAAGAACTTTTGATTTGGATAACAGCAGTATAAAATCACCAATCACAATACCCCTCTGTAGTGGAGAATCACATTACCCCGCACAGTTACACAGTTATCCGTACAAGTATATCATGCTCCTATTGCTTCCAGTTCCGCCATCAGGGGGGTACAGGGGGTACAGCCATACCGGGCCCGGGGCTAAAGGAGGGCCCAGCTGTGCTCCAAAATTCCTGCAGCACTGAAGACCAGAAATCGCGCCAAATACCCAAAGACTCTATGCCGCTCCGACCCGAAGCCTTTCCGTAAAGTCCCAAAGTCGTTCTGAAAAGACCCGAAGCCTTTCCGTAAAGTCCCAAAGTCATTCCGAAGCTGCTCCAAATAGACCCACAGCACCACAGAAGCCACAAAAAGACCCAAAGTCAAGAAAATACCCAAAGTTGAAGTCCTGAAGCTGTGAAAAGACCAGAAGGAGCCGAAGAAGAACCTATGGTAAATTCCACTGAACACCAGTATATATTTTTTACTGAACCCCTGGCCACCAATGATTTTTTAAAGTATTCTATGGGACCCCTGACAAACAATGCTTTTGAAAACTTCCCTTTATGGGGGGGTGGGACATGTGGGACCCTGGCTGCCAATTATTGTTTTAACTTATATGGGTTTCCCTGACCACCAATGATTTTTAACTTGTAGGGGGGTCCTGACCACCAATGTTTTTTTAAAAAACTTTTATGTGGGACCCTGGCTGCTGATTTTTTTTTTTTTTTAAATTATAAGGGGCCCTGACCACCAATGACTTTTTACAACTTAAGTGAGGGGGTTTTGTCAGGAGCTACCTGGGATCGAACTCTGAACTTTACACTTACAAGCTCCTGCATTTTCTTATTGAGCCACTGGAGACCTTTGGATTCTGTTTCTATTGGTATGATTAAAGACGTTCTACCTTTTACGTTTGCTCACCTCCTCCTCCTTCTTGCTCTACCAGGTGTTGGTAATATGTTAATTAAGGGCCTTTATAAGCCTGTTACTAATGTTACTCCGGTGCTTGATCATTGAAGCTCCCAAGCTAGATCCTGCGTACTCCTTGTTCCTGTGACTCCTGATTCCTGCTTTTGTTCCTGAGATTCCTGCTTTTGTTCCTGAGATTCCTGCTTTTGTTCCTGAGATTCCTGCTTTTGTTCCTGAGATTTCTGCTTGTTCCTGAGATTCCTGCCTTGTTCCCTGTGCCTTTGTTCTCTGCTACAGTTCCCCTTACCTGCTCTCTGTTGGACCTCCTGGTAATTGACCTCGGCTTGTTTACTGGACTACCCTCTGCCATCAGCCTGCCTCTGACCTCGGCCTGCCATACGGACTTGTTTTGCCATCAGCCTGCCCCCGACCTCAGCCTGTTTCTCGGACTTGCTTTATTGTTGCCTGCCCTTGATCACCAACCTGGTGTAAGAACTTATATTATTTATCTTTTGTTCATCTGTTATTTTGCCATACTTTTCATTATTAAAATACTATTCTGCATAACATGTTTCCGGCCTATCAAAACCTCAAATACCCGCTGTACTCGTGTTATACAGCACCAAGGCTCCTAACTACCAGCCACTCACCTGTGGCCAAGCCTGACAGAATGATCAAGCCATTTAATCAGGAGCCTGCTGGTGACACCTCTGCTGTACAGTCCGAACTACAACAATCTGCAGAATGGCTTTCCTCCATTAAAAGGTATGAGGGTGAAGATGATTCCTTTCATGATCTACTTGATTTGTGCAAGAAGTTTTCTATGGTTCCATTTGTCAAAGAAGCCCCTGATAATATGATAAGCAAGTTAATTATTCTGTTTCTTTTGGGAGGTAAGGCCTTGGAGTGGGCTGAGGCATGTATTGATGAAGAAGCTCATTTTTTAGAGGACCCCTGTTCCTTTCTATCTTTTCTAAAGGCAACATTCACCGGAGATTTGTTGCCAGTTGCTTCAAATTTATTTTCTTCCAAGGATTCTTCTTCTGTTAAACAAACCAAGCCTTTCCAGCTCACCCCTCCTGTTCCAAGGTTTTCTAATTTTTGCTCCAAGTTACAAAGACCAAGTACCTGTCAACCTGTTACTACCTTTTCCTATGAAGATTCAGAGGTAGATGATTCTTTCCAAGTTGATTGGGGGAATATATCGGATGAGGAAGATTTGGAGAATTTCTCTATTGAAGAGGACTGTACAGATTTTTCTGATGAGGAAGATTGGGAAGATGTGGAATCGGATGAGGATGAAATACCTACCGCATTTACCACTAGGTTCAAGGGCCGATTAGTCTCCCAGTGTCAGCCTGTCTTCCACTCTCTATCTACTCCTCAGTCTGCTACCATGTCTGTTACCGATCCTGTATCAGCCTCTCTGAGTCTCAGGCCTGAACCTCAATTTGTTTCTTTTTCTAATATAACTGTGCCAGCTCCCCAGTCTTTTCCAGCCTTTGTGCCTGCATCCCAACGGCTGCCTCAACCTGTGCCACTGCCTGTTCCCGTGCCGGCTCCCCGAAAGCTGCCTCTATCCATTCTCGTGCCAGCCCTCCAGTCTGCAGCCCCGGTGCCAGCCCTCCAGTCTGCAGCCCCGGTGCCAGCCCATCTGTTTTGGTTCCTTTTCTTGGTAGCGGTTCAAGTTCCTGGCAACTGTCCTGCAGTGGCTCATGTTTCTGCCATTCTACCGGTACTGGCCCCTGATTTTGATGTTCCACAAGTTTTGCCATTTCCGCCACTTGGGTTATTTTTGGAGCAACTCTTTCTTTTTGTCTGTTTTGTTCTAAGATTGAGTTTTTTCATATGTGCTTTTTCTTTATTTCAATTTATCCACATGCCACAATGTTCATGTTTCCTTGCCTTATTCACTATGTACTCTGCTAATCTTAACTATAATTTTCTGTTGGACAATATGTGGACTATAATCAAGAACTCTGCTAAAAGGAAGGTTCCACCAGATCCTGGGATCGCCCGGTGGTCGATCCTTGAGGGGGGGTAATGTCAGGAGCTACCTGGGATCGAACTCTGAACTTTACACTTACAAGCTTCTGCATTTTCTTATTGAGCCACTGGAGACCTTTGGATTCTGTTTCTATTGGTATGATTAAAGACGTTTTACGTTTGCTCACCTCCTCCTCCTCCTTCTTGCTCTACCAGGTGTTGGTAATATGTTAATTAAGGGCCTTTATAAGCCTGTTACTAATGTTACTCTGGTGCTTGATCATTGAAGCTCCCAAGCTAGATCCTGCGTACTCCTTGTTCCTGTGACTCCTGATTCCTGCTTTTGTTCCTGAGATTCCTGCTTTTGTTCCTGAGATTCCTGCTTTTGTTCCTGAGATTTCTGCTTGTTCCTGAGATTCCTGCCTTGTTCCCTGTGCCTTTGTTCTCTGCTACAGTTCCCCTTACCTGCTCTCTGTTGGACCTCCTGGTAATTGACCTCGGCTTGTTTACTGGACTACCCTCTGCCATCAGCCTGCCTCCGACCTCGGCCTGCCATACGGACTTGTTTTGCCATCAGCCTGCCCCCGACCTCAGCCTGTTTCTCGGACTTGCTTTATTGTTGCCTGCCCTTGACCACCAACCTGGTGTAAGAACTTATATTATTTATCTTTTGTTCATCTGTTATTTTGCCATACTTTTCATTATTAAAATACTATTCTGCATAACATGTTTCCGGCCTATCAAAACCTCAAATACCCGCTGTACTCGTGTTATACAGCACCAAGGCTCCTAACTACCAGCCACTCACCTGTGGCCAAGCCTGACAGGTTTACCGTTTTTAGCGCTGGTGTCTGGGGGCCCTGAAAATTTTGCTGTATGGGGCCCCATGATTTCTGATGGCGGCCCTGATTGTGTCTATACATGTGCATGAAAGTTCTCTCTCAAGGCTCCATCACATCCATACACTACAGTGCAGTTTGCCTTGGGCAGTGTTGGACTGACCTGGCACCCAGGGGGCGCATCGCAGTAGTGGGACGCAGGGCCTGTAGGGGGGCCCTGGACTGGATTCCCAGTCAGTCCAACCCTGGCCTTGGGTTTGTGGTTGAGATATTTTGGGCTGCAAATGACACTTTATTCATATTTATTTGCATTTTGGTGCACGTGATCCAGTACCTGTATGAACCCTATGTTCCTGAGAGCAGCAAGCTGTGTATATTTTTATGGTGCTTCCCCCCCTCTTTGTGAACTGACAACTCACTGGTACTGATGGCACATAAATCGGAAGTGAAATAATGTCGGCTCCTCTATATCACTGAACCTGAATCGGTTGTAAGCTCTGCTCCTCAGATAACCAGTTAGTCGCTAGCTCATTGTGTTCCATGCTTTGCAGGTTCTATTCACTTATGTTTATTTTTCGGTAGGCATGTCCGCCTTTGTACTATTTAATTTGAATGTCAAAACATATCATGTTCTATAAAATACATTTGTAATCCCCCATCGGACGTTCTGCCTTCGACGTTGCTGTTTCAATTTTCTCCAGTCAGAAACTGCATATGTTCCGTAAATGCGCATGTAATTAGTTAGTAACCTAGGGTAAAGAAACATGCTTGTATTTATCATAATACATTAGGCGTGCATGATTTATACATAGCACTCGTGCATCCCAAATGAAAGCGGCACACATATATACACATATATACACATCCCGAGTGATTAAGCTACTGCATCTTTTAGCTTGTCCCCACTATCAGAGCTCCAGGGGGCATGTTGGTAGCATTACGTCTTCCAAAGATTGATGCTTATAAAGATGTTATTTTAATTATCATTGGAAATATTTCAACATCGAATATATATGAAATAACCTCTTGTCTTAATTTGGTATTATGACATTCCTATAATTGACCAGAATGTGTCAGCAGTATTAAATATGAAGGGCAGGGCCGGAACTAGGGGTAGGCAGAAGAGGCACGTGCCTAGGGCACAAAGTTTGGGGGGCACCAGGCGCGTACCTCATATGCAGCCTACCCCTAGTCTGGCAAGTGTTTCTTAAATCAATGTGAGGCATTGGTTGTACACAGCAGAGCACACCCGCGGTTGCACATGCGTACCCGCAGTAGAGTGCGCGTGTGGTTGCACATGATGACCACGGATGCGTCGTGCACACACCCGCAGCAGGGGGCAAAGTGGCCAGCTGGGTTGCATGGGGCAACCGGCCGGCCTGGCCAGGCACTGATGAAGGGCCACAGTCTTATTTTATTATAGATCCTCCAGCCCAGTGGAAGTTACAACCTCAGAGGTGGTTGAGGTGCCTGGAAGATGAATCTTGTCATTCCCTCCAGAGTTCAAGGCGAAACAATCTCTCAATAGACTGAAGCACTGAATATGTCAGCCTATGGAAAGAGCATACCGCCATATTCTCTGACTGATGGAAGCAGCTCTTGCTCCTGATCTTTGTGGTGAAACGGACATATAAATACCACTTTATTTATAGAAAAAGGAGTTGACAGTTCTTCATTCCATAAAATACTGAAATGTTCCTGTCCCCTCGGGGCAGACCCAGCCCTTATAATACTTGCATTAGAATATTTGGAGAATTGTTTTGTGCTTATATAATTATATAAGAAGGCCTATCTATACACTAGAATTCAACAGGAAATGTTCCCAACGCCAAATGACCACTGGAAACATTAATTATTTTTAGTTTTATAGCACCATCATCTTCCAGGGCCACCATCAGTAATCATAGCGCCCTATAATACGAAGTTACCTCGCTCAGGTGGCCCCAATAATAAGCCCAATGGTCACCTGGGCTCCCTAAGTGGTGGGCCCTGCCAACAAATAAAATAGGGTGAAAGAAAAAAGAAAGCCCCATGCATGCATGGCTACAACCTTGATCTGAACTGTGCGCAGTTTTCTTTGTGCACACCATAATTTGTTGTGTGAGCTGGCCTCAAAATTTGTGTGTGTGTGCACATGAGCGCACACACAATTCCACCCTCAGTTCACCCCAACTGCACCCATTCCCCTACAAGCCTGCTCCCTTGCAATCCACAAAGAACACTTTTGTTCATCTGAAATTACCACATCAAACACAAAGATGAAGCACATTCTCCCCGGTGCTCATTGGTTCTGCATCCAGATAATAGGATAGAAAGAAAACAGATGCCTCTTTTAGGATTTATATACTAGTGTTCTAAAGCTGCAATCAAGAAAGCAAAAAATAGAAAATAAGGAACTGATTACTTTGCTTGAAAACTAATCCCGATTTACTTTTAATATATCAGTAGTGAAAATGAGTTTATGGTTGTCATGAGCCATGGCATGCCCCTAACCCACCCAATCACACCAAGGGGTTATTTATCAAAGTCCGATTTTACCTCAACATTTTCTGCTGCAAACTCTGATCAAATCCGCTCGGGTTTTTTTATGCCTATTTATTATTACATTTTCCCAAAAATTTGCTTTGCAGAAAAAAAGCAGATTTTCACTATTTTTTTGTATTTTTCACCCAAAAACTCAAATTTTTTCATATTATACACCCAAAAACTCAGATTTTTTGGGATTTTTCACCTTTACAAACTTTGAGTATTGCACGAAACTCAGCGCACATCAAAAAATCATTGGGACTTCTCCCATTGACTTTTATGCAACCTCGGCAGGTCTGAGATGCCAGATTTTCTGATTCGGATTCTTCCATCCTCGGGGATTAATAAATTCCCGAAAAATTCGTGATTTTTTAAAAGTCCGATTTTCTGGAAAAAAGATCACAAATTTTTCGTGATTTTTGAATTCGGAGTTTAGTAAATAACCCCCCCAAGACTCTTGAACCCTGTTTCCCCGATTTAACGGGACTCCTGCCTGTCCATCCCAAAACTGACATGAGCTGTCAGAAATGAACAAAGGAACCCATATCTCCCCAACTGAGGTTGCACTTTTATGTAGGTACTGGGACTTGGCCTCATTTTGCAAAGCCCTTACATGATACATCCAATAAACATCAAGCAGTCTGCGAGAGCCACTTAAGTGCTTCTAGTTCTTCATCTGGTTATAAAATATTAACATGCAGTGTCAGACTGGGAGGCCACGGACCCACTAGAAAACCTTAGTCCCAGCATCACACTGGAGGGGTCTGGGCCCACGGAGGACTTCCACATCTTCTCACCTCACTCAACCTCTATTCTTCAAGTCTCTTTTCTTTTTAGCTTCTCTGTTCCCTTACAGAAATAGGAAATGGCCATGAAACAGGCCAAATGGTTAGAAGCAGGAGGGCCCACTGACACTTGGGCCCACCAGGAGTTTCCCTAGTATCCTGGTGGGCCAGTCCGACACTGTTAACATGGAAAGTGGTTTTGTGTATATCCCTAGCATTTGTGAACCATATGATCACATTTGAAAGTATATTCATTAAAGGAATCGTACAGTATAAAAATATACAACGGTCAATAGACAGGCTGTGCAAAATAAAAAATGTTTCTGATATAGTTAGTTAGCCAAAAATGTAATATATAAAGGCTGGAGTGACTGGATGTCTAACATAATAGCCAGAACACTACTTCCTGTTACCAGGCAGTAACCAATCAGTGACTTGAGGGGGGCCACATGGGTCATAACTGTTGCTTTTTTTTCAAAAATGTTTTTATTTTCTTATGCTTTACAAATGAAGTAAAATATAACAAATAAAGTAAAATAAAATAATAACAGATCAAGACAGTTCAGGTATACCTCTATCTTTCGAGTATAGAAACCACTTTATCGTTTACTACCTGCAGGCGGTGAGGTGAGTTACTAGTGTTTTATAGTTACAGTAAAGGACTTGTGCGCAATCTGTTAAGGTAATGACTCCTGGGGGATTCCACTGTGAATCGTTGTTAAAAGTTTTCTGCACTCATTAACAGTTGTTCCGCTTCTCGGACAAAGTCGGTTCCTCTTAGTAGTTCTGTTTCATGCCAAGTGGTGTGTTGGAAGGTTTGTGTAGTTAGCAGTTTTGTAGTTGGTGGAAGAGGTTGGCCAGGTATCAAAAATGTTTCTGTGTTTTTTTCATTGTTTGTCAAGGTTTCCACCCAATCTAGATGAAATATGTTTGTAATTTTTGTTGTACTAAAGATATAGTGGGGGAGATTGGGATAACCATGTATGTAGAATGTATTTCTTTGCGGCCGCTGCTAATCGTTTGTAAAGATGTTTGAGGTGGGCGAAAGTTTACTAAATATTGCCCATGTGGCTGTGATAGTAAATGTTTTCCCAGATAAGTCTTTCTAGTAACTGACGATTTCCTCCCAGAATTCTTGTATGTGTGGGCATGTCCAGAAGCAGTGTATCATATCTGCTCTCGCTTCTCCGCATTTCAATTGTGGGATTATTGCTGTCCATTTCGTAAAACTTATGGTAGAATTATCTACATCTATTGTTGTTCTAACCTGTTAATAGATTTGTGTGGTCGATTTGATTGTGTCGTGTTTAAGCCATAACGAGTCTATCGGGTTTTATCTTTGCATTGTGCATTGTGCATTGTGTTGTTATTTGGAATCATGTCGCTGATGTTCTGTAAGCCATTTGTTTGCCATGTTGTGAATATGAGACTATTTAAGCCTGGAGTGAAATTTTTGTTGTTGATACAAGTTAGATGTATAGAGTTGAAGGGAAATAAGTTTGCTTTTTACGGATAGAATGCCATGTTTTATATGTGTAGATAGTCGGTTTTCTTGCATATTTTTTGGGATCTCCTGTAGTGGCATATGTAAAAGTGAGTTAAGTGATGTTCCTTCTGTCAGGGTTTCATCTACTGATATCGCAGTGTATATATTCCTGTGGTGGAACCAATCTCCAGCGTATCTGAGAAGAGCTGCTTTGTTGTATTCTATTATATTTGGGAGATTCAGTCCAACTTCATGCATTTGGTGTTGGAGTGTATAAAAATGTATTCTGGAACGTTTCTTGTGCCATATAAAAGTTCTGTTGGTGAAATGTGGTATGGTTACATTTGTATTTTATAAAGGAATTTGGGGAATATTACAATTTTTAATAGATGGATTCTTCCCGAGATTCGTGTTTATCCATTTGCAGGTTTTTTGTTTTATATGAACTATAGTGTGTCGGATATTTAATTTATATATGTCCGTGTGATTTTGCGGCAACTGGATTCCAAGAATTTTGATATGTGTTTTGGCTTTTTGAATGGAAATGGGTTAGTCCAGTCTGAAGGGGTAGTGTGTTGTAGTCTTAGGGCTTCTGATTACCCTAAATTGATTTTGAATCCTGCTATGGTAACAAATATGTCTATTTTATGTAGGATGATGGGTAGTTCTGTTTGTGGTTTATTTAAAAAGAGGAGAATGTCGTCTGCATATGCTATTAGTTTTATCTGCTGGTGCCTACTTGTAGACCTCAGTAGGTGTCTTAATAGGGGATCTAGAGCTATGTTGAAGAGTAATGGTGAAAGTGGGCATCCCTGTCTAGTACCTCTTTGTATCAGAAATCTGGAGGAGTTTAGTCCATTTGCTGTAACATGTGTATAGTATTGTGAATATAAGGTTCTGAATAGGTTAAGCATTTGTATACCAAAATGCTGGAATTTAATAAGCCTCTTAATGTGGGTATGAGTTATTCTATCAAAAGCTTTGTCAGCGTCTAGGTTAATTAACATGCCATGATTTCTTTTTTCCAGGTTGATATAAGGTAGCAATTGCTGTCCGGAGGGCCTGAACTAGGTATTGTCTTTTGAGGAAGCCTACTTGGTGAGTGGTAAGTATTTGTGGGAGGATGGCTTGTAATCTATCTGCCATGATTTTGGTTAGAAGTTTTAAGTCTTAGCTTAGCAGGGAGATCGGTCTGTATGAGGATGGAAGGGTGAGGTCCTTTCCCTCTTTCGGGGTTAGGATGATCTTTGCATCAGTTGCTTCACCCCATTGGGGAGAGCCTTGCAGTACCTTGTAGAAAAGTGTGGTAAGTATGGGGGTGAGTTCTGACAAGAGGATTTTGTAATATTCTGTGCTTAAACCATCAGAGCCTGGGGATTTCCCATTGTTCAAATGTTTTATTGCTGATGTTATTTCTTGTTCTGTTATAGGGGCATCTAAAATCTCCCTATCTTGAACTGAGAGTTTGGGTAAATTTGCATCCCGTAAGAAAGAGAGACCTTCCTCTGGATTTTCCTCATAGAACTGTTTGAAATATGTTTTTAGCTCCATAACTATGTTTTCTGTGTCTCGTGCACATCTATCATTTGTTTTTAATTTTCTTATGAAATGTTGTGTTGTTTGAAGTTTAGTTAATTAGGCTAGTAATTTTTCTGGTTTATTTCCCCACCTGTAAAATGTATTTTTCATATGGGATATCTTGTATTGTGCACTATTATTTAATAAAGTATTAACCAGATTTTTTGTGTCTGTAATAAAAGAAATAAGTAATAACCAGTTTTATTCTGTCTTCCTCTGAGTTTGTAAGTTTAAATGCTTTATATAACTGCTGCTGTTGAATCTGAGCTGAATGCTGAGGATCAATTACAAACTCACTGAACAGTTATGTCCCATGTGGCTCCCCTTCAAGTCGCTGACTAACTCAGAGAGCTGAAAAGCAGGAAGTAGTGTTCTGGCTATTATGTTACACATCGAGTCACTCCAGCCTTTATACATTACATTACATTTTTGGCTAACTAACTATATTAGAAACATTTTCTATCTTACACATACTATCTATTTACCCAGTTTTTATTTTTACATTGAACTGTTCCTTTAAGCAGAGAAGTCCTTCTGCTCTGCTTAGAACCAATATCCATTTGCTCAGCTTGCAGGCCTGTTGGCGAGTTATCAATGAAACAGCCCGTTACTATTGGTGCACCCATTCACTTTTGTAGGAATTAAGGGTGTTCTAATGGTGCACTAAGGTCTGCTCCATTTGTACATTCCAGATGCTTTATAGATAAGTGAACATAATGAAGGACTCCCAAGAGCTATAGGAATAAGCTTTAGACTATCAAAGGATACTGACAGCTTGATATTCATAACAGTAAAGAATAGCACATATTAAATTATTTTTTCAATAGTTGTTTTACCAAGGGGATTGCTGGTTAAGGGTCTGCCCTTAAAGGTTTATAGCCCTGGGCCAGTGGTCTCTCTCTGTTCTGTGCTAAAGTCTGTCCTGTTGCCATAATGACAGAAAATCCATTTAAGTCAGTAGCGAGGCACAGTGTGATGGATTTCACTATTTACTCCTCTGCAGCTGGGAGGGAAAGGAAAGAAAGAAAAATGTCACCTTACAAATCCCCTTACAAAGCAGATAAAAATAGACTTTTCTGGGGCATCTTCAGATTGCTAAGATGGAGATAAAAATATAACATGGAGCAAATTCATAATCACTTAATATAGGTCAGCGATCACTAAGACTGTTACGGCGCTCCTCGAAAACAGGACAGGCTGCCTAAGGAATGATTATTATGGTACACTGCAGGCTGGGGGGGGGGCTGATACTGTAATTATATTTACTATCTGAATTGAATTACACAAACATGGCTGATTGAAACTGTTTGGCACTGTTGGGTTGCATTGCCCTGATAAGTGTATTTTTTTATATTGTTTTTATACTTATTAATAACATGGTTCTGGAGGGTTCATATAGGAAGGCAGACGCAACAGCAAAGCATGAAAATGTTTGCCAAATCGTGTGTGCTTTGATAGTATTGAAGTTACTTATGCCTATGCACATTCCTAGAGCCCTCATTCAGCCTGCTCTGACGGACAACAGCAAAGTACAGGGTCCAGTTGTGCAATTCATATCAGCCTTGAACTGCAGGTAATACCAGGGTTTCCTTAGCATGCAACCAAAACTAGTAAAATCAGCCTAAACCCAGTCCTGCACAGACTCAAGGCACCCAGGTCCAGGGGTAGCAAAGGAACTCCAAAACATTGACCATTCACCAGGGAAGTGCTCTGTTTATGACCTCCATCTTTGGCCTCAGCCATGGGATAGGGTGCAAAGTGTGAATTTTTTAAACACTTTGTTCATCACACTTTGCGCCCTGCTCCATGTGTGATGAACGACCCCTTGATTTTAGATAGGTGAAGTCAAAGTTCTGACTCTAATTACATTTTATATGTAACATCTAGTGTGTTTATATGTTCAGGAGAACTTATTGCCATAAGTTAATTTAGAAAGCGGACCTTCCCTCCTCACCCCCAGCCTAGCTGCTACCCCAGGCAAATGCCCCTAACTTTTTACTTACCCCTCGGTGCAGATTCAGGGATTGGAGTTCACGGCAGCGATCTTCATGTCTTCTTCCTGCGCTTTGGCAATTTCCGTTCATTTTGGCGCATGCGCAGTTGTCGCAAGCTGGGAAATTGCTCCAACTGCGCATGCGCCACTCCACCGGTCTCATTCTCAGATTACTTTTGTGGTCCCACCTATATATAATGCATAATACATTTCCCTGATTTTACATTTTCCTGGATTTTACACAATTTTTTCTGGTCCCCTGAAAACTGTAAAATGGGAGTTCTACTGTAGTTCCAAAGACTTAGATTTATATGGTCTCCTTACTTTGAGGTCTGCGACCAATACCAAAGGTCAAATTTCTCATTTCATTTGAATGTAAAATCAATGACTACTGGGTAATCTGACTTTCAATGGCTTTTTTTTTTTCTTTTCTTTTTGATTGTTTTTACATCCACTGGCTTAGTTAGTTTTTGTTAGTATTTTATTAAATGTTATTAACGGCATACATTTTTGAAAACAACATGATATTGTACCAATTACAGCACATCCTCTAAATCTGCATGGTATTTGCTGTCATGTTGATTTCTCTTGTTTATATGAAATCAAACAAAATCTTTTAAACATGAAAAAAAAGAAAGAGGACCGAATTTACCAGAAATTTCACTCCTATCAGTGGGTGAAGCCAGTGGCATTACAGTGGCCTGGAGGCAGCAAAGCAAATCTGAATCATCAGCAAAACCTCCTTCATATTCCAATATTGGGATGGTGTTTTTTTTTCTTTGAAGGGTTCATTTTTTTTACCTGTAAACAATGATATGCTTTGCTGTGAAAATCTGTCCCCAGGACATTCCCCAAGAAGGATACACCAGATGACCATTCTTGTATTTATCAGAAGTTGAGTATTCCTGGGTCTCCTACCACAGAATATCCTTTTACCAAATGGCAGTGGATGATGCTCTTTGCAGCGCCAATTCTGGGGCTGCTCCCGCTCCGCCCTTAAAAAAGGGGGTCAAAAGGGGGCAGCATCACTAGTGCATTGAACGCAATTGCGCTCTTTGCACTAGTGGAGGCGAATTTCTGGGTTCAAACCCAGAAATTCATCTCTTAAAGTTACAAGAGGCGGCTTTTTGCCGCCCCTTGTAACTGGCCTCTCGCTACCGCCTGAGGCAAGGTTCTCACCTTGCATCATAGCTGGAACGGCCCTGACTCTTTGAATCTGTTGAACATTGTGTCTGAATGTCAGCTTGAATCTGTCTGGCAGTTGAGGTTCATGGTCCCTTGCTTTTCAACTTGTTTATTAATGACCTGGAGGTGGGCATTGAAAGTACAGTTTCTATTTTTGCAGATGATACTAAATTGTGCAGAACTATAGGTTCCATGCAGGATGCTGCCACTTTGCAGAGTGATTTGTCTATATTGGAAAACTGGGCAGCAAACTGGAAAATGAGGTTCAATGTTGATAAATGCAGGTTATGCAAAAATAATATAAATGCAAGTTATACACTAAATGGCAGTGTGTTGGGAGTTTCCTTAAATGAGAAGGATCTAGGGGTCTTTGTAGATAACAAGTTGTCTAATTCCGGGCAGTGTCATTCTGTGGCTACTAAAGCAAATAAAGTACTATCTTGCATAAAAAAGGGCATTAACTCAAGGGATGAAAACATAATTCTGCCTCTTTATAGGTCCCTGGTAAGGCCTCATCTGGAGAATGCAGTGCAATTTTGGACTCCAGTCCTTAAGAGGGATATAAATGAGCTGGAGAGAGTGCAGGGATGTGCAACTAAACCGATAAGAGCAGGGGTCCCCAACCTTTTTTTTCCCCGTGAGCCACATTCAAATGTAAATAAAAGTTGGAGAGCAACATAAGCAAGAAAAAAAATCTGGGGAGTGCCAAAAATGGGCTATAATTAGCTATTTGGTAGCTCCTATGTGGAGGCTCTGTTTGGCAGTACATCTGGTTTTATGCAACCAAAACTTGTCTCCAAGCCTGGAATTCCAAAAGAAACCCCTGCTTTAAAGGTCATGTAAAGGCAAAAAAGAAATGAAAAAGAAACCAATCTCCAATATACCTTAAAAAAATGTGTACCGTTTTTATAAGAAACTTGACTGTATGCAATGAAATTCTCCCTTCATTTACTGCTGTGGATAGGAATTGTCAGATGGTCCCTAACTGCTGAGCAGGGAAACAATCATACATATGAACAGCAGGGGGAGCCCCCGTCTTACTTCCCAGCCATGCAGAACTCAAGCAGCTTTGTTTATGACGATCCCTAAGCAGCCCAGATCACACTGAGCATGTGCACAGTCTTAGTCTTGCAAAGATGTTTAACAAAGTTACAAGATGGTGACCTCCTGTAGCCAACTTTGAAAGCATAAATCATTTGTTTGATTAGGCTTGTGGTGCAGTAAATTCATGTTTATATTTAGTATACAAAATACAGCATTTCTAGCCTTATTCTATTTTGGACTTTACATGCCCTTTAAGGCCACTGGGAGCAACATCCAAGGGGTTGGCAAGCAACATGTTGCTCACGAGCCACTGGTTGTTGGGGATCACTGGGTTAGAGGGATGGAAGACCTAAATTATGAGGGTAGACTGTCAAGGTTGGGGTTGTTTTCTCTGGAAAAAGACGCTTGCTTGGGGACATGATTACACTTAACAAGTACTATGAAGACATTATAGACAAATAGCAGGGGACCTTTTTACCCATAAAGAAAATCAACGTACCAGAGGCCACCCCTTTAGACTAGAGGAAAATAACTTTCATTTGAAGCAACGTAGGGGGTTTGTCACGGCCGGCACCCGATACCAGAACAAATGCCAAGCACCCTGGTCTCGGCTCAGCTTCACCAGTAGTGTGACCACCGTTGGGCTTCGGGAGGAGCCCTCAGCTTACTTGGGTGCCACCTGGACTTTACGAGGGGTGCAAGGCGAGATGTTCTGGCTGGCGAAGGGGCACGGCTGTTAGCAAAGTCTTTTGGGCCGAAGGTCACGGTACAAAAGGATTAGGCAGAAGGATGGTCAGACAGGCTGGGTCGAGGCAGGCGGATATCAGAATCGTCAGGCAGGCATGGGTCAAACCGGGTTGTCAATCAAGGGGTTAAGCAGGAGAGTTGTCGTAGGCAGGCTAAGGTCAGGATACAGAGTTCAGAGTAGTCAGGATACAGGCAGGGTCAAACACAGGTTATCAGACAGACAAGATTCAGATCAGATGCACTAGGCTCAGGAAACCACAAGAAACAAATTCTATCACGGGCAAGGAACAGTACACTGAATGGGCCTTAAATAGTATTCAAAATTCGCGCCAAAACGTGCGCAAAAACCTTTAAGAGGCACGCCCTAATAACAAAGATGGTGCCTAGGAGACACGCGGCGGGCGTCCCCGTCGGTGGAGCGGCGCCCGACCCCGCCGTGCAGGTAATTTTATTACAGGGTTCTTCACAGTCAGGACAGTGAGGTTGTGGAATGCACTGCCGGGTGATGTTGTGATAGTTGATTCAGTTAATGCCTTTAAGAATGGCTTGGATGATTTCTTGGACAAGTGTAAAATCCAAGGCTACTGTGATACTAAAATCTATAATTTGTGTATGAGTATATAGAGTTTATGTGAGTGTATGGAGGAATCCGTGTGTCTATGTATAAGTGCTGGGTTTCATTTGGAGGGGTTGAACTTGATGGACTTTGGTCTTTTTTAAGCAGATTAAACTATGTAACTATGTAAATATCTAGAGAGATGATCTGACTGGCCTACAACTGCTTGCTAACATGGCATATTGTGGACAAATGAACATTAAAGTCTCTGGAGAAGGTCTTCCATCCTTGAGATTGTCCATGCTTTCTTACAATTTCTTACATGATCACTTTCCAGGATAATTTCTTTTTAGTATCATGAAAGCTTTGGTTTAGATTGACATAAAATGTAGTAAGAAAGTCTACTGTTAAAGAACTTTTTCGAGAACCTGATGCTGATCTCTCTGGATAGAGCTGTTCTGACCTCCTCTAGATAAGGCTCCTTTAGGCATTTCATGTTGAGTATTAAGCACTGCTGAGTGGAGGTATCACAGTTTGTGTTAGCTCTGCAGCCTTTAGAACATTGAGGTTACCCATGTTTAATGAGACCACAAATCCTCACAAACTCAGCTTTTATACCAGAGAGGAGAATGCCACCTCGTCATTTTATGAACTGAAGCTGAGCCACAAGTGGGTCGGTGACCCTGAACCAAAGATATACAGTACATCCATCATCCCTAGCTCAACTATAGCTCTCGCTAGACCATCAGCAGCTGGAGGGACACACTGGATGACCCATATTCCATTGAAGCTGTTAGAAAACTGCAGAGAAAGTGATCACAGGGGTCATTTATAAATGTAATAGATGCAAGCACAAGAGAAATAAGGGGGTGCACAATCACCAGCACTATATAACTGGCCTGTCTGAATGGCCAGCAATTTAGAAGGTGGAAGGAGGAGGAAGGAATGATGACTATGTTCCTCACCCCACCTGACTCTTATGAATATAGTGATGTTAAATTCAGGCACAGGCGACCCTCCAGTTGTAACTCTGAGCACCCTCCAACAGCTTCCCGAAACAGGGGTGTATTTAGTAGTTTAGGGGTGAATTTGACTTACAGAAAGATATAGTAGAAGACTTTAGTGCTGTGGCCTTTTCCCCTGAACAGACCTTTCATGTAACAGTACTTTTATAAATGTGCCTATGGGCAGATATGCCTAGCTGGGACACTAAAAGCATGAACTAAGTGCATCCCTGTGATAGAGTCAGGCTGCATATGGCATAGGGTTCTAACAGTGACTGGGAGGCATGGCACCCTCATTTGTGATACAGCACAGATATTCTGCCGCCAGGCCTGACTCGGTACATGCAAGATTTATTCTGTAGTGGCTGGCAAATCATGCGTATCACTCTGCTACATCGTCCGAGTAGCGAGCATTCTCCAATCTGTACTTGCTGCAATATGCCCGTGATGTCTATGGATCGACATGCACCCTATGGATCAGATTCCTTTATATGGAACCATTACAGCACACAGCACAGACAGGGGAATCTTTCCTTTCTTTTTTTTTTCCCCTAAGGTGCAACACTCATTCAAATCAAAAATGGAGAGCAGTGGCTGGTTGTCATGACAACAAGTAGACAGATTTGTAATATTGTGGCTCTCATACACCCCCTCATGCATATCCCTCCCCCACACAGACTGTTGCCCCCCTATACACAAAAGTCACTAGCTGCCTACCCAGCTGGTAGGGAGAGAAACTAGGGAGCCTGCATAGGGTTGTGCTCAATATAATGACAACGGGTACCTCTCTGGTACATGTACTAAGCTGATACATTCATCATGAACATGCGGCTCCCAGGAATGACACTCAGTATTTTTAGTAACCAGTAATGAGCAGGATGCTGTGTATAAAAAAAAACCGAGTGCATATACTGCAGATTAGGAGCATATGGCACTAGGGCATAGTGTTTCTGCACAGTGATAAATAGCCAGGCTGGAATATGTTGCAGTGCTGCCTTGTATGTGGACAAAGCTCATGAGAGTTTATTCAAAGTTGCTGGTTCCTTCTGTAGACAAACATGACAGTGTGTTCATCATTTCTGCCCAGGAATCCAATGCCCCCTGGTACTGTGGCACATAGGAATTATTCCCCTGATAAAGATGGCTGTGATGGAGAGCACATTGCACTGGATATTCACTGGATATTCATGCTCAGCATCTATACATGGCTAATGAACCTACTACACTTTAGGGGGAGAGGGCGCAAGAACACAACAGTGCACCCCCTTAGTGCTCATTCACTTATACTCCCCTCCTCCGCATCCAATACTCTGCATGGAGTGCCAAATGCAAAAAAAAATCTGCAAAAAAAGGCAAAATTCTGGCCCTGCTATGCACTTTGCATACTGCATGGGGCATTGCAAATGTTCTCTTCTATATTAGAGCTACACGTCCAGCTTTTTAAGAGTTAAAAATTTTCTATACAGGTATGGAATCTGTTATCCAGAATGCTTGGGACCTGAATAATGGATCTTTCCATAATTTGGATGTACTTGAAGTCTGCAAAAAATAATTGAAACATTCAATAAACCCAATATGTTGGTTTTGCCTTTAATAAGGAATAATTATATCTCAGTTGGGATCAAGTACAAGGTACTGTTTTATTATTAAAGAGAAAAAGGAAATCATTTTTAAACATTTCAATTATTCGGATAAAATGGAGTCTATGGCCTTCCTGTAGTTCGGAGCTTTCTGGATAACAGGTTTCGGGAAAACGAATACCATAACTGTTGTACTAACAAACAGCTCTGTTACATTTACATGGGCTTGGCTGGGCAATAGTCTGCAAAATCAGCAGCGAGAGCTCGAGATTCTCCTGCCATTAATTCCTTCAGGTTATATTCTAATATTGGGCCATTTAAATGCTCTTTTATGCCTTCTCTTCTTATCCGTATAAATAGTAACTGAAGTATCACTGCCAGGGCCTTGGTGCAGGCAGAGCAGCCCCACCCCACTCTGAACGCAGTTTTCAGCACACATTTGTGCCAGCATCCAGAGGGCACAAAGGGGGAGCGGACCTGGGTGCAATCACACCCCCTATACCTCTGGCAGTTCCTCCCCTGCATTTAAAAAAGAAATATGTTCCCTATAGTAGGGGATAGCTCAGGTTCGGTGCTGGGCACCATGGCGGTGTGCTTGGTCTTTTTCTAGAGAAGGACTGGTGTGTTTTCTTTGCTGTTCAATTTCACTTTATGCCTAGTCCCATAATGTACCCGCTATTTCTAAATAATGGGTAGGTTTAACTCTTTAAGACCCACTGATTGTATAATTGATCAGAGTCACTGCCAGTACTGTGAGTTGCTTGGTATTCTAACACGATTAGTTGGAAACTCCACGCTCATGTCAGTCTAGTAGTTGAATGAACTACATGTCCCAGCATGCACAGCCATGCACCGCTGACGAAGGAATAACACCTCTATTGCTATGCAGTGTTGTTCATGACACAAAAACAAGGTCAGAGTTTGCAATTTCATATCCACAGTTCCCGGAAAATCAAGTGACTCGCACAAGGAGATAAACCAGAGGAGACCGAAGGTGTTTCCTGATTCAGGGTGCCATGGGCGTGAAGCCACCCCAGGAATGCCAATAATGCCTCCAATAAGAATGAATTAAATCTTAGTTTGGATCAAGTACAAGGTACTGTTTTATTATTATAGAGAAAAAGGAAATCATTTTTTAAAATTTGGATTATTTGGATAAAATGTAATCTATGGGAGACGGCCTTTTGGTAATTCGGAGCTTTCTGGATACCGGGTTTCCGGATAACAGATCCCATACCTGTATAAGGTACCCTGTCCTGTATTGGGGTCTCTGCTCACATTTGTTTGCCTTCTCTTTGCAATTGCAGTGTTGCTACTGGAAAATGCCTTTAAACATTTTATTATTATTTTTTGCAGACATTTTTTTTTTTCAAAATGAATCAGTTAATAGTTCTGCTCCAGCAGAATTCTGCAATGAAATCCATTTCTCAAACAGATTTTTCTATATTCAATTTTGAAATCTGACATGGGGCTAGACATATTGTCAATTTCCCAGCTGCCCCAAGTCATGTGACTTGTGCGCTGATAAACTTCAATCACCTCTTACTGCTGTACTGCAAGTTGGAGTGATATCACCCCTCTCACTTTCCCCCCCCCCCCCCGCAGCCAAACAAGAGAACAATGGGAAGGTAACCAGATAGCAGCTCCCTAACACAAGATAACAGCTGCCTGGTAGATCTAAGAACAACACACACATTAAGTTACATTGAGAAGGAAAAACAGCAGCCTGCCAGAAAGCATTTCTCTCCTAAAGTGCAGGGGCAGCTGGGAAATAACCAGGGGCAGCTGGGAAATTGACAAAATGTCTAGCCCCATGTCAGATTTCAAAATTGAATATAAAAAAATCTGTTTGCTATTTTGAGAAATGGATTTCAGTGCAGAATTCTGCTGGAACTGATTCATTTTGAAAAATAAAAATGTCTGCAAAAAATAATAATAATAATAAAATGTAGCACTATTAACTGATGTGTTTTGAAAAAAACATGTTTTCCGATGACAGGATCCCTTTAAACTGCTTAAAGTGATACGGACGCTAAAAAACTACTTTTTAAAATATGAATGTACATTAAAAGTTTCCTATAGGACATGCACAAATATGGCAGCCCAATCCTAAACTAACAAAGAGAGTCAGACAGGTAATGTAAAATCATTGGGCAAATACTTTATGGCAAAATTATAAGTAGCATGCAAAGTCAATTTTATAATAGATGCAAAAAAGGCCTATTTTCTGGTGTCAGGATATTTGTTAAGTTTCTTGAATAATCTGGTAAAGCAGATTGTAGAATTGGCTATTGGTTCCTGCTCTTTCTCTGGGGCTACACTCTGCATTTGATGATATAATACAAGTGATATAATAGGCTATAGTGACCATACACTAGCTTACATCAAAGCTATCGGTGCGCAGGATGAACAGATATTATACGTGGCTATAGAATGCTATTTTCAAGCGTAAAATACTTATTTCCACAAAATTACAATCAGCTTCAGGACCAACCTTTCCTAATAAACCACCCACACAAGAGAAGCTTTGAATTGGTGAACCCATAGCAACCCGTAGCACATATCAGATGTGTGCTTTTATAAGTCTCCCTTAACTAGAGTGACGAAAAGGTAATTGCTGATTGGTTGCTATGGGTTTTTGTACAGAAGTCAATGAAAATAGCAAAAATATTGGCTGCGTACTTGTGGGAATGGACGGTGGCAAAGAATTCATTGTTTTCGGCATTTCCCTTCATTCCCATGAGTACATGGCTATAGCAATCAATGGTCCCTGTTTTCCCTTCTTTACAGGAGCTGCACTTGGGAATGTGTTGGCTGGTCAGTGTGTGCAGACCCAAGGGTTACATATTAGGGTCACAAATTAGGTGTTCTCCCAGTTTCCATGTGGTGCACATGTAGGGCTGCCTCTTAATCCATATTATTCAATTTCAGTGGCGTAACTATAGAGGAAGCAGACCCGCAATCGCAGGGTTCCCGGGGAACAGGGGGATCAGGACTGGGGGGTTGGCTTCCTCTATAGCTAATACCTCTATAGCCGTACTCTTACCTGGGACTCAAGTGGGGGGGAGTGGGTGGAGTCAGGGTGGCGAGTGGGCATGGCTGATGCTGGACATGGGCGGGGTGGAGGCGGGGAGGGAAGTGGTCAGGAGGATGGGGATCAGAGTGCGCCGGGCCCTTCTAAAGATTTTTTTATACAAATAGGACGGGAACAGCATGCTTAATGTACCTGAATCAAGCGGACGTTTGTAATCGCAAACTAGACTTCTTTCCTTGCCTCACCCCAAAAATTGTAAGTGTCTCCTAAAATAGATTTGATCCATAGCTCTTGAGGCTGATCCAAAGCAAGAGGCTGCTATTGGTATGTGCTGCTTCATTCTGTAGTTACAATGTATTGAAAAGTAGGTTATTTCAATCAATATGGGACGCAGTGCCTAGTTTTCCCAAGACGCTGCAACTGGACCTGTCATAGAGCTACTACAGTTTCTGGGTTTTCATCAATTGATAACCACTTCTATTTTACTGCAGTGGTTTGGTTTCCTCGGTCTAGCTAAGGTAGAGTCCTGCGCGGGTCCATTTTTTGGAACCCGTACCCAACCGTACCCGCATTCTTACCCGCTTGGACCCACTACCCAACCCGCAAGTACCTTATCCACAACCCGCTGACCATCAAGAACCAGGAAGTGCTGTCATTGTAAACTGGAAGTGACATCATCAGACGTAGGCGTGATCAGAAAAAGGGGAGTAAAACAAGAAAGTGATGTTACAATGATACCTAAAATATTTTTATTACCCTCAACAATAACCTTGTGTCTAGGAGGGTTTTCTCCAGATATTCTGATTTTCTTCTACACTCCCAAAACAGACAGATAGGTTGACTCCTTATGTATGTATTATGACCCTTAAGAGTGTAAGCTCTGCTTCCACAGGGACTGTTGTAAATGAGGAAGGACAAAGCTGGCCATAGACATGCCAATAAAATTGTGAATGTTGGGCAACAATGCAGACAGATATCTATGTACCATCAATGTGATTGGTCACATTTAAAAATTGTATCTTCTGATGCACCATGTTGGCCAGTGTATGGCCCTTTTGGCAGGTGAGGAAGAGAAGCGGCACCTTGTCTTCACCTCTTCTGTGCTGGTCATTTGGGCTGTTGGGACTGAACAAAAGAAATGTGCATGGCCCCTCATACAGTAACATTTTTCAGATAGAAATTGACTGATTATATTTTGTTAAAGTTTGTGTTGAATTATGACAACTCCATGGAGCAGATTTACTAATGGGCGAAGTGGCTGTCACTAGTGAAAATTCTCATCCGCAAGGACATCGGCAATTTATTAACAGGCGTAGAGGACAATTCGCTAGTGAAAGAGACCGTTGCTAGCACAGTCTCGCTCCTTATAACCAAGTGAATGTTCGCTCAGATGAACGATGGTTACCCAAACGATTTTACAAAACGTTACCTCTTTCGCCAGTGACATCATATCCTGTTTATCGAAAAGTTATAAAAATTCTCAAAATCGCTGGTGTTTTTTCATATTTTAAAGTGGGATTGTCTTCAAAAGTCCAAACTATTAAAGATTTTTGTGTTAAAATTTTGTGTTAACAACCATTTGATGGTCATGCCGCATTTATCTTAGGGGGGGCTCATGTCTAGGGAATTAGAGGATTTATTTTGTCTTTATTTTGCTTCCTTGGACATTTGTAATAAGTGGCCACTTCAAGCATTTGCTATATATATATATATATATATATATATATATATATATATATATATATATATATATATATATATATATATATAGCGTCCATGTTGGGCCAGCACTACTCGTAAGAAAAGTGTTTGGTGCCTGGGTGCTATCAGCAAAGTGAGTAAGATATCCTGGAAAAAGGCAAGCACTCACAGGTCTTAAGATGCAAAAAATAAGTGAAATTTATTGAAAATAAATAACTGATGTTTCGGCTAATCCTATAGCCTTTCTCAAAGTGACTTTTGAAATTAACATTTGAAATACCTGAATTATACTGTAGGGTTTTAGAATCTCGTGATTTATTACTGGGCAAATTCTGTTACACTGAACGGTTATAGTATACAGGTTTGGGATCCATTATCCGGAAACCCTTTACCCAGAATTACACAAAGGCCGTCTCCCATATACTCCATTTTATCCAATTTTTTAAAGATGATTTCCTTTTTCTCTGTAATAATAAAACAGTAGCTTGTACTTGATCCAACTAAGATTTAATTAATCCTTTTTGAAGGCAAAACCAGCCTATTGGGTTTATTTGATTTTTACATGATATGAAGATCCAAATTATGGAAAGGCCAGTTATCCAGAAAGCCCCAGGTCCCGAGCATTCTGGATAACAGGTCCCATACCTGTACTTAGCTTGGCTTTGCTACGCAATCAGAAAGTCCTGCAGAATACAGGATAATTTAGACATCTCTGTGTAGGTACTGAGCTCTATACATTTATATCCATCATGTTACTTCAACAGGCAAGTCGCTGGCAGTTTTAAGGCTCATTTATTACCTTTGTTTACATGCAAATAAAAAAAACATCTGCCTTTACCAGCAGCTCAATAAAAGCACTCACTCATGAAGCTTTACTTCAGTGGGACTAGGCTCAGTACCGTGGCCTTCCTTACTGGCAGCAATGTTATTCATAGCAGTTTGGTGGGCTGTAAAACCAAGTTTTATTAAGTTGCATTTCTGGGTCTGGTGTTATTGTTCCCTCTAATTCTGTAACGAGTTTAAAGGCAGGAACTGCCTACCCTCAGCATGAACCAAAAATACTTATTGTTTTGAGAATGTTTTCTGATTTTTACTTACGTGTTAAGACCAACGCCGCCAGAAGGTCCTCTGCACAAGTAATTCAGTGTTGATATACACCCTCCATTGCCGCATAGCAGGCTGCCATTTTGGAAAATTTATACTCTGCTCATATTCTAGTCTAAATGCATCCTGGGAATCAGAGAAAGCACAATGCACATGGGCAGGGCAGAGTCTTCTCCCCACAGCTCAGGTGCTGATCAGTAACCAGCAATAGGGCAAAGAGGGTGAAGAAGACAGAGATGCTGCATCATAGATAATAAATCTCCTGTTGAAGAAGCAAGGAAGTCTGCCATTTCTCTTTTAGACTAATGATTATATTTGCAAATTTTTATTAAAAGGGGTTGTTTGCCTTTAAATTAATGTATAGTATGTTATAGAAATTTTTTTAATTATTTGCCTCTATCTGACATTTCCACGTTTTAAATAGGGGTCACTGGCCCCATCTAAAAAAACAAGTGCACTGTAAAGCTACAAATGTATTGTTATTGCTGCTTTCTATTACTCGTCTTTCTATTTAATCCCTCTCCTTTTAATTTTTGAGTCTCTAGTTCAAATTAATGCATGGTTGCTTGCACTGAAACCACTATTTGAAATTCGGCCGAATCCCCGGTGAAAGATTCAGCCGAATACCGAACCCAATCCTAATTAGCATATGCAATTAGTGGCAGGAAAGGAAAAAGTGGGAAAAATTCTTCTTTTGTGACGAAAAGTCACGTGATTTCCTTACCCGCTCCTAATTTACATATGCAAATTAGGATTCAGATTCTGTTCGGCCAGGCACAAGGATTCGCCGAATCCTGCTGAAAAAGCCCGAATCCTGGATTCGGTACATCCCTAGTTGCTAGGGTAATTTGTATCCTAGCAACTAGATTGCTGGGATTTGCTGAAATTGCAATTTCTTTTATACTTAATCCCTCTTCTGGCATTAACAGTGCATGGTAATAGATTCTAACATTTGTATAATAAACCTTCCTTGCTATTAAAGTTACCCTTTATCTCGAGGAAAAATTTACTATACAGCAAGGGGCAGATTTATCAAGGGTCGAATAGTAAATTAGAATTTTTGAATTTCAAAATTAGAATTTTAATCCCCCTGTTGGAATGTTAATTCAAATGTGAGATTTATGACACCTCGACCATGGAAACAGTCCTAATTCGAATATTCACCACCTTAAACCTGCCGAATTCATTTACAAGTCAATGGCAGAGGTCTGTTGAGCCATTTGGAGATGTTAATAGCCTTCCTGATATTCGGAAACCATTCGATCGAATATAAGACATTTAAATGTTTCCTTAAATAACCTCCCAGTCGAATTGTGAGTATATTTGAATTAAAAATTCAATGAATTCGAAAATCGACCTTTAATAAATGGGCCTCCAACAGTCTGACCCAATAGGACTCATTTACAAGCAAAGACAGGTACTAAACTGCACACAGGCAGTTGCTAATAGCACTCAATCAAGTTTTAATTCATAGTTTTTAAGGAGAAATAAACCTGTGGGGGAAAAAAATCCTACCCACCCACCCCAGGTAGACCTCCCGCCTCCCCCAAGTCTAACTACCCCCCGGGGAAATGCCACATACTCCATATTTACCCCTCAGCGCAGATTCTTCCAGCGAAGTTCTACGCGTCCATCATCAGCTTCTAGAGCAGTGATCCCCAACCAGTAGCTCACGAGCAACATGTTGCTCTCCAACCCCTTGGATATTGCTCTCAGGGTCCTCAAAGCAGGTGCTTATTTTTGAATTCCAAGCTTGAAAGCAAGTTTTAATTGCATAAAAACTAAGTATACTGCCAAGTTGAGCCTCTTGTAGGCTGCCTTTCCACAAAGGGGCTACTAAATAGCCAATTATAGACTTTATTTGACACCCCAAGGGACATTTTTCATGCTTGCGTTGCTCCCCAACTCTTTTTACATTTGAATGTGGCTCACAAGTAAAAAAGGTTGGGGACCCCTGTTCTAGAGGATGCAGAAGATGAACGTGTGTAACTTCGATGGAAGAATCTGTGCAGAGGGGTAAATATGGAGTATGGGGCATTTCCCGGGGGGGGTAGTTAGCCTGCGGGGAGGAGGGAGGGCTACCTGGGGTGGGGGGTAGGGTTTTTTTTCCCCACAGGTTGATTTCTCCTTTAAAGAACCTACTACAAGTTAAAAAAAAAAATAATACTAACAGCAAACTGATTGATTGGTTGCTATGGGTATCAACACAGGTACAACTGAGCAGCTACCATTCATCATTTGTGCTGTTTAGAACTAATATTTTTTGTTTTGTTTTTTGTAACAATAGGCAGAATACATTTCCAACCAAATTCTTATTTATTGGCTCTAAATGAATAAATGTGTGTACTTCCCCCGTATGTAAACACTATAGGGTTAAAGAACATTTTACCCATAGTGAATATATAAATATGTTGTTTTAGTCATGTTGTGTGGGACTGACGTCTGTAAACGGCTTTAGGAGATCATTTTTGATCCAGTGCGCTCCCATCTGCCTGCCAAATATTACAATTAAAAAGGAAATATATTCAACTACTGTATATAACAATGTCAAATTACTCTCCTGGGCACTTTTTTTAATTTACATAAATTATTTGCATTTGTTTTAGACTTCGTATCAGCAGTTTTTACATGGCTAATATCATGAATGTTTAACAGGAGCGCCCTCTGCTGTTGTGCTCTATTTTTCTCTGAAACAGGACAGAGCATAGAAGAATCAGGTGACACTTCCTGCACTAGAAAATTACATTTTTGCTGTTGTCCCTAATTAAGGGAATAAAAGGCTAGCACGTTAAATGACTTTGTGGCACACAAGTGAAATAGGATGTAGCCCCTGGTGCAAATGCATGGTAGGCTGTCATTATAATTATATACAGACTGATCAGACCCCACCTTATACAGATGACTAGTTAAATAAAAACCATATACGTGTGTAAGTACGCTGATACACAGTGTCCGTTTCAGGTAGAAAGAGGTTCAGTCTCAGCAAGCACCAAAGTCATGTATTTACCAAAAAGACATGAAACTTGATTAAGAAAAGGCATCGTATCCCAGCTGGGAAGCAGTAAACAGAAGCTAGGGCACAGATGATTTCCAGTACATGCCCACTGAGCTCAGAACTGAACGGACCCTGGTGAGATGTTGAATACGCTTGGATCAAAATTCTGCCCTTTGAATGGCGATCCGTCTGCATCCCATCCTTTCTTCAGCATTTCATGCACTTTCTGTCAGAGACAAACAGGAGACAGCTGAATGCTACAATGCTAATGTGAGAGAGGAATCAACAGGACTATGTGTAGGGCTTATTCAGCGAAAACAAGTTGATATATATTATTTAAATTTATTCTCGGTTTGAGTAATGCCAGTTTACAGTTTGAGGGTCAACAACATTTATATATAAAATAAATATGATAAAATAAACATCCTGATGACGGTCCCTTGAGGTACCGAAACGCGTAGATGTTTATATGATTCAGTAAAGGACTTCTAACAACCTTTATGCCGTGAGTGCTTCCTTTTATTTTTGGACTTATATATATTAAAAAATAAAACACCTTCTCAAAAGACAGCATATTAAGAGCATTGACATTTCAGTTCATGGCCTACAACCTTTCTCAAGGTGCATAGCCATAACAAATTACTCACTGTAAAAATTCAAAACCCACAATGCCCCAACCCATTAGTGACTTCACTTCCCCTCAACCAGCCAAGTCTAGGTTAAAGGAGAAGGAAAGCTACTGAGGCAGTTTATTGCCAATAGATTATCTACAATAGTGCAAGCTAGAATGCTATATTTATTCTGTAGAATGCTTTACCATACCTGAGTAAACAGCTTTAAAAGCTCTCTCTGTTTAGGATAGCAGCAGCCATATTACCTTACTGTGATGTGACATCACTTCCTGCCTGAGTCTCTCCCTGCGCACTCATAGCTCTGGGCTCAGGTTACAGCAGGAAGGGGAGGAGGGAGGTGGAGAGGAGCAAACTGAGCATGCT
Source organism: Xenopus laevis (assembly GCF_017654675.1). Taxonomy (NCBI): domain Eukaryota; kingdom Metazoa; phylum Chordata; class Amphibia; order Anura; family Pipidae; genus Xenopus; species Xenopus laevis. The sequence goes on along the minus strand of NC_054376.1, from coordinate 27,075,528 downwards.
CATGCTGTGCCCCATGTATACACAATAGAAGGAAAGAAATGCAGTGTTTCTTTTGACAGAGGACTCAGAGCAGCATTACTTTGAAGGTTTACTGGTGTATTTATATAGACCTTTCTGATAAAGCCTACTTAGTTTTTAGCCTTTCCTTCTCCTTTAAAGGAGAAAAAAGCCACCCCAAGAGATCAAGATGCAAAAATGCACAACTCACGTATAAGGGGAATAATATCCAGATCGAACAAATTAAATACCCATTCTAGCACCTATTAAGATAACAGCTAAATGAACAATATTCATTATGACCTCATGGTGAAAGCGTTCCCAATGTTTTAATCCACAAAGTTTCACTTTGTAACAACAGCCGTAAACGGTCTCCACCTCTCAAGGGCATTGAGACATGATCAAATGCTATATATTTAAATGTAGGAAGACTATGTCCCGCTTCCAAAAAATGTTTTGCGACAGGCTTTGTAGTTTTCTGATCCCTAAAAGCTGTATTAATAGCTGATCTATGGGCAACATTAATTGGGACATGCAATTAAATAAATGACATGTGTTGGTAAACAAATAATATGATGTTAAATGTTATATCTATGTCCTGTATGTGAACGGGTCAGCAGATAACAAATAAGCCCTGTAGTATAAATGGGATTATTCAGAATTTACGGTGGCCATACACGGGCAGATAAAGCTGCCGATATTGGTTGTTTGGACCGATTTGACAGCTTATCTGCCCGTGTATGGAGGCTTCCGACGGGTCTTCCCGATCGATATCTGGCCACAATATCGATCGGGAGGTTGGATTTTTACCCGACCGACCCGTCAGAGCCCCTTGGCCATACGGCCGAACGTTCGAATTACCCCCAATATAGCCATGCAGAGTTAGTGGCATATCGGGGAAAGATCCGCTCGTTTGGCGATGTCGCCAAACGAGTGGATCTTTGAGTCTATGGCCACCTTAATCTGTTATCTACTGTGTATCATGTGCTTGAATGGCTGCCCCCATGGCTACACAGCAGCTTTTTTATATAAACGATAGTAGGGTATCTTAAGCAAACAAATCAGCTGTACCAGTGCAGCACAACAGTACATTTTATTCTCACTACTTCAATACACTTTGATTTTTTGTGTTACTTTTCTTTTAAGATGCTGGAAAATACCACTGTATTTACAATAATGGCCATGATGTTGACCATGGTGGTGCACCCATGGTCAGCTTGTGCGAACGGACACAGGAGAACATGTTATGTATTTATAAAATATTTTTCTGTGTAAGTTAACAGCACATTTGGTTTTTTTGTGGGACACCTATAATATACTCTTTTGCCTTCCAACAAGAGAGCTACCGATCAGACAAACATATCAATAGTAAAGGGAATACATATGCAGAAATTTGGAGCTGGGATCTAGTGAGCTTTAAAAATGTAAAACACCCCCACCTACATGTAAAATCAATAAATGAACAGGAGGGAAATGTGTGGATCATGCAACCTTTGTTTTCAGGACTTACCAGCTCATGGCTCTGAGGCTTCCCCTGAAGCTTCTGGTGATAATCAAATGTCAGTCGGTCCAAAACGGCATGTTCGTCATCATCCACAGTAGCCATGCTGCGCTCTTTGTTAATCTTGTCTATGTCAATTTTTTCTTCATCTTCCAATACAGCGTTCCACCAAACCTCACCGCACTTACTCAAGTTGATCTGTGGAAAGTAACCACTACACTTAATATAAATAATAATATAAATCATATAAAAGTTTTAGCAAGTTTTGCGATGCTGTACAATATATGGACGGGTAACTGTAACAAAGCAAGACAAGGTCAGAGGGCACTTGCGTTAACTGACAGTTTAGAGATTTATGGTCAATGAGCAACATTACCAATGGGTTTGAATGCTCTCCCAATGCCTGTGTGGGTTTCCTTATGGTACTTATTTTTCCTCCCATACTCTAAAACATTTAGGCAGATTAACTGGCTCCTGATAAAACTGAAACAACTGAGGTTCCTGAAAATGAAATCTGGGGAGTGAGGGAGGTGGCTGAGAGAAATACTGTCATTTAGAGAGCCTGGGAGGTTTATGGAATCCCAAATAAATAATTTCCAGGGCACAATGCACAACAAGTCTAAGACGTTATAAACTTAAGGTGGCAAAACATGGACCGATAAAAGCTGCCGACAGACCGAGTCGGCATCTTATTGGCCCCTGTATGGGGCCCCCGAGAGGCTTCGCAAAAGCCGCATCTGTTCGTTGATGCAGTCCCGCGATGCGACCGCTCGTTCCCATTCGTTAGGGCCCACGATCGGATCAGCCCAATACTGCCCGCCTCAAGGTGGGCATATCGGGGAGAAATCCGCTCGTTTGGCGACATTGCCAAAGTGGATCTCTCCGTGTATGGCCAGCTTTAGAGTTAATGCCAAGTGTACATTACATTGTACAATGGAACAAATAAGTATATGTTGTGTACTCAAAAATTTCTCGGTACCAATCCTTTGATGTGAGTAGTGTAAGATATGTACAATACAATAATACCTAAAACAACTGAAAATCGGCATTAAAAAAAACGATCATGAAATTTAGTCTGCTAAAGTGTACTTTTGCAGAATAACCTCATGCCATAACATTTGACTCCCACTGAAGGTTTTATGCTATTTGCCTATTCTCTAAAAGGTCTGGCCTATGTCTATGTCTACACATTTCTGACTTCATGCCCTGAGCTCACTACTTCACTATGCACATCTGCCCCAATTATCCACCTCACAAACTCGTTTACTAAAGTCTTAAAAAAAAAAATTATATATATAATATATATATAGAAAATAGCAACACTCACAGGGCTTTACTAATGAAAAAAAGAGGAATATTTATTGAAACTCGACGTTTCAATCCCTCACAGGAATCTTCGTCAGGAGAAAGCAAAACAAACAAACACTTTTTTTTTCCTTTTGCTTTCTCAAAATGTCTTTTATGTTGCTTATGTAATTTTTGACATTTTTTGTAAAAAATTTTTTTAGAATTTTTTTATACACTGATAGTGTTTAATTGGGCATTTTTGATACTAAATTCGTTATACTGTATACACATGACTAGATTACATTATGCTGCTATACCTTAATGTTATGATATAGGAACAGGTAGCAACTGACACATTTGGGGTTAATAGTCTGAGGGAAATATGTCTCTTTACACACATATCTTATATGGTTATCTTGGGATGTCTCTGTAACCCCGTGTGGGGTGATGCACCAGTTAAAATAACCACACATTATTATTTTTTGGTCAGTAATGACATTAATGGTAAGGTTGCTATGGGGGAGGTACTTAGCAACAATAGCTATTTGATTATGTGGTCCTATTTAGAGCTCTGCACTGATCACGCTGCAATACAATATAGACAGCATTTTATCTACCGCTATGGAGAGAGCATGAAACAAGACCTTCTACCTAGACTGATATTTGTTACTTATTAACATTACCAGTATTTCCTAGTATTTTGATACATGTAAATAGTTGCGAGTGAGATTAACAACTGTTACAAAGTTTGTTTTTAAGTATTCTCCTCTCTTAAACAAGGGGTGTTTTAACAGTGATTTGATTATCTGTATTTCTTAATGTTTAGTATTGATGTATTTTGAGTTATGCTATTGGATGCATTGTGATGATGACAAGGATGACGTCAGCCAATTAACTTTTCCCGCCATCATGGGTATTTAATGCATTTTCATTCATTCATTGTCTGTTGTTACTTTGAGAAAGGCCGAAACGTTAGTCTTTGTTAATAAAACATTATTTAATGTTTACACTTTTTAAGTCCTGAGAGTGCGGACCTTCTTTACTGAATATATATATATATATATATATATATATATATATATATATATATATGCATAGAATGGACCAGCACACCGTTTTCTTCAATCAAACGTGTTTATTCAATACACACTGTGCATCCAACGTTTCGGCCCGCATCCCGGCCTTTATAAGGATATATATATTCAGTAAAGAAGGTATATATATATATATATATATGCGCAGTGGATACAGCAGAGAGGTAGCTATTTATTCAGGACAGAAGAAATGAAGATGCAAATGTGTGTATCATTATTGATAAAGAAACCCATGATATCCACCCACAACCACAAATGTTAGAGGAGCAGGCACGTATAGGGGGAATGTAACAAATGTTGCAAAGAGAAAAAACAATTTGCACAAATAAGAATAAAACTTCACATTTCGCAATGTTATATTCTTCCTTAAACTTTTATTGCATTGAAAATTTTAATTGCGCATTGCGAATTTTAATTGCACACTTTTAAGAAGTGCTTGATGATGTAATCTTTTGGAGCAATAAACCCCTTTAGTATGAAGTTATATTACATCCACTGCACACTGGCGCAAACTATAAACTTCGGAAGTGGTCGCTAAACAGCTTCTGGGTTGGCAAAATCTATATTAAATGCAGGCAAAGGAAAATTTGTTTACACAAAGGCATAACCTATCGCATTACGAATATTTTTTCAGTTATAGACTTTTATTCCATTGCCCCATAAGTGTGTCAGTAACTAAGTGGTTGGCCAGCAGTGGTGAGATGAATGGAAGAAGTGTGGCCAAGCTGACTATTGTTCTAAGTGCAGGAAATAATTTGGGATTTTTCTGGGTAGTGTGGCCCAACTAACTCCAAATAAGCTGGGAATAATTAAAGATGAAACTATAGATGGAGGTGACCCAAGTAATAAGTATGCAGGTTGGAACCTTGCTCATGACAGTAACAGAGGGAGAATTGTGCATCTCTGAAACTGTTCCCATAAAGTGACTAAAAAATGACAGATGGGGAAGTGAATAATTCAGCTTGTGACGGATGCCAGTCTCAAACTAGATAAAAAAACCCTGCTTATTCATAGAGATAATATAAGCTTTAACAAGTGGCACACTGAAGTCAGACTCGCTACGTTATTTCAGACACCGCATAGTCTTACCACAATACACTTTCCAGGTTCCAGGCTCCAGAGAGATGTCTCTGCATTTATTTTATGAGTAAAGTTTCCCTGCATCAGAACACGGTCTCCTCCTACTTCTCCTCCTACTGCCACACAGATACAGCTACTGCGCAGGTCTACTGTCACCTAAGGAAAAGGATGCAGGTAAAGGGCAGTTAGAGTCGAAGGATATTCTGCTCTTTACCCAATACAGCAGCACAGATGGACAATATCACAGAACAAACTGACTGGGAGAAAGGAGGCAAGTCAGCAGCTAATCACAGTGATACTGCTCAATAAGCACTCCCATAAGCCTCAAGTCTCACTATACAATAATATGCCAACTAATATAAGTGATGACAGTTTGGTGCTGCACTTATGGGTGATTTCCGTCAACAAGACTAAGACAATTCTTGAGAAATGTCACAGAAAGGGAACGGAGACAGGTGACATTACCCTAAGGAGGCGAACATACATTGTGCAATGGACTGCAAAAATGTACAGCACTGCAGGTACAAGCAGCACTATATAAATATTGTATACATACACACTATCTCCCCAGAGTTCTCTGTTCCCTCAATACCTCTGAATAACAATTGCAAATGCTGAGGTTATTTCTGTATGTTGGTATTTATGTCAGAAGTAAGTGCACTGTGAGGAATATGAACATATCTGCAATACAGATAAGTGTATCTTCCATAAGACAATTCCTATATTATATTTGACAAAACACCTTTAAGTTTTGCATTTTATATAAAAATGTATTTTTATTAAAATTGCATTACAGCTAGACAGTTTTATTATTATTGTCTACATATAACAGGCTCTAAACCTTTAACTTGGGCAAATTATATAATTATAAAACAGTGTCACATGATCTGATGAAAGATCGTACGAGTATAGGATCTATAATCCGGAATGCTTGGGACTGGGTTTTCGAGATAAGGGGTCATTTTATAATGAAGAGCACCATACCTCAAGGCTAATAAAAAAATTAAAAATAAAACAAACCAGTAGGTTGTTTTGCCATCAGCATAGTTTTTATCAAGTGCAAGGAAATGTTTTTCTATTACAGAGGCTTTACATTCAGTCAAAACTGAGGAACTATTGGTTTAAGTAGGACTGTGGAAAATTGTATTTTTGCGTTTTGTGGATAATGGATCCCATACCTGGTATACATTTCTAATATTGTCTATGATAAAAGTACATGACTGCCATGCAGAATGGGCCACTTACACACTGCAGTATTCTATTTATTTCTGTTCCCAAAGCTGTTTATAGTTCTTTTGTTCTATTGATCTCTGCCACCCTCTGCTGTGAATCGGGGGTCTTGCAGGCCAACACCTTCCCAGTTAGCATAATTTCCATAAATTTCCTTACACTGCCCCCTTCAGGACAAAAGTCCTTAAAGGAATAGTTCAGTGTGAAAATAAAAACTGTGTAAATAGATAGGCTGTGCAAAATAAAAAATGTTTCTAATATAGTTAGTTAGCCAAAAATGTAATGTATAAAGGCTGGAGTGAACAGATGTCTAATAAAACAGCCAGAATCCAACTTCCTGCTTTTCAGTTCTATAACTCTGAGCTAGTCAGCGACTTGAAGGGGGCCACATGGTACATTTCTGTTCAGTGAGTTTGCAATTGATCCTCAGCATTCAGCTGAGATTCAAAAGCAACAGATATGACCCATGTGGGCCCCCCTCAAGTCTCTGATTGGTTACTGCCTGGTAACCAGGGCAACCAGTCAGTGTAAACCAAGAGAGCTGAAAAGTAGTGCTCTGACTGACATGTTATACATCAAATCACTCCAGCCTTTATACATTACATTTTTGGCTAACTAACTATATTAGAAACATTTTTTATTTTGCACATCCTATCTATTTACCCAGTTTTTATTTTTGCACTGAACAATTCCTTTAAAGGAACAGTTCAGTGTAAAAATAAAAACTGGGTAAATAGATAGGCTGTGCAAAATAATAAATGTTTCTAATATTGTTAGTTATCCAAAACACTACTTCCTGCTTTTCAGCTCTCTAACTTTGAGTCAGTCAGCGACTTGAAGGGGGGCCACATGGGAAATAACTGTTCAGTGAGTTTGCAATTGATCCTCAGCATTCAGCTCACATTCTAAAGCAACAGTTATGATCCATGTTCCCCCCTCAAGTCTCTGATTGGTTACTCACTGGTAACCAATCAGTGGTAACCAAGAGAACTGAAAAGCAGTAGTGTTCTGGCTATTATGTTAGACATCAAGTCACTCCAGCCTTTATACATTACATTTTTGGATAACGAATTCTATTAAAAAGATTTTTTATTTTGCACAGTCTATCAATTTACCCGGTTTTTATTTTTACACAGAACAGTACCTTTAAGATTTGTCTCTCCTGGTTTTACATCTGCACACCAGAATATCCCGAGGAACTGAATAAATACGGTCCTGCTTACCTGACGACCTTTCACTACAGCTTTAGGCACTGGCACTTTAATTTCTACATCTGTATAATCCTGAGACCAAATGTAATTCTTTCGTACAGCTCCATTGTAACTGTCAGGGTCAGCTTGGTAGTCTTCTTGTCCCCTGAATGGATGCAAATATATATATACTTATACATCAGAGTTGACATTTGATTGTTGAATCCAAATAATTCAACATATAAAAAATTGCATTAATTCAAAGGCGAGGATAAAAGGCAGGAGTAAAGCTAAAAAAATAATGAAGAAGAGGGCAAGGATGGAGAGTAGAAATGGTCAGACTAAAAGCCTACAGAAGTTAAAGGTGTGGTTCACCTTTAAAGTAACTTTTAGTATGTTATAGAACCAACTTTTCAATTGGTTTTCATTATTTATTTTTTATAGTTTTCTAGTTATTTGTCTTTTTCTTTTGATTCTTTGCAGCTTTCAATTGGGCGTCGTTGTCCCCTTCAAAAAAAAAACAAATACTCTGTAAGGCTACAAATGTATTGTTATTGTTACTTTTTATTGCTGATCCTTCTATTCAGACTCTCTCCTATTCATATTCCAGTCTCTTATTCAAATCAATGCATGGTTGCTAGGGTAATTTGGGCCCTCGTTACTGGATCGCATAAAATGCAAATTGAACAGCAGCTGAATAAAAGCTAAATAACCCGAAAACCTTCAATAATATAAAATGAAAACCAATTGCAAATTATCTCAGAATATCACTCTCTACATCATACTAAAAGTTATCTCAAAGGTGAACAACGCCTTTAATGATGGGAGTTGTAGTACATCAATCTCTGACAGGGTTTAGGTAGACAACATTTGTTGTGAAGAGAGATCAAGGGGATAAAAAGAGAATCAGAGGAAGAAAAAAAAATAGAATGCACTAAATATCTATGGGAAAGCAAGAAAAATTCAGGAATACTGCATAATGTACAAAAAATGATATTAATTGGAAACAATGAAACAGCAAAACATTTGGTTTCAGCTGTTCTAGGACTGCAACTCAAATTATCTGCTGGAGATGATGGGAGTTGAGTTATCCAGCAGTTAGTCTGCAGAGAGCTGAACATTCATTGTTTATAAAAACACCACCAAACAAACATTATCAGGGGGCAATGATTTTTACTTGGGCTCTGCAGCTGCTTGTCCTGGGCCATCTCCACTGGTTTCTGGTTCTTCTGCTTTTCCTTTTGAATCTATTTGTTCCGGCTCTCCTTCTGCCTTGTCTTGTTCCCGTGGTGTCTCTTCTTCAGGGGTCTCAATGATGACTTCCTGGACTGTGGGTGGTACTGCCTCATTCTTTGCCTCCGTCTCTTGGCTCTTTTTTAATTTCTCCTGCAGGTCACGCGTCCTCTGCTCATGGTCCTTCAGCGCCAGTCTCTCAAATGTTTTAAAAGTCTGGGAGGGAGCAGGTGAGATTCACTGCCAGCACCAAAGCCCATCAACCGAGCAAAGTAAATACCATCAAATACTTACCTGAGTCACCATGGCCTGAGCAGCTCCTGGGGGGAAACCGAGGCGATCCTGAGGGTTGAGGAGGAGTCTGTAAAAGTCTGTCTTGCGGTACAAGAAGCCAAAATAAACGTTTAGAAAGTCCTGGATGTTTCCTACATGCTGCAAAATTCCCAGCAGAGCATGATCATAGCGGTCTGAAAGCGCCGGCTCCATAACTGCAGCCTGAAAGGGTAATTATCATATACAGGGTTACAGGTATTTCCTTGCAGAAAAAGGCAGACATATATATATATATATATATATATAGATAGATAGATAGATAGATAGATAGATAGAGAGAGAGAGAGAATGACTTTGCTTTTTTAAAAAATGCATGTGCAGTATATTGAATTTCTACAAATATATTCAAGTGTCACTGTGTCAGTCTTATACCTATGGCACTGAAATACAAAGCTCATAGCAGGATTCAGACTGAGGGAACAGAAACCCCACCCCCGCGCAGCGATTACCCAATGAGAGACAAAGCAGCAACCCTAGTACAACAAAATTTGCAATTCCTCTTCTATATCACACATGACTGAGCTGCAACTTACTGTTTTCCGCTCCTGTGTCTTCTCCCAAAGAGGCGCTTGAGGCGCTTCCGGCGCTTGTTTGCTTGACAGTCGGCTTCCGCTTCCGTTTTCAAACCAGCGCGTCTTTTGTTGAGGGAATGGTTTTGCCAGTAACAAATATGGCACCCTGGGGCGGGCTGAAATCCACGAGCGCCGTAAGTTTCAGCATCTCGTAACCATGGATACAGTTTGATTGCCGCACTGTGGGTTACAAACAAGCCCTGGCTTCTGCTCTCTGTGTGCTTTAGCTTAGATGGACAGCTGTAATCTGTCTGTAGGTGGAAGCAGTACTAACCATTCGCCCACCTCTAGTACTGATTCTATAGTTGCTATGGGTATTTTTCCCCTACTGCACACATTACTAACACCATGTCTGGAATAGTGAGATGAGGTGATGCTACTTTTTATTACTCAGCTTTCCATTCAATTACCTCTCCTAATTATATTGCAGTTTATTATTCAAATCAATGCATGGTTGCTAGAGAGTAATTTCAATTACCTCTCCTAATTATATTGCAGTTTATTATTCAAATCAATGCATGGTTGCTAGAGTCATTTGGAGCCTAGCAACCAGATTGGGTTTCCTGTTCATGTTGTGCCTACACATACAACAACTGACTTGCAGCTGGGTGACCGCATACTTGGGTTGCCACCTGTCTGGTTTTGACCAAGACAGCCTGGTTTTTTGAAGGGCTGCCTGCCTGGTTTTCCAAATTAGGAAAACCGGGCAGGATTCCCTATCATTGACGTGGCGATCAGGGCCAGATTTACATAGCGGGTGCCCCTAGGCCTTGCTGTTGTTCGTCGCCCCAGTCCCCTTCCTTTTATTCACTCACATTTTCATCATCAGGACCAAGCAATGGGGATCTGCGTACAGGAAATTAAAAGAATTATCGTATCTCCTGTGCATCCCCAGTATTTCTGAACCAATGTGGGTCTGGTTGGGCAAAATGGCACACCTTAAAATCCTGCCACCCTAGGCCCAGGCCTTGGTTGCCTTTCCACAAATGCGGGCCTGGTGGCGATTGCCAATTGCCATGTAATAGCCCAACCCCTGATGTCATGACCCGTCCCCACAGCATCACAGTCCGCCCCACATCCATTGCATCATGAGGCCAAAAGGTGGCATTCTTGGCGACAGGTAGGGTTGCCACCTCTCCGGATTTCACCAGGACAGCCAGAAATGAGAAGGTGATAAGCCAATCGTGACATCACTGGCCCCGCCCCCAGCATCGCTGCCCTGCCTCTGACATCACCCATCCCGCCCCTGCCTGTTTTCCGGCACCAGAAAAGGTGGCAACCCTAGCGCCAGGCTCATCAGTGAATGTGGTGCCTTTTGTGCCCACAGTGAATCTGAAACCCAGCACCTCATCTTTACCAATGATGCTTCTTTCCCAGGCACCAGTTATATTACACTAGAAACTTTGGGGGGTGAAATGCTGGATTGTTCTTTAAAAGAGGGGGTCTATTTGAGGACTATTGTTTCATCTAGAGCTTGCATTGATAAACACACACTTAAAAGTTTTAACCACCTCTTTTCAAAGAGGAACTGAAACACTTTTCTGAATATACAAATGTTAAATACTTCTGTGCAATTGGTCCGTTTTTAAATCGGGGACAAAATTTTTCAGGGACTTTCTCAATAGCAGGGACTGACCGTTGGTAATGTTAGCGCTATAAATGACATCCTTCTCTTCACAATTTTATTCTTTTAATTTTGGTGGAAAGGGCTAATGTTACCACCCCTGTAGTTACAACAGTTATATAATTTGATTTGGGCAGGTATTTGAAAGTACACAGAGTCCTAAACAGCCCCCGCCAGCCCAATAAAAAGTGACTGCCCGTGGCATCTGCTGTAGCAGCCCCTCTGGCATTTGCCTGTCTGGGACTGTTTTTCAAGAGACCTATTCTGGCATAGGAGGCCATGTTTTATGTGCTTAGTCCAGAAAAATTCTCCAAAAACACTAGCCAAATTCACCCTGAAGTATTATTTTGGCCCCAAAGTAGGGTTGCCACCTTTGCTGATGGCTAAACCCAAATGCGGGCAAATAACATTGGGGGTGGGGCAGTGATGTAGGAACAGGCATGATGACATCAGAGGTGGGCACAATGGTGTTGGTGGAGTTATGACACCAGGGCAAGGTTATTGCATCACTCAGATGCAACTGGCTGGATTTCTATCCAGTTTTGAATGTTTTAAAGCAGGGGTCCCCAACCACCGGGCTGCGGACAGTCCTGAACTGGGCCGCCGAGCCTCGCCCACAATTAACAACAGCTTGCCAAATTGGATGCTGGCGCCCCTGAATTGGATGCGCAGTTGCCGTTGGCCCCCCACCCTCTCCCGACCCTCCTGTCCTTGCAAACATTTTTTCCTTTACACTGGTCCCTGGGCCAAAAATGGTTGGGCACCACGGTTTTAAAGTGTCGATGCCCAGTTCAAAACCCCTATCTCTATCTATATTCTGCTTGATGAGCCCAAGCCCAATCCTTTAATTACATGTATGAGATCTTTTATACAGAAATCAGTTATTCAGAAAGCTCTGAAATACAACAATGCTAATTTAGAAAAAAATATTCTTATTTTTGCTTGATTTGCTTTTTTTTGTATCTGTAATAATAAGAAAGGGGAGTATCTTAGTATTGAAATGTTTTTCATGTACAGTATTGACCAGATTATTGTTCGGGTTTCATAAGGTTGAAAACTGAACAGAAAGTTCAGACCCGAACAGGCCTTACAAAAACCGAACTGTTCGGGTCAAAACCGAACAGGTGGCAACCCTACCCAAAAGTGTTGCGTTTAATAATACAGAGTCAGTGAATATGCACAGCATTTAGTATAATTGGTGCAAGAAATAACCCATCTGTTGTCCACCTGTAAAAGAGCAGATGGAAAGTAAGGCACCTACAGTATATAGTTAAAGCCTTATTATAGGTGTAGTTTTGTACTAGCATGCCAGGCCTAGGGTAACCAATTGGTATATTTGAAAATACAGATATTTGTTATAGGCAACATTTAGCATTTTGTTGCTTGTGTTACTCAAACTCTCAAGGGCCCCAACAACATGCGTGCCTTCCTCTGGATCAACTAGCAGTTAGGCAGGTTAACTTACTATGTTACTGTTCTGAATGAAATCTCCATGGGTTTTTTGCCAGGATTCCAGGAAAAAAGCTGCTGAGTGCTGTTGTGGCTCAAATACAGGCTGCTAATCTGAGCATTTTTGTTGTCTAACTTTTTTTACTTGCAGCATATATAATTCTGATTTATATACCCACCCTTCTCTGACATCATTGGACACAAGTATAAACAAGCGCAAGTGGGGCTTTGATGCCTCAGGGCCCACCTCACCCCCCTTGGCATCCCTGCGGGCAGGCACACTCCAGGCTGTTTTGCCGCCTGAGGCAACGTTTGAAATGCCGCCCGTCGTGCTTACCTTAAAATCGCCGATGAGGGTCCCGGGGGTGCATCGCTAGAGCAGAGAGCGGAATTGCTCCGGTTAAAAAACGGAAATTCGGCTCTTAAAGTTACAAGGAGCAGCTTTTTGCCGCCCCTTGTAACTTCTGGGGAGATGCCGCTGAGGCAAGGTACTCACCTTGCCTCATGGCAGAAACGCCCCTGCCTGCGGGCGCGCACGGTGGGGGGGACCAGAGAGGAAGTTCAGAAGCCACAGTAGGCTTTGTGCAGGGAGCCCAGTCCGACCCTGACTGCCACCCCCTGTGACCCTTGACAAATGTTCGAGGGTCTCACAGGATTTGGCCTGACCTGTGCATCACTAGAGCAAGTATCCTTTATGAATAGAACTGTGCTTGCAGTAATTATGAATCCGTTTTAGTATGGCACAGTTTAGGGTGTATTTCTAAATGCTAAATTGCCATTTAAGGGGAACTATCGGTAAAATGAAAATGTAACATAAGATTCAGCATAATGAAATAATAAACTTTCTAAATACAATCAATTGAATATTCGGCATCATTTCTGAAATAATCAAGTTTATGTTCACTTCACCCTTTAGTGAAACTGTCCTTAAGTGTCTCAGTGGACTGCTGATTTGTTCTTATGGTGCTCACAAGTACAGTAATTAGAATGTGACTTTACTTTCTACAGCTGAGTTTGGTCCATTCTTCCAGCAGACTTTAGATTGCTCCAGTGTTACTCTGATCTTCTGTTTGCAATCATTCTCTAGCTGAGAGATCAACTTTCTCAGAAAATTAAATTTTTTAACAAATTGTTACAAATTGATTGTTGTCAAATCTTTGAGTTGTGGGGGGGGGGAGTTGTTAGATTAGCTCCACACATATTGTTTTTATAGGGATGCAAAATATTTAAGTGAAACGGTTAAGCGGTTGTCCACATTTAAATAAATTTTTAGTATGATGTAGACATTCTGAGACAATTTTTTTTTTACTATTTGTAGCATTTAAGTTATTTAGCATTTATTCAACAGCTCTCCAGTTTGCAGTTTCAGCAATCTGGTTGCTAGAGTCCAAATGACCCTAGCCAGGGCCGAGCCAAGGGGTAGGCAGAGTAGGCACATGCCTAGGTCGCAAAGCTGGGGGGCACCAGGTAGTACCTCCTCTGTCGCCTACCCCCAGTCCAGTCCCCTCTGTGCCTGACTCTTTTTACTTCTCTTTGTGCTCCTGCGCATTCGCGCGAACGCAGGCTTGCGTCAATTTACAAATGCGCACGTTCGCGATGATTCACGCATGCGCAGGAGCAAAAAAAGAAATAAAACAGTCTTTCCTGTGCACGCGAACGCCACCTTGCACAGGAGCACTAAGCCGCCACCGCATCCACCGGCTTGCCTTGGGCTCCTGTGCGGCGCAGCCCTGACCCTAGCAACCATGCATTGATTTGAATAAGAGACTGGAATATGAATAGGAAAGGGTCTGTATAGAAATATGAGTAATGCAAAGTAGCAATAACAATACATTTGTAGTCTTACATAGCATTTGTTTTTTTCAGATGGGGTCAGTGATCCCCATTTAAAATCTGGAAAAAGTCAGAAGAAGGCATCAATAGAATTAACACTATAAGTGACTACATTTTGTATTATCTTGAAAATAAAACCTCCCAATGATTATATAAAATATCTAACAAATAAACCATTCACTATTACTTTAGAATCACAGGTGCCCAAGTTACTTAGAGATCTGTACATGTGTTTGATATCAGCGTGGATAACCCTTCCTAGACCTACACTGCAAGGGGCCACCTGAGAGACTCACGTGTAATGAATGCTCTACTGGGGGGGGTGCAGGGAGTTGGGTGCCTTTGTGTAAAAGGCAATGTTTTCTACAAATGTACACCTTGAATAAGCTCTTGTAAGCAATAGTTGAGTACACTCGGACACTATTCAGTAGGTCATTTGCTCCTATCCTTTGCTATTGGACAGCCTGGAGCTGTTGTTCACTCCAGATTTCTTTAAAGGAAAACTATACCCCCAAAATGAATGCTTAAGCAACAGATCATATATCAAATTAAGTGTAATATTAAAGAATCTTACCAAACTGGTATAAATATTTAAGTTAATATTGCCCTTTTACATCTCTTGCCTTGAACCACCATTTCGTGATGGTCTGTGTGCTGCCTCAGAGATCACCTGACCAGAAATACTACAACTCTAACTGTAACAGGAAGAAGTGTTGAAGCAAAAGACAGAGCTCTGTCTGTTAATTGGCTCATGTAACCTAACATGTATGGTTTGTGCACACCGTGAATTGTATGATCCCAGGGGGCGGCCCTTATTTTTTAAAATGGCAATTTTCTATTCATGATTACCCAATGGCACATATTACTAAAAAAGTCTATTATTATGGAAATGGTTTACTGTATGTACATGAAGCAGGGTTTTACACATGAGCTGTTTTATGCAATATCGTTTTATAGAGCTACATTTTTCAGGGGGTATAGTTATCCTTTAAGTGGGCTTTATTAATATATGCAAATGAATAGGAGGCTAATGTCATTATTAGGGCTGCACAATGGATGTGGTTCCTTTCCAACAATCAATTCCCAGGGCTGCCACACTTATGCCATATATGAATGGAAGATTGAAGTAGTGGTGTTGGTGCTTCAAGGAGAAGGAAATTCAGTATTTGCTTGAGGGTGCCAAAAGTTAGGCACCCCCAAGTGATTGTATTTATTTACCTGAGACCCCGGGCCGGTGCTCATATCAGGAGAAAACTGCACCAGTCTTCCAGTGAGCACCACAGATCGATCAGTTTCCTTCTTCTTCTTTCTTCTCGCAGGTGTGCATGAGTAGTAGTGCAAAAAGCCGAACTTTTTTTTGTTCTACTGCGCATGTGACTGCCCTTGGAATTTTGAAGAAGAAAGCCTTTCTCTCGGTGGTGCTCGCTAGAAGAACCCCCGGACCAGTGCAGTTTTATCTTGAAAGGAGCACCGGCCTGGGGTTTCAGGAAAGCAAATAACTTGGCGCCCCCATGTAAATATGCCTTTCCCTCTCCTTTCAGCTGGCAGAAAATACAACTAGGGCTCATTTATAAACACTGGGCAAATCTGTTCCTGGGCAGTAACCCATAGCTCAGTGATTAACACTTTTCAGCCAGATGCAGGTAAAACAATGAAAGCAAACATCTGATTGGTTGCCATGGGTTATTGCCCAGGTGCATATTTAAATAAGCCCCACTGTATGCCATAGCCCAAACACTACTAGAATAGCCACTTACCAGTGTAATAACTGTGCATAATGGAGAACTCAGTGTGAAGCAGAGGCAGCAATTAGCATGGGGATGAGGGAGAAGGTAGGATTACTGGAGATTTGTATCACCGGAAAGATGTGACTGGTTTACAAACACTGCTTTTTGCACGCAAGAAATAGGAAAACAGTGCAGATTGTGGGTTTACAGGGAAGGACTTTTCAATAGGCAAGAATATATAAATAATGTTTTTTCTTAACCACAGAATGACAAGATACAAGAGCTATGATGGACAATGACATATCACAGGTTCTACTTTACATCTCTTATGGAAAATGCACACGAGCCAAAGTCGTGGCTTTCAAAAGGTAAACACATTATAACAGTGACTCTCATTTAAAATATTCACAAGCATTGATCAGCGTCCATTTATTTTGACTTCAGTGCACTAGATGTTTCCAATGCTTAGCTCAGACAGGCATGATGCTTGCTATGTGAACACAGGTGAGCCTCCTGCCTGCCAGAGCTCAGCATCACCCTCGAGCAATAAACAGAAGGGATAAATGCAGAGAGTAAATGTTGTCCTTGAATCTATCCAGAAACTAGGGAGTTATATGGTAACACAGGTAAGCATTGCATGGTCCAGTATCCCATAGCAATTAACACATTTTTTTACTTTTGTTATAAACCTGTATGTGAGAGGGGAAGGGTTTTTTTCCATACCCATAGAGCAGAACATTAATGCTAATTGTTCACTGTAAAATTTATCCATTAGAGGCTATTGTTCTTCCTCATTGAAGTAGTTGTAAGAGACCAGAGTGAAAATCCCCAGAAGCCATAGTGGTGCCGTTGGGCCTCTGATTGGTTTGATTGTTGCGTTTAAATGAATTGATGAGGTGGGAGGGTGAGTCCTTGGAGGACCATATTCTTGCTCCAAGGCCACATTCTGCCTCTGGATGAAAGTCTCTGGATATTTCAGTGGAATAAGTGGAATACAATTTCAGTTTAGCATGCTTTATTTTTTGCAAGCTGAGGAAAGGAAAATGCTAATTGGCTACTTATGGGCAGAAACAAAATTGATTTTATATATTCCTTCCAATCCCATAGCTTCAGCGTGAAGGGTATATGTTGTGTCAAGAACAAGCTTTTGCCAGAATGTGCCTTGAAAAGCTGTCATACTAATCACTAAAGCTTTCCCCAAAACCCTTGCCAGCACCAGCCATCAGTGAACAACAAATCATACCAAAAAACACTTTTTGGGTTGAGATCCCATGCAACAGTTTTCAGCTTATACTTGGACACATTTTCATTAATTATTCCTTTACCTAAAATGGAAGCTTCAGTTACATGCAAAGGTAGCATCACTTGCCTTTTGTACCTGGAATTAACGGGGAAGTAAAGTCGAAAATAGAATAAGGCGAGAAATGCTGTATTTTGTATACTAAACATAAACATGAACTTACTGCACCACAAGCCTAATCAAACAAATGATTTATGCTTTCAAAGTTGGCCACAGGGGGTCACCATCTTGTAACTTTGTTAAACATCTTTGCAAGACTAAGACTGTGCACATGCTCAGTGTGGTCTGGGCTTCTTAGGGATCGTCATAAATGATCGAAACAGCACAGGTCAAATAATACAGCAAGACTGATTAATAATCAGAATAGGCATTCTGCACTGGGTCCTGTGTTGCCATGTAATCTAATGTGGATTTAATAGTTTTTGTATTGTTTAATACAAACTTTCTCCAACTCTGCAGAACCAGTGACTGCAGCAAAATAATCTTTCAAATAGAATTCCAGTTTATCTGATTAAATCTGGCTCCATGATCTTTGTCCCTGCAGCTGGAGTTGGAAACAGTAAATGAGTTGTAAAGCCAAAATAAAATCCAATACAAATCTCTACACAGTCACCGACTGCTCTACATGGAAATAAACAAAGCTGCTTGAGTTCTGCATGGCTGGGAAGTAAGGCGGGGGCTCCCCCTGCTGTTCATAAGTATAATTGTTTCCCTACTCAGCAGTTAGGGACCGTCTGACAATTCCTATCCACAGCAGTAAATGAAGGGAGAATTTCACTGCATACAGTCAGGTTTCTTATAAAAACGGTACACATTTTTTAATTAAAGTATATTGGAAATAGGTTTCTTTTTTTTTGCCTTTATATGCCCTTTAATTTTTTTTTTTTTTACTCAAAGGCACAACTAAAACAATCTTTTTTTTTGAGGTTTAGTTTATAACAATGTGGCTGCCTCCACCATATAGATCATTTATGTCTCTCCACGTGTGTGATACATAACCGGTAAAATATAACAGGACAATAAGAGTCGGCTCTGAAGCACTGGAATAATGAGAAGGATACTGACATCATATCCAAAATGTATTCATCACAAGAAAAATACTATAGAATTTTTATTTTTCTTCCTTTTCTTTACTTTTTTTTGCATACGGCTTATTGATAATAAAGAGGATATATTCGGAGTGATAGGCAGCCTTTTTATAATGGTAAATCAGTACAATCACCAACTGTCTGTAATAGAGTAATAATAATACCACATGGAAGATGCTGAACCTCTATCAAAGAGAGTGACTCCAAATAATGGTAACCTGCTGAGACCAGCCGAGTCACTCTGTACCTCTGTGCCTTTCTGGCTTGGCCTCACTCCTGCTCATCTTATAGCAATAGCAGATGTAGATAGCAAAGGCCCCCGAATGGAACTAGTCAAATATTTAAGAAATGTGACTTTTCAATTTCACTGACAGGGGCTCACAGGATACTGCTCTCGTCCCTTATGCCAGGGCTCAGTCTGGTGTTTTCAGTAACAGAGAATGGAGGTGTCTCCAAGCTGATAGTCCTTCGCCGGTACTGGGAGACACAAATCCCACTCCCAGGAGGACTGTTGATAGCAGAATTGGGGCCCTGTGGAGGATAGGCAGATACAGGCCAGAACCCAGCCCAACGACGAAAGAGAAATTGGCAGCACCTTCCAGAAGAGGAATAAAGGCATTATGTGATTATTATCATTAACAAGACATATTGCTCAGAAGGGTGTATATATAAAACGTACAAATGTGATACAGTGATAACATGGCTATCTATTTATAGGTATAGGACCTGTTATCCACAATGCTCTAATATCCCGTATCCCCTGGATATGGGATATTATACCTTAAGTCTGTTAAAACTAATTTAAAAATGAATTAAACCAAATAGAATTGTGTTGCCACTTATATAGATTATTTATAGGCATGGGCGAATTAAACCTGTTTCGTTTCGCCAAAAATTTGCTGCCGGCGAAATGTCGCAGACGCCCATTAAAGTCTATGGGCGTCCAAAAAAATTTTGTTTTTTGACGAACGCCACCATACAAGTCTATGGGTGTCATTTTTTCGGTGAAACGAGGAGAAAAAATTCACCCATCCCTAATTATTTATATAAGGTACTGTTTTTTTATTACAGGGAAAAAGGAAATACTTAAAAATGTTAAATATTTGATTAAAATGGAGTGTGAGATGGCCATCCCATAATTTGGAGCTTTCAGAATAGCTTTCTGGATAACAGATGCCACATTACATTACCCCTTGCATGCATTTCTAATTAGCAATTCATTTAGATGCATGATGCATGGCTGCACATAAATCAATTCAGTCGGCATCATGCAACTAAATGTAATTTCTAATTAGCCATGCAGGCTGTTGTGTTCAGTTTTAAAGGGGTGAAGTAGCAACCCTAAATCTGATACAGCCTGCAATCATTTAATTAAAGGAATACTGTCATGGGAAAACATGTTAATTGTGCCCCCAGTCATGTTACTTGTGCTCTGCTAAACTTCACTCTCTCTTTAGTGCCGCACTGGAAGTTAGAGTGATATCACCCCTCTCCCCCCCCCAGCAGCCCATCAGCAGAACAATGGGAAGGTAACCAGAGAGCATCTCCCTAACACAAGATAACAGCTGCCTGGTAGATCTAAGAACAGCACTCAATAGTAAAATCCAGGTCCCACTGAGACACATTCAGTTACATTGAGTAGAAGAAACAATAGCCTGCCAGAAAGCAGTTCCGTCCTGAAGTGCTGGCTCTTTCGCAAAGCACATGATTGGTCAGAAGGACATGAGATGGTGCCTACACGCCAATATTACAACAACAAAAAAATACACTTGTGTTAGGAATTAAATTTTACATGGTAGAGTGAAATATTTGCAGTGTAAACAGTGTAATTTAGAAATAGAAACGACACCATAAAAATCATAAAATAATCCCTTTAACGAAGCATTATAGTTTTCATTGAAATCCCATTATATTTACTCAAAACAGCTGCTTACGTCCTACCTTGGCTCAGGATATAAGACACCTGCTTGCATCAGAGCATGCAGAGTGATTTGTCTAAACTGGAAAACTGGGCAGCAAACTGGAAAATGAGGTTCAATGTTGATAAATGCAGGTTATGCACTTTGGCAAAAATAACATAAATACAAGTTATACACTAAATGGCAGTGTGTTGGGAGTTTCCTTAAATGAGAAGGATCTAGGGGTTTTTGTAGATAACAAGTTGTCTAATTCTGGGCAGTGTCATTCTGTGGCTACTAAAGCAAATAAAGTTCTGTCTTGCATAAAAAAGGGCATTAACTCAAGGGATGAAAACATAATTATTAGGGATGCACCGAATCCAGGATTCGGTTCGGGATTCGGCCAGGATTCGGCCTTTTTCAGCAGGATTCGGATTCGGCCGAATCCTTCTGCCTGGCCGAACCGAACCCTAATTTGCATATGCAAATTAGGGGCTGGAGGGAAATCACGTGACTTTTTGTCAGAAAACAAGGAAGTAAAAAATGTTTTCCCCTTCCCACCCCTAATTTGCATATGCAAATTAGGGTTCGGATTCGGTTCGGTATTCGGCCGAATCTTTCACAAAGGATTCGGTGGTTCGGCCGAAACCAAAATAGTGGATTCGGTGCATCCCTAATAATTATGCCTCTTTATAGGTCCCTGGTAAGGCCTCATCTGGAGTATGCAGTGCAGTTTTGGACTCCAGTCCTTAAGAGGGATATAAATGAGCTGGAGAGAGTGCAGAGACTAAGTGCAACTAAATTGGTTAGAGGGATGGAAGACTTAAATTATGAGGGGAGACTGTCAAGGTTGGGGTTGTTTTCTCTGGAAAAAAGGCGCTTGCGAGGGGACATGATTACACTTTACAAGTACATTAGAGGACATTATAGACAAATAGCAGGGGACCTTTTTACCCATAAAGTGGATCACCGTACCAGAGGCCACCCCTTTAGACTAGAAGAAAAGAACTTTCATTTGAAGCAACGTAGGGGGTTCTTCACAGTCAGGACAGTGAGGTTGTGGAATGCACTGCCGGGTGATGTTGTGATGCTGATTCAGTTAATGCCTTTAAGAATGACTTGGATGATTTTTTGGACAAACATAATATCAAAGGCTATTGTGATACTAAATTCTATAGTTAGTATAGGTATGGGTATATAGAATTTAAAAAAAAAAAAATTTGGGAGGGGTGTGTGTATGGATGCTGGGTTTTCATTTGGAGAGGTTGAACTTGATGGACTTTGTCTTTTTTCAACCCAATTTAACTATGTAACTATGTAACTATCCCTCCCCTCCTGTACCACAACAAACACAGCATTTCCTCTGCAGAAGATTTCCATTTTGTTTTATCCAATACCGAACCATAAACGCCACTTGATTAGAGCTATTTCGCAGCTTATTTTGCATCCTTTTCCTACCGGATATACGTTTTTAAACCAGTTGATTAGATTTATTATTTGCAGTAGAACATTCCGAGCAGAATCATCTTAGAGGCGTCAAGCTGCGACTCAGAACATGGTTTAAACTGTCTGGAAAGACAGAAACCAGTGTACCAGTGCCTTATGTGAAGTAACAACACCTCAATACATGCCAGAATTTCATCATGGGAGATGTACCTACCAAAGCTATTTGAGGAATGTTGCAACCTAAGGGTAAGGACACGAGGAGATTCGGGGAGATTTTGTCTCCTGGCGACTAATCGCCTTGTCTTTTAAGCGACTATCTCCCCGAACTGCCTCTGCGTTTTTCCCCACAGGCTACAATGAAAAGTCGCCTGTGCTAATGCTGAAGTTTTAAATAAGTAATTTTTTGAGAACAAAAGACTTTAAAATCCTCTTTTGCTGTTTTACCTACTGCAGCATACCAAGCTACAAGGGGAGGTTTAGTGGTTAACTCCCCTAAACCTGTCCAACCCTAGGCTGCCGTCTCTCCCAGTGTCACCAGTTCACCAGGCAATGAAAGAAAGTGCAGTATTCTTGACAGGTCTTCTGTGCCACTACAGGTGTCCTTGTCAGTGATGTGACAGTATGAAGAACCAAGGTGACATCAACAGTCAAATGTTTTCAAGCAGGATTAAATTATACTATATATACTTATTTTCCTTCATGCCCCAGCTGACAGTACCATAATGACCATCTGGATCGGCTGTCCCAGAAAAAGCTAAAGTCCTTTCCAGTCTCATTTTGACAAGAGATCAGAGACAGGCCTCTCCTGCTGAGGAGTTTAAGTCAGATTACCTGCCAGCATGCCATAAAGGATCTTAATGTGGCAAAGCATCATTTATCGGGCTGGATTCCCTCATAGATTCTCATAGGTTCTATCAAGTATTTTGGAGACCTTCATGAAACAGAATCCCAATTGAAAATAGAACATCCCTCAAAGTACTTCTTCTAAAAGAATAAATAATATATAATAAATCATATAAAAATAATGCCAATATTTATTGCTTGGACACATTTTTCCAGACAGAGGTTTTCTAAGGCTTCTACTTGATTGCAAGCCACCAGGTGGAACAAAAATTCAACTTTAAATTTAACTCAAATTAATGCAGTACATTTTCTAAATCTGGTGCTCTCTTAATTATATGAGTTGGATGCCTCAAGTTTCTAAAGTCTTCAAACACAGTTCTTACATAGTTGGTCACAATATAGCCCCCCAGATACTGGTTGTAAAGCAACCTCTTTTGAAGATCATGGTAAAGATTTGTCCTGTTGACTGTGGAAGTAAATATGGAACAATTTAGGGGGTGGTCTTCATGGCTGTCTAGGCTTTCCGATAAATATGCTGAATATTCAAGCCTGCCAGACTGCACAAAACAACTATAGTGAGCAGCAGCTTCTTTGATGGAGGCAGCTTTGGTTCTTAAGTATTTCCTTATGTTTGCGTAACTCTAAATCCTGTGAAAACATTTCCCCCCCCATTTTTTGCCTTTGTTGTTCTCAGTGGTTTTACGGGTTGAATATGAGTTGCACATTAGGTCCCCATTCCTTGTTAGGGGAAAGAAATTAGCTGATATCTCAGCTTCTTATCTGTATATGTCTCACATTATGTTGATAGGTATCATACCTCTGATAAAGAATATAATTCTGTGTATGCAGATTTCCCCAGGAGCCACCCTGACTTGGATGAATTCTGTTCAAGCTAGCCTTGTCCACTCTGGTCATTGAGGGCAGAACCACCTGCTTGGCTATAAGAGCAGTTCTTTATTTTTCTGTGCCATGGGGTGATATCTCCATGCTCTTCTACTCTTTGTAAGTTCAGAATTCATTGAGCTCATGTCAAATAAACCTAAAGTTTCTGAATTTCCCCAGAAACCAAATGCTAGTGCCCTAGATGGAGGGAAGGCAGAAAGCAGCATCGGAGGAAGAGTAGTTGCAGAGAGAAGAGTTAGTCTAGTAAAATTCTCTTCCAAAATTCTGACCTACAAGGTATTAGATCTCCACTGTACCTGCACTCACATGTTACTACCCACCCAATACTTCAATTGTGCAAGGTATTGAGGGTACCAAAATGCTGTAGGATACAGGTATAGTGAAGTAAGAAGGAGCTGCACACTCTCCAATCTGCACTAAACTTTTTGAGTCTGTTCAACTTAAGGTGGCCATACACAGCCCAACGTTAGCTGCCTTTTGGTTACTCGTAATAGAGGTGGCAGCTTATTGGCCAGTGTTATCAGGATTGACGTCCCATCAGGCAAGGACTGCACTGGGCAGTTGCTATTGTCTTCTTTCAGTGGGTCTGCATAGGCTTATTTTATGTTCCAATAGTTTTGGCCCTCAAGCTCACCAAAGCCAAAAAGTGAATATGTACATGTATGGACATCTTTACCTAATGATCCCTGTGTCATCTTATTCCTGGCCATGAGAAAGCATGCAAATGCAGCTTATGGCACACTTTCTTAGCTATCAGAAGTTCATTCAGGGCTATTTGCTTTATTGTGATGTATGTCAAATGCTTGCTTGACAATAATATGATGTGGCATGTTAAAGTTCTTGTTATATTTTTTCATGGCAGTGCTTTTCCCACGAGTGCAATTAAAAACAATAATATCATATGACAATCAGTCTGCGAAACCTTCACAGATTTACTGTATATGTTAACAAGTTAATACTGCAGTGAAATGCGATTTTCAGCAGCAAAAAGTCCTATACCTGCTATTGTTTCTAAATGGATTGATCGCTCCCCTACGCAGAGGGCCTGGGGCAGGAGTACTTGGGCCACTGGTTCACTTTGGTGAGTCTTTGACTTGAATTGGACACATTTGTGCTTATATTTGTGTTTCGGTTTGTTACTATTCAGCTTGTGGAGCAGAGGCATCCATTGCTGGGCCTAGAAAACCAGTTTTTAGTTCTGTTCAGTATGGCACAGAGGGCCTCAAATGCTATACCTCTATATGGCCCTTCTAGCAAATAATTGTTTCTGATGGAGTATGGGGTCGTATATGAAATACGTACTCACCGTGCGTGCGGCAGCCTCTCCCGGAAGCCCTCAGTACAGCAGATAACAAGTAGGGGGCTGACACAGCTGTGTGCATATCCCAGGCATATTGCTGCCTGGTTGAGGTAGAAGGCAGAGTTGGAGGGTGGCCCAGTGGAGATGAGATTGAGCAGCTGCACAACATGGAATGGGGCCCAGCACAAAAGAAAGGCGGCCACAATGGCCAGTGCCATGCGGGTTACCCGGCGACTGCGCTGAGATGGAGCCCGCTGGACTCTCTTCATAACTCGGGAAAGGTGGTGCAGAGTGAGGGAATACAGCACCACTATAACTGACAATGGAAGGAGAAATGTCAGTAGGCTGTGCACCAATGTGTACCAGTACAAGGACGGTGGAGCTCCAGGAAGGTCCAACACACACAGGGCAACACCCTCACCCCATCGCACCCCAGAGTATAGGAGAGCCGGTGTACTGAGGAGGAGGGAGCAAACCCATACACAGCCAGTCACCAGCCACGTGCATCGCACACTCCGACGCGGACCCATAGTAGCCGAATGCACAACCGCCACATATCTGTTGGGAGACAGGATTGAAGGAAAGATTGAAAGGAAAATCAAATGCAACATAACGATGTACACTGGAGATCTGTCTCCTACAGTAGTTCACCTTCAAGTTAACTTTTAATATGTAATAGAATTCTGAGTAACTTTTCAATTGGCCTTCATTTTTTTCTTTATTATATATTATACTGTATATATTTTTGTATGATTTGCCTTCTTCTCACTCTTTCCAGTTTTCAAATGGCCCCATCTAGAAAACAAATGCTCTGTAAAGCTACACATTTATTGCCATTGCTACGTTTTGTTACTCGTCTTTCTGTTTAGGCCTCTCCTATTCATATTCCAGTCTCTTATTCAAATCAATGCATGGTTGTTAGAATGATATTGACCCTTGCAACCAAATTGCTGAAATTGCAAACTGGAGGACTGCTAAATAACTTATCATGAAAGTCAATTGCAAATTATCTCATAGTATCACTCTATACACCATACTAAAATTAATCTAAAGGTGATTAAACTGAAAAACAAATGGAAACAGAGCACGCTTGTTCCTGTATACAGTATATATGGCATTTTTTGAGCTAGCTTTATATCCAGGATATCAGAAGTTTTCATCCCAGATCTACACCGACTGATCCTTAAGCAGGGCTTTTAGGTGTATCTTGGGTAGTAAATACTCATTTTCCCCAAGTCCCCAAAATGGTTTTCATGCTGACATTGCTCTGAGACTTATTATGGAGGCCAGGCTCACAGATTGAAGACCACTGCTTTAGATCTTGTTGAAGCGCAACTCGCAGCATCCCTCTGACAGCCAAAATGAGTAGTGTAAAATAATCTAGAGCAGTAATTCTCAACTTGTGGCTTATGAGCAACATGTTGCTCACCAATCCCTTGGATGTTGCTCCCAGTGGCATCAAAACAGGTGCTTATTTTTGAATTCCAGGCTTGGAGGCAAGGTATAGATTTAAAAACAACGTGTACTGCCAAACAGAGTCTCCTGTAGGCTGCCAGTCCATCTAGGGGCTACCAAATAGCCAATTATATCCCATATCTGGCACCCTCAGGAACTGTTTGCATGCTTGTGTTGCTCTCTCGCTCTGGTACATTAAAATTTGGATTACAGGTGGAAAAAGTTTGGGGGTCCCTGATCTAGGGTGATGCAGGTTGCCTATCCCTGGTCTTACTGATTCTTACTTTAATCTGCAGGGGAACATGATTTCATTAGACAAGGAGGATATCAAATCTAAAAGGGTTGTGCACAGCTTTTCTTTTGCCTGGAACTCAGGTCAAACAAACATCAGCCCGTGCTTAGGTTATAACCTCACATTGCCAGATTGTGGTACTGATGTTGCAACCTAAGCACAGGCTGGTGTTTGTTTGACCTGAGTTTCAATTAAATGTGCCCAGTATTAATACCTTTATGCTTGACAAAGGGGTACAACCGTGAAACGTTGCACAACTGCAAATAAACACACATG
The DNA here is from genome assembly GCF_017654675.1 of Xenopus laevis. Lineage (NCBI taxonomy): Eukaryota > Metazoa > Chordata > Amphibia > Anura > Pipidae > Xenopus > Xenopus laevis. Next base: position 27,048,577 of record NC_054376.1, on the reverse strand, counting down.
GGTTCGTCCCTGCTTTGAGTGCCAGGGAATCTTTTGGAGTTACACATAAATCAGTTCAGTCTGCACATGCATTCAAATGAATTGCTAATTAGCCATGCAGGCTGTGGATTTCATATGTGTTCAGTTTTAAAGGGGTGAGGTGGCAACCCTAGTTGGCATGTATATCTAAGGCACCATGTAGATACCCCACACAAAGGCAGGTGTATTCCTTTATGAGTCTATCTGCAAAACACATTAATGGGGTAAATTTATCAAAGAGTGAAGTTCCGCCACTAGAGTGAAATTCCGCAGCTCTCCATTCATTTCTATGGGATTTTGAAAGGCGTATTTATCAATGGGTGAAAGTGAAAGTTCACCCTTTGATAAATACGCCTATAAAAATCCCATAGAAATGAATGGAGAGTGGCAGAATTTCACTCTAGTGGCGGAACTTCACTATTAACTTCACTCTTTGATAAATATACCCCATTGACTGATCATAGGTTGCTATGGGTTACTGCATCCAGGCAAACTTTGTCTATGTCAATGCATTACCCTCTATCTCTTTATTTCTTTAATATATAATTATATCTGTGTGAATGGCTCCATTTACTGCAGCTCTCTTCTAAACCCTCTCGACATGTAATGGTCATTTCACGCTGCATTGTGCTTGTAGTGATGATATCTATTAACACCATAAATATTTGCTCTTCTCTGTTATAATAACACCCTGCCACTTTGTGCCTGTTTCTAGGGTTACTAAAAGGGTCTCTGTCTTTGTGTCAGTACCTTGTATTAAGTTGTTTTTTGTTGTTGCTTTTCACATAAAGGGCAACTCCTCCTCCTTGATCTTACCCTGTCTTTACTAAATAGCATGTAACCTAATATAGCAATATCCTACTCTTGATTTACACTGTATGCACAATGACTCAGTATCTGCAATACCCAAATTAGCAATTGCCACCATTGTATTCAGTTCTTTCATGCCGTTTCTCCACTGCCGAGAACTCTCTTTGAAAAGTATGTGTCACCTTTATAAAGAATGTATTCACAACAATCAAGACAGTTTAGTTTATAGGGATACGTTGTACAGGATGAGTTGTGGTGTTAAGGGGTTCAGGCTACTAACACACAAACAAAGTTTGTTAATAGCAAGTTATATTATCTCCCACAATTCCTGTTATTTGCCCAGCCCTGGTTGGCATGCAAGATGGTGCCGGAGGTAACAACTTTCTGAAGCTGCCGGTTGGCAAGCAAAGTTGTTGGTAGGTTCTTGGTGTTGCTTTCTTGGTGATAGAAAGGCAGACAGGCGTAGATTCGCCAGGACAACACTAATTCACTAAAATCCAAAACTGCTTCCAGAGCGCCGAACCCTTGCAAAGTTGCGCCATGCGAAGAGAAGTTGGCTAATTTGCATACAGCGGAAAGTTAAAGTTCAATGGACGTATATGTTGCAGCAAATATATTAAACTACACAAGCCTGGGAAACCTTAATAACATGAACTAGAGTTTTTATATTGCCCTACACATGAGCCCAGTGTATAGTTTATGTGCCATATGTAGGGGGGAAGTCGGTTACCTCAATTTACCTGGCGAATTTTCGCCAGCGTTAGTCAATTCGTCCTTTAGTAAATTTGCCCCATAGTCTTTTCACTTATTTCTCCCCTTTTATAACTATGCCCTACATATATAATGTGTTCATATGGAGTAATTTCTTCTTTTGTGCTGCTGCTTCCCATTTAAAGGGTATGAATAATTCTGCATAAACCTAGTTCCCTGCACTAAAATAGTCACTTGCCATTGGCACTCTTGATGTAGGCAATTTTCAAACAGTCTATATGTTTTATTTTGTGTGTTTTTTTTTTTTTTTGCCGCTCTGCAGTTCAAAATGCTGTCTTGTTGCTAGGGCTCCAGTTATTCTAGCAACCAGGCACTTGCTTGGAAGTCTGAAAATAAATAGGAGAAGGCCTCTATGGAAATATATAAAATGTAACAATAAAAAATACAGCCTCACAAGTAATGCATTTTTGGTTGCCACGACAGCCAATTAGCTTTTGAAATTCCAAGATGCAGAATAAGAATTTAAAAAAACAACAAAAATGAATAAAGACCAGTTGCAAAGTTGAGTGGTTCAAAATATTAAAAAGTTACATTAAAGGTTAACTTCCCCTTCCTTCCACTCTCAGAAGAGTTAAATGCGGACCCCGGTACCACATGTGGAACTAGATATTTACCTGTCCACGCAGAGAGCTGTGATGATTCCCACTCCTGTGATCTGGTTGTTGAGGTCCAGAGCAGTGACAGCACGGCACAAGAGATCTCCAAACACCCACCCTCTGTCATGGAGGAGCTGGTGAATAAGTAGGGGCATGCCAAGCAAAGACAACAGGTCGGCCAGTGCCAGATTCACCACATACAGGTCAGATACCAAAGTGTGCCTGCAGCTAAGCAGCACGGCCAAGACCAGCCCGTTACACAGGACCCCACAGCCACAGATCACCCCATACACCACCCCCCAGCCTGGACCCCTAAGCGACAGTGAGGCTGAAGAGGGTGGCAAAGTTGTGGGCATCCAAGGGAGGGAGGGAGTCATGCTGGCAGCAGCTGATTAGTAAATAGCTAGGAAATTAATATACTGCCTTCCCGCATAGCTTTTAGATTACAGGCTGTAATAAGTGGGCTGCTTTTGTCCTGAAAATTTATTCTCTGTATTTCAATTTTGCTTGCTTCAGAATGCTTGAATCATTAGAAGATTAAAGATATATACATGCAAAGTGACCCCCTCATTCTTCCTGCAACTCCCGTCTGCTTTATTCAACCCTTTCCTATTGCCTCCCTTCTTTGCCTCTATCTTTCCCTTCTGTTGCTCAGTTCCCTATATACAGTCCCTCTACCTTTCCTTTTCTATTCTTCACATTCTGCCTGTTCTTTTATCTCTCTCACTCTTTCTATCCTCTTCCTCCCCATCCGTCAATTCAAATCCCTCCAATCGTTTAGGAACTGCAGCCTCTCCACTTGCCCTCCAGTCCTTGGGGAAATGCAGTTTCCACTTCCTTCCAGTTGTTTAGAAACTACAGCCTTCACTTGCTAGCCAGTCGTTTAGGAAGTGCAGCTTCCCCCTGCCCTTCAGTAGTTTGGGAACTGCAGCTTCCGCTCGTCCGCCACTCATTTATCAACTGCAGTCTCTACATGCAGCCATCCGAGACCTGCTGCATACAAAGGAAAGTGTTAAAAAATATGCTTATCTCTGGCACCGGCCACATTGCAAAAGTGCTAGCCTTACATGGAGCTCGATGCAGGCATGGAGGTATATACTATACCCAAAGGAGTGTACAGGTATACATATATGAATTTGACATGACAGATATATATACACTGTACAATGGCATGCTTGCACATATAACAATAGCTATGATCAGAATATTCATCTATATACATAGTAAAGCCTGTCATACTCTTCCAGATAGGGGATCTGCACAGGCATCTGTACTACAGTAGACATGTATATCACTCCTCCTGCACTAAGAGGACTTAGAGACACACACACACACACACACACACATATATATATATACGGACACATTGCATTAATTGATGCAAATACTGCAGGGAGTAGGGCATTATTCCAACTACCGGCACTGCACAGCATTGCTCCATTGACTGCATTAACACTGCATAATGGAACACTTTGATTTGGCACAGTTCTTTGCCGCTTTGCACACCATAGGATACAGGGCACCGAATCATTCAACAGTTTTCATGCAATTTCTAGAGTGACCTGCTGCCTAAACCCAGACACACACTCGCATGTGGCAGTGCATACATACATACAGTCGCACACAGGCAGGGTCTGTTCCAGCGGCTTACCTCCTGCAGCACTGTGTGTGTGTGTGTGTGTGCGAATGCCAGTGTGTTTGCTGCTCCCTCTCACACTAAATGCGACTTGTTGATTGGAAGCCAGTGAGATTAAAGACAGAAGATTGAGAGGGGGAAAAGGGGGAATAGGAGGAGAGGCAGGCAAAGGGAGATGATAGGTATGATATACTCCTAATTCCCGGCTATTCTCCACGTCTACATCCTCGCTCTCTTAGTAAATCCATCATCTCTTCCCTTCTCTCTCTCTCTCCATCTCTAGAAGCAATGGGAAACAGGCAATCGGTGAAATATTTAACATCCCACTGCTGGATATTGCTCACCGTCATTCACAGACCTCCCAGCACTATTACCAAAGGGCAGCTCAAAAGAGCACAAATGCAGATGAATGAAGCTCTTATTTGAAGAGAGGTGAAGACAATGTACAGGCGCTCTGGTGAATAGAATGCATGGGGGCTATTCACTGGCATTCCTGCCCATGCATTGCTTAATCAGAATTATTCATAGATCCCTCACAGAAGTTTCATAGCTGGGCTCTCTGTATAGAAATGTGAAATAAAATGCAGTCTGTAGGGCATAGATTACATCATATGTATGCACTGAGAAACATTATTTGGGGGTTTAAGCAGTTTCTCCCCCCACCCATCTTCTCTTATTTCCTTTCTGTTGTTCTTTGTATTACAGTGGATATGTTTGCTTGCAAATAACTAAATAAAGTGTATGCAGTTTCCAATTTCCTTGCTTTCTCCTTTTCTTCTCACATTGCATAGTTTCTTTCTTTTTTGTCAATCTTTGCTTTCCTATATTACTCCACTTACTCTCTATACGAATTACTAGGCCATCATTTCCTTTTATAGATCCCCTAATTGACTCTCTTTCCCTTCTTCTACTGTCACAATATACCCTCGGATATGCCTGAACTGGCATTGTGTGCCATCTTGTACTGCTACCATTTGTCCCTCATAGTTTCCCTAACTATCCCATCCTTTGTCACCATTTCTTCTCCCAGATGCCCTAAGTGGCTCTCTTGTGGGGGATATTCTGATGTCATCATTTTCCATCATGGATCCCCTGAGTCTCTATCCTCTCTTCTTTTCTACCATTTGCTTTAATGGACCTCCTGACTCTCTAGCCTCTCATCTTTTCCAGCATTTGCTTTCATGGATCTCCTGACTTTCTATCCTCTCTTCTTTTCTTTCATGGATCCCTTGAGTCTCTATCCTCTCTTCTTCTCTACCGTTTGCTTTCTTGGTTCCCCTGAGTCTCTATCCTCTCTTATTTTCTACCGTTTGCTTTAATGGATCTCCCAAGTCTCTATCCTGTCTTCTTTTCTACCATCTGCTTTCATTGATCTCCTGACTCTCTATCCTCTCTTCTTTTCTACCATTTGCTTTCATGGTTACCCTGAGTCTTTATGCCATTTTCACAATTTGCTCTCACAGATCCCCTGTATTCCCTCTTTGGATGTCACCATTTGCCCTAATAGACTCTCTCACTATGGGGTATATTTATCAAAGAGTGAAGTTAATAGTGAAGTTCCGCCACTAGAGTGAAATTCCGCCACTTCCCATTCATTTCTATGGGATTTTTAAAGGCGTATTTATCAAAGGGTGAAATTTCACTTTCACCCATTGATAAATACGCCTTTCAAAATCCCATAGAAATGAATGGAGAGCTGCGGAATTTCACTCTAGTGGTGGAACTTCACTCTTTGATAAATTTGCCCCTAAATATCAAAATATATAGTGGCAGTCTTTTGCTACAGAACTCCCTTCCTCAGCCAATAAACATGACACAACTATAACTATGTTGTATTCGTGGCTTGTTCCCACAGACTGTTGCACTCAAAAGCCTGCAACTAAATGTTAACATTTTAACAACCTGTACATCAATGATTGCATGAGTGGTGAGTATAATGATTATGTGATAAAATATATAAGGGTGGGTGACCCTTGGTGCACATGCATTCAGGACACACAAGACAAGAGTGGTAAGAGGATATTAGGGTAACAAACTGTATTTACTGCCTCCCTTGGTGCTATTATTTGTCCTCATTTATTAGACAGTATCTGTCTAGTCCACTGCTGGAAATCAATTTTGGGTACCTGCATACAGAAAACATTAGATTGAAAGAGTTCAGAGAAGGGCAACAAATTTAATTAGGGGTTTGAAGAACTTGAACTGTGAGGAAGAGCTTGTCATGTTCTGTTGACTTTCATTAGCAAAGATGCCTTGTAGAAATGCAGGCAGTTTGTACAAGGACAGTACATTTACAAGGAATATATTTTTATATAAGTAATTCTTTATATTTAGGACTATGCAAGTGACACAAGGCTGCCTCAACTAACTGCAAAATAAGGAGCAGTTGCCTCCAGATCTTTTTCTCTTGATGAGGAAAAAACATAATAGCCAGTTCTTCAGACATAATGATCCAGGATAAAAAGGGAATGCTTTATTTGGAATTGGAACACCACGAGCATGAGCTGAACAAAATGTTTTCCCTATTGCTTTAATTAGGAAATATTTATATTACAGCATATTTCTTCCTGCAGAAAAGCACCTTAAAATGTGCCTGTCGTTAGGGGTTATTTACGGGCACATTATGTGCACTGTTTTGCATTCTGCAGACTGACTTCCTTGGATGTTAAACTGTGACAGCTCTCTGCATTCAGTTTTGGAGTGCAGAAACTTGCACATACCCTCTTAAATAAAACACTGCTTGTGTGGGTGGGCAGGAGAGGCACAAAGACATCCACCCTCTCGCACCCTACCTGTCCCCTAACCTGTGTGTCATTGAGGTGCACACGCTAGGGAGTGGCATAGAATGCAATTGCAGTGGGGTCTAGTCCTTATCATCTGCACTATCGCAGTAAGGACATGGCTGGCCTGTAGTCATGTGTCAGGAAAAACTTAACCTGTACTTAACCTGCATCTGACCCTAACCTGCAAAATGTTGCCATTGTAGGATCCATGCTTGACCCATACCTGCATCTTCTTACTTTGTATGCTGCTGCTATAAGTGTCTCTGGTACCCAGACAGGGAATCTTCTGGATCATAAGTGGAGTATACTTATCTAGTCTGAACCACACTCAACCCTTACCTGCAGTGGTTGTCCAAATTTCAACCCAAACCCACCCAACTGGCAATAAACATGCGGAATTACTGGCGGAACGAGCACTTATAGATGCATGTTGGAGAGTGTGTCACTGTTACACTGGTGAATCACTTGCTTAAAGCATTTTATCATTGTACAGTGAACAGACAAATGACAAACTCAAGTGATTTTCTTGCTCTGAAAACTTTCCAATTTGCACTTGTTCTAATCTGTGTATCAATGTTGAACAAGTACCTTACTGGCATAGAGGTAGGGCATTCCACAACTACCCAGTTACCGCCACCCTCTCTCTCTATTTCTTTCACAGTAATATATTGCCACATAAACAAGGATGAGTTTTTGTTTGTAGATCAAATGAATAACTGTTATAATTGCCTTCACTGTAAAGTACAAATCTCCAATCCACGGTGCCAAACTCTTTAAGGGGAAATCATAGCAACCAATTAAACATATGCATTAACTACACTAGGCAATAGATGCAAACTTGTCATTTATTGGTATGGCATGGAGAAAAGTCTGCAACTTGTTCTTGCTTGGATCCCTACTACCTGGCAGGCTACCAAATTCAGGCTACCAGATCAGGAGGCTGCAGTCTTTATCTTTCGTCCTTATTATTAAAGGAAAACTATACCCCCAAAATGAACACTTAAGCAACAGATAGTTCATATCATATTAAGTGGCATATTAAAGAATCTTACCAAACTGGAATATATATTTAAGTAAATCTTGCCCTTTTACATCTCTTGCCTTGAGCCACCATTTTACTGATAGTCTGTCTGCTGTCTCAGAGATCACCTGACCAGAAATACTTCAACTCTAACTGTAACAGGAAGAAGTGTGGAAGCAAAAGACACAACTCTGTCTGTTAATTGGCTCATGTGACCTAACATGTATGGTTTGTTGGTATGTTTGTGAGTACAATGAATCCTACGATCCCAGGGGGCGGCCCTTATTTTTTAAAATGGCAATTTTCTATTTATGATTACCCAATGGCACATACTACTAGAAAAGTCTAATCTAATAGATTTGCCATCTCCTGAAGATCTGCCATCTTTAAAAGGACTAGAACGTACATAGATACAAAAGGCCTGCAGCCTTTACAATATCTCTTTCCATTTTTCCTTTCAGAACTAAAATTGGTTTCTTTAGTGGGCGGTTGGGTGTTTTGATTGCTTAATGACAACCCTTGGGCCAAGATTCTTCCCGTGCTTGAATCTCTTGTAGCCTTGATTGCACTGCTTTCTCATAAAGACATCTTTACAATGAGGAGTGCTCGGCTTGACGGAGAATCGGATAATGTGCTGTTTTGACAGTCAAGAACCCCTCTCAGTTTCTGAAGGTGAAATCTGCTTTCTGTTGATCTGAGGGCAATCTCTACTTCTTTTCAGAATACCCCTGATAATACTCCAGAGAGCTCCTTGCTTTGAGCTAGAATATATTTGACAATAGTTAGCATTCATTTCTTGTAAGCCGTGTATGCAAAAATATTATTCCAGTCACACCTTATTAAAAGAACTGTGGGTGGTTTTGCTCAAGAGCTTGGTTTTATGTCTGTCTTTTATGTTGCAATTTATGTGTGCATGCACGAGAAACATGGCTTTAAGAATAGAGTTTATCATTGCTTCTTGTAGGCACTTCAGTTCTAGAGTTGATTGGGGAAGACTATTCTGACAGCTGACAGGAGTGTTTTGTGTATTTATTTGTCAGTTTCTATTTATACAATATGGTGAAATCAAAGTGAGGTATTATCACAGTAGAGGAATATATTAATGATCACCCAGGGTATTTGTGCAACCATGTGCATACACATGAAAAGCTTTTTGAGCGAGGGGCCCCACTCCTCATTTATAGAAAATCCAGTTTTTCACATAAAATATCCATTTTCATACAATACAGGGTAACTACTGATCAAATCCCAACTATAGATCACCCTTATTGGGGCTCATCAGGATTGTATAGTGACAGACCGGGCCTATAGCCCATTAAAGAACCCAACATCAAGGGCCACTTTAGACGTGTAGACAGAGTTAAATGTAATAGCTGTCATTTTGACCTGGTGGAAGAAGAAGAAAGGGGCTGATGGATATTGTTGGCTGGGATCCACCTTGAGATCTGCTAATAGTCTGAAAGGCCAGTCCAACCCTTGTGTAACATAGGGTTCAGGTTCCGGGAGAAAAAACATGGTGGGTCCCGGCTCTTATGGGCCCCGCTGGCCAAGACACTCCTTACCTTCCTCTGTTACCCGCCGTCACTACCCAACCTCTCTCCCGGCCCATTCGCTGCAGTGAAGAATATAGGTAAGCGCAGTGGGGCCAAAGGAGGGTTGCAACTTGGATGGGGAGTCCTTAGAGGGGGTGCAGCTGGGCGGGCAGAGGGTGCTTTATGGCTGGGGGGGCCTGTGGGTGGTGTGGGGCCCCTGATGCTGCAGGCCCAGAGGGCTCGGACCCCCCCAGTCTGACGCTGATAGGGTTTGCTAGTGGGCATATGTAGAACTAGGGCAGTGTATTAATCAGAGGCCACCTTTTTATCACCAAGTGCCATGGAAAAAAATATTTCAATTCACGTTTATTTAATTCGATTTTTTTTATGCCTATATTTCTTATCACCTCCCACAGTACTGAGTCTAGTTACAGTACTACTACATGGCCTAGCAGTCACAGGGCTGTGTATGACCCTAATAGGGATTATTATTGGTTCTGTTATTGATACTTTGCATTGGCTTTCTGATAGTCAGTATAGGTATTAAATAGTCAACCCTGTATTGTTTTTCAGTCTGTGCAGCCCAAAGCCAACAGTATATTTATATACTGCTTGGATTTACAATAAGTATTATGTATTTTTAATTTCACTGCATGTACATTTAGATTTGTTATCAAGTAAAATGAATGCCTGCTACCATTTTGCCTGAAGCTTTCAGTTTAATATCAACTCTCCTGCCCAATGATCTTGTGTGCCATAGCCAACACTGGGATGCTCTGTTAATTACAATACAGTTATAAATGTTATTAAAGATTACAGCCCTGCACAGTCCCCCCTACAGTATTGGCACAGATGGGAAATGTCCCATCAACCACCCTCTTCATCCTGCTCCTCAGCCAGTTTTCTATTATCCAAATTATTGGCCCCATACCAACAAGGACACTATAGTTAAAGCACCTTAAAAACATGATATGCAGTAGGCCCTTGGCTTCAAAGGTTTTTCCAATTGTATGTAAAAAAAAATTGTGTGATAAATTCTGCAAATTGCAATATTTTTAGGCAATTTTCAGAAATGTCATAAAAACTGCTGCCTTTAGTGTAGCTTTGCAGTTGGGTAGTTTGGAGTAGAAATACATAATTACCCATTTTGGATTTGTCTAAATGTGTAATTTTCCAAAAATATATGGTGTTAAAGCACCTAAAAACCAATGTGGATATGCAGAGGCTGGTTCTAGAGACATTTATTCTGCTCCTTTCCATGATTTGGCAGAGCTCCAGTTATGCCTTTAGCCATACCTGAACTAAAAAGCAGGATCATTTAGGCCATACCCCATATCCACACCAGCCATGGTAGTTAAGCCCAATATTCCTCAACACAACTGAAACCCTTTCCAGTTTTCAGTAAGCCTTCCCTATCATGAGTTCAGAGTTGCCCCACCCCCTAAAATGGGACATAATTCTGTTTTGCAAAAGTTAACCGATCACTTTATGTCATTACTTGTTGGTTGTCTGATGCAAAGACCCCGACAAATGGGCAGGAGCCAGGGGGTGAAACTATAGAGGAAACAGACCCTGTTGTTGCAGGGGGGTCCAGGAGGTTTAGGGGCCCCATGAGGCCCTAATTCATATACAATTTCAATTAATATTGGTAAAACAAGGCAACCTCTTGACATATCTGGGGCCTGCAAATTAATTTGCTGTGGGGCCCCAGTAACATCTAGTTATGCCACTGGCGAGAGCACTTAGTGTGCATGCTGACAGTATTTCTGCTTTCATTTTTGCTGATCTCTGTGCTTCATGCAGTGTAGTACTGGGCTGGTGGGACACCAGAAAAAAACCTGGTGGGCCCCTCTGACCTATAACCTCTGACCTCCCCTCCCAATCGTGGTGGAAGGTGGGGTGAAATAAAAAATATGGCACAGGGTGTAGAGTTCAGCATCAGGGGGTTCAGGCCATCTTTGACCCACTACCTGCCACAGGGTAGCATTAAGCCATTGGGGCAAATTTACTAAAGGGCGAAGTGACTAACGCTGGCGAATTGACATCATTTCGGGAACAGTGTCGGACTGGCCCAACGGGATACCAGGAAAACTCCCGGTGGGCCCAGGTGTCAGCGGGCCCTCTTGCTTCTACTCATTTGGCCTATTTCTTGGCCATTCCCTATTTCTTTAAGAGGCTTAATTATGGGAGAATTAAGTATAGTATGTAGAGATAAAAGACTAGGAGAATAAAGAGTTTGAGTGAGTAGAGAAGGAATAATAGTTTGGAAAGTGGGCCCACGGTCTAAGGTTTTCTGGTAGGCCCCTGGCATCCCAGTCCAAAACTGTTTGGGAATTTTGCCGATTTACTAACAGTCGCTGGCATAACTTCGCTAGTGAAGGAGATAGACTCTAGCGGTACTTCGTTTCCTAACGCCAGGCGAATTTGCACAGGCGAGAGGATGTAACTACGCAAATAAACTGAGATGCGGATTTTACTGAACGTTACCTCATGCGCCAGACTTGCCCTCGCCACCTCAGACCAGGCGAAGTGCAATAGAGTAGATAGGAGTTCCTAAAAAAATTGTTGAAAATGTTTCTAAGTCCCAAAAAACGGTGGCGTCTTTTCCTTTTTTTAGGGTGATAGGCTGCAAAAGAGCGTAACATTTTTTGGGGGTAACCGGCTTCCCCCCTACATTTCCTAACATATGGCACATAAACTATAGGGCATTATAACAACTTTATTTTATTTTATTAAGGTTTCCTAGGCTTGTGTAGTGTAATGTATTATACGTCCATTGAACTTAAACTTACCGCTGTATGCAAATTAAAGTAATGCTAGCGCAACTTCGCCAGCGTTCGGCGCCCTGGACACAACTTCGGATTTTAGTGAATTAGCGTTGTCCTGGCGAATCTACTCCTGGCAAAGTGTTGCGCTGTGATCGATTGCATTGCTGGCGAATTTTCGGAGGTTAGTGAATTTGCTGCATTATGTACAGGACTAGGTTGATAACGTTATATTGCATTCATTCTCACATCAATACACACTAACACACTCTCAACATGAAATGCTGTGTCTGGTATAGCAAGAAAATATACATATTAAAAAGCAGACACTTTTGGCCTTATTTTTTATTTATTTGGCTAAAAATACAGAATTACTGAAATGGTGGCGATGTGAAAAGAACATTCAAAACCCTGGGGAAAATTCTTAATGTTAACTTGTAATGGTAACTGTGAGAATGAAGACACTGGGGGAATATTTGTTCTTTAACACAAGAACAAATGGATCTAACTAAATATATTATTTGTGCTTGTTTGTATCTACACTGCCCTTATATATATATATATATATTTCTCTAATAATATGGACCAAAGAACAGCTACATAGGGGCCATTCCTTTTTGTGAGCTAACATTAGAAGCAATCTCCTCTCTTTGTCCCTATGTTATTTTCCAGAATATCATTTTCTTACTTTTTAAGAATAACATAGGGACTAGAAAGTTTCTGTGGGTCATACTATCCCTCCCACTCTCTCTATAACCCAAACCCAGATCTGGCTCTACATCTATTTTTTGACTTTTCCCTGGGCTGCCACTGCCTCCATAGCTTTCCGTACAGTTTCCTCGTCCCCAAGAAAGCTCATGGGTTTGGTTGGCTTCAGGTTATCATCAAGTTCATACACAATGGGAATTCCAGTGGGGAGATTGAGTTCCATGATGGCAGCATCAGACATCCCTGCAGAGAGACAGAAACAACACCCAAGTTGAATAACTGTGTCAAATTTAGTTTTTTTAATTTCGTTTTTATGCTGTCCCTTGTAATGTGTCTTTGAGTACATGGAGGGACACAGGTAGAACTTGCAAACTCGTTATGGAACTTACTGTAATTAAACAATAGGACCCCAGCATGTTAACCATTGTGCAACCGTGTGGTCCATGTATATTATGGTGTTTTAATATTATATAAATAGATTTTATATGTGTTAGCTGTACTGTTTCTAATATAAAATGGCAAATTGCTCCAGATTTTCTTTTTGAGCAACTAATAACAGTATTACCCATAACAGCCACTGGAGGGCAGAGTAATGGAGAAGAGGTTCAATGTAGGGAGCAAATTTGATAAGAGTATATATACTGAGAGCGCCACTGATAAGTGCCTTAATATCATTAACATGATAACAGGCAGCTCTTGAGAAAGAGAAGGTTAAAAGGAGAGATCTAAAGCATGTTGATGATAGAGATACTTACGGTCAAAAGCTAACTGAGAAGTGGTAATTATGGGCTAATTAATGATAAAGAGGCGTAGAGGATAGAATGGAGAAATAAAGGATGAAAGGTGGTTGGGATTACAGTAAACTTCACAGAAGCAGTTCACTGAAGTACACTGGATTTATACACTGTGAATACAGGACCCAGGGTTAGGGCAATGACTCACAGGGGTTTATTTAGCCAGTGTTTGGCCAAAGCTACAAAACGTCTGAAAATTGTCTCTGCTGTTGTCTCTCAAAACAGCATACAAAGGCATTTTTGAGAGATTACATGATTTTAGTGTTAGCATAGACATTTCTCAGTATTGTCTATAGCAGGTTTCTGTTGTTTTGTAAGACAAAATCCAGGCTACAAATAGTACCGTGTGTCATTTCTCTTAGGGATGCTACCTGCTATCCCACAGTCACACTCCCTTCCCAGAGACTATTATCCCACTGTTACTATAGACACCATCTCTCCCTACTATACCTGCTATCCACAGTCACACTCCCTTCCCAGAGACTATTATCCCACTGTTACTATAGGCACCATCTCTCCCTACTATACCTGCTATCCCACAGTCACACTCCCTTCCCAGAGACTATTATCCACTGTTACTATAGGCACCATCTCTCCCTACTATACCTGCTATTCCACAGCCACATTCCCTTCCCAGAGACTATTATCCATATGTTATTATAGACACCATCTCTCCCTACTATACCTGCTATCTCACAGTCACATTCCCTTCCCAGAGACTATTATCCATATGTTACTATAGACACCATCTCTCCCTACTATACCTGCTATCTCACAGTCACACTCCCTTCCCAGAGACTATTATCCACTGTTACTATAGGCACCATCTCTCCCTACTATACCTGCTATCCCACAGCCACACTCCCTTCCCAGAGACTATTATCCACTGTTACTATAGGCACCATCTCTCCCTACTATACCTGATATCCCACAGCCACACTCCCTTCCCAGAGACTATTATCCCACTGTTACTATAGGCACCATCTCTCCCTACTATACCTGCTATCCCACAGTCACACTCCCTTCCCAGAGACTATTATCCCACTGTTACTATAGGCATCATCTCTCCCTACTATACCTGCTATCCCACAGTCACAGTCCCTTCCCAGAGACTATTATCCCACTGTTACTATAGGCACCATCTCTCCCTACTATACCTGCTATCCCACAGTCACACTCCCTTCCCAGAGACTATTATCCACTGTTACTATAGGCACCATCTCTCCCTACTATACCTGTTATCCCACAGCCACACTCCTTTCCCAGAGACTATTATCCTACTATTATTTTGGAGGAGCTTCAACTTCACTGTTTTGTCTAGTTTAGCTTTAGAAATAAGAAAAATCATTCTGGTTAATGAATTTCCCAGGTTCTTTCTATTTGCAGCTGATGACCTCTGCGTCCCAGGACCCCCCTCCCCTGTGAGTAAAGAGTTAAAAAGCACAGTGCACCAGCTCAGTGGTTAATGATCCCATAGCTTACCCCTCCCTCTGTCCTCCGCACAGAAGGTCATGTTAATCTTATTTTGGGCTAAGGTCTCAAGGAGGACCCATGAAAAGGTCAGAGTTACTGATATAGTAACAGGACAGTCAGAACATAGACAGGTGGGTCAGAGGGGACAGTATGAGGGCAGATGGAACAGGTACAGTAATCTTATAAAACACATGCCAGAGCTGGAATCTAAGGAATGTGGCTTCTAAACAGTCATGGGGGTCAGATAGTTAAAAGTGGTAAAGGGGACCATAGACGCACCGATAATATTGTACTTTTTCGTACGATATTCGGTGTGTGTATGGTGGGAGAGGAGCCGAACGAACGATCTTCCTGGATAGATCTTTTCCAGGAAAGATTGTAATTGTAACATCTATGGCCACCTTAAGACACAGTAACTTAACTACCCATCTCCAGCCTTTGTACTGGCGGTGCAGCTGTTAGTCCATGCGTAATCGCACCACCCGCGATTCCACGTCTGGTAAGACACTTGCCCTATTGTTGCTTAAATTACCTTCTGTGGGGTTAATTTTATAAAAAGTATAAAGTTTGCTCCTGGTAGCATGAAGCATGTACAAGGCACCTATCTGGAAACAAACAGTGGTTGCTTCGAGTTACTAGGCCAAGGTAAACTTTCAAATTTTGCATTTTTTATTACAAAACCCCATGTATCTAATATCTTTCTCTCTTCCTACCTTTAGCTGCTTCTCTGCAGGACCTATGCACAGGGTCCAGGACAGCTGTCCCCTATCAGCTCTAGTAAGAACCAACACTCTGTAGGCAATTTCTTACCATCCAGGTGCTTGACAATGCCTCTCAAGCTGTTTCCATGTGCTGCGATCAGTACCCGCTTTCCAGCCAGGATCTGGGGGGCAATCACATCGTTCCAAAAGGGTAGGGCACGGGCAATGGTGTCCTTCAGACTCTCACAGGAGGGCAGCTCTTTGGCGCTGAGATCTTTGTAACGCCGATCCTAGGGGCAAGTAGTAGGATAAAATATTGTGAGGATACAGATGAGCAAGTGCCATTGTGATCAGCAGGACATGGTGCATAGATAATACATTAGCATGACTTTGACCAAACTGCCCTTAAAATTCATGTGAATTTAACATTATGGAGGTTAATTATTAAATTACTCTAAAATCTGAATTTTCAGTGGAAAAATATTCCAAAAATACTCCAAGCTGTCGGGGGCCTGTAGAAGTCAATGGCAAATGTCCCATTTCAAATTTGAAGATAACATGGTCTGCTCTAAATTTTGTCGAAAAATCAGAAAAAATCGGTGGGTTTTGAGCAATTTCAGGAAAAATTCAAGCGTTTCGGGCACAAAACCCAAAAAATTTGATTTTTTTTTCTGCAAAACCCAAATATATTTTTTTTGCCCGAACAGATTTTATCAAGTTTTTTTCAATGATAAATAAGGTCAAATCATGGATTCTAGTTTGGTCTGACTTTTTTTACTTTTTTTTAAATCAGATTTTGATAAATAACCCCAGAAGTATAATTATCATCAAGTAAATGAGCACAGGACATTTTGTGAAGGAAACCATAAAAAATGCTCGCCAGGCATGAATTAATATTCTGAACTTAGTTAAAGTGCAAAATTGTGCTAATTTTAGCCCTGAGTCTCTTGATAAATGATCCTGCCGTGTCCTATGTAGGTCTCAGCATGTCCTCCCAGTTAGCCTGTATCTGTGCAGTGTGTTTCCTACAGAAGTAGAAAATCTCAAAACAAAAAAATGTCAAGTTGCTCAGAGCCCTCTTCTAAGCACTTTTTCTAGTGAAATCAGTTTTTTGTCTAGTTTTGAAGATATTGGAAGTTTTTACACTTCTAATATAAGAAATTTTAATCAACAAGTGTCACCAGCTGTTTATATTTTCAGCTGGCTGAAAATAACATCTGGGAGAAAAAGAAAGTCCAGTGATGTTGCTCTGCTTAGAAAAAGATGTTAGCAGAGAAGAGTCATCTGACATACCGCTGGTCAGTTCTAAGCAAGACTTTCCTTTTCTCACAAAATTAATTTTCAGCTGGCTGTCAGGCCAAATAAGGGGGGGGGCACTGCTGATTCATTAAATTAGCAGTTAATATAGCAATCCTCATTTGCAGGTTCTAAAGGGAAAGTGAGTTAAATCGATATATACAGTAATCATAATTTATACATTTTTAGAACCAGGATAAAAAAAAAGTAAAAATATGCAGACCAATAAAAAAAAATTCTTAAATTTGCCTTGTGCAAGTACATCCAGGCTCAGCGTTAGAGAAGTGTGAGGCCCTTGTAAATGCAATAAGGCTGCAGCCCCGTAGACGGGGGGGTGTTTACATAAATCAGAGATGCCCAACCTCCAGCTATTGTTAAACTACAACTCCCACCATCACTTGACTTCTTCTAAAATCAGATAGCGAAGGAGGTATATATACCCTAGCCATCTGCTTACTTTTATAATTGAGAACGGGTCATTTTATTGGATGACCCCCTTGTTGGAA
Source organism: Xenopus laevis (assembly GCF_017654675.1). Taxonomy (NCBI): domain Eukaryota; kingdom Metazoa; phylum Chordata; class Amphibia; order Anura; family Pipidae; genus Xenopus; species Xenopus laevis. Next base: position 27,031,167 of record NC_054376.1, on the reverse strand, counting down.
GCACCTTTCTGGATCTTTATAATCATCTCATGGTTACTGTAAAAGCTTGCAGATTTTCCATGGCGTGTGCAAGAGGAATGAGAATGCTCTAGGAAGAATGTATTATAATGCACTAAACAGCTACTTAGTACTTGAAATGCAAAAATGCTTGCATTAGCAGCAAGGTAGCCGGCTCTCTTAAAGGTGCTGATTCTGTCTCCATAGTAACAAGCAGTGGACCGTAGCAATACAGCATCTAGTTGCACAGCAACACAAATAAATACCCTGTCCATACATAGAGTATTAGGTGGAATTATAGAGCAAGACAAAGATAATATGCAACAATAGGAGATACAGCAAAGGCTGTAAGGGGGGTATCAGTTGGGCTATGGGATGCTCAATAGGAGAAATCGTAGGAAAATATATGAACAGTAGTGAAGGTTAGAAGAAAGATTTATTTAAAGCATCAGAAGAAGTTACAGGGTGCAGTTATACAAAGCAATAGGAGGGGCTATATAGAGAAAAAGTATATAGACAAATATGGGGTACAAGTAGTGGTCATATGGAGGCGTAGAAGTTTTGAGGCACTTGGTAAAACAGGACAAGAGCAAAATTGGGATAATGGGAGAAATTCACAAGAGGCCCCAAGATCTCCTTACCTTACTTATCAGCTTGTAGTAGGGGTGATCTTCTCCCATGACTGGTGGTGGGATGTCATAAGATCGCCTCCAGATCTTCACCTGCTCTTCCCCATGTTTCTCCGCAGTCTCTGCCTTGTTGAGGCCCGTCAGTCCCCCATAGTGGCGCTCATTCAGTCTCCAGGTCCTGACCACTGGCAGCCACATTTGGTCTATTCCATCCATGATGTACCACAGAGTACGCACCGCCCTCTTCAGCACTGAGGTGTAGCAGATGTCAAACTCCATCCCGGCCTCCTTTATTGCCTGAGCACCTCTGCGGGCCTCCTCTGTCCCTTTCTCACTCAGGTCGGCATCAAACCAGCCACAGAACCTGTTCTCCTGATTCCATGAGCTTTCCCCGTGGCGTACAATGACTAGGCGGTGAGGCATAGTGGCTATACAAGATGACTAGTATGGATGGCAGTTTTGCAAAGGAAGCTCAACCAATATAGATGTTTACTGATGCTTATTAGACAGGATGAAACTCAGCCTGAAGTCTGGTCCCTGTTCCAGATACTCATAGGATATGTGTCTCATATAGCCAATACTGCTTTACATAGTGACCAATCAAGCAGCAGCAACCGGAAGCCAACACCAGTGATGGAGAGACCAGGCACTGAAAATAGCTTCAAGCCCTTCTTGCTGCCAGTGACAGCTGTGACTGACCTTTACTTGAGTCACTGCAGGGTTGTCTGTTAAAGGTCACTCAGTCGTGTGGAATCTCTGCTACTAAAGGAGGGGGCGGGGTTCTCCATATTGCTGTACCTTTTACCGTCCCACTGCTTTTATGATATTACTTTATACATACCTCCCAACTGTCCCTTTTTTTCGCGGGACAGTCCCGTTTTTGACAGCTCAACCCACAGTCCCGGATTGTTACTGAAATATCCCGACTTTCTCTTTGATCTCCTTCACTGAACAGCCAGATAAAGATACAAAGTTTGTAACTTAATTGGCTTTTTGCAGAGAGCCCAGAATCTGTGGCAGCTGCACTTAGATACTTTTGTAACAATTTAAGATAAGCAGGTCTCTTGGGGAAACTGATTTGCCGCTTAAAGGGCAATTCATCTTCATCAGCAAAACTGTAATAACACAGAAAAAACACAGAAATGTATTCAAACTTTCATAATCTTGTAAAAATGGACATGGTAATTAGGAGGTGTGCACACAAAAATGAGCGTGGTCAAAACAATTTCTGTCCCTCTTTCTATTTCACAAATGTTGGGAGGTATGCCATTACCCTAATGCTCCAGCCCTTTATCATAGTAAATGTGTGGCCCCTGGTGAGTAAGGTATGCATTATATCAGTGTGTTTAGCACCTTGAGTGCAGAGCTACAGATAAAATAACTTTATTCTCTGTCTGTCTCCAGTGATGACCAGTTCTCTGTGGTCCTTATAGGGGTTCACCTTTAAGTTAACTTTTAGTATGGCTCATTCTAAACAACTTTTCAATTGGCCTTTGTTTTTATTCTTTTATATTTTATAGTTTGAATTATTTGCCTTCTTCTTCTGGCCCATTTCAGCTGTCAAATAGGGGACCACTGACCCCATCTAAAAAACCAATGCTCTGTGAAGCTTCACATCTATTGTTATTTCTACTTGTTATCACTCAGCTTTCTATTCAGGCCTCTCCTATTCATATTTCAGTCTCTCGTTTAAATCAATGCATGATTGCTAGGGTTATTTTAGGCCCTAGCAACCAGATTGCTGAAATTGTAAAGTGGAGAGCTGCTGATTAAGAAGCAAAATAACTCTAAAATGACAAATAATAAAAAATAAAAACCAATTGCAAATTGTCTCAGAATATCACTTTCTACATCACACTAAAAGTTAATTTTAGGGAAACACCAAATCCAGCATTTGGTTTGGTATTCAGCCAGGATTCAACTTTTTCAGTAGGATTCGGCTGAATCCAAGTGCCTAGCGAACCAAATCTGAATCCTTAAAATCACATGATAAACAAGGAAGTAAGAAAAATGTTTTGCCAGGAATGCTGGGCGCTGTTCGCTTTCGCCCTTCCTGGCCATAATTTGCATATGTAAATTAGGGTTCGGATTCAGTTCAGTATTTAAATGTTTCACAAAGGATTGAAATCCAAAAATAGTGCATTCAGTGCATCCCTAGTTAATTTTAAAATGAAAACACTTTTTAATATAAAAACACATTGACATCACATCAGAATGGCTCATTTTCTTTTTATGTTATGTTATATTTTCCATTACTGTCACCATTCATATTAATTGACCAGTGGCGTAACTAGAGGACGCCGGGTCCCCCTGCAAAAAATCTTCAGAGGGGCCCAGAGTAGAGTCCTGCACCGGGTCGGGTACCCGCGGGTTACCCGCAAAAACCTGCGGTACCCTGTGGGTTGCGTTTAGAAGTTCCAGGTGCGGGTATACCTGCAGGTCGGCGGTTCTGCGGGTTGCGGGTTGGGCCGCGGTTCTTCTCAATATCCAGCGCCGGATTTCATTTCTGGGCGCCCCTAGGCCGCGCGGTCCGACCTGGCGGCCGCGCGGTCCTAGCGCCCGCCTTCCCAGCGCGCCGGCGAAAAAACGCCGGCGCAGCTGGTGTGGTTGAACGGGGATGCGAACGTCCCCATAATGCGGCTGGGCGGCATGCCGCCCCTATTTTTGCCGCCCTAGGCCCGGGCCTATGCGGCCTTGCCGCAAATCCGGGCCTGTCAATATCAATATTCACTCCTTTCTTCTGGTCACGTCTACTTCCAATGACGTCACTTCCGGTTTACAATGACAGCACTTCCTGTTTTACTCCTTTTTTTCCCTGATCACATCTACTTCCGATGATGTCACTTCCGGTTTACAATGACAGCACTTGATGGTTCTTGATGGTCAGCGGGTCGCGGGTCCGGGTTGCGGATAAGGTACTTGCGGGTAGGGTCGGGTAGCGGGTCCAAGCGGGTAAGAATGCGGGTTGCGGGTCCGGGTTGTGGATTGCAGGTTGCTGGTACGGGTCGGGTTCAGGTCCCAAAAAATGGACCCGCGCAGGACTCTAGCCCAGCGCACTCTGATCCTCATCCTCCTGCCCACTCCCTGCCTCCGCCCACTCCCGCCTGGACTCTGCCCACCCTGCTCAGACTCCACCCACTCCCCACCCAGGCTCCACCCACTATCCGTCCTGTGCCGACAAGCTCTGCTTCCCCGCCGCAGGTAAGAGAGCAGCTGGGGAAGGGGTTTCTTGTTGGTTATAGAGGAAGCAGACTGGGCCCCCGTTTTCCCAGGGCCCCCTGCAACTGCAGGGTCTGCTTCCTCTATAGTTATGCAACTGTTATTGACATATACCTGTATATATATATATATATATATATATATATATTTGTAAGAAATCTGCCTTAAGTCTGTTTATGATTGGTCCTGAAAACCAGCACATATCTCCTATGGTTCCTGAGTTTAAGGAAATCAGTGTATGATTACAGGTCTGTTAAATTAAATGATTACTCTCATGGGAAGGAAACCATAGGAGTGCACTGTGCAGTCATTGAGTGCCAGCGTTTTGAGTGACAGGCAGTTTAAGGTTTGGAAGTTGACTGTATCATTTGCTCTCAGCAGTGTTAAAATACAAAAAAGGGGGGTTGTGGGTGCACTCCAATGCTGACTTAAAGGCGAACTCTGGTTTCCAAACCAAAATGTGATAGAGGCCCACATAACACAGAAACCCCTAATATACCCATCACAGTTACCTGTTTCTTCAAAAAGTATGAATAAATGCAATTTTCTATGCTAAAATCCTGCTGTTTAAAGGAACAGTAACACCAAAAAATGAAAGTATTTTAAAGTAATGAAAATATAATGCAATGTTGCCCTGCACTGGTAAAACTGATGTGTTTGCTTCAGAAACACTACTATAGTCCATATAAACAAGCTGCTGTGTAGCAATGGCTGAAATTGAAAAAAGGCACAGGTTAAATAGTGGATAACAGATAGCACCACTATGTTCTACAGAGCTTATCTGCTGTGTAGCCTGAGCTTTTTCTCCTTTGAATGGCTGCCCCCATTGCTACACAGCAGCTTATTTATATAAACAATAGTAGTGTTTCTGAAACAAACAGATGAATTTTATCAATGCAAGGGCACACTGCATTATATTTTTATTACTTTCAAACTTTCATTTTTTGATGTTACTGTTTTGAGAAAGGCACCAAAACCAGAGTCTGATAATGGGTGGTTCTGCACAATGTTTTATTTAGATATTTCTGGGCCCCACGGCAAATTATTTATCAGTCTCCCAAAATGTCTAGTGGTTGACATGTTTTATCGTCATTTATTGAATTTTATATGAATTGGGGCCGCTATACCTCCTGGACCCCCTTGCAGCCGCAGGGTCTGCTTCGTCTGTAGTTACACCCCTGGTTCTGCAGAATGCTTGTGCAAAGCAGGTGGAGATTTTTTGTGGTTTATTAATACTGTCAGTGTGAGAGGCACGCCTGTACATTGGTTTCTGGCAAGGAAGCAGAATGGAACAAAGTCAAGGTTAGTATAGCAGCAGTCTGATAATGAGATTATTTCCTGAAAACAGAAATATGTACTTGCAGGATAATAGTGGAGATTGTGAGCTGCAGACAAGTGTGATAATTATAAAGGATAATAGTTGTCTCACATGTCTATTCACTGCCATGTCTTTCTATTTCTGTGTGTGTGTGTTATTGCTCTATTGCTCATGGCTCTGTTACATAACCTGTATATTGTTACCCTGCCTTTATAATCACATTCTAATGCAACTCTCATTACAGCACAAACAAGAGATGTGTTGACAGGTCGGCTCATATAAGTGTAATTGGTGGTTACAGCTCAGAATGCATTTGAATTGTAAAGAATAGTACAGAGCGATGCTTCAGCCGGATAAATGCAGCACATACACACACTCCCTGCCACTAAACCTGTATAACAATCATGTGACAATCATGTGCAAACATAACACACTCGCTGCTAAAGCCACAGGAATAAAAGCATACAAAGTCACACCGCACAGATAATAATTACACCAGGACCACCATCAGGGGGCACAGGGGATACTGTTGTAGCGGGCTTAAAGTGGGGCACGGCTGTGCTGCATTTTTCCAAATAGCAGGGCTCCCCTTGACAGCGCCAAAGCCATGCCAAACCCGCTGATGTCCCAAAGAGCCAAAGTCCCAAAAAGCCAAAGACCCGAGGAGCCGAAGTCCCGAAGCTACAAAAAGACCCGAAGTCAAAAAGACCCGAAGTCACTAAAGTCACTGAAGCATTAGGGTAATGGCATACCTCTCAACATTTTGAAAATAGAAAGTGCCATAGAAAGAGCTTGCAAGCGCACGCAGAGCAGCAAAAACTTTTGACCACATCCATTTTATGTCCACACTGCCTAATTACCATGTCCATTTTACAAAATTTGGGAGGTTTTAGGGTTCAGGTTTTATGTGTTATTACAGTTTTGCTAATGAAGGTGAATTGCCCTTTAAGCTGCAAGTAACAGTTTCCCCAAGAGACCTGCTTATCTTAAATTGTTACAATTGTTTCTTTGCTTATCTTAAATTGTAACAAAAGTATCTAAGTTTTAGAAACTTTGTTTTTCAGTGCAGGAGATCAAAGAGAAAGTCGGGACATTTCAGTAACAATCCGGACTGCAGGTTGGGCTGTCAAAATCAGGTCTGTCGCAAAACACAGGACAGTTGGGAGGAATGTGATGGCACTCAAGGTGTTTTGTCGCCACTCCATGGGTGAGAAATAGCATGGGCGACAAAACACCCCCAAATACCCCTCTACATGTTAGCCATGTAATAGTCTATGTATGGGTTATTTGGGGATTTTTTGTCACCCGTCTGCAAGCATAACATTGTGCAAGCCTTGTTGTCTGCCAATCCCTAATGCACGAGCATGTGGGGTCCCAAATGAGTAAACTGGTATTTGTTTTGTAGGCTCATGTTCACCCTTAGTGTGAATAAATTTACTGTTGGCACCTATGTCCATTGTTGGAGCTGGTGGGCTCTATAGCTCATTCCTGACAAACTCCGGCACAATTCAGAGCAGTGTTGTGAGGGTCACAGGAGCTGTTTATTAATAAGCATTTGTTTGTTTACCCTTTTCACATTATTCCATATTCCTTCCTTATAAAATGAACCCTTCAAAGCTGCCTTGTAGTGTGCCACTATATTCTGAAATTCTGCTAAATTTGGCTCAGTATAGTGGAACACCTAGGGGGTTATTTACCAAAACCCGAATTTTTCTGATTTTTTAAATAAAAAAAAAGTCTGAACAAGCCAGAATTGTTTGATGCCTGAAAACCACAAAAAAGTTTTCGCAGAAAAGCCAGTGGCAGACCCTGAAACTCCAACCATTTTGTGAGGTTTAAAACATCTTCTAATGGTTAAGGGGACATCTTTCAAACAAAAATAGAACACCAGTACCTTATTGTGCTTCAAACGGAGTATTCCCAACTATTATTGCAAGGTGCTTCAAAACCTGATCAAATGTTTCGGCATACATATTACAACCAAGTACAAATAAGAATCAGTTTCACTGACTGCAGAGACCACACACTGCACCACTGCAGTCTCGCCTGACCCTTATGACTCACACAGTGACTCACACTAATATTCTGCAGCACTTATCACTCTGAGCAACCTGATAGGTGGGTGATGTGCTATAGAATAAATACAATGTAATAGTAGATCAATACAGAATAGAGACAGACAGATAATAGATAGATAGATAGATAGATAGATAGATAGATAGAGAGATAGATGATAGAGAGAGAGAGATGATAGATAGAGAGAGAGAGAGATAGATAGATACAGAGAGAGATGATAGAGAGAGAGAGAGAGAGAGAGAGAGAGAGATTAACTAAATTGACGATAGAGGTAGATAGATGGATACATAAGATAGAAAGATATAGATAGATAGATAGATTGAGAGAGAGAGAGAGAGAGATGATAGATTAACTAAATCGATGGAGGTAGATAGATAGATACATAAGAGCCAGTTTTTAATTTTACACTGAACTGTTCCTTTAACACAGGTGCACTCCCTTGACCACCTGCCTTCTTACTTACTTTGCCCAATTTCTGGTACACTCTGCCCTGCACTTATTCACCTAATTAACTTTTCTCATCCTCCAAAAACCCAGGTCTCCTACCAACTGTAGGACAGTTTCTCTACTTTGTACTTCTCCCCCAGCAAACTGTCAGCCACCCAAATTAATCCATATAAACTGCCTTAATGACCAATGACCTTCACCTAAAAGTGTCTAAAGTCTTGTACCGGGTCAGGTACCCACGGAATACCAGCAATGTGGTTGGGTTTTGGGCAGAAAATCCCTAATTCCCTGACATTTGGGCAGTCCACAGCTAACCTACCTCGTGACATGGCTGGTCCTTCTCACCATATCCTGTGGCTTGGACAAATTGGCACCTGAATAAGTGGCTGAGTGATGTCACTTCCGCTCAATGATGATATTGATTCCGGTTTGCAGGTAGTGTTTTTTGGTTAGGGGGTGTATTGGGTGACTGATGGATGTGGGGCAGGTGATGGGCTAGTGGGTCTAGTCTGAGCATGGATCTGGTTGATTGGACCCATACAGGACTCTAGAATGAAGGTCACTATTCCATACTCATCCTTTGAGATCTCTTGGCAGCTTTTGGCATAGTTGGCTAACCACTCCTCCGAGACATTTTGCACACATTCATGACACTGCTCTCATGGTTCACAACATCACCTTTAACTATAACATACAGGCTCACTGTCTAGGAGTTATTTTTAACCCTTGCCAAATCCATTTGCTTCATCTGCTCAGTATTGCCCTAATACATCCTTACCTTAGCAAAATGAAGCATATATTCAGTCTATTATTATTTCCCTCCTTGACTACTGTAACGTTCTCACTCCGTGAACTTGCATTTCAGCCTGGCTGTTTCACTTTCTGTGCCCTCTCTCACTGTAGATACAGGCTGTCTCACTGATTGTGAGTTCTCTCTCAGTGAAGATACAGGCTGTCTCACTGATTGTGAGTTCTCTCTCAGTGAAGATACAGACTGTCTCACTGATTGTGAGTTCTCTCTCAGTGAAGATACAGGCTGTCTCACTGATTGTGAGCCCTCTCTCAGTGAAGATACAGGCTGTCTCACTGATTGTGAATTCTCTTTCTCACTCAGTGAAGATACAGGCTGTCTCACTGATTATGAGTTCTCTCTCAGTGAAGATACAGGCTGTCTCATTGGTATTGAGTTCTCTCTCAGTGAAGATACAGGCTATCTCACTGATTGTGAGCTCTCTCTCAGTGAAGGTACAGGCTGTCTCACTGACTTATTGCAGATGCTGACTTTTGTTCATGACATGACAGATATACAGTGTCCATCTCTAGCTCAGTACTGCAGTCTCTCATTTGAAACAGGCAGTGGAGCTCCTGGTCTTTCAAATGAAAGTCTATGTACGCTGGCACCACACTGTGCTACAATCTGACATTTCTTATGTGACTCGTTGATTTTTAGCCCATCTGCTTGATGCCCGTTTTCTTGCAACAAAACGAGTCTGAGTTAATAGAATGATTCCCTTTCCCCCTAATGTTACAGGATCTGTAAGACTGCAGCTAGGCTCCATGGTGCTCTCCTATGTGTATTCAAACTAGGAAGGTTATTGGCTAAAGGCAGGCAATCATTTGGTTTGCCCTTATCTTCCCTCCAAAATGCTCTTAGTAAAGGAATTTAGAAAACACTGGCATCCATCTAGGCCAGGTAGTTGACTGAAGATTGAATGGACCTGATTTTTGTGTTTACAGCTCCCTCTGCTGCACACTGTGTGCAGTTACAAAACACACACATAACAACACACAGTTTTTTTTGGAAATTGGTTTATTTCTTGCATTTATGAATATGCCAACGCCCTAGAATTTACATTCTGCTGCAGGCAAATGGCTAAGCCTGTTTCTGGTTAGGATTGTTTCACAATATCCAAAGAATAGAAAAGAACCCCCACTGGAACAGACTAAACTCAGGCAGTCACAAAATATTATTAACACACTTATTTGTAGTAGGTTAAAAAATTAAAATTAAACACCACTGGTCAGTGCATGAGGTTGAATATGCCACTTATTATTGTTGTAAAGTGCTGTGCAATAAATTATAAAGTGCAGTGCAAAGGATTATAAGTGAGGAGCATGGGAGGCCAAATTTATTGTTTCCCACAACAAATTCGGCGATTAATAAAGTGATACCAAAATTAATAACCAGTTTCTAAATTACTAGTAATACTAAGGAATAAATTGATAGTTATAATTGATTGACTAAAATGGAAATATATAATACAATAGATTATAAAGTGCTACAGTGCTAAATGGATTAGGTAATCCTTACTAAGATTCGATTAGTTAATTAACTAGGCTGCCATTAGATAGAATAAAAATAAATCAATGTTCAAATTCATGAGAAAAAGGAGGAAAATGAAAAAGGAGATGGTGGAGTTGTCCCAAAACTGCTACCTAATTTGTTCTATCCCTGGGACACCACAAAGGTGGAGAAGGCAGAGTAACCGGGACTGTGGTCTCGTAATTAACTGAGCCCTAAGCTGATTTGAGAGACTACGATATCCTATAAAACCACAATTCCGCGGTCTCCTGGGAGTTTTAGTATTGCAGAGAAAGAGAAGGAGTTGAACCGAGCAAAGATTCTATCCACCACCCTCCGAAATTGTTTGACCCCAAGTTTAAATAATTGTTTAAAAGATAACCAGATCTGGAAATGAAACGCCGACGCGCGTTTCGCTATGTTAGCTTTGTCAAGGCGTAAAGGTTAGGATTGTTTACAATGATTTTGCGACATCAACATTATTTACGGAAACTTTGTTTTTACCCATATTCATCTAAAAACACAATTTACCCTAGACATATTTTACTGTAAATCAGTTGTATTAACGCTGCAGCTGCTTCCAATTCGGAGCAGTGGTTGAAAGAATATACAATCTCATAGAGAATTAAAAAAGAGACTACAGAGAGAGGTCTAGGAAAAGCACTAAATAAATGTAAAGAAAGGAATCCATCCTCAACCCCACTCTATTTATTTGGGATATTTAAGCTAATTTTTGGAATTGCTCTTTGCTGCACTGACATAATAAGGCTTCAGTTACATAGTTACATAGTTACATAGTTAAATTGGGTTGAAAAAAGACAAAGTCCATCAAGTTCAACCCCTCCAAATGAAAACCCAGCATCCATACATACACCCCTCCCTACTTTTAATTAAATTCTATATACCCATACCTATACTAACTATAGAATTTGGTATCACAATAGCCTTTGATATTATGTCTGTCCAAGAAATCATCCAAGTCCCTCTTATAGTCATTAACTGAATCAGCATCACAACATCACCCGGCAGTGCATTCCACAACCTCCCTGTCCTGACTGTGAAGAACCCCCTACGTTGCTCCAAATGAAAGTTCTTTTCTTCTAGTCTGAAGGGGTGGCCTCTGGTACGGTGATCCACTTTATGGGTAAAAAGGTCCCCTGCCATTTGTCTATAATGTCCTCTAATGTACTTGTACAGTGTACAGTGGTGGAGGTCAATTATATATGAAAGGCACAACCTGCATTAGGAGACAATAAATCAGCCAATGAGTGGGACAGAGGAGATTGATGTTACTAAGGAGAGTTCTCTAATTTTGGGTGTGAGTAGTACAGGTGGGCACCCATCTTCAGGAATGTGGTCAAGCGTTGCTGCCACATGTGTAGTTGTACGTTGTATTTTCTATTGGAAGTCAGAATCGGCATGGGTCGTGTCTTTAAACAGCAAAGCATTGTGGCCAAACTCTACTGAGTTCTGTGTATGAGCGCACGGCACACTAAAGGTGGGTCACACAGAGGATGTGACAAATTCCTGCTGGAACTGAATAATAACGATCTGAACATTAGATTGACGCACACAATCAGCGATCATAAGCTGGATTTTCTAGACGTCACACTAATTTTGGATAGTGATGGTACAATATCCACAGATCTATACCGCAAATCTACCGCTACCAATTCTATACTACATCATCCCATTTCAACGAAAAGGGGAATTCCAGTTGGTGAATTCCTCAGGTTACGACGAAACTGCTCAGATTTGGCTACATTTAAACTTCGAACAAGTGAACTTACAGAGCGACTCAGGACGAGGGGTTACTCCCACACGATAATTCAGAAAGCCTACCATAGAGCAATCAAGACGCAAAGAATCAATCTATTGAATAGAACAAAAAATACTGGCAATGTGTCTGAGCAACCCACGAGATTTATTATTACTTTTTGCAGACAATGGCCAGACATTAATTCTGTTTTAGTAAAACACTGGCATGTACTACTAAATGATCCAGTTTTGGCCACATCAATAGGCTCCCGTCCGCAACTATGTAGCCGTAGAGCTCCTAACTTACGAGATCGCCTAGTGAAAAGCCATTTTTCGAAACACAAGACAAAACCTGTAAGAACAAGCTCATTTCCATGTGGGAATTGCAAAGCATGCAAGTACATACATAATAAACCATCAGTTGTGGATAGATTTGGTAAATCGTATAAGGTTACACATTATTTTTCTTGCAATACGACTAATGTAATATATATATTAACTTGTCCATGCAACAAAATGTACATTGGTAAGACCAATCGCGCTTTCAAGAAAAGAATCCTTGAGCATGTATCAAGCATTGACAATGCCCTAGACTGGGTAAAAGCGAATAAAAAACTCCCCCCAGTGAGTAGGCACTTCATGGAAAATCATAACAGTTCAAGTAAAGGACTACATGCTGCTGGTCTATTTAATATTAATCTGGGGATTAGGGGTGGTGATTTGGAGACATTACTTCTCTCCAAAGAAAGTGAATTAATTTTCTTAATGAATACTTTAAGCCCGCATGGTCTCAATGAGAGCATTACCATGAATATCTTTATTTGATGATTTTCACTTTGTGATTGCCATATCTTTAATTCCATATTATCCAATACAGGAACAAGTGTATTCGTTATGTATGATGTTGCTTTATGTAACATGTCAGTAGCCATTCCATCAAATGTTGCAGATTCAATAGCAAAATTCCCTAGTTTGATACTTTACTGTCACTACGAATTTGTCTCTAATTATTGTTGCCATTTGACATATCCAGCAGTTTGCTTTGGAGAAGCATAGGGCCGCTGCACTGCATGGGACAGTGCTCTGCCCTCAATGTCATGATTGGCCAATTCAAATTTTGAGAGGCATTTGCCTCTCTATTTAAACCTGCACCTTTTGAGCGCCAAAAATAGCCTTTGACAAAGCTCGCAGGTTGGCGAGCGAAACGCGCGTCAGGCGCTTCTAATAACGATTTTTTTAAACTGTTAGGCAGGGACGGTGAATTAGCTGTTACTGGTGAATGGGCGGAAGGGTGGCTCGGGAAACTACGCTATACTGATATGGGCTTAATGTATTCCGCTAGTCGGATACTTGTGACCAGTTCCTCTGTCCAACTCTAAAGGAAGGGTGGTGTGGGAAGGAAACGGGTAGCGCAATTAGTACCGGCAGGTCGCTCCTCCTCTTATCACGCCAACAGTATCCCACCAGTCGGATACCTATATACAGCTCTCTTGTTTAACTTCAAAGGAGGGGTGGTGCGGGAGGAAACGGTTAGCGTACTTGATACCGGTGGGTCGCTCCCCCTCTGGTCACGCCGACACTCTCCTACAGTTGCGCCATAGGGTATGGTTACGATGGACGATCTGAGAGGGTATTGAAGACTGGGTTCGCTAATCCCTCCTCGTTACAACCTTACCCGAGTTGTTATTATGTCAATCATTCCCATGTGTTCATATATCTATGTATAGCTATCTTACAGGCATAAGTGTGTGTTGCCATATTTTGGCCCAATTATACACAAAGGTCATACACTGACCCGCAATACCGTTCGGTCCATCCGGTCCGCCCATATACCATGGGTCACCAGTACTTTGCTGCAATTGACAATATAGTGGGGAAACAGTTAACACTGTGAATACAAACCCATACAACTATCTCAATTTATGATAACCGTTTATTAGCTGCTGACCTCGTGTCTATTCAGCTTCCGTACCTAACCTTGCTTTTAAACATATTAATATACACTTTTTTCGCTTCATATCATTTTTAGTTGGTTATTAGTAAAAGTTAAGTTTTATCTTTATCTTTTGGGACCTCAGATCAAAAGAGTGGGAAGGTACAATACTATGGGTCATACTCTTTTCCTTTTTAGGGTCACACAGAGGGTGTATCTTGAAGGACCCCGCAGTCAGAGATAAGTATCTTCTTGCTGGTTTTGCCACTGTTCGATCCATAACTTTCCATCTTCTTGACGACTTCCATCCCCTCAACTACATGACCAAAGACCACGTGCTTTCCATTCAGCCTGACACGGGGGAGAAAGAGTAAAACACTGAAAAGTGCATAAAGTTATAGGCATATGGCATAGGTAGTCTTCTGACTGGGACAGCATAGGTCAACACACCCTTCATTGGAAAGAATAGGGGAACCCTTTAACTACAGCCAAAAGAAGAGGTCCCCCCCCCTTCATTGCCAGTATGGAAAGTGAGAACAGGAAAGCAAGGTAGTTTTGTGCGCCACTATTTTTCATGAATGCACCTTAAAGGAGAAGGAAAGCTCCAAGACGGTTTATTGCCAACAGATTAGCCACAATAGTGCAAGCTAGAATGCTATATTTATTCTGCAGAATGCTTTACCATACCTGAGTAAACAGCTCTAGACACTGTCTCTGTTTGTTTAGGATAGACGCTGCCATATAAGCTTGGTGTGACATCACTCCCTGCTCACTTATAGCTCTGAGCTCAGATTACAGCAGGGATGGGAGGAGGGAGGGAGAGAGGAGAAAACTGAGCATGCTCAAGCCCTGCCCTGGAGGTTTATGCTGAAAACAGGAAGTCTGATACAGAAGCCCATGTGTACACAATAAAAGGAAAGAAATGCCGTGTTTCTTTTGACAGAGGACTCAGAGCAGCATTACTGAGGGTTTACTGGTGTATTTATATAGACCTTTCTGATAAAGCTTACTTAATTTTAGTCTTTCCTTCTCCTTTAATATTTAAAATTACATGTATACCACAGTGCTTATAGTTATCCTTTGCCTCCCTTAACCCAAAACAAATCCAACCAGACTCCCTTTGTCCCTGCATTAATAACTGACATTTACCATTCAGCTTTGATGGTTGAGATGAAGAACTGGGAGCCATTGCAGTTTGGCCCTGCATTGGCCATGGAGAGGACACCTGGTGTACTGTGCTTCAGAATGAAGTTTTCATCCTCAAATTTGCCACCATAGATGGACTTGCCCCCAGTACCATTGTGGTTTGTGAAGTCACCTCCCTGTGGAGAGGTAAGGACAATAATGAGACATGGCAGAGTTTGATAGAGATGCAAGAGATTATTGCAATAAACACTATGATAAAGATTAATTACCCAAAGAGTGTGGAGGAGGAAGACGATACGTTCCTCCTTGAGGGAAATAGGGATGTAAATAGCTTCTAGCATGAATAATGCATTAAGCTTTTACAAAGGGACCATGGAGAGAGGGTTGGTTGAGTAGGATGATGAAGCAGGAGTGATTCAGAGCATTTCTGCTATGCAAAGGCCAGCAACTTCTTACTACCCTTTTTTATTGCCTGAACAGCCCCCCCAACTACCCAACTATGTGCTTGGTTTGGACCACCCCCCAAGGGGTTGGAGGGATGGCAGGAACATATACACGGGTTCTCTTGGATCACTGGTAATGTTTCTTGTCACTACAGTCACAGTCAGCGAGACAGCCTCACTTCAATACTGAAAATGTCCAGCACAGACTTGTCCCAGAAGTAGCTCCGTCCTCTTACCTGGCACATGAAGTTGCTGATGATGCGGTGGAAAGTGCAGCCTTTGTAACCATAGCCGCACTCCCCTGTGCATAGTTTAAGGAAGTTCTCTATCAGGAGAAGAAAAGGGAGGAGGAATAAGTAGAAAGAAGTCACTGAGTGAAAGGCGAGTAGTTAAAGGAAATGCATAAATTGCACTTAAGAAATTTGATATATTTTTTTAGATTGATGGATATTATCAGTTTTTTTACTGCTAGTTTAATTCATTTGAAGCAACAGCACTGTGGTGTTTATACAACTCCTGATGTCAACTGCATTAGGCGTGAAGAAAGTGAACCTATACGGTGTACTGAGAGAATCAGAAAACTACCTGCATGGACCAAGGACTTTGTGATGTGAATAATGTATAATATTGTTTTAAAATGCATACTGTTTAATTGTTGCTGTTTATTATAGTTGTCCAAATGCTTTCCTACTATAGAGGGAATATGTGGTGTTTATACAAATGGCCTGTAAATGTCACTGTGCCCAGACTTATACTGTGCATACTTCTTGTCAGCTTAAAAGTGAAAGTTACTGTTGTGTAATGGCTGCATGAGAGCCTGCTAATAAAGCACTGTTATACTCTACTCATCACCGGCTACCCAAAACATAATAAGCACCTTATAATAAGCTGTTCATTTCAATTAACTGGACACAGATGGTAGAACTGATATTGCTCGAAAATGAAGTTAATGAGCAAAGAAGAGTCGTCTGAGAATTTGAGAATTTGCTTTTTCTTTTCTACCTACATGAACAAAATGAACAGCAGATGGCACTGTTGTGTTATATACATTGTATTAGCAGTGTAACAGTTTCTAATACCTTGAAAAGTAAAAAAAAATAGCTATTCCAAAAGTTTTCAGAAGAGTATTAGAATGGCCAGTTTTAAGCAACTTTTCAATTGGTCTTCGTTATTTATTTTTTATCGTTTTTTAATTATTTGCATTTTTCTTTTGACTCTTTCCAGCTTTTAAATGGGGGTCTCTGACCCCATCTAAAACAAATGCTCTGTAAGGCTTCAAATGTATTGTTATTGCTTTTGATCACTCATATTTCTATTCAGGTCCTCTCCTATTCATATTCCAGTCTTTTATTCAAAGCAATGGTAGCCAGGGTAATTTGGACCCTAGCCACCAGATTGCTGAAATTGCAAACTGGAGAGCTGTGAATAAAAAGCTGAATAACTCAAAAACCACAAATAATAAAACATTGCAAATTGTCTCAGAATGTCATTCTCTATATCATATTGAAGGTTAACAACCCCTTTAAGGAGGCACCTATACATTAATGGCCGCATTGGATCCCTTACCCAAAAATATTTGTGCGCAAATCATTACAGAACTGGCACTGGTCCTGCTTTATTATATATATGTACAAGGTATTTGAACTGTATAGAGCAATGACAATTTACATTTAGAGAGAACATTTAAGGGACTTTCCCCCTTTAAATGAATTGATGGTGTGGTGTAGAGAGCAAAATTCTTAGAAAATGTAAATGTCTGATTTTTTTAGCTCTCAAGCTGGTTATCTAGTTGCTAGGTGGGTAACAACCCTAGCAACTAGGCAGCAGTTTTGGAATCCGGACAGAAGATGAATAGTAGAGGGTTTAAAAAGAAAAACATAAAAAAACCTAGGAATAGTAGTAAAAGTGAAGCTGCACAATCAGTCTGTTTTTTCGGTGTCCAACATCGCTGACCCAACAGCCAATTGAGGCTGTAAACAATGAAGACCAAGTGAAAACATAAATGTTATTGCGCTCGCTGTAGCAGTATTAAATGTAGGCTTACTAACTGCAATAATCCTGGCAAGTAAAACGAGGAGTCAATGGCACTGGATGAGCATAAGGGTGTCAATGGTATGGCTGAAACAAGTCACATGATAGAGAGCCCCTGCTTTATTACTATTCTCAATGTATTTCATCTGAGAGGAAATACAACATAATTACATGTGGTTTAACTGTGATGTACAAAAAAGGAAACAACAAATTTATTCAGGACCAATAAATATTAGGAGTGTTGTGAAGCAACAATCAGGGAGGCCAACAATGAAAGAAAAGAATTTAATGCAAAGACCCATCCACCCAAAAAGTTTTCAGCAAGTTAAGAAAGTGGGTGGTCCACCTAATTATATATTTTCTGTGCCTATATAATAGAGGAACCAGTGCTTACCCTGTAGTAGTACAGAAGGCCAAGTACAGTGGCTGACACAGGACATGGTATGAGGTGTGTGTGTGTATGAAGATTCTGTATGTGCTATTATTTCTAATCTGACAAGGGCTGTGACATAGGAAATATGGCTGGCTATAAATAATATACAGGAGTAAAAAGACAAAAGAGAGGACATCAACGATAAGGAAGCTACATTATTGTATTCATTATGCATCATAACTAGCTTAATTGCTTGGGGCGTCAAGATAATTTGGGTGTAATAAGGATACCAGGCAGTCTGGGCTATAAAACATCAAAGCTGTACAACATCCCAAGGAACTGTGCATATAAATAACCTGCACTACATCAGTACCACCATGTAACAATAGTGATGCCCATACATGCTGCATCCGGCAAAATAACCAGATTGTATTTACCCTACACTATGCTGTACCCTGCTCGTCAAACAAAGGCTGGGAGCTTTTATAGGAGGGCAAACGTGCCTTAGTCATGAGCACGTCACACACAGTGCACAATTGTGGCAAATTTTCATATAATAACACAAGTTGCTAGTGTTTTGCCTAGGTGTGAAACCACAGGAGAAGCAGACCATGTGGCTGTAGCTAAAAAAGTGCAGTGGAACCAGTGGGGTCTATAGTAATAAGCAGTGGCGTAACTACCGGGGGAGTAGGGGGTGCGATTGGACCAGGGCCCGCACCCCCTCAGGGCCACCCGGAAGCTCGCTCACCGCTTGAAGCTGCAGTGAAAATTGTGTACGGAGGGGGAGACGGCTGCACTTCCCACACCAGGGCCCGCCCCCCACTAGTTACGTTACTGGTAATAAGCAATTTCAATATAAGTTTGTGCAAAGCATCTTCAAAAGGAAGTTTAAAGGAGAACTAAAGCCTAAAGATAAATATGATCAAAAATGCCATATTTTATATACTGCACTTATTGCACCAGTCTAGTTTCAGCTTGTCAATAGCAGCAATGATCCAGGACTTCAAACTTGTCACAGGGGGTCGCCATCTTGGTCACATGCTCAGTGGGCTCTGAGCAGCTGTTGAGAAGCTAAGCTTAGGGGTTGTCACTAATTATCAAGCAGAAAATGAGGTTGGCTTGAAATAAAAGCTGATGCTACAAGGCTAATTATTAAGTTTGGATACTAGTTGCACTGGTTTCTGAGCTGTCATGTAGTAATTATCTGTATTAATTACTAATCAGCCTTATATTGTGACATTTCTATTCTATGTGTACTGTATATTGTGAGTGGGTCCCTAAGCTCAGTAAATGACAGCAGCACCTAGACCACTACCCGACCCGTGAATAGTTAACTTATCTTCCAACCCAGGACCTGTAAAACCTCCCACCCCCTGAGTTTATGGCAATTTTTTACCCATCTAATCAGGCTTTGGAGTAAAATCAATTCCTGTCCATGGTGATGTGGGTAAGACAGAAAAAATTGCTCAGGGAATAGGTGTGAGGGACCAGGTACCCAGGCAGGTTACCCATGGACTGCCACTATGGTCAGGGAATTGAGGACTTTCTGCCCGAAACCCAACCACTATTCCACGGGAACCTGACCTGATGCAGAACTCTAGTGTCAGTCAAGTAGATGGTTAGAAAAGGTATGTAATGCTGTTAGGTAAGGGTGATGTGAAGAGGCAGAGGGGATACACAGTGAGAAGAATGGAGATGCAGCTTCTAGGGTAGGAATAGACAATTGCCAGTGAGCTGAAGCCCCTCCATACCTGCAGTCTTGGGCACCACATCAAACCGGAGCTGAAATAAGGACAGAGAATGGGAATACAATGAGTACATTATCCACTTCCACTGCAACACATTGGCCAGTAGTTGGCCAGCTTAAATACAGTATATTGCAATATATGGACAAACAATCCCTGTTTTGTTTAAAGGGTAAGGCATTTTTCAGTAGTAGTATGCACAAAATGTTTCTGTCTTAAATATATTGATAATGGGTTGAGTGCAGAGGAATCTTGTATTTGTCTATATGTATTTTGTGGTCACACCCTCATTGCACCCCCGCCTAATGGTTTTAAAAAATAGTGGTGAGCACAATTTTCCCTTGTTTGTTATAGTTCCACTGCAACACATCTTCTGCTTCCTCCTGCCCCCAGCCAACTCATTGGTTCAACTCCCCTACTGCCTGACTTAAGGATGGGCGAATTTTTTCGCCGCAGAAATTATGCCCATAGACTTGTATGGCGTTGCGCGTCAAAAAAAAATTTGCAGCGCAACAACATTTTTTTGACGCCCATAGACTTTAATGGGCGTCGCGACATTTCGGCAGTGGAGAATTTTTGGCGAAACAAAACGGTTCAAATTCGCCCATCCCTACTGCCTGTTAGTACCTTGGTGCACAAACTCCCTGAGTGTTAAACTGCACCAGAGCGTTTTCCCATAGCAATAAAGCAACCGTTCATTTTAAACCGTTAGGGAATAGAAGCAGAGGTCAGATCATTTGTTATAGGCAACTGCACTGCTGCAACTGAAAATAAATCAGATTTCTTTATATATATAAAGATGCATATGAGGTACATCTTAATGTTCAGTACTTACATGGGAATTCTGGTTTCACTGATTGCATTTAGGAGCATTCCTTAGGGAGACTTAGGGGGTCATTTATAAACACTGCGCAAATTTGCACCCAGGCAGTAACCCCTGCCAACCAATCAGATAACTGCATTCACTGTTCAACCTGTAACTAGCTGAAAAAAAGCCAATAACTGGTTTCTATGAGTTACTGCCCAGGTGCAACTTTGCCCAGTGTTTATAAATGATCCCTATAACTGAGCAGCTGATCCCAACTGTCTCTATGAACTCATGAAAAACTGTCAGTCAAACTAGGGAGAGCTACCCTTGTGTACGGCAAGCATGGAGGCAAGCATTTTAGACAAGCTAAAAAATGAACTGCAACTCCCATCAAATATAAGGACTGCAGTTCAGTGAGGGAATACTAGCCCCAATCACAACTCTAAAACAACACTGCAGTTGAACTACAACCTCTTGATAATCTTAGCATAGTAATTGATTACAAGCACCAGAACCATGAGATGTAATACAGATCTTATTCACTCATGTTAAAATATTCTTTCCCATAAAAACAAAGCACAGTAATTGGTGGAGCCCCTCAGGTTAATACTTATATCATATGTCCATAAATGGCCAGTTCAAATCAAAAGGCCAAACTAGGGAGAGTTACCCTTGTGTATGGCCAATATGGAGGCTACCCAGAGAGCCATAAAACATTCTAAATTGTAAAACCTAGAGTGGAGCTTCATTTCAGCTCCCTGTTGCTGACCATTGAACAGGAGCTTATCCACTAGAATGCACGACAACTTCGCTTCCAGCTTGCAATGCACTGACATGCACAATACAGTAGTTGTTGCAACATAAAAATGATTCCGATCATTCCAAATATGGTTGGATAGATCAGACCTGAAAATATATTGCCCAGTGATCTCTACTAGTTTGAGAGATCTAGCTGGCAGTGGTAACTGTCCCTTTCACAGCTTGTTCTGATGTCTCTCAGTGCTGCCTGAATTGTCACATTTTTACAAGCTCTGCGTCTTTTACCCAAATCTTTTACACAGTAACATAGTAAGTTAGGTTGAAAATAGACACACGTCCATCAAGTTCAACCTTTTAAATCTATATATAACCTGCCTGCTAGTTGATTCAGAGGAAGGCAAATAAAAAAAACCTTTTTTAGCCTCTACAGATCTTTAATTCCCTCACTGCAGTGCCCCATATGTTCAGCTCCTTATACCCTCTTTTGTCCTTGATGTAGTGTCCCCCACTCAGCTCCTTATTTTCTTTATAGCTTCCCACACTCAGCTCCTTATTCTCTCTCTATTGCGTCCTTATTGCAGTGTCCTCAACTCAGCTCCTTATTCCCTCTGTATCTTCCTTGTTGTAGTGCCCCCACTCAGCTCCTTATTTTCTTTATAGCTTCCCACACTCAGCTCCTTATTCTTGCTATAGCTTCCTTACTGCAGTGTCATCCCACTCCGTTCATTATTCTTTCTGTATCTATCATGCTGAAGTGCCCCCCCCCCCACTCTCAGCTACTCATTCTCTCTATAGCTTTCATGCTGCAATGCCCCACCTGTTCTTTACTCCCTCCATTGCATCTTTACTGCTGTCTTCCTCACAATTCAGCTCCTTATTCCCTCTTTAACGTCTTTACATCTAAAGCCTCTTTACTGCAGTGCCCTGCCTGCTCAGCTCATTATACCCTCTGTATCTTCCTTGCTGTGTCTCCTCCACTCTGCTCCTTATTCCCTTTATAGCTTCCTTATTGCAGTGTCCTCCCACTCAGCTCTGTATTCTCTTTAGCTCTATTACTGCAGTGATTCCCCCACTAAGCTCCTTATTCCCTCTAGCTCCCTTTCTGCAGTGCCCCATTTCCTCAGCCCCATATTCCCTCTATAGCTTCTTTGCTGCAGTGCCCCACCTGCTTTGCTCCTTATTCTCTCTACAGATTCACTTGTTCCTTATACTCTCTGTACCTTTCTTTCCGCAATGTGTCGCACTCAGCTACTTGTTCTCTCTATAGCTTCCTAACTGCAGTGCCCCACCTGCTCAGCTCCTCGCTCCCTCTGCAGTGCTTCCCCCACTCAGCTCCAGTTTCTTTCTTGCAGTAGTTCCCCTGGCTCCTTATTTTCTCTATAGACTCCTGACTGCAGCACATCTTCCATTAGCTCATTTTTCCCCTTTATAGCTCCTTATTCTGTAATTGCTGGCCATATTTACAGCAGAATGCCAATATAACAAGCTCTACCAACTTTTCTATTCTTTATTCCATTGTTTCAGATTCCATTTGCTCATTCTGCTTACATCTCTCTGTCTCAGCTCCTGCCAGTCAGCATGGCATAAATTCATTTCTCTGCCTGAATTCCTGTGCCACCTGCCTCTCTCAATGCCCTGAGTGCCTTATTACTATTTTGCATGTGATTATTCTCCTCCAGCACCTGACTGCCATATGATTCAGCACATGAATTCATCATTTCCCTCAGTGATACCCACCTGCAGGGGGAATAATTGAGCATCACCTACTTGATATGCTAATGACACAACGAGATGCACGGTGTCTGATTGCACACTGATACCGACTGCAGCTTCCTTGCCATAATAATCTCTTATTTCACTATCCAGACTCAATATCCAGTGTAACGAGCACCTAATTTATTGCCAGGGGGGGGGTATCCATGGTAATATACTATATATGTGACTGCATGAGAGGCTATTGGTATGTCATTGACAATGAAGGTGCACCCATGGTTCTGCGTCCTTCTCCCACGCACAGGAGCTTCCTCTCTGCAGAATTCACAGCCTGGCACCTCAGCATCACAAACCACATTTACTCATCAAGACACACACACACAGGGGTGCAAGACACACACACACATACAGGGAGTACAACACACACACAGGGGGTACAGGATACACACACAGGGGTGCAAGACATACACACAGGGGTGCAAGACACACACACACAGGGTTGCAAGACACACAAACAGGGGTGCAAGACATACACACACAGGGGTGCAAGACACACAGACACACAGGGTGCAAAAAAACACACACAGGGGTGCAAGACACAGGGATGCAAGACACACACACAGGGGTGCAAGACACACACACACACAGGGGTGCAAGACACACACACAGGGGTGCAAGACATACACACAGGGATGCAAGACACACACAGGGGTGCAAAAGACACACACAGGGATGCAAGACACACACACAGGGGGACACCACACACACACACACAGGGGGTATAAGATACACACACAGGGTGCAAAACACACACACATGGGTGCAAGACACACAGGGGTGCAAGACACACACACGGGGGTGCAAGACACATACACACAGGGGTACAAGACACACACACAGGGGTACAACACACACAGGGGTGCAAAACACACACATGCTGAGGGAACCCCACACTCTGGCAGCTGTATATACAAGGCTTTGAGACTGCCATCTGGGAAGGGTCCATGGCTATGGCAGTGGGCATCTAGTAAGCAGATTTAACTGAAACTTTATACCAGGTTAGTCCATACTGCAGTCGCCAGCTGTTGTTTAGCTACATCTACCAGCTGTTGTACAGAAACAGCTGAAGGCCCACAGGCTAGAAAACCCCTGTTTTATACAAAGAGACCCCCAAGTATCCCAATGGATGGCCCCAGGAGCCAAAATCGGATGTTCTGTGCCAATCTGCCGGTGACAGATAAATAGGCCACACATGCCACTCCACAAGCTTCATTCAGCACCAGAAAAACAGGCAGCTGTGCCAGACCCTAAGGTGCAGTCACTAAATAGTTAACACACATGACTCATCTGTGGAATGTTTATTTTTAATCTCACCCAACACAACAAAGAAGGATTAACCCCTGTAACAAAAAACAGGAAAATTGCCCCCGATGCGGCCAGTATTTTTAAAGGAACAGTAACACCAAAAAATAAAAAGTGTGGAATGACAATATAATGCAGTGTTGCCCTGAATTGGTAAAACTGGTGTGTTTGCTTCAAAAACTCTATTATAGTTTATATAAATAAGCTGCTGTGTAGCCATGGGGGCAGCCATTCAAGCACAGGATACACAGTAGATAACTGATAAATTCTGAAGAATCCCATTGTATACTACAGAGCTTACCTGTTATCTGCTGTGTATTCTGTGCCTTTTCTCCTTTTCCAGCTTTGAATATAAACTATAGTATAAACTAGAGTAGAGTTTCTGAAGCAAACACACCAGTTGTAAAAGTACAGGGCAACAGTACTCTATATTTTTATTACTGAACACACTTTCATTTTTTGGTGTTACTGTTCCTTTAAAGGGATGGTTCACCTTTAAGTTGCTGTAACTTTTGGTATGAATATAGAATGGCTCATTCTAAGCAACTTTTCAATTGGCCTTCATTTTTCCTTTTTTAGTTTTTGATTTTTTTGCTTGCTGCTTTTGAATCTTTCCAGCTTTCATTGGGGTAGTGATGAATGAAATTTGTCACCAAGTTTAACCACGAAAATTACGCCCATAGAGTATAATTGGTGAAAAAAAATTGTTGCGCATCAATTTGCTGCTAGTTGCAAAATTAAAAAGTTTCACCCATCACTAATTGGGCGTCACTGACCCCATCTTAAAAACAAATGCTCTGTAAGGGCAGAGACACAACTTTGGGTGACTTCGGAAAACGAAGCGCTCCGAGTGCCATCCCGCGGCAATTTACATTCTAGCCAGCGGGAAGGCAGTTCGGGGAGATTAGTCTCCCGAAGAAGATGTTTGTCGCCGGGCAACTAAATCTCCCTGAATCTCCGCCTTTTTTCTCTGCCCTAAGGCTACACATTTATTATTATTGCTACCGTATATACTCGAGTATAAGCCATCCCGAGTATAAGCCGAGGTACCTAATTTTACCTCCAAAAACTGGGAAAGTTTATTGACTCGAGTATAAGCCAAGGGTGAGAATGCAGCAGCTTCTGGTAAGTTTCAATCAAAAAATTGAGGTTTTCTGCTCCCATTGGAGGTGCCAATTTTTAGACGCCGGCAACTATTCTTAGACGCCGGCGACCGTTTTTGCGCTTGACCTGAGTATAAGCCGAGGTAGAGTTTTTCAGCATATTTTGGGGGCTGAAAAACTCGGCTTATACTCGAGTCTATACGGTACTTTTTATTACTCATCTTTCTATTCAAGCCTCTCCTATTGAGATTCCAGTCTCTTATTCATAAAATGCATGGTTGCTAGGGTAATTTGGACCCTAGCAACTGGACTGCTGAAATTTCAAACTGGAGAGCTGCAGAATAAAAAGCTAAATAACTTAAAAACTGCAAATAATAAATAGGGTGCAAATGTGACTGTAACCTATGCCAATCAGATATGATTTTCCGTCTCCAATAGATTGATCAAAGATAATGGCTGATTGGTTGCTATGGGTTACTGGACTGGGGATTATAAGTATAAACACTTACCTGTGTCCTTGGTGTTGTCGGAGGGGCAGGGCTGGTGGAATAATATAATATAGTGTGTGTGTGTTGGGCCCAAACACATTCACTGGGGACTGGCTGGGTAATTAAATAGTTGAATGCCTTTCTAGAAAGAAAATGCATTTTTACTTGATTATTTAATGCAGTTCTTCTAGATTAATCCCAGATGGATCCACTTGTCAGTTGTGGGGTCAAATAGGAATTTTTATACCCCCTTGAGGATAATTTTGGCCATCAGGCAGGTGGGTTGTTTGTCTTCTACTGGAACAGTAGGGTGGGATTAAAGAGGCTGAACGTGGGGGGCACCATGGGTAATGATATTGTGTTGTACCCATACAGGCAGATACTAAGGGAAAATTCATACAACTAGAGATGTCTGGATTCTAAATAGTAACCCATGCCAGCCAATCCACAAGTAGTTCTAGCATTTACTCGCCCCTAAGACAATACAGTAGGTTGAGCATTGCAGTTAGAAGTTAATGCGCCTATCATAGCTCCCCAAAACACATAATCCCTTTCACATAAATATAGGGTTGCCACCTTTCAATAAAATTTCCATCGGCTGGTGGTGGGGGCGGGAACAAAGGGGCGGGCTGTGACGTAGAAAGGGCGTGTTGTGTCATAAAGGGGCAAAGCCACAACACACGATTGGACAGAAGGCACCAGAAAGGTAAAATTTGAGCGGATTGGGGCGGGCCGAGGGCTTTTGTTCGGAGTATTACAAATTTACCGGCAGCTACATTGCCGGTAAATTTGCAATACCGGCCCCGGCTTTGGCAGGTGTTTTACCGGCTAGCCCGGTAAAATATCGGCCGGGTGGCAACCCTACATACATAGGGGCATATTTATTATACATTTGCCAGAAAAAAATGGTGTACAAAGTTGTGTAAAATAAATTGCGAGTTTATCAAGGTGTGTGTGTAATTTTACGCCATGCGACTGCCAGATTTTACATCGTTATTTTGCATTGTTTCCGACTGAAGTCACTTTAAGGAAAAACACACTTTTTTTTACACGTCAAAGGCTAGTGATATGTGATGTATTATCCTGCCGTTTTATACACATCATAATATGTAAATATGAAATTGCTGATCAGTCAGGGTCCGTCTGGTCCTTCTACATACCTCCCAACTGTCCTGTTTTTCATGGGACAGCCCCGATTTTGACAGCTCAACCCACAGTCCTGATGGGACTTAGATGGGCTCCCCCAACCGTCAACATTTTAACCCCCTCTGCCCTCTCTCTAACTCTGGCTCTGCTCCTTCTTGTGATGGAATATGATGCACTAGATCTCACGAGCAAGCTTAGGAGCATTAGATGTTGGCATGTGAGTGAAGTATAGAGAGAAGGCATGCATGTAACCAGAGATTGGATTGGTCAGATTTCGCAGGGCAGCAAACATGACTTTTTTTCAATACAAGGTACCGTCTAAGCATCTAAGCGATTATCTCCCACAGTATCCCTAACTGAGGCGGCAGCTACAAAGCCATGAGCAGGGATTACAGGTGTCTGGAATCCATCCACCCCCCAGCATTCCTTTAACTGAAATATGCAATGGACTATTTGAACTATGAAACATTAGCTCCTGCATGGCCATTTGTGGCTCTGTCTGGGACACAGGACTGTCTCCTCTTTGCAGGGTGCTGTCATGTATTTCTCAGGCATTACAGATAAAAGGTTTATAGACGAATAAAGAGATAAGAATAAGAAACAAGCATTTGGACCCCTGCTCTAGCAAATCATTTTGGAACTAAATGATCTTTGGTGAAGCACTAGGGGTACTCAGGCCTCACTGGAAGGTGTAGTTCAGTAGCACTGTGTTAACAAAAGGTTGCCAAAATTCTGTGGGCAGTATCTTGTAATTACTCCTCTGCCCACTACACACTGATAAAAGCTAATTGCTGATTGGTTTCCATGTGCTTTGGATTCGCCTTCTGGTTTTAGTGAGTTTCCCCCATAAGCACAAGCAAGGTGCCAAAATGTGGAGCTGGAAGGGTCAGGGCAGGTGATGGGCCCATGAAAGGAGTGTGTGTAGTTGGGGACAGTGACTGTATAACGCCTAAACTGGAGATAGCACAGGCTCCAGCACGACTCAGCGGGCTTAATACGATTTGGAGAGTAAGTCTTCTGTTTTATCAGCTGGCCGCTCACCCACCCAAACACTTGCATGAAGAAAGGGGGATATTTATCCTGTTAGCTTTGCTCCAAAACTGGAGTGCGGCCCTGGATTTGTCACATCATCGACTCTGCACACTCTGCATATCACAGCATAAGCCTGAGCCGTGCCATCATGCAGGCCCTTGGATAACCATGTGATCTTAAAGGAGAACTAAAGCTTAACTAAAGAAGTAGCCAGAAATGTTGTACATTATGTTTCAGGCTTCTGTACCAGCCCAAGGCAACAACATCCCTTTAGCAGTAAAGATCTGTGTCTCCAAAGATGCCCCAGTAGCTCCCCATCTTCTTTTCTGCTGATTCACTGCACATGCTCTGTGCTGCTGTCACTTACTGAGCTTAGGGACAACCTCAAAATATACAGTACACATAGAATAGAAATGTCACAGTATGAGGCTGATTAATAATTAATATGGATAATTATTAAATGGCAGCACAGAAACCATTGCAACTAGCATCAGAATTTAATAATCAGTCCTGTAGCATTGACTTTTATTACAGACAAACCTCATTTTTCTGCATGATAATTTGCGACGACCCCTAAGCTTAGCTTCTCAACAGCTGCTCAGAGCCCAAGATGGTGACCCCCTGTGACAAGTTTGAAGTCCTGGATCATTGCTGCTATTGAGAAGCGGAAACTTTAGGCTGGTGCAATAAGTTCAGTATTTAAAAAGTGGCAATTTTAGCCATTTTAATTTTTAGGGTTTAGTTCTCCTTTAATTCTTTAATTTCATTCTCTCTCATTCAAACCACTGCCCGGTGGCTAGGGTAACCAGATAGCTGCTAAAATTCTGAACTCAAGAGCTGCTGAACAATGGGTGTGATGATTTAAAAAATCACACACACAAAAAATGAAGACCAATTGCAAATTGTCTCAGAATATCACTTCCTACGTCCTATTGAAAGTTAACACGAAGGTAAACAACCCCTTTACTTGCTTCTTAAGCTGCTTTTTAGATTTCCATGGGGAACTTCTGTGTACAAGCTGATATATAACTGATGGTCAGTCGGACTTAGAACTCCAGTACCCACTGATATTAAACAAACACTTCTGTACATTTCAGCACTCAGCTTTCAGAGCCCTAATGGAATATTAGGGGTGGTTCACCATTGAGTTAACTTTTACTATGTTATTCAGGACTCTCATATTCACATTCCAGATTTAAATCAATGGATGGTTTCTATGGTAATTAGGACCCTAGCAACCAGATTGCTGAAATTGTTAACGGGAGAGCTGTTGAGTAAACAGCAAAATTACTCAAAAAACACAAATAATAAAAAATGAAAACTAATTACAAACTGTCTTAGAATATCACTTTCTACATCATATGAAAAGTCAATAAACCCCCCCTTAAGGGGTTGTTCAGCTTTGAGTTATCGTTTAGGGTGATTTAGTAATAAAACAAAAAAACATATCAAAAAAAATATTGTAGTTGCTTAGAACTGAACATTCGATAACATATTAAAAGCTAAAGGTAAACCGCCCCATTAATATTGTATCCGCTATGCAATTCCTTGTATAGCCTCTCACTACACTAATTAGCCAATAAGATTTCTCTGTTCGATGCCACGGTGGGGGGTAATTACATTCTTTTTTTTTAAAGGGTAACATTCACTTTAGAAACCACTCCATTATTGGTGCATTTCAGTGGCAAATACTCACCTCCATCACTATCCGACCAAGAGGACTATCATTCGCAGAAATATCGAAAAACACGCGTTTGTTCTCCATGGCTGAGCTGCAGCTTGCAGAGTGAGGGGGACGCTGTACTGGGGATGGTTGAAGCCCCTGCTTTATATATATACCTATATATATATATATATATACCTAGGCTGTCAGTCACCGGGATAGCAGATGAGGCTCAGCAGCCTCGCCCAAAGCACTGGAAGCAAGAATATTTATTACCAGCTGAGTATATTCCTCTTGTAATCCTCTAGGATATACTGTGGGTAGCACCAAATGCTATGTGATTAATGTGGGGAGGGAGCACAGTGAACAAAATGCTATTTCAGTAACATCTCCTAGCTGGGAAACGTTTATTGTTCTCCTGATGGAATCAAGCAAATTACTCATTACAAATGACCTCGGCTACTGTTAAGCCCCTCCAAGTCCAAAGCAAACCCAAAAATAACAAATGAAATTGAGTGGCTTGCTATGAGGCCCTGCCCATGGCATACCTCCCAACATTTTGGAAATAGAAAGAGGGACAAAAAGATTTGCAGCATGTAGCGTTGCAAACATGTTTGACCACACCCATTTTGTGGCCACTCCCCTTAAAGGAGAAGGAAAGCTACGGAGGCATTTTATTGGCAATAGATTAGCTGCAATAGTGCAAGCTAGAATGCTATATTTATTCTGTAGAATGTTTTACCATACCTGAGTAAAAAGCTCTAGAAACTCTCTGTTTGTTTAGGATAGGAGCTGCAGTATTAATGTGGTGTGACATCACTTCCTGTCTGCTTTAGGCTCAGATTACAGTAGAGAAGGGGGGGAGGAGCAAACTGAGCATGCTCTTGCCCAGGGCAATGAGGTTTAAGCTGAAGGCAGGAAGTCTGATACAGAAGCCCATGTGTACACAATAGAAGGAAAGAAATGCTGTGTTTCTTTTGACAGGGGACTCAGAGCAGCAATACTTTGAGGGTTTACTGGTATGTTTAGGTGGAACTTTCTGATGAGGCTTACTTAGTTTTAACCTTTCCTTCTCCTTTAACTACCATGTTCATTTCACAAAATCGGGCAAGTCATGACAGTTTGGACACATTTCTGTGGTTTTTATGTGTTATTACAGTTTTGCTAATGAAGGTGAATTGCCCTTTAAGCTGCAAGCCAGTTTCCCCAAGAGATTGGCTTATCTTAAATTGTTACAATTGTTTCTTTGCTTATCTTCAATTGTTACAAAGGTATCTGCGTGCACCTGCCACATATTCTGGGATCTCTGCCAAAAGCCAATTACGTTTTAGAAATGTTGTATCTTTTTCCGACTGTTCAGTGCAGGAGATCAAAGATAAAGTTGGGACATTTCAGTAACAATCCGGGACTGCTGGTTGAACTGTCAAAATCGGGACTGTCCAGCGAAAAATTTGACAGTTGGGAAGTATGCCATGGCTGCCACTGCTGAGCTCACTGCTCACTAGGCCCTATGGTATCTGTCCCCAGGTGTTGGTCAGGCTGTCCCACTGTACATGAAATTTGAAGTTTTAAAAAAAAAAAAAAAAAGGAAGGGAATAAATATGTCCAATTGGAATGGATAGAAGAATAGCCAAAATGGCAGACTCAGCCAATGATCAGTTCCAGGAAAATGAAAGAAGGTGTAAAGTTACCTGTGATACTGTTACAATTAGAAGACGACTATGTGAAGCCAAGCTATCGGCAAGAAGCTCCCGCAAAGTTGTTGAAAAAAAAACGTGCTGAAGAGCTTACAATTTGCTAAAGAACACATTGACTGGCCTAAAGAGAAATGGAGCAACATTTTGTGGACTGATGAAACAAGATTGTTCTTTTGGGGTCTAGGGGCCACAGGCGACCCCAAAACACTGAATTCAAGTCACGGTACAGAGTGAAGACAGTGAAGCATCATGATATGGGGATGTTTCTCATACTCTGGTGTTGAGTCTATTTATCACATACCAGGGATCAGTTTCAATACATCAAAATACTTGAAGAGATCATGTTGTCTTATGCCATAGAGGAAATGCCCTTGAAATGGAGGTTTCAACAAGACAACGACCCAAACACACCAGTAAACCAGCAGCATCTTGGTTCCAGACCAGCAAGATTGACTTTATAAAGTGACCAGCCCAATCCCCAGACCTTAATCCAATAAAAAACTTGTGGTGACATCAAAAAAGCTGTTTCTGAGGCAAAAGCAAGAAAAAGATCCAGAAGAATTGTGGAATGTAACAGGTTGTTGGAAGTTGGTGGACTCCATGCAACTCAGATGTGCAGCAGTTCTCAGAAACACTGATTATCCAACTAAATATTAGTTCAGTCATTCAAAGGAAAGCAACATTTTTCAGTTTATACAGTGAATGTTTGAGTTTGTAAAGAAGAATGTACATTAGTGACGTGCAGATCGAGAAAAACTCGCCCCACACCCGACCCGCCCTACTGATGACATCACAAAAGGGGCAGGGCATGCACGCATCTATAAAACCAGAAGTCAGACGTGTAAGATCTCGAGCCAACGACCTGCAAATGGTGCAGCGAGGTTGGCCCAAACCCACGGGCATCAGGCCAGCCCACACATCACTATCAGACGCTATTTTATGGAATAGCCAAATATTCCCCTTTGTTCAATTTCTGTAAAAGAATAAGATACATTCGCCATGTTTTGATTTGGAATAGAATGTGCAGTGTCCCCACTGCATTTACATGTATGGAACTAAAAGGATTTTTTAATAATTTTTTTTAAACACACTGCTCTTATTCTGAACACCACTGTATATGATGGTTAAATGCGTTTTTAGCATGGGAGGGAATAGAGGGTTGCTGAGGTTGTTCCAGGTACTGGTCTGATTTCCCATCTGGGGGAGAGAGGGAGAGACAGAGAGAGATAGCCACCTCCTCCCAGATAAATTGCCCCCAGACAACTGTCAACCCTGTAAAGCCCATCACTTGTGTTTCCAGATTTTTAATATGAAATGTCCCAGTGCAGCTCCCAGGCCAGGAGTCAGGAGCAGGTCAGCAAGTAACCATTTTTTTTTGGTCCCTGGAATTTATAATGCAGTTCAGGGAGTGCTATTTGTGGATTTTACAGCAAAAATGGCTGCTTGTCCTCTGTGAAGTTTGTTGTAAGTGCAATTAAGAGGTATAAAATACTAACCAAACACAGTACATGATTCTGTCTGTAAATAATAATGTCCAATAATTCTGCACCGAGTACACAAATCACAATTTTTTCTAAATGAAAAAGAATGGGACCAAGGGCAGAATTCTGTGGTCTCTACAGATGTTTCTTTTGGCCAGGTCTGCGCCTACATGGTGGAGGGCAAAAAAATGGAAGCCGACATTAGCCACTCCCTGTTTTTAAACCACACCCAGGTTACCACAAAACCAAGTCCACATTAAGGGGTATATTTATCAAGGGTTGAATTGAAAAAAACGTTGAAATTCGAATTCAAAAAAACCAACCGAAATCAAGTTGAAGTTTTTTTGTCAAATAGGTCCGTTTTTTATTGAATAGTATGAATTGAATTAATATCGCATTCGAGGTACCCAAAAATAAAAAAAAAATCATTCAAAAATTCACCTTGACCTTTGATAAATCTGCCCCAAATTGTAGCAGCACACCAAAAACCAAATGGCTGGTGCTCACTGCAGGGATATCACTCATATGTGAGGCGTAAACAATGCAGGAACCAGTTAATTTCACTACAGATACATTTTAAAGCTTAAACAAGGGAAGCAGTCACAGCAGAAAGACTTTCATGCGGGGGGCCACACAAGGGGGGGGAAGTGGGCCACCTGTTAGACAGCACTGTACTAGAAGACTATCCAGCTAAACAGATTTTTAAGGTGACCATAAACAGGCTGATATAAGGTGCCAAGAGATTAAGTCAGCATCTTATTGATTAGTGTTATGAGGCCTTCTGATGTGCTTCCCCAGTCGATTGAAGTGAATTACGGATCCGCACACACTATATCTTCAAGCAGATGGGGATTGACCCCAGTTTATTGTGCAACCACAAAGGATCTTTGTGGTTGCACAATAAACTGGTGTCAATCCCCATCTGCTTGAAGATAGTGTGTGCGGATCCGTAATTCACTTCATTTGACTACAGGGACCTGGCCGGGTTCACGGAGACCCAGCACCACTGGAAGCAGAGGAGTAGATACACAGGAGTGCGGTGGTGAGAATTTTCCTTCCCCAGTCGATATCTGGCTGAAAGTAGACCAGATGTTGATCGGGCTGGTTTAAAAATCCCATTGATCAAGGACTGTCGGTTTGTTGATGTAGTCCTTGATCAGACTGCCTGTATTTTCATTGTGATCCAATCGTTGGGCCATAGGGCTGAGATCTTCCTTCCACTCAGCCCACCCACAACCTTAAACTCCAGACTTTTATTGGCCCCACGCTTTCCTGATGACAGATGGGCAGAATGACAATGCTGGGTTTGGGAGGATTGTAGTTTTGTTGACTTGCACACAACTTGTATTGTATAAATTTTATGTTCATCTCCAACAGATACCCCTGGCCAGCACATTTGCCTGGCTACATCGGTGTAGGTCCATTATATGGAATGCTTAGAGCAGGGATCCCCAACCTTTAGAACTCATTACCCATTCAGAAGTAAAGTTGGGGAGCAACATTAGCAAGAAAAATGTTCCTGGTATGCCAAAATAAACAAAAAGGTTGTGATTGGCCATTTAGTAGCCCCTATGTATATCGTCAACCTACATTGAGGCTCTGTTTGGCAGTACATCTGTTTTTATACAACCAAAACTTGCCTCCAAGCCTGGAATACAAATATAAACTCCTGCTTTGAGGCCACAGAGAGCAACATCCAAGGGGTTGGAGAGCATGTTGTTTACAAGCTACTGATTGGGGATCACTGGCTTAGAGCCTAGGGATCTTCCAGTAATTTGATTGCCATACCCTCAAGTATGCAA
This sequence comes from Xenopus laevis, assembly GCF_017654675.1. NCBI lineage: Eukaryota > Metazoa > Chordata > Amphibia > Anura > Pipidae > Xenopus > Xenopus laevis. The sequence goes on along the minus strand of NC_054376.1, from coordinate 26,996,696 downwards.
ACACCCAATAGGATTATTTTGCTACCAATATTAATCCATGCAGTTTAGTTACCGTCAAGTACAAGGTAGTTTATTAGAGAAAAGCAGATCTATGAAGCTTGCTTACAGCAAACATTTACCCAATTCAGAGCTTTGATAACTTGTTTCTGGATATGGGATCCTGTATTTACATTCCACCCCACAGATTAAATGCAGTTTATCCAAAAAGAATGCTTTTTAAATAGGGCATAAAAGCATTGCTAAAGGGTTTCCTCCTGCCTCAGCTACTGTATACTTAGTGGTAGTTACTCTGTTTGTAGTACCACAAGATTGTAAGTTTTATCAAAAGTTAAACCTTTGAGTTGTAAATTATTGCAGCTTGAGTTACACATCAAGTTAGATTTGCTACACTTGGCACAGAAATGTCAATTAAGGAGTTTGTCATTGGTGTTCAGAAGTACAGCATATTGTGCAATTGCTCCGCAACATGTCAACCATGTTACTAATCACAAAATTTTAGTTGTAAACAATAGGGGCAGATTTTATTAGGGATGAATTGAAAATTTGAAATTCCCTTAATTTAGTCAAAACTTTTCAAATTAGACTAGGAAATTATCCACACTATTAGATGGAGTTAAAAAAAAAATGAATTTGGTTTAAGAGTCATCATACTATGGCCTTTTAATTCAAATTTGACGATTTGCCACCTAAAACCTGACAAATTACTGTGAAGGGTCAATTTGGTGAGGTTTGTACCATTTGACATTTGCGGAGAAAAACAAATCTAATGCGATTACAGTTTTTGGATCCGTAATATTTGTCCAGGTTTAAACAGTTAAATTCTAATAAATTTCCCCAATCTAATTTAAGGCAGTTAAAAAAAAAAATAAAAAAAATGTATTTGAAATTCAAGCAGTCTGGGGACAGTAAGCCAATGTTCAGTAGCCCTGAAAAGATAATGCTAGTGGCTACCAAAGTCAGAAATCCACTGTTAGTCACTTCTTTGGAAACATTGCCTGAACTATAAAGTCAGCCCCCCCCATAGAAATATTTAGCAGTAACAAACCAGTCAGAACACTCCTGCTTAGGTAAAGTCACCATTCCCCTCATTGGTTTAAAGACAAGACACCAAATACTGCGATAATCATTTTAATCTCATTTGACAATTTTTGGAATTTGTGGAAAATCTGGATGGAGTAAGAACTGGTGAAGCACCACAGAAAAATGCAGTTGTTTTAAATGCATGAAGATTTAAGTACTGAATGGGGTATTCTGAAGCTACCAGTTAATGTTGCAATGGAATGTTTTTGTTTTTTATATACTTTTTTTAAGACCAGAAGGAAAAAAATAAACTAAGGATGCTTCTTTTAAAGCTGACCACAGTTGGTAATAACTACTTTTTTGGAGGGTTTTCCAGACTGAGAACCTAGTCTGTCAAGATTTTCCACGATATCCATGCCTTCAACAACACGCCCAAACACAACATGCTTTCCATCGAGCCTGGGGAGAGAAGAAACAATAAGGCGTTCTGGTAAGACATCACCTCTGGTTTAAAATATACAAGTTAGCAACAAAACTACACAATAACCAATAGTAACATTTTTTAGAATAATATTTGCTTGCGTTCCACAGCTCAGAACTATAGCTGCCAGTTTACCAAATTTACAGCCAATAGACAGAGTTCAGTCTTCGTGATACAGACATTAGGAAAATTTGATTTTAAAATATTAATCTACGAAAAGTTACCTATAGGTGATTGTGTACAGATAAGCAGCTTTTGCAAGCAATTGTTATTTTAAGTTCCTAAACCCGACTGTCTCAAATTGTCAAGAGTTTCTAATGCTAATGGGACTACTGCACAAATATGGCAGCCCCCTCATAGAACAGGGTAGTAAGGAAGGTAATCTAAAAGCATCAGGCAGACACTCAAGGCAAAATTATAAATAGCAAAGCGCATTCAATACGATAGATATTAAAAAAAAAATTCTGGTGTCAGTATCTAAGAATATTCTGCCTGCCAACTTTAAAAATTAAGCATAGCAGTCTCATAGGATGTAGCAGGTAGTTTAAGGTGACACCAAGTTGTTTTTTTTTTTTTAAGCTTGAGCAAGGTTTTAGTTAAAGGATAAAAAATACTCCACCCCTAGAAGCATATAGCTGGAAGCAAACACTGGTCCTTATTAGCATTGCTAATGCTGTTGCCAGAGTTACCAAGCAAAGAAATGCTGTCCTGGAGGCTATATTTTCACTTTTTTTTCTGTTTATGATTAAAGAGATTGTCACAATTTATATGGTGGGGTTTTTATTTCTAAATTACACTGCAAATAATGCACTCTAATATGAAATGTCATTCCTGAACCTGCAAGTATTTTTTTTTACATCTCAGGTATTTTTGCTTGGTCATGTTTCTTTCAACAGGCTGTTTCTCCTACTGCATGTAACTGAATGTGTCTGTGGGACCTGGATTTTACTATTGAGTGCTGTTCTTATATCTACCATTGAGCTGTTATCTTATGTTAGGGAGCTGCTATCTGGTTACCATCCCATTGTTATTAGGCTGCTGGGGGAGGGAGGGGGTAATATTACTCCAACTTGAAGTAGAGCACAAATCAATGACTGGGGCACCTGTGAAATGGACAATATTTATAGCCCCATGTCAGATTTCAAAATTAAATATAAAAAAAGATCAGTTTGCCCTTTTGAGAAATGGATTTTAGTGTAGAATTCTGCTGGAGCAGCACTATTAACTATGGGATTTTTCCCATGACAGTAGCACTAAGTATGCTTCCCGACATCCACCATTGCCTCTGTGAGCAGAGAATTAAATACTTCTACATGATAAACCCTAGGTCAGGTGTTTCAAATTTTGGGTGCGCCATTTCTGTAGGTGTAAGTGCTCCCCCCCCCCATTGCATAGAAAGTTGGGAGATATTCTTTGTAGAAAAAGGTTAACTTAAGAGTTCACAGGATCTCACCAGGAGGTCTTAGCAGTGCAGATGAAGAACTGGGAGCCATTTGTGTTTGACCCAGCATTGGCCATAGAGAGGATTCCAGGGCCAGTGTGCTTCAGGGTGAAGTTCTCATCAGCAAACTTTTCTCCATAGATTGATTTTCCACCAGTTCCATTGTGGTTGGTGAAGTCACCTCCCTGAAATAGTAAATGTCATTATAGCACTACTTTTCATGGCTAGCAAGACCACTTCAGCAGACAAAAAACTACTTTTGAACTGATCTAACAATTCAGTAGTAGCTTGTAAAGTAGTATAAATGCAGTGTAAGCCATTACTTATGGTGCAGACTTAGAGCTTGATATTTGAAAGTGAAAAATGTTTATATGAAGGACTTACCTGGCACATAAAGGAAGGGATAATCCTGTGGAAGCCAGAGTTCTTGTAGCCATATCCCTTCTCATGTGTGCACAGAGCACGGAAGTTCTCTATCAAGAAACAATTAATATTTCACCAAGTTATCCCTTTGGAACACTATAAAAGTTAGGTGCAATAATATTTAAACTTTAACTACAACAAACAGTGTACTTAAAGGGGCCATTTATAAAACAGTGCAGCCTGCTAATACAAAATCACAACCACCCCACATAGGCTAACCACTTAAAAAAAAAAAAGGCAGAAGTCGTACCATTTATAAAAGGCAGTGACCAATCTGAACTTGTTCCCAATCTCATGTAAGGGAAGAGAATGAAGCCGGCACACAAGTTACTGGTATAAAGCATGGCTAGCAATAAAACTCACTGCTATTCAAAGGAATATGCTCCTGCATCTTCGGGGCACCACAGGTACCCACGGGAGGCTGTTGCTAGTTTCACTTTGGAGTAACCACTGCATGTAATCAGTGCAATTTTAAAGAAACAGTTCATTGTAAAAATAACTGGGTAAAGATAACATTGTCATACTTAGCCAAAAATGTAAATGTGTATAAAGGCTGGAGTGACTGGATGTGTAAAATAGCCAGAACATCACTTCCTGCTTTGCAGCTCTCTTGGTTTCCACTATTTATCTAGTTTATTTTTACACTGAACCGTTCCTTTAAAGCAAAAGATAATAATGTGAATAGCCAGTGTGGTGGCAGAGCTATAGCCTCCATTTGCCCAATATTGCTCAGAAGGGGTCCAAGTAAATTTGAACAAGCTGGATTTATGAAAACACTTTTATTACTGCCATGAGTTTGGCATTAACAAAAGCATCTTGTCAATAACAAAAAAAAATGAACCAAAATTGTGCAGCTATTTAAAGTAGAACTTACCAGCAGTCCTTGGAACCACATCACTCCTAAGCTGTAGAAGAAAAACAGATAAGGTTAAATGCAACTGATCACTGCAGATAACTAACTAATAATTTGAATTTTTGGCAAAGTGAAAAGCATATCTACTTCCTGCTAAAGGCTCAAAGACCATGTCAATGATCAAAAGTCTGGATGTTTAAAATTAAGGACATGCGCAAGTATTCTATTTTACAGTGGGGGCCCCTGGTACCCTCTAGTGGCTTTAAGTATATTGTTAAAGCATTAAACTACAATACTTCAATCAATATATACTTTAATTGCCATGATGGCAGCTGGACTAAAGCTGGCCATAGATTTAAAGACTTTTAAAAGATCCAATAGCTATGGTGAGACAACAATTCTCTCAAAATGATGTGTCCATCAACTAAAGAGACCATTTCAGGCAATGGACATGGTCCTTATAAGCAGCCAGTACTGTTCCTATAAAAGGTGCTAAAGTCATGGTTATCCCGTACAGGTCAGACGACATCTATAAAGCAACCTGCTAGTGGCTAGTTCTACATGTTTACCCCATCTTTGATCTGCACCCCCTCCAGTTGCCATTGCAGAGATACAAAAGTTACTGCTAAATGAAGCCATCTCCCCCGAGTCTAGCTACTAAAGGTAATGCTCATGTGGGTGAGTAGATAAAGCAATTGCTATACAGGTTAAGAGCAGAGACTGGAAAGGCTGCCTCTGGTCTGTCAGAGATGCCCAGATGCAGCACAATATACATCTGTCACTTGCTGGCTATTTATGAAGTGTTAATCCTATGCAGATGCCTTAGGATTTTATGAAAAACAAACAAATTAGACACTGCCAAGAGGCCAAGATGACTAAAGATGATTGGTTGTCACTATGTTGCATTGCTCAACAGCATAACACAAGCCTTAACCTGGCCACACAGTTAACTACCTAAACAAGACAGAACATGAAGACATAAGAGCAGCATGCTTGCCATTAGTCAGGGCACAGACTTTCTATTGCTTCAAATCCCTTCAGGAGCTTATGCCGTTAGTAATTGCCAATATTTGTAGCAGTATTAATATTTAACCATAAAGAGCACAGCCATGCCTGCCTATTAATGGTGCAAAAGCCATAAAAATTTAAGACCTTTCAACAGAACTACTTGGCCACTGAAACAAGATGATTCCAGGCTGGCTTGCACCATATACAGACTGGGCACCAACATGGGCCTTATGTATTGCCTTCTTGAAGGACAAAACTGCCAGCCCTAGAGTAGAAGCCACTTCCCAATGGGAGCCATTCGACTGCCAGCTAAATTACAGTTTAAAGTAATAGCGTCATGGGAAAAAAAATAGTTTCCAGCACTCTGCTCCAGCAGAATGCTGCAATGAAACTAATTTCTCAAGAGCAAACAGATGTTTTTATATTTAATTTTGAAATCTGACATGGGGCTAGACATTGTTTCCCAGCTGCCCCTGGTCATGTGACTGGGTCTGATTAACTTCAGTCACTCTTTACTGCAAGCTGGAGTGATATCAACCCCACCCTAAATCATAAAAGTCATGACAGAATCCCTTTAATGAGAATGCAGCACACTACTGGAAACTCTGCTGAAATGCTTTGTATAAGGTTTCCAAGATGCATCAACAGGGAGTCCTTTCCTTGCTTTGGCAGAGGACAGAATATGTGCCATGTTACAAGCCCGGCACACCAATGTTATGGGGAATACATGGCACAGACATGTAGTGAGGGCAATGCTCTTGGCAGGATTAGACCACCATGTGAAGCTAAAAAGACAGTTATCCAGGGGAAGGATAAACAAGACTGTAGAACACTGAAAATGCCTTATATGGCTTCCCCAATAAATAGTGGATTAACCCCTGTATGGAGCACAGCATGCATGCTGATTGGATAACCTGGGACAGCTAGCCATGCATGCAGCATATACTTGTGCTCTTCACTAGATAAAAGCCTTAGTTCTATACAATTCCCATATTTAACATTACGTATTACTTACAGGTGGGGTCCTGCAATGCTACAGATCAGCATGTCTGCACAATACCAAGGAAGAAATTAACCTTGTCTGCAATCTACTTATTTGCCTCTACGGAGCTACAGCTCCCGGGCTAAACATATTGTCAGTTTCTCAGCTGCCCCCAATCATATGAATTGTGCTCTGATAACCTTCAGTCACTTTACTGCAAGTTGGAGTGATATCACTCCCCCCCCCCCCGACAGCCTAAAGGTGGCCATAGACTCAGATAGTATAGTACAAAACAAATTTTTATATGATATTCAGTGCATGTATGGTGGGAAAAGAGCAGATATCGGCAGAAGACTTGAATATCGGTCAGCTCAATCGAAAAATTTGGATTGTGTTCCTTTGAAGGAGCCCAAACATGGTTAGTGCTAAATCATCAGATACAGGTAGAATTCTATTGTTTCTACCTGTATATCTGAGGATTCAGCTCTACATGTGTGTATTGAAAAGAACAATGTTTGTTGGAAAGATCTTTTCCAAGAAAGATGTATCATTACGTCTAGGGCCACCTTAACAGAACAATGGGAAAATATCCAAGTAGCAGCTCCCTGATACAAGACAACCGCTGCCTGGTAGATAAGAATACTCAATAGTAAAATCCAGGTCCCACTGCAGCACATTCAGTTACATTGAGTAGGAGAAACAGCAGCCTGTCAGCAGTTCCATCCTAAAGTGCTGACTTTTTGAAAGCACAAATGACCCAAGACAGATTGCCTACACACCAATTTTACAACTTAAAAAAAAAAAAACAGGTTCACGAATGAAATTTTATATTGTAGTGGTTTGCAGTGTAAACAGTAATGTAGAAATAAAAACTAAATCATAAAAATGGACAATCCCTTAAAAAGGAGCAGCTGCCCTTTGCCCATAAAGCCTTCAGGCACATCAGCAGGTGTCCATTGAATAGATAAAGCACATTTGCTCTTGGCTAAGACATGATTAAAGCGTTTAGAATGTGAAGCACCAGTAGAGTAAAGCCTTTCAGCATCAATGCAGGGCTGAGGCGGCTGATCTCCCAAGCAAGCAGACATTTTGCAAAGAAGAAGTCCTCACATTACTTGATTTCTTTCTAAGATGGATTCCTCCTCCCCCTCAGTAGAAGTGACACAGGAGGCGGGCCTGACAGGCAGCAAATAAAGGGTGTAGTACAGGAGACCTAGCAACAGACACCCACTTTGTGTTGTGATTACAGCAACAGTCACCCACACCAGCTGGAAGGCTACAACATCTGGATTAAAAAAAAAACAATTCCTTGCACTTGCAGAAAACATTTTTCTTCAGCTAAGGATGCTGGGAGCTGTAGTTCAGGCCTTTTGTGCAAACACTGGCCCATAAAAAGTATTCACAGGGCCACAACAATGTCATTGAGGGGTTGAACTGAACTACTGCTTGCACATTCCCTTCATATTAACCCTAAGGCAGCACAGAGAGGCGTCAGACAAAAGCCTAAGGTAGCACGTGATGAGAGCAGGGATAATGGCGTCACACTAGTAGGACGCCAAAGCTGCAGCACTGCGGATGAATGACGCCAAGCCTCCTGCAGCAAAGAGCGCAGCCCCCCTCAAGCGACGCCAGCGCGTTACAGATACAGTCACGTGAGCGGCCGCTTTAGTTAACCCCAAACACACACAAATACTAGGCATACACATGGCGTCTCTTCAAGGTAATAGCGGCATTTGCCACAACATTACTGTTTTAGATAAAGCCACAAAAGACGCCAAAGCCTCCATCCCATCCCCCCATCCCAATAAAAGCCTCATTACCTCCATGATTATACGGCCCATCGGGCATTCATTAGCGGCGATGTCGAAAAAGACCCTGGGCAAAGCCATAGTGCAGATCGAGAATAAACAATGCTTGCCGTAGGCGTTGCGTGCAGTTTTCTAATTCCCCTGAACTCTAAACAGCTCAAGAGAACCACCGAAAAGAGCTTAATAGCGGAAGCGGGGATGCTGTTATATGAGAAGTATGACCCCGCCTTCCATCGTTTCACGGAACGCGCCAATAGAACGGTCCCAATGCATTGATAGACAACCCGGTAGACCAATCATTGGCTGTGAGGGAGATATTAAGGCGTGGCGCCGATGCGCGGGAGTCCTGGGCGTGGCCTGTAGAGGTGCGGTGAGGCTGGTCCAGCTGTGACGCTGGGAGTGGCTGCCTTTGGACTTGGCAGCTTTTTATTGAAATACCTATTGCATGTATTGCTGGTGGTTTTATGCTTCTCACAATGTTAAATGACTGGGTCTACGCTACCCATAGCCACCTCATGGCGATGGTAATTGTAGTCCCTATCTGTTGCAAAGGCCGCCGACATTCTGTTTTATAAAGGTGAGCTTGAAAACACATTGGCTTGCGACTTTACAGGAAAGGGAATCGACGATGATGTCGCCCACCTGCAGAGCTGCAAAATGCTGAGGTGACACATTGTCCATTAGCGTAATGGCGGACTGTGTTTAAAGGAGAACTAAACCTTAAAATTAATGTGGCTAAAAATGCCATGTTTTATATACTGAACTTATTGCACCAGCCTAAAGTCTCAGCTTGTCAATAGCAGCAATGATCCAGGACTTCAAACTTGTCACAGGGGGTCACCATCTTGGAAAGTGTCTGCGACACTCACATGCTCAGAGGGCTCTGAGCAGCTGTTGAGAAGCTAAATTTAGGGGTCGTCACTAATTATCAGACAGAAAATGAGATTGGTCTGTAATATAAGATGATGCTACAGGGCTGATTATTAAATTCTGATGCTAATTGCACTGGTTTCTGTGCTGTTACATACATAGTTATGTTGTTAAATTGGGTTGAAAAAAGTTTAATCCCTGCAAATAAAAACCCAGCATCCATACACACACCCCTACAAACCTTCACATGAATGATATATACCCATATCTATACTAACTATAGAATTTAGTATCACAATAGCCTTTGTTATTGTGTCTGTCCAAGACAGGGGTGCCCAAACTTTTTGCAAGGAGGGCCAGATTTTGTGAGGTGAAAATGTGTGGGGGCCAACCATTCAGCCCGACATTCTTTGAACCATTAACATTAAATTACAGGAATCGAGTAATCATAGCAGTAATATTTGGGCACATTAGTGAAATGATCTAGACACGTACTGGCACGTAGTGACGCCATACTTCTTTAGGTTACTGTACTGGCACGTCAGAACGTCTATTGACACCTTCAGCCCTAAAGAAGTAAGTGAAAACAGTGCGTCACTACATGCCAGTACGTGTCTATTGCTAACACTTTAAGCACACAGGCAGCAGTATAGACCAAGTGGCAGATCATTTCACTACTGTGCCCAAATATCACTGCTATCGGATTCCTGATCACACTGTGCTGGGGGGCCTCATTATTATAAATTTCATGATGGAGGCTGAGGGCCGGTGTAAATTTGAAAATGGGCCGCACTTTGGACATGCCTGGTCCAAGAAATCATCCAAACCATTCTTAAAGGCATTAACTGAATCAGCCATCACAAGATCACCCGGCAGTGCATTCCACAACCTCACTGTCCTGACTGTGAAGAACCCCCTACGTTGCTTCAAATGAAAGTTCTTTTCTAGTCTGAAGGGGTGGCCTCTGGTACAGTGATCCACTTTATGGGTAAAAAGGTCCCCTGCTATTTGTCTATAATGTCCTCTAATGTACTTGTAAAGTGTAATCACGTCCCCTCGCAAGCGCCTTTTTTCCAGAGAAAACAAGCCCAACCTTGACAGTCTATCCTCATAATTTAAGTCTTCCATTCCTCTAACCAATTTAGTTGCACTTAAACTGGCCATAGATGTTGAGATTTTTAAAAGATCCGATCCTCATCGTGAGACCACGATTTTCTCGGAACGATCGTACGAATTGTCCATCAACTAAAAAGATCAATTTGCCAGGAAAACAAAGGGGAGCTGCCTGCTTGTCCCTGCAAACATAGATAGATCACACTGGGGCCGACAAAGATTTTTTTAACCTGGCTGATCAATTTCCTGACAGATGTCGGCCGAAAAATTGTAAGATGGTCGATCATTCGAATCCCACTAACCGCACAATAATTTAGAAGGATTGGTTGGACTTTGCTAAAACCGGTCGTTCGGCAAGAAAAATCATCGCGTCTATGGAGAGCTTTAGTCTCTGCACTCTCTCCAGCTCATTTATATCCCTCTTAAGGACTGGAGTCCAAAACTGCACTGAATACTCCAGATGAGGCCTTACCAGGGACCTATAAAGAGGCAGAATTATGTTTTCATCCCTTAAGTTAATGCCCTTTTTTATACAAAACAGAACTTTATTTGCTTTAGTAGCCACAGAATGACACTGCCCAGAATTAGACAACACACTGCTGTTTAGTGTATAACTTGCGTTTATATTATTTTATATACTATATATATTTTATATACTAACTGGCCTATAGTTTTGAGGCTGAATTTTTTAACCTTTTGAATAGCGACACCACATTAGCAATTCGCCAGTCTCTCGGCACTATGTCAGACCTCAATGAATCATGAAAAATTAAGTAAAGAAGTTTGGCAATCACAGAGCTAAATTTGCTAATTACCCTGGGATGAATACCATCTGGCCCCGGACCTTTGTTTATCTTAACATGTTCTCTTTTGAATTTCCTCATGTGTGAACCATGCATCATTAGTTGTATTACTAGAATTTGGACTATTAATAAGGAAACCTTCATTAGCTGGTTCCTCATTTGTGTAGACAGACTAAAAATATGTGTAGTAATTATCCATATAAATAACTAATCAGCCTTATATTGTGACATTTCTATTCTATATGTACTGTATATTGTGAGTGGGTCCCTAAGCTCAGTAAGTGACAGCAGCACAGAGCATGTCCAGTGAATCAGCAGAATAGAAGATGGGGAGCTACTGGGGCATCTTTGGAGACACAGATCTTTACTGCTAAAGGGCTGTGGTTGCCTGGGGCTGCTCCAGATTTTCTAGCCTACTTCTTTAGTTAGGCTTTAGTTCTCCTTTTAGGGTAGAACTCCACAAGCGCTTTTCATCAGATTTTGTGGGTTCGATTTTATCTGATCCTCCATGCAATGCCACTCAACACCACAAGTTTTTGTAGGATGCTACAAAATCTGATGCTCCTAGGCTGGAATTTAAAGTCGGATGGAGTCTCTTGTTCATGTGTTTACATCCGACAGTCAATATATTTCAATGAGAAGAAAAAGTCACCATCTTGTTGGATGAAGACGCAGCATGTAGCGTTCAAATCTGACAGTCGTGTCATGTCGGATGGAAAATTTTACATGTAGTTTATGTATCCAATTTTTGTATCAGTCCCATTATATTTTAATATCCAACGTGTAGGATGCATTTTGTCGATCCAACACCAACCTACAAAATCGCTTGTGGAGTTCAGCCCTTAGAGTGGTGCAACATTTTAAAGGAGAATTCAACCCGTAATAAAAAATAAACCCTACCCTTGGTAGACCCTCCTCCCCCCAGCCTACCTGCCCCCCCCCCCCGGGCAAATGCCCCTAATTTTTTACTCACTCCTCCGTGCAGATTCTGGCCTCGGAGTTCACGGGTGCCATCTTCTTTCTTCGGTCTTTTTCAGAAGTTTCGGCGCATGCGCAGTTGGAGTAAATATCCGGTCCCAAACCACTGCGAATGCGTCACTTGACTGGACCAGGAGCCAGCAGATGATTCCCATTGACTTTTATAGCTTAGGTTCTAAATTTACACAGGGACTAATAAACCTACATGCTATCAAAATCACAAAATCTAAGTCGACAACCTTTATTTGATTCAAATAGCATCTCACGCGTTTCTAGCTAGCAGCTTTTTCCAAACCCAATGAATTCCATAATAGCTACCAATTAGGTTAGTGCTTGTCCACAAAACTCATAGACTCTATTAGAATCCACCTCCTTAGTGTTAATTAATTACTAAAAGTATTTTACTACAGATTTTCACAGGTTAACATTTTACATCTTAAAATTATATAACTTTAAGGGTAGGATTACACGGATGTTTCTGGCAGAATCTGCTGCACTGCGATAAAACGCCTGTGACAAGTCACGTGCGGTGGAAATAAGGTAAGATATAGAAATGTCGGCTGAAGTCGCAGTGTTAATCCGACGCGACACGACTGTCGGATGCAGATGCTGCACACTGTCGTGGCGCGTCGGATCAACACTGCGATTTCATCTCTTACCTTATTTTCGTTGCAGACGTTTTGTCGCAGCTCGTTAGATCGTGGTAAAAACGTCTGTGTAGTCCTACCCTTAAGGAGTTGTTCATCTTAAATTAAGTAACAAAGTTAAAATTTATATTCTGAGACCATTTGCAATTGGTCTTCACTTTTCTATGGTTTTTAAACAATTTTAGCCTTTTGTTCAGCAACTTTCTGGTTTGGAATTTCCGCCAATATCTGGTTGCTAGAGTCCAAATTACCTTAGTAACCTGGCGGTGGTTTGCAGGAAAGACTGGAATATGAAAAGGAGAGGGTTTAAATAGAAAGATAAGGAATGAAAACACTAAGGGGCAAATTTACTAAAGGGCAAGTGACTAACGCAGGCGAAGTTGATAGACACTTCGTTCCCTAATGCCTGGCGAATTGGCGCTCTGCCGAATGGATGTAACTACGCAAATTCACTAAGATGTGGATTTTACTGAATGTTACCTCTTGCGCCAGACTTGCCTTCGCCACCTCAGACCAGGAGTTCCTCAAAAAATAGTTGGAAAGTCCCAAAAAACACTGGCGTCTTTTCCTTTTTCATTGTGATAGGCTGAAAAAAATCGTAATTTTTATGGGGTAACCGGCTTCCCCCCTACATTTCCTTACATATGGCACATAAACTATACACTGGGTTTATGTGTAGGGCAATATAACAACTTTATTTTATTTTATTAAGGTTTCCAAGGCTTGTCTAGTGTAATGTATTTTACATATGTAACATATATGTCCATTTAACTTTAACTTCCCGCCGTATGCAAACTAGCCAATGCTAGCGCAGCTTCGCTTGGCGCAGTAGCGTTAGCGCAACTTCGCCAGTGTTTGGTGTCCTGGATGCAACTTTGGATTTTAGTGAATTAGTGTTGTCCTGGCGAATCTACGCCTGGCGAAGTGTTGAGCTGTGAGTGAAGCCGTCGCTGGCGAATTTTCGGAGGTTAGTGCATTTGTCCCTAAAATTGTAGCCCCACAGAGCAATTGTTTTGTTTGTCTGCTTGGGTCAGTGACCCTCATTTGAAAGCTGTAAAGAGTCAGAAAAAGAAGGCAAATAATGAAAAAAAACTATAAGAAATAAAAAATGAAGACCAGGTGAAAAATTTCTGACTGTTGGACTGACCATTCTATAACATACTAACAGGGGAATGTAAAGTAGTTCACCTTCAAAACACTTTTTCAGTTGAGTTGTTTTCAGATTGTTCACAAATGAAGACTTTTTTTCAATTGCTTTCCATCTTTTTTTTTTAGTTATCCCAAAATCCCAAAAGGGATTGTTCACCTTCAAACACTTTTTTTCAGTTCGGGTGTTTTTAGACAGTTCACCAGAAATAAAGACTTTTTCCAATTACTTTCTATTTTCTGTTTGTGACCGTTTTTCTATTATTGAAGTGTAAAGTGTAATTTGTCACCATCAAAAGCATCTCTGGGAGGGGGGGTCGCAGACCCTGTAACTGTTATAAACATAAATAAATATTTATTTGATACATTTGTTATCTTTGTTTCATTAACGGCAGCTGTTATGGCCCCCATACACAGGCCGATAAAAGCTGCCGACAGACCGAGTTGGCAGTTTATTGGCCGTGTGGGACCATCGAACGGGTTAAAAAATCCCGTCGGATCAGCAGAAAAGAAGATGGGGAGCTACTGGGGCATCTTTGGAGACACAGATCTCCACTGCTAAAGAGATGGGGTTCCCTTAGGTTGGTACAGAAGCCCAAAACATAATCCAAAACATTTCTAGCCTACTTCTTTAGTTTAACTTTCCTTTAAGGGCAGAGACGCACGGGGAGATTTAGTCGACTAATTGCTTCTCGTAGCACTTCGTTTTCCGAAGTTTCCTCATCAGGCACTTCGGGCGACTTTGGAAAATGAAGCGCTCTGAGTGCCATCCCACAGGCGATTTAGACTCTAGCCGACAGGAAGGCTTTTCGGGGAGATCGGATTAGATCGGATTACATTAGAAGTGGCGATTAGTCGCCTGGCGACTAAATCTCCCGAATCTTTCCATGTGTCTCTGCCCTAAAACTTCTGTCCAAATGAGTCTGCAACAACAAAATCAGTACCTTTCTGCAGTAAACCCAAATCTAATTAACAGTGACATAATGTAAATGTCTCATTAGGCAAAAGCAAGTACACCTTTACCTTTGTCACTATCTCTAATAGCTTTAACTGAATACTGCATTTGCTTATAGGGAAATCACGGCGATGAATGGGTATAGGACTCTCAGACTGAGATTCAGAATAGGCCCTGGCATTTCTCTGTAGATGTGCATCGTATGGTGAGTACTGTTTAATAGATGGCATAGCAATCAGGCTGAAATGTTTGAAAAACCAATGTGAACAGTTATTTACTGTTTGAGATACACAATGGATTACTATAACGTTACAACAATAATCTGATTGTAATACCTGATACATTTATATACAGTTCCTTAATCATTATGTAGTTGGATAGTCCTTGTGATACTATACTTATATAGTTCTTGTGGTAGATGGTGTGAACTGCTTGTTATACAGGTAAGGGACCTGTTATCCAGAATGCGCGGAACCTGGGGTTTTCCAGATAATGGATCTTTCCATCATTTGGATCTTCATACTTTAAATCTACTAGAAAATTATGTATAAACCCAATAGACCGGTTTTGCTTCCAATAAGGATTAATTGTATCTTAGTTTGGATCAAGTACAAGCTACTGTTTTATTATTATAGAGAAAAAGGAAATGGGGAAAATTCACAAAGCGCCTAACACTAGCGTCAATTCGCTAGCGTTGGTCATTTTCGTTACTTCGCAAATTCACTAACGAACGCTGGCGTAAATTCGCTAGTGTTACTTCGCACCCTTACACCTGTCGAATTTTCGCAATGGACGTAACTACGCAAATTCACTAACGCGCGCATTGTTCTGAACGCTACCTTTTACGCTAGACTTCCTTCGCCACCTCAGACCAGGCGAAGCGCAATAGAGTAGATAGGGATTTCTTCAAAAAAAGTTCAAATTTTTTCTAAGTCCCTGGCGTTTTTTCTATATTATGGGTGATAGGCTGAAAAAGATCGAAATTTTTTTGGGCCTCCCCTCCTTCCCCCCTACATTTCCTAACTCATGGCAACTTAACTATACAGTACGGTTTCCCAGGCATTTGTAGTGATTGTACGTATTCCTCCATTGAAATTTGAATTTGGCGCCGTATGCAAATTAACCATCACTAGCGTAACTTCGCTTCGCTTAGCGAATCAACGCTAGCACAACTTCGCAACCTTACGCTACCCCTGAGCGCAACTACGAATCTTAGTGAATTTGCCCCTATGGAAGAAGGCCATTCCATAAATCGGATCTTTCTGGATGATGGGTTAATGGATACAATACCTGTACCTTCTAGTGTACTATGCTGTTTTTAAACATCTTATGATGCTTTCCTCTGTACCATATGTAGTTATAAACTTATGGCATACGTATTATCATATATTGCTGGGACTGCTAATTATAATTATACACTTCTAGGGGCCTATACCTGGTATAGTTTAACTGGACAGTACTTGGCATAACTGGTACAGGTATGGGACCTGTTATCCAGATTGCACAGGACCTGGGGTCTTCCGGATAACAGATCTTTCCGTAAATTGGATCTTCATACCTTAATGTTTCGGATTTTTTTTGGCTACTTCGACCTTCGACTACGACTTCGAATCGAACGATTCGAACTAAAAATCATTCGACTATTCGAAGGATTTAATCGTTTGATCGAACGAATTGCGGTAAATCCTTCGACTTCGAAGTCGAAGGATTTCAATTCGGCAGTCGAATATCGAGGCTTAATTAACCCTCGATATTCGACCTTAAGTAAATTTGCCCCTAAATAAACCCAATAGATTGGTTTTGCTTCCAATAAGGATTAATTATATCTTATTTTGGATCAATTGCAACGTACTGTTTTATTAAAGAGAAAAAAGAAAATAATTTTTTAAAATCTGGATTATTTGGATAAAATGGAGTCTAGGGCAGACGGCCCTTCCGTAATTCTGAGCTTTCTGGATAATGGGTTTCCAGATAACAGATCCCATACCCGCTAGAGATACGTGGGTTTATGATTTACTGCTTGGGATATCTAAAAGAGCTGTAAGTCTCTTGGGAACCTGGTATATTTATAAACCACCTGCAGACCCAGATATGTATAATCTGGAAAAGTACTTTGTGTTAGTCTTAGTTTGTATTGAAACACAGGGGTGTGGGCTGTACAGGGCGTTAAGGTGATGTGTAACATTTTGGGGCTTACATGGTGTAAGGTTATTGATAAACAGCACATTCTGAAATCAAAATGCACAATTTATTATTATATTTACCATTTATTGTCATTATTACTATTGTAGCACAAAGTAAATATTAGGATTCACCTACTGCTCTGGCACTGCTTCATGCTACTCTCTCTCTCACAGTTGGGCCTACGTAGAAACAACACAGTTTCACAAGAACCCAGTGTTAAAGGGATACTATCATGCGAAAACATGTTTTTTCAATATGCATCAGTTAATAGTGCTGCTTCGCAGACTTCTGCACTGAACTCTGTTTTTCAAAAGAGCAAATTGTTTTTTTAATTTCATTTTGAAATCTGATATGGGCCTAGATATATTGTCAGTTTCCCAGGTGCCCCAGTCACGTGACTTGTGCTCTGATAAACTTCAGTCACTCTTTACTGCTGTAGTGCAAGTTGGAGTGATATCACCCCTCCCTTCCCCCCCAGTAGTCCATCAGCAGAACAACGGGAAGGTAACCAGATAACAGTTCCCTGGCAGACATAAGAACAGCACTCAGTAGTAAAAATCCATGTCCTACTGCGACTAGTTACATTGAGTAGGAGAAATAACTACCTGCCAGAATGCAGTCCCATAGTGCAGCACTGGCTCTTTCTGAAAGCACATGACCAGGCAAAATGGGGAGTTTAAAGGTATCCCATAGGGAACTACACCACATTAATCCTCTGTGGATCACAAAACCGCTCTTATTAGCTCACCGTGTTTATAGTTTTATAGTTACTATAATAGCTGTTACCCTACCTTGCTACAAGCCCTTTCTCTGCCTCCACTAAGGTGTTTGCTCTGTTTTAGGGCCTAAGGGCCATTCAACACCCCTTCCGTAGATTGTCCAAGGAGGTAGAATTATGGGATCCCTCTATAGATTAGGAATTACACACTCAAGGCCAATAGGAACAGACAGGAATAGATATCATTGCCTCAATTCAAATAGACAGCCTTACTGCATGTGTTCGCTCATAGACTTTACATTTAACACACAGGGTTTATGAGTTTATATTAGGGATGCACCAAATTCGGGATTCGGGCAGGATTCAGTCTTTTTCAGCAGTATTCGGATTCGGCCGAAACCTTGTGTGTGGCCGAATCGAATCCGAATCCTAATATGAGTATGTAAATTAGGTGTGGGAAAGGAAATCACATGGCTTTTCATCTCAAAACAAGGAAGTAAAACATTTTTTTCCCACTTTTTCCTTTCCTGACTCTAATTTGCATATGCAAATTAGGATTCGGTCCGGTATTCGGCCGAATCTTTCACAAAGGATTCAGGGATTGGGCCGAATAGTGGATTCGTGCATCCGATAGTTTATCTATTTTATTCATGTTTATCTTGTACATACTGTTTGTTGTTTCATGGGTTCCTGCATCATTATTATGTGGTATAGGGCAGCATTCAAGAAGGAGACATATAGGATAAATAAAAAAAGAAAAATAAAAAAAAAATTATTTTGTAGGCAATTATAAGTAATATATGGTGTTGCTTTTACATGGTGCTAATAATTAATATTATCTTTAAAATAGCCCCTTTATTAGAGCTCCTTATAGATGTTCTCTGGTCCCTGTTTCATATGAGGGGTGGGCGTGTCCTAACGGTCCCTGCCAGATGCACAGTTGGAGGGGACAGCCACTCACAGCCCTGCAGTCAGACAAGCAAATAAATGCTTCAGTTCCCTATCAGGTCCTGCTAGCTGCTGATTGGTTCCTGTCCTACAGTACAGCGAGCTGAGTGCCGCCGGCTCCCCTGCACAGCCTGGGAATTCAGGAGGGATTATTAGGGTTTTTGCGGAAATATTAAATAAATCTGCCTGAAACGCTACATTTTTAAGCACAATTCTTCTATATCTAAATGAGTAAAAGGCACTGGTACATTCTTATTTTTTTACACAAAATGTCCTTTAAAAAAAAAGTAAATACTATAGTTCTTTTGAACAGGGCCCCCTTTACCTCCTGCATCTATAAGTTGTATTTTATATATAGGTTGTAGTTTTGTATGTATTTTATTTGTCCAGTGTACACACCCATTTATTGTGAAAGTAGTATAGTATCCCTCGAAAAAAAAAACCACCAAGACAAACAAAACTTTTAAATCGCACAGCCTTTATTAAGCAATAACTTACCGAAACTCCGCTTGCGTTCCTCTTTAGAATCCCATAGCAGTAACATTAAAGGAACAGTAATGTCAAAAAATAAGTGTTTTAAAGTAATACAAATATAATGCAGTGTTGCCCTGCACTGGTAAAACTGGTGTGTTTGCTTCAGAAACACTACTATTGTTTATATAAATAAGCTGCTGTGTAGCAATGGGGGCAGCCACTTAAACTAGAAAATGCTCAGGTTACACTGCAGATATCAAATAAGCTCTGTCTGTCTAATGGTGTTATCTGTTATCCATTAGTTAACCTGTGCTATATAGCCATTTTTCAATTTCCGCCATTGCTCCACAGCAGCTTGTTTATATGAACTATAGTAGTGTTTCTGAAGCAAACAGATCAGTTTTACCAGTGTAGGGCAACAGTAAATGATATTTTCATTACTTTAAAACACTTACATTTTTTGGTGTTACTGTTCCTTTAAGGCACATTAGTGAAATGATCTGCCACTTGGTCTATACTGCTGCCCGTGTGCTGAAGGTGTTAGTAATAGACACGTACTGGCACTTAGAGACGCACTGCTTTCACTTACTTCTTTAGGGCTGAGGATGTCAATAGACGTACTGATGCGCCAGTACAGTAACCTAAAGAAGTATGGCGTCACTATGTGCCAGTACGTGTCTATTACTAACACCTTCAGCTACAGGCAGCAGTATAGACCAAGTGGCAGATCATTTCACTAATGTGCCCAAATATTGCTACTACAATTACTCAATTCCTGTCATTTAATGGTTCAAAGAATGTCGGGCTGAATGGTCGGCCCCCACACATTTTCACCTCACCAAATCTGCCCTCATTGCAAAAAGTTTGGGCACCCCTGTGGTATACTAACAATTTTTTAAAAAATTTTTTCTATAGCTAATAAAAAAAACCCTCCTCCCCAGCCGATATCTTAACTAGACCGAGGAAGGGGGGCACAAGTCGTGCAGCAGTGGGCGGAGTCTTGGCAGGGAGTGGGCGGAAGTGGAGGCCGGACGTGGGCGGGAGGATTGGGATCAGAGTGTTCCGGGCCCCTCTAAAGATTTTTTTACATGAGGGCCTGGCGCACTCTAGTTAGGCAACTGATAGTAATAATAATATCAGCCATGCAGTTTGTTATATGTGTGTGGGATAGTTGTATAGAGTTTGGGCACCCCTGTGGTATACTAACAATTATTTTTTAAAACAATTCTATAGCTAATAAAAAAAAAAACCTCTTCCCCAGAATTTTAATTGTAAAGGTTACAGGTCGATGATATCCTAACCACTGGGACAAAGGGATTAGAATAAAAAAACATTGGTTTTCTATTCACTGCTCTGCTTTGCAGCCATTTCCATATACTGACCTAGTTCTCCAATATACCTCATAGGGTGGATTCTATTAAAAGGATGATGGGATACAAAGACATCGGAAAAGCCTTTGGGGGAGGCTTGATGCCTTAATATCCCATTGGAACATTAATTCCAACCCCTCTGCCTCCACATGAAACCACTATGATTGGCTGGATTATTTTCAGTTTCTAGGTCATAGCTGAGCCGAGGAACATTGTGTCTTTGTCTAAATGCCTGGCGCACACACAGTGCAGTTTATATGAATACAGGCATAGTCCTAATATTAGGGGAGTGGTGGGGAGGAGAGGCAAGAGGAAGATGTGGAAATGGAAAATCCCACTATCAAGAATAACAGGCACGGACTGGGCAGTTCATTATGTTGAATAATTCTTGACAAAGGGAGGGATTTCCTTTTCCTACAGTGTGACAGCCATGCCTGTTGCACTTATTGTTTTGTGTCGGCACATTTATCTGCCTGGTTACGGTGGGACAAGCTTTATACAGTAAATGGGCTTTCTACTATATTTCCTTTTTTTTCCTGAAAGGAACAGTAACACCAAAAAATGAAACCGTTTTTTAAGAAATGACAATATAATGTACTGTACCCTGCAGTGGAAAAGCTGGTGTATTTGCAAGAAACACAACTATAGTTGAAATAAATAAGCTGCTGTATAGCCATAGGGGCAGCTATTCAAGCACAGGATACACAGTAGATAACAGATAAGTTCTGTTATCTGTTGTCTACTGTGTATCCTGTGCTTGAATAGCTGCCCCCATGGCTTACACAGCAGCTTGTTTATATATATATAAACTATAGTAGAGCTTCTGAAGCAAACACATCAGTTTTACCAGTGCAGCACAACAGTAAATGTTATTTCCATTACTTTAATTCTTTTGTGTTACTGTGCCTTTAACACATGTATGCATATATCACATGAAAGTGAAAAAAGGCAAAGGACTCCTCAACAGATTTATAGCTGAGCACTATGCATGAAACACACCTTGAGTAACCAGTGAACTCTTGCAAATATGAAGCCAGCAAACTTCCAAGAAAGCCCTACTGCATAATTGTGCAAAATGCTTCATTCTGCATTTTCCTTTCAACATAATGATTCTTTTTTTCCAAGCAAAGGTGTTTTCAGGACTTTTCTGACATTGGTGATGATTTTACAACGCCACATATAACATTTGGTACGGTTGCAGGATTCAGATTCAACTTAACCCTTAGGGGGTTATTTATCAAAAATCAGTTTTTCATATTTTTTTAAGTAAAAAAGTCTGACCAAACTAGAATCCATGAAATAAAAAAAATAAAATAAAATGGGGTTTATGTCGGTAACTCGAATTTTTCATGAAATCACTCAACACTCCCGATTTTTTTCAGATTTTTGGCAGAAACTCAGAGTATACGATATCTTCTGGACCTTTGCCATTGACTTCTACAGGACCCCGACAGCTTGGAGATTGATTATTTTTGGATTTGGACTTGTAGCAGCCGTGGGGTATAATAAATCATGAAAAATTTTAGGTGTTTTTTTTCCCAAAATTATGATTCTATTCGATTTTTGGCATTCGGACTTTAATAAATAACCCCCTTACAGTTGGTTATGGTTCGCCTCAACACTTAGAGGATTAATTATTAAAGTGCGATTTTTTCTGGTCGAACTTTTAAAGGGGAAAAATATTTTCGCACCAAAAAACACGTTTTTTTTTTTTGATTTATTAAACCCCGATGTTATTAAAAGTCCGTAAAAAAAAAGACTCCGTCTCAGACCTGCCAACATCATATAGAAGTCAATGGCAGATGTCCCATTTGCATTTGGAAGATATCCTGGTCTGCGCTGGGTTTTGTTTAATAATTTTGGGGTTTCAGTCGTCAAATCCAAAAAATGGCAGTTTTCTGTGACAAATCCAAAAAAATCGTACTATTCAGATTTTTTCAGGATTTTGTCAAGTCTTTTCTTGCACAAGAATTTTTAGTGAAAATGTATTGATAAATAGTCTATGCGGATTTGGTCGTAGTAGTTTTCAGAAAATAGTGAAAAAATTACGGATTTTGATAAATAACCCCCCAAAAAGTCATGTTCCTTTCAAGTTTTGGACATATGAACATGATTTTTGGACATTTGCAGATGGAGTTTTTAAGATTTTTTTTAATATATTTAATCATGCAAATGAAGTAATATCAATCCAGTATTCTGCCCAATCTTTTGTGGAGCATTTGATATTCAGCTAAATCTAAAATTGATTTGGTGCATCAATAACTATAATTTCTATAGGCCTCTTGTTCAAAAAAAACCTCAAGGTACTTCTCTGGCATGATTAGTAGGAGAACTAGAGGGAAATGAGGAAAGCTTGTTGCACCTTGTATACAGGAGGACCGTTGCACCCCTGCCATTTAACTCTACACTCTGGGACTGTGGATTTACTATGACATATGGATGTGTAGCTGAGGGGTCTTAAAGACCCTCCCCCCAAATTTAATTATGTGGGGGTGGGGCTGTATGTGCCACTCACACACCACAGTTAAAGCGAGCCATGAAAAGCAAATTTCACTGCACGGGTGTGGGGACGATCATAAAGCAGAATCCACAGTGTAATTATACTCTACAGGTACAGGACCTGTTATCTAGAATGCTAAGGACCTGGAGTTTTCCGGATAAAGAATCTTTTTGTAATTTGGATCTTCATACCTGAAGTCTACTAGAAAATCATGTAAACATTAAATAAACCCAATAGGCTGATTTTGCCTCCAATAAGGATTAATATTCTATCTTAGTTTGGATCAAGTACAAGGTGCTGTTTTATTATTACAGACAAAAAGGAAATCTTTTTAAAAAAATATCTAGATTATTTGGATAAAATGGAGTCTATGGGAAACAACCTTTCTGTAATTCGGAGCTTTCTGGATATCATGTTTCACTGACCAGGAAGCATGCACCGATGATATTCCATTTGTGCTGAATTACGTTAAACATTAATCTGAACACATACATTATTAACTTTGTACACTTAGGGACACACCCCACTATATTTAGTCTCTCTGTGGATCAAGGTTTAAATCCACTTTATAGCAATAATGAAACTAAGAAAATATCATGACGAATTTGGGGTCCCTAGAAGTTGCATGCATTTGTCTGCCTGAAGATTCCCAATATTAAAGGGACATTGACACATACCAGGAATGTGTTAGTATGCTTTTAAGAAATTCCCAGTGCTAATTTCACTTTCTAAAACTAATTTCCTGTCTGTCACCTTTCCCGCACTTATCTGCCTCCCAGTACTGTCTCTGGAGTGATGTTGGGCCTGGGGGTAGAGAAACAGCCAGAAAACAATCATTAAAAATATAAAAATGGGTTTCAAGTTGTTTGTAAATGTTATTGCTGTTGAAAGCAGTGTCTGTCTGGCAATTTAAATTCTCCGCATTCCTGGTTCTGACTCCTGGGGGCAAATTTTCACCTGTGGAGGCCCAGCCGCCACTTCGTCAGGCGCAAATTCGCTACCACTATGCTAACTCCCTAAAATGCGAAGTTGCGTCTCTGCAGCCAAACACTGGCGAAGTTTCGCTAGCGTTAGTCAGCGCGAGTAGTGATGGTCAAATTTCTCCTGTTTCGCTGAAAAATTTGCACATTTTCAACAAAATTCAGGAAACGAAGAAAAAATTTCAAAAAAACGTGAAGTCGTGAAAAAATCATGACATTTGAAAGTTTTCACGAAAAAATTGTGAAATTCTAACGTTTTCATGAAAAAATCATGCAATTCGAACGGTTTCACTTACAAATCGAGAAATTCGAAAGTTTTCACTTAAAAATCGAGCAATTCAAATGTCTTCACTAAAATCGAGCAATTCAAAAATTTTCCACCAAAAAATGAAGCAATTCAAATGTTTTCAGTAAAAAATCTAGCTATTCGAACATTTTCACCCAAAAATTTAGCAATTAGAATGTTTTCAGTAAAAAAATCGAGCAATTCAAACGGTTTCCCGAAAAAAAGAGCAATTTGAACGTTTTCACGAATAAAATCGAGCAATTCAAAAGTTTTCAGCAAAAAAGCTTGAAAATCGGAATTTGACGCGAATTCGTGCCAGGCGAGTTTATTCGCCCATCAATAAGCGCAAGCATTTCATAGAGGACTTTCGCTAACGTTTGTTTCTGCCTAGTGAAACTTCATTAGTACTCTTATGCTTAGGTCAATTTGAATAGGGCGGGATATATAGATCATATATATATATATATATATATATATAATATATATATATATATATATATATATATATATATATATATATATATATATATATATATATATATATATATATAGTGAATAAAGTACCCCCTTTTGTAAAATATAAGGATATTATAAGTTACCGAGGAGTTTCATGACCATATAAAAACACGAGGCCGAAGGCCGAGTGTTTTTATACAGGTCATGGAACTCCAAGGTAACTTCTAATATCCTCATATTTTGCAACTGGGGGTACTTTATTTATTATAATACACAAATTTCGGTGAGTCATGTGACAGAAATGACATCAGAACTCACCGTTTATAACTGATGACATCAGAACTCACCGTTTATAAGGATATAATTTACAAGATATTCATGGCTTTTGTGTATTATACTTTATTATTATTATTATTTTCTACTGTAGGGTTTTTGCAAATACAAATCACTGTTGGTTTAGGACTTGAACGTAACATTTTGCAAGAGGGCGAAGAGCATTCCTGTCTACTAAGTAGAGCAGCAGCCAACTAGAAATAAGCAGGTGTTTTTCTTTTTTTTTATAGTATTTATTCTGGTAACTGTCTGTCTGCACCTGTCTATGACTAATCCAAATGCCATGTGAATCAGCTATATAGCTGCATTTTTAACAAACATTTATTTACATCAAACTGAACATGCTTTTTCATGTAGTGTAGCTGATATTTTGTACATGGGGAGGCACATTTATCAAAGGTCGAATTTCGAATTCATGTGAGTTTTTTTTTACATTCCTTTAAATTCGAATGTACTCGAGATTGGGGGGCTATTTTAAAAAAATAGAATATCTAATACTCGCACGAATTTTAACGACTCGAAAACTTTAAAAAAAAAAAAGGCTACTAACATGTCCAAATTGGTCCCTGGACCTCTCATGTACATGAACTCGGCAGGTTTTAGTTGACGAATAGTCAAATTCAAGTTCTTAAAGGGCCAGAGTAAGATAAATTGCGAAATTCAAATTAAAACTCAAATAGTTTGGATAATTCACAATTCGAATCTGAGAGTTTTGACCATAAAAAAATTTAAATTTTCAATTCGACCCTTAATAAATGTGCCCCTTAGTGTCTATAATTTTGCAAAACCTGTAGCATCACTGCTCACCCATATGTTTTCGGTCACATTTTACTAAGACATTTCAAATGGATTTCTTTTTTTAATCAATATCACCATGAAACGGCACTGTTACACACTAGGGCTCATTTACGAAGCAAGTGCAACATTACAATACAGGTAACCTGCCCACTTTTCTTGAATCGCACACAAAATGAAAATGCAGTTTCAGAGTAGGGATTAGTTATGTGCTGGCAGGCCTGATTCTGCATGTCGGCTTAAGCTCTTCCTTCCACTCGCCCCACCCGCAGCCTTCCTGTGCAGGTTTTCTGTTCACGGCTGCATCTATTTACAGATGCAGGCCTACCCTGCCCTGGGGCGCTGCACCAATGAGCGAGTTGAGACGGCAGCGCCCCACTGGGGGCGCAAAAATGTTGCTCCTGGTATTTTAAACCGGAAATTCGGCTCGCAAAAAGGTGAGAGCACGGGGAGGGGGCAGCAGCAAATAGAAGTGCAGGACGGGTTAGGTGTGGTTTGGAAGTGGGTGGGTCAGGGTCGGGTGAAAAAATTTTTTTTTTTCGACTCGCACACCACTAGTAGGGATGGCATTTGTTTTTTAGGGCTTTAATGTGTGATGCATCAATAATGCATTAGTGTATGATCATATTGCTGTTAAAGGGATGGTTCACGTTTTTAGTATATTATATAATGGCTAATGCTAAGCTAAACTTTTCAATTGGTCTTCATTAATTATTTTTAATAGCTTTTAAATTATTTGCCTTCCTCTTCTGACTCTTCCCAGCTTTCAAATGGGGCCACTGACTCCATCTAAAAACCAAATGCTCTGTAAAGCTACACATTTACTGTATTGTTACTGCTACTTTTTAGTCCTCGTTTTTCTATTCATACTCCAGTCTCTTATTCAAATCAAAGCATGATCGCTAGGGTAATTTGAAGCCTTGCAACCAGACTGCAGAAACTACAAACGTCAGAGCTGCTGAATAAAAAGCTAAATAACTTAAAGGACAAGGAAAGGTACCGAAGCAGTTTATTGTCAATAGTTTAGCCACAATAGTGCAAGCTATAACACTATATAGTCTGTAGAATGCTTTACCATACAGCTCTAGAAACTCTCTCTGTTTAGGATAGCAGCTGCCATATTCACTTGGTGTGAGATTACTTCCGGCCTGCATTTCCCTGCTCAGTCATAGCTCTGGGCTCAGATTATAGCAAGGAGGGGAAGAGGAGCAAACTGAGCATGCTCAAGCCCTGCCCTGGAGGTTTATGCTGAAAACAGGAAGTCTGATACAGAAGCCCACGAGTACACAATAGAAGGAAAGGAATGCTGTATTTCTTTTGACAGAGGACTCAGAGCAACATTACTTTGAGGGTTTAATGGTGTATTTATATAGACCTTTCTGATAAAGCTTACTTAGTTTTAGCATTTCCTTCTCCTTTAAAAACTACAGATACTAGAAAATGAAAACAAATTGCAAATTGTCTCAGAATATAACCCTCTACCTCATACTGAAAGTGAACTCAAAGGTGAACAACCCCTTTAATCATTTGGATTTATGGCCGCAACCAGCTTGGGGTAACCCTGTAATAATTCAAGTGTTTTCTAGCATCTATACATACAACTGTGTATAATTCATCAGAGCATGTGTAAAGCCCACTGCAGGGTGCCAAGAGCATATCTGGACACATTTCTTATCCAAAAGAGGACTTGGCACTTGCATTGGTAAATGAGCCCTGTGCCGCTGGCACCAGCAGAAAAGCTTGCACTTATACAAACATTTTGCTTTTAATGATCTAAAGCAGATCTACATAAAGATTTAACAACCTTATTCTGGCCCTACATGGACTGCCAAGGGAAGTATGTGAGGCATCTGCTAAGACAAACACTAGAATAATGTTTGCTTTTATTTGTTCAAAAAGTACAATGGCAAAGATAGAGAGGAATCATTTTTAGAAACACAGATAAGACCTAACTGAAAGATTACAGGCGAAGGTTCAAAAATAGTTCTAAGGCCAATTACACATGGGCCATATTCTTGCACCGTTGTTCAATAGCACTTTGGCCACGGGACAACAGCACTTGAAATTCAAATGTGGTTTTGGCCACTAATCGCCATAAAAGTGAGATTTTGAGCATTTTGTCCTCTGAGCTACAAATTACATCTCTACAAGTTACATCTCACTATTCCACATGGATTCACTCTCTATTAGATTTTAAAGGACAAGGAAACTATGAGCTTTGATAAAGGGCTCCAGTGGCTCGAATTGTTTTTATCAATTTTTTCATTAAAAGGCTCACTAGCCCAAGATATATTTCAGCAGGGCAGGAGAGTCCTGCACTGAACCCATTTCTAAGGCCCAACCACGCAGCCCACTACCCAAACCGTAACCCACATATTTACCCACTTTGATCCGCTACCCAACCCGGACCCGCAACTGTCTTATCCGCAACCCGCCTGTCACCATGAAACAGGAAGTGATGGTGCATCAAAAGTGGGCGGAGACAGAAACAAGTTTTGTAAAACTTTAAAAGGAGTAAAATATAGACAATATTACATAAGATAAGAAATTTAGATGCGACCCACAACCCGACCCACATTTATACCCGCACACGAAAATCCTGCCCTCATTCTGCAGGGTGCCCGCTTTTTTGTGGGTAACCCACAGGTACCTGACCCGCTGAAGGCATGTCACAATTACTATTTTTACTCTGAATAAATTAGTCTCATGGCGTTAGCTGTGCATCCTAAGCAGCTCAAATGGAACAGTCTGGCTCTCCCTCTGGTCCAGCAAGAGGATAAAAATGGAAATCAAGATTTCATTATTATTCTTTTATTTTTGTAAAATGCACATTTTCCAGCACAGAGCACAAACCCTAGATATTTAAATAGAAACCAAATGTCGAGCCCCACACCGGCTTTATGATCCTTGACCCCACTGGTTTAAGTCTGGAGAACGGTAAAGTAAATTTTTGGCATTTTTGTCCCAATTTCAGGAGTGGTATTTTATCTGGAGTAACAGATGGATAATGGTTATATAGGAGGGAGTTTAGGGATGGTCCCTGCTTTCTCCGCATTTCATCAAAGCTTTTATGTTTTTGCCCTGGGATAAATTATTTTAAAAATTCATATTATATGCAAACATAAAATAAAAACATAAATAAAATCAAAACAATGAGTCGGGCCGACCCATCTGAAAATCTCTGCAACTTTGTGCAAACGACACATGTATGTTCTATTGCTGTGAAATAAAAAATAACGATAATCATTGGGACCAGCTAAAGATGGCCCTCACCTTCATCTTGTGACGATTGATGCTGGAGTCAGTGCAGCCTCCATAGAACTGTCCTGTGATATTATCACACATACATATATATAAATATACATATTCTCCCCGCTCTGCTGCAGAGCGAATAATTCAACTAATATCACTGACTAAACAAAAAGTGTTGCATGGAGGAAGGCTCTTGCTTTATTGCATGTTCTGTATTTGCACTAGGCGGGATGCTGGCATGTCTCTACAGGGCCGAGGTTCTGGGCCCAATTTGCAGTTCGTAGGGCAGAATCAAAAGGAGCATTCAGGTGTCCTGTGGTCCCAATTTTCATCCCCTCCCTCTCAAAGAAAAAGGTGGAATACATGGAATATATGAGGCCGACATCAGTATAAGTTATATACAATATTTTTGTACTTTTGGACTTTACAATGATTGCTTCCCGACAGTGTGTGCACACAGATTACACAGATCCACCTTGTGCTCTAAATGTTGCATCACTGGCCAGGCTCCTGGGATGAAGAGGCTGCCAAATCAACCCTGTGGCCCCACATTTCTGTCAGCTGGCACAAGCTGGCCCTTTAAAGGGAAACAGGTATAGGGATAGTTTCAATACCTGTTTGCAGCCAAAGGCTGGCCAAGGTCTGGAGAGTCATACACTCGATCCTATCCTGACAGCTGTGCATCATCAATAAACTTCAAGTTGCTTCAGCCAAGAAAGGGAAACCTGTTTCAATATTATGTCTAGTCACAGACACGGTTTACATGAATGGGATAACAGGACAGTGATTAGGAATGCCTCCCAATCCCTCGGTGCAACAGGTTTTCTTTTTTTTCCCTTTTTTATTTTTTTGTAACAGGTTGAATTAAATAGTGCAATAATCTGCCAACCAGAGCAGGTATATTTTAAGGCTCTGGTGTGATGTTCTTCATATACATCTAGCAGAATAATGCACCTCGGCAACATCTGCCAGTTAGGTGCAACCCTCTGCAGGTCTCTAGCACTGCAGGGTGTCGCTTAGGTTTCATCTTTAGCACGAATCTGGAAGGCTGGGTGATGAAAAAAAGCTGGGAGTAGAAAGATTCAGCTTGAAAGTGGAAGGAGCTTCAGTTGTTCTCAAAGAGAGACAAGAGGTCATCGTTACCACTATTGGGTAGGTCTGCAGGTCCGAGATAGGAGAGAAGTTCCTCTGTGTTTGTCAGTTCAGGGAGAAGCTGGAAGAAAACATATTTGCATGGCATTAGGGAGGAAGGCAATGACTGGAGCTAAGCAAAATATGCAACACTGGAAGAGGAACTGATCAGGAGCAGAGGACATGTGAATGAATACAGTGACTAGAGGGGAAACAAAATGCTCTAGGAGAGGTATGCTGCAATGGTCAGGAAGGAGTTTTCTGTTTTACTTAAAAGAGGCAGAATTGCTAGTTACCCATGCTCAGGATCAATCACAGAATACAATAACACTTTTGCTCAGAGATTGAGCAAGAGAAAAGTGGGTGAGTAGACAAAACAGTGGGCTGCCATGGATAAAAGAAGGTGTTACATGGGTTAAATGGTGACGGACTGGAAGTGGAAGACTATGAATGATCTGTGGAAAACAGGGAGTGCTGTAAAGTATAAGAGACCACAACAAAGACAGAGGAGACGACTGGGTTATTCTAAGGCAGTGATCCCAAACCAGTAGCTTGCCAGCAACATGTTGCTCACCAACCCCTTGGATGTTGCGCCCAGTGGCCTCAAAGCAGGAGCTTAATTTTGAATTCCAGGCTTGGAGGTAAGTTTTGGTTGTATAAAAACCAGGTGTACTGCCAAACAGAGTCTCCTGTAGTCTTCCAGTCCACACAGGGGCCACCAAATTACAGCCCCTATTTGGCACCCCAGGAAGTTTTTACATGCCTGTGTTGTTCACAAACTTTTTTTATTCTTGAATGTGGCTCACGAGTAAAAAAGGTTGGGGACCCCTGTTCTAAAGGATTTAAACTGAGTAAATGACTAAACTCAAAGAGTGAGGCATGGAGGTTACGGAGTGAGAGTAACAGGAAGAACACAGAAACAAGAGATTATCCAAAACAGGAAATGACAAGGACAAATACAAAAAAAAAAAAAGAGAACTATACACTGCAGCAAACGAGGATGGAAAAGTGTATTACAAATCATTTCCTGGTTTAAAAGGAACCTGCTAAATGTCAAGTAATTTGCATAGTGAAGTGCATGTCCAAAAGCCAAGAAGGGATTGCAGTGAGCCTTGCGTGCAGACAGAAACAACGTTCTTTATATTATGGGTGGTGTATCCTGCTTCGTACAGTGTGGGGGAAGAAGCAAGTTTAGTCTGGAGTTTTCCATATGCCTCCTGGTGGTTTTTCTCTGTACTGCTGTTCAGAGACAATGGTGTTTCAAGGTTTAAAAATCACCCCTCATTCATTTCAATGGCAAACTGCCTGACCCACAGGTGCAACACTGTAGCTCAAAAACACTGGCTAATGCAGTTTTGAGAGCAATTTCCAGAAGATGAACTTGCCTTGTCTGCCACTGACCTCAAGTTAAAGCAATACTGTCATGGGAAAACATGTTTTTTTTTCAAAATGCCTCAGTTAATAGTGCTGCTCCAGCAGACTTCTCCATTTTCAAAAGAGCAAATGGATAACGGAATATGGATATATTTAATTTTGAAATTTGACATGGGGCTAGACATATTGTCAGTTTCCCAAGTGCCCCCAGTTGTGTGCTCTGATAAATTCTTTACTCTTGCACTGCAAGTTGGAGTGATCTCACCCTCCTCCCTTTGCAGAAGAATGGGAAGGTAGCCAGATAACAGTTCCCTGGTAGATCTAAGAACAGCTCTCAATAGTAAAACCCATGTCCCATTTAGACCCCATTCAGTTACATGGAGTAGGAGAAACAACAGCCTGCCAGAAAGCACTTCCATAGTGCAGCACTGGCTCTTTCTGAAAGCACATGACCAGGCACAATGACCTGAGATTGGCTGCGTACACACCATTATTACAACTAAAAAAAATACACTTGCTGTTTCAGGAATTAAATTTTATATGGTAGAGTGAATTATTTGCAGTGTAATTTAGAAATAAAAACGACATCATAAAAATTACGACAGAATCGGAAGGAATATGTAAGGATTCGAGGAAAGATATGAGGATATTTATCAAAAGGAGAAACTAAAGCTTGTCACAGGCCATCGGCTATTTCACAGTTCTCTTTTCACTTGTAAGGGATTTTGTAGGGGTTTTGTGAACTCTTACGTCCACCTGTGATAAATGATTTACCCTCTAATAACTCTATACAAGGACATATCTCTATGCCATACAGTGTTGAGCTCTATTTGAACTCTTTAATAAATATACCCAGAGGTTTCCAATTTCATTATCTTCTTTCACCCTTCCTAAATACCTCAAAAATCAATTATTGTAAAAAAAGTGTTTTATAACAAGGACAGTGCTGGAGGGAAACAGCAATGAAATAAAATGACAAAACAAAGAAGATGATATTCATGTGCTTGTCAGTAGTCAGAAGTCTTTCATAAAGAAGCTGTTGCTATTTTAGCTATAATTCCTCAACACTTGCTTTCAGTTTGCCTTACACCTAAGCCAATTTCAAACACACACAGAAACCTTCCCACTATGGACCTCACACCTCTGTGGTGCAGCAAGGGAGAATTAAAGTAACATCACGAGTACAGAGCAGGAGTATTCCCCCATGGACATTATGTTATGCTCTGCAACAAAAAAAACAGAACAAAATGTAGAAAAAAAACAACTCTTACATCCAGTGAAGGCTCTGGGACCTCTGTGCCTGCCATGGCCACATTAGGATTAAATGCCAAATCACCACCAGATTGTGCCATTAGCTGACGGGGTGTGTTTCGGTGGTGGAGCTGATGTGCTGATTGGCTACCAATGTTGGAGGTGTGAGGCGAGTGACTGGGATTGTGCGTAGATTCAATCCGCCCAGAGGGAGGTACCTGCAAAGAGATGGGCCAGAAGACAGTCCAATGAGAGTGAGTCATAATTTAATTCTGTACAGAAAACAGTGCGAAGAGGCAGTTGAAATACACACTTCACAATAACAAGGCCTCAGAAAAGGGATCTTTCCATAATTTGGATCATTCCTTAAGTCTACTAGAAAAGCATTTAAACCAAATAGGCTGGTTTTGCCTCCAATAAGGATTAATTATATCTTGGGATCAAGTAGAAAGTACTGTTTTATTATTACAAAAAAAATTTGGATTATTTGCATAACATGGAGTCTATGGGTGATGGCCTTTTCGGGGCTTTCTAGATAACGGCTCCCACAATAAAACAATACTGCTTTAGTTTCTACTTCTTCCTTGAGCTCTAATCCATATCTGAGCACCAAATGCTTACTGTAGCCATTAAATATATTGTAGCAAACAATAGAAATTTGCATGATTGTTTGCATGTAGACCTAGCATGGTACTCACCTGCCCAGGCATTGGTGGGCCTCCAGCCTTGTCGGAAACCATTAAGGAACTGGGAATGTCAGACTGATAGGAGATAGGTGGTGGTGCTGTGGGGTTAAACTCATTCATAGTTGGTGTGCCAGGATTGGATGTGAAGCCACCATCTGAATATCCGCCTGGGTTCTGAAAACCAGGACCTGTAAGAAGTGAAATATATGTGAGAAATTTATGAACTGATGCAAAACAAACAATGAACTGCGTAAAACGAAAGAAGGAATTTAGTTAAAGACAGAACTAAGGTATTTGGAGAGACAGGCTGTTTGCAATTGCTACTACCCAGAACAAATCCAAAGTTGGTCTCTTAGCAATATTACATACCCTGGTTGGCATAGTCAGAGCTCACACCTCCGGCTGATTGGATATTGTTGAATGGGGAAGAATTTGGTCCCAGAGCTGCTATCAACTCCATGACATTCGGCATCACCATGTGAGCAGGACTGAGACTCCGGCATCGTTTCAGAACTGGCCCATCTGTCTCCTCTTTTATGTGGGTGTCTGGTTTTACCGGGACCGGTTTCCAGCAGCAGGTTGGGTCAATTGTGATCTCTTCATAATCAGAGCTGTAAAAACAACAGTCAGTAAGGAGAGTTCTGACAGTAATAATGAATAATGCCACAGATGCAGACATAACACAAATATCTTTTATCTACACATCTGAAACAAATGTCTCTAGTCCTAGTTTTTACTTACTTTTGAATATACAGTAGGGTTCCCAGCATATACTGGTCAACTTCTAGCCCTTCCAGGAGAGCAGTTTTGCTGTAGGGAAAAACATCGTAAAATCATTAAATCCTTTAACGCTACAAATTAGTTGTGAATTATATAGAACAATATAGTATAGGAATAAAATTGTGAGATGTTGACCCCCTTTATAATGGACTTCAGCTGTCACGTGCCTAGTTACAGCAGACGTGGCATGAAAAATACAGTTATGCAATTTAATCGGAAACACCCCTTGTAGCCTCATAAGCATTTTCAAATATGATGCACGGTCATGCTTTAAGGTCAGATTTTTTTTTTTATGTAAGACAGTAGTATGTGTTTGGAGTGTGGAATCAATTGAATGTTAAAAAAAGGAGTCCTAATGATTTAGGAATCTAATCAACTTGTGCATAGCATAAATTCTTAAAGGTTCAGTGTGAAAATAAAAACTGGGTAAATAGATAGCCTGTGCAAAATAAAAATGTTTCTAATATAGTTAGTTAGTCAAAAAATTAATGTATAAAGGCTGGAGTGACTGAATGTCTAACATAATAGCCAGAACACTACTTCCTGCTTTTCAGCTCTCTATCTCGGAGTTAGTCAGCGGCTTGAAGGGGGGCCACATGGGACATAACTATTCAGTAAGTTTGCAATTGATCCTTAGCATGCAGCCCAGGTTTAAAAGCAACAGTTATGACCCCTGTGTCCCTCCCTCAAGTCACTGATTGGCTACTGCCTGGTAATCAGTGGAAACCAAGAAAGCTGAAAAACAGGAAGTAGTGTTCTGGCTATTATGTTACACATACAGTCACTTCAGCCTTTATAGATTACAATTTTGGTTAATGAACTAAATTAGAAACATGTTTTATTTTGCACAGCCTATTTACCCAGTTTTTATTTTTACACTGAACAATTCCTTTAAAAGTTTGTGTATAGCCACTTGTATTTGAACCAACTTTCAATACATTGCTAGAGAGGGTGCCTCCATGGGTGATATGGTATAGAGTGTTGGGTAGTTGCTGTATCCCAAATAAGCTGTCTGTGCTTAAAGCTACCAGATTATTTTGTTCACTTACTTGCACACTGGACATCGCCATGTCCCTCGTTCACAGTTTAACTGAAGATAGGACTCCAGATCAAAGCACTAAGGAAAACAGAAAAACAATTACAAAGGAGCTGAAAGAATAGAAAAGAAGAAAAGTTCAGGCAAAGTGACACAGGAGAAGGTCGTAAGAGGGAAGAGAGATCATTAATGGTAAAATGAGAGACAGTAAAAGCTGATTGTGAAGAGATAAAAAGACCAGGAAATGCAGACAGTAAAATGAGGTTTAATTGAGCTTTAAAGAGAACAGCTTGAAAGGGAAGCAGGAAACAAACGGCAAGTAAGAAAGTAAATGGTGTCTTAAAAGAGAAACGGAAGGAAAAATCTAAAAAAAACAAGATAGAGAGATCTAAAGCATGGACTTAATCTTCCCCTCACCTGGATATGCCGGCAGTCATGTCCCCTTGCAGGAAGCTGGATTCTCCGGAAGGTTATTGGACATTTCAGAGACACTTTGATGCCGGTTTGTTCTACTCCATCTTCTCCATTAGGTCCTGGAGTTCCTGGAATACTGCCACTGCTGAAATTCCTTTTAACTGGGGAAGAAAGGGTGACTGATTGAATGGGGAGGGACTGGGGTGAAATGTTAAGCGCTAGCATAGGAGATGGCTAGGGTTGCCACCTTTTCTGGAAAAAAAATACCAGCCATCCTATATATTTATAATTTTTCCCTATTAATAACATTGGGATCAACCATCATTTTACCTGCCAGGCCACTAAAATACCGGCCAGGTGCCAACCCTAGGGAAGGCAGGTAAGCCAACAGAAAGGGAGAGTAAGTCTTACTCTTTGTGATGCAGTGTTCAGCCGGAAGCAGTCTCTTCTTTATTAGACCCTGTAGGACCGATCGGACTGATGGCCGGTGGACTAACTGTAGCACAAACAGGTGAGACTAAAAGGAAACAGAATAAAAATATTGATAACCATCATCATGTATAGCTTCCTTATCTTGGTGCTCATACTGCGCTACACCCCGCTAACACCTTTTCTCTTGTTTAAACATAAACTTAAAGGGGAACTATTGTGAAAATGAACATTTAATATACGCTTCATCACACTTAAATATGATACTTTCAAATACAATCAATTAAATATTCTGCATCATTTCTGAAATAATCAAGTTTATGTTCACTATTCCTCTCTAAGCATTTGTTTATCTTCATTCTGTCTTCTTGCAGCATTTGGGTGTCAGATATTCATTGACAGTTAGATCCAATATATCTTATTGAGGAGGCTTCCTTTCCTAGCAGATTGTAACAAACGCCGTGTGCCAGCGCATAAACACTGGCGCGCATAGACTTAGGCACATAAACGCCGGTATTCGTCAATTTAGGCGCCGGCGTCAAAACGCTGGCGCACGTCAAAACGGACACTCCCGCCAAAACACTTAGGTGTAATTACCTAATAATGGTGCGCCCAGTCCCCTATTGGCTGTTGATGTGCCTGTCCTTCCTCAGCCTGCTCCTGATTGGTTCCTGCTCCCTTAAATACCTTCCACCTCTCCTTGCCCAAGCTGGCTTCAGTTTCTACTGTTCCGCTAAAGCCCTGGTTGTCTGTGTTCCCATTTGATCCTCTGCCTGTTTTCCTGGACCTTCGCTGCCTGAAACCGACCTTTGCCTGAAACTTGACTTCGCTTTCGTATGATCCTTTAGTACCTCGCTTCTCTGACTTCTGGAACTGACCTTGCCTGAACCTGACTACGTTCTTGCCTGATCCCTCGTACTACGCTTTCTAACACGATTGGCTCCTTTGCCGTCTCCACCGCAGAAAACCCGGGGCCCCAAAAGGGCGTTGGTGAAGACCGGAGCTGTAGAGGAGTTCCCGTTGCCACCAGTGCTCCGTGGACCAGCCATCTTCCCATGGGATCCCAGGTAACAGAACGTTACACAGATGTATTAGAGCTCACTCAAATAACTGACTCCAGTACAAATGAAATAACTGCCTTTTGCAAAAATCCTGCATGTAGAGACATGATGTCTGGTGATTTTAATTAGGGTTGCACCGAATCCATAATTCGGTTCGGAACTCTGCCTTTTTCAGCAGGATTCTCATGAATCCTTCCACCCGGCCAAATACGGATTTGCATATGCAAATTATGGGCAGGGAGGGAAATTGTATGACTTTTTGTCACAAAACAAGGAAGTAAAAATGTTTTCCCCTTCCCACCCCTAATTTGCATATGATTTGGATTCGGTTTGTTATTCGGCTGAATCTTTTTTGAAGGATTCAGGGGTTCGGCCGAAATCCAAAACAGTGGATTTGATGCATCCCTAATTTTAATAGAATGAGCTCTAATACATATTCTAGGCAAAAGGAGCCCCCCCTATAAGATATATTGGATCTAACTGTCAATGATTATCTGACACCAACTCCTGCATGAAGAGAGAATAAGAGAAACTGATGTGGAGAGAGGGATAGTGAAGATAAACTTGATTATTTAGAAACGGTACAGAATTTTTAATTGATTATATTTAGAAAATGTCTTATTTCAGTATGCTGAGGCTTATATTAAATTTTCATTTTTGCGATGGTTCCCCTTTAAACTAATAAGACCCATGTTTTTCTTGTTGGTCGGTACAGGTGTACTATACTAAAGATACAACAGGAAATGACTTCTTCTGGGCTCCTGAAAATAGAACACTGAAAAATATGTTCTCTGTCCTGTTTCCTGTAAGCGCTGTGACATTTTAGAATTAGTCTTCATTTAAGCAGCACAGTTTTATTTTATGATACCATTGTTTAGATGTTTTCCCCCATAAGTCACTTTTCTATGGTGTCACCAACTTTCTATCTTTCTTATCATGTCGCCCACTGCTTTTCATGTCCTATCATACAGCACATGTCCCTTCCTTTGTTAATCAGAAACCTGCAACCATCAGATCCCAAACTGCTGCCAAACTACTTTTTTTTCATTCAATCCTTTTACTTTTAAGTCATATGCTAGGAACATGATACTCACACAGCAGCAGGCGCTGACAGTGATCTGGATGCTGTTCCTGCCAGGCTGGCAAACCTGTTTTAGGTACAGAGGTTTGTGGGAAGTCTTGTTGTCCCCACGCTCAATGCTCAGCGGAGTAGAGTTCACGCTAACTTGCACTGAGCATGGCCAGTTAGTATTCATCTGCCGATCCTCATGGTGGTAGCACTTAAACTGCAGTTCCAGGTCAGGCCTGAGGAGGGAGTGGTATTAGTGTTTGTTGCAGCCTAAACCTATTATTCCTTCATATCATCAACAGCGCTTCACAACAAATAAATGGCAAAGAGAATGAAGTGTTCCAGACTATATAAATACATACACAAGCTGCTGACCATTCGTATGCATAGGAGAAAATACAGACCTCATCATAAGCGTCTTGTACACGGACTCCCGCAGGTGGAACACATGGTTACTGACAGCCAGGTTATGTTGGAGTCGGAATGGTTCCAGCACAATTCCATCACGCACAGGGAATGTCAGTCGTAATTCATCATTGGAGCTACCTGGGGTATAAGAGCCAGTGTCCATTAAACCTCAAATTTATTATTCAGGTCTGCCTATATTTTACCCCGAATACTTAGTTCTTATGAAAATGTATTGGTAGACTAAATAAACTTCCCCATGATTGTTTAATAGGCAAATTATGACATATGTGCGCTTTTGTAAGGCTAAAGATAGCTGAAAATACATAGTACTTGCATTCCGGCTTATAAACTTACAAAAACATAGGAGTTTAATGCTGTAAATAAATGCTAGAATAGGGCACAATATTCAAGAACTATACATAGTTAAAGGGATACTGTCATGGGAAAAAAAAAATTTTTCAAAATGAATCAGTGAATAGTGCTGCTCCAGCAGAATTCTGCACTGAAATCCATTTCTCAAAAGAGCAAACAGATTTTTTTTATATTCAATTTTGAAATCTGACATGGGGCTAGACATATTGTCAATTTCCCAGCTGCCCCAAGTCATGTGACTTGTGCTCTGATAAACTTCAATCACTCTTTACTGCTGTACTGCAAGTTAAGGTCCCCATAGACGCGACGATTCTTCTTGCCGAACGACCGATTTTAGGGAAGTCCGACCAATCCTTCGAAATTATCGTGCGGTTAGTGGTATTCGAACGATCGTACATCTTACGATTTTTCGGCCGACATCTGTCAGGAAATTGATCGGCCAGGTCAAAAAATCTTTGTCGGCCCCAGTGCAATCTCTCTATGTTTGCAGGGCCAAGCAGGCAGCTCCACTTTGTTTTCCTGCCAAATTGGTCTTTTTAGTTGATGGTAAATTCGTACGATCGTACGATCGTTCTGAGAAGATATTGGTCTCACGATCAGGATCTGATCTTTTAAAAATCTCAACATCTATGGCCAGCTTTAGAGTGATATCACCCCCCTCCCTTTTTCCCTCCAGCAGCCAAACAAAAGAACAATGGGAAGGTAACCAGATAGCAGCTCCCTAACACAAGATAACAGCTGCCTGGTAGATCTAAAAACAGCACTCAATAGTAAAAACCAATGTCTCACTGAGACACATTCAGTTACATTGAGAAGGAAAAACAGCAGCCTGCCAGAAAGCATTTCTCTCCTGAAGTGCAGGCAAACGTCACATGACTTGGGGCAGCTGGGAAATTGACAAAATGTCTAGCCCCATGTCAGATTTTAAAATTAAATATAAAAAAATCTGTTTGCTCTTTTGAGAAATGGAT
Organism: Xenopus laevis; assembly: GCF_017654675.1. Classification (NCBI taxonomy): domain Eukaryota; kingdom Metazoa; phylum Chordata; class Amphibia; order Anura; family Pipidae; genus Xenopus; species Xenopus laevis. Next base: position 26,956,890 of record NC_054376.1, on the reverse strand, counting down.
TTCAGCGCAGAATTCTGCTGGAACAGCACTTTTAACTGATTCATTTTGAAAAAAATTTTTTTCCCATGACAGTATCCCTTTAAATGTTTATACAGGTATGGGGTCTGTTATCTGGAAACCCGTTATCCAGAAAGCTCAGAATTACAGGAAGGCCATCTCCCATAGATTTAATTTTATCTATATAAGTTAAGTTTTTAAAAATATTTTCCTTTTTCTCTGTAATAATAAAAAAGTACATTGTATCTGATACAGACTTAGATATAATGAATCCATATTGGAGGCAAAACAAGCCTGCTGGGTTTATTTAAAGGGGAACTATCGCAAAAATCAAAATGTAATATTAGTTGCAGTATACTGAAATATGGAACTTTCTAAATACAATAAATTAAAAATTCTGTACTGTTTCTGAAATAATCAAGTTAATCTTCACTATTCCTCTCTCAGCATCTGTTTCTTTTCATTCTGTCTTCATGCAGGATTGGGTGTCAGATATTCATTGAAAGTTAGATACAATATATCTTATAGGAGGGCTCCTTTAGCCTAGAAGATGTATTAGAGCTCACTCTATTAAAATCCCCAGATAACATGTCTCTCTACATGCAGGATTTATGCAAAGGGCAGTTATTTTGCTAGATTTTGTTTGTACTGGAATCAGTTATTTGAGTGAGCTCTAAGGGCTATTCCACACGGGGAGATAGCGACGCGTTTGCGGTCGCGGCGACAAAGCGCCGCGACAGTCGCCGCGACCGGCGCAGGCGACAGTTTTGTATGGGCGCCTATGTAAAAACGCCTGTGCTAACCACACGAGGCGATGCGCTTTTCAACAGTCGCCTGAAAATGCCTCGCCAGGCTTTTTCAGGCGACTGTTGAAAAGCGCATCGCCTCGTGTGGTTAGCACAGGCGTTTTTACATAGGCGCCCATACAAAACTGTCGCCTGCGCCGGTCGCGGCGACTGTCGCGGCGCTTTGTCGCCGCGACCGCAAACGCGTCGCTATCTCCCCGTGTGGACTAGCCCTAATACATCTGCCAGGAAAGGAAGCCTCCCCTATAAGATCTATTGGATCATTCATCTGACACCTTACTGCTACATGAAGACAGAATGAAGAGAAACAGATGCTGAAAGAGGAATAGTGAAGATAAACCCAAGTCCCGAGCTTTCTGGATGACATATACCTTAACTCATAGATGTAGAACAGATGGAGGGGGGCTTATGTAGCCAACTTACCAGTGGGTGACGGATGCAAGGTGTTGTGTGGAGGTTTAACATCAGGCAGAAAGGGAGACTTCACATCCTGACCTGGAGACATATAGGGGGCAGCACTGCTGCCTGGTGTCATTGGTGGAGTAGGGTTTCCTGGCAAGGGAGAGCTGGGATATCCTGGCATGGAACGGCCCGGCTGTGGGAGATAAAGAGAACATGAGAATTAGCAATAAATCTTCCAATACATTATTAGACAGTTCTGTTATTTCAACTTCATCTGCACTTGCTACCCTTCTTTACAGTCAAGCTCAGTTCTACATCCCAGTTTATATCAACCCCCCCCCCCCACACACACACACACACACACACACACACACACACACAACATCCTCAATCCTTTCTGCTTTTCCAATCAAAGAACTTTATCCTCACCCCAGTCATAGTTTGATTGTAGACAAAGTTTCCTCCATTAAAGTTATTGCTCTGTCCGTTGTATTGATCTGTAAGCTAAGGAAGGAATAACAGTGCATGAGTAGGAGAGAACATGAACTGTAGAAGATAAAAGGGAGCAAGGGAGGTTGTTAATATAAGTACTATACAGATACCTGAAAGTCTATAGAATGATCTATGTTGAGTCTTCAGAAATGAAGCCAGTGGACCATGATTGACGAACTGGCACAGCACTTTAAGGGGTAATTCACCATTGAGATTACTTCTTTGCCCGTTTCAAGTTAAGCTTTAGTATGGCCTGTTTGTGGCTTTTTAACTGGTCTTCATTTATTACACTTTTTTAATTTTCTACCTTCATTTTCAGCCTTTAAAGCTTTCTAATCGGGGAATGGGGGTCACTGACTCTTCTTCCAATAGAACTTTTGCTCTGCAAAGCTCCAATTTTATTGCTATTGTTAATTTTCTATTCCTTATCTTTCTGTTCTGACCCTCTCCTATTCATCTTCCAGTCTCTTATTCAAACCACTGCTAGGGTAAACTGTACCCTAGCAACAGATAGCTGCTGAAATTTTCAAACTGAAGCTACAGCAAAAAAAATTCAAATAAAAAACAATAAAGAACAATTGCAAAATGTCTCAGAATGTCACCGTCTGCATCATAATAAAAGTTTATTCGACTAACACTATAAAAACAGGCCATAGAGTCCTAAATTATTTCCCACAATGCCAGGAAAATGTGCTGTGCCTAAAAAACATGTGCTGTGCAGAAAAACACTATTTTATTTTAATAAAACATTGGATGTCCTTCCCATTCCGACAATCTAAATCTATTTCTTCCTCTATCATTAAATCTGTTGTTACTGGGAAGGGGAGTTAATGTTAATTACATTAAAAAAGAACATAGAACAAAACATGACAGTCAACACATATAGGGGTTATTTATCAAAGGTCGAATTCATCTGAATTTTTTTTTACTCTAAAAAATCTGTATATACTCACAACTCGAATGGGAGGTTATTTCAGAAAAAAATTGAATGTCTAATATACGATCGAATAGGAACGACCCAAAAATCCTAATTGTATTCGATTTGTATTGGATTCGAGTTTTCCCTCCGGAAAAAACTTGAATGTCAGCATGGCTATTAACATCTTCAAATGGTTCAACAGACCTCTGCCATTGACTTCTACATGAGTTTGACACGTTTTAGGTGCTGAATATTTAAATTAGGACTGTTTCCATGGTCGAGGTGTAATAAAACTCACATTTGCATAGGGGGATTAAAATTTGAATGTGTGAATTTTGACACCAAAAATGTTTTCGAAATTCGAATTTACTATTCGACCATTAATAAATCTGCCCCATATTGTATAATGGCCTCCATGCTCTCTGAAAGCACAGTTGCAATATTTCTATATAATACACAAAAGCCATGAATAGCTTGTAAATTATATCCTTATAAACTGTGAATTCTGATGTCATCAGTTATAAACGGTGAGTTCTGATGTCATTTCTGTCACATGACTCACTGAAACTTGTGTACTATAATAAATAAAGTGCCCCCTGTTGCAAAATATGAGGATATTAGAAGTTACCTTGGAGTTTGGCCTCGTGTTTTTCTATGGTCATGAAACTCCTCTGTAACTTATAATATCCTTATAATTTAGAAGAGGGGGTACTTTATTCACTATATAATTATATGCAGGGACATGACCCACTACAGAGTGGTTTAAGGAAATAATGTTTAATCACATGAACACAGTTGCTCTTCAGTGATGTTTTTCCTTATGATGCACTTCATTTAATAAATAAAGCCCACCTCCTATAAAATGCTTGTAACATCAACAATGTATTAAAAAAACTGTCTCAGACTCCTGCACAAAGAAACACAAATAACATGCAAGTAACATATAAGAAAGTAATTAATAACTTACCTTGTAATAATGTCCCCCAGGGCCCGCCTGAGGCAGGTACTGGGACATGTTCTGCTGCATCCGGTGCCCGGTGTAGGAGGGGGATGGGGCAGATTGCTGTGGGGTGGTTGGTGCATACTGTCCTCCATGGGGAGGGTACTGGCCACTCTGAATGTACTGTTGAGAAGTGTAACCCTATAAAAGAAGAAGTAAAAAATTAGTCCTATATGCACATGCTTCTTATTTATTCTAATAATTTACTACATGCATCATGGCACAATTACAGCCATAATGAGTTCAAACAAAAAGTATGCCTCTGTTGGTCAAATGCTTATGCTTAGATGTGCTATCCCTCCAGTTTGGGAGTTCCATCCAAAAACTGCTTTCCTTTGGCCTAATGAAAGAAAATGTAATACCAGGCAACTTTCCAATGTACATTCATTAAACATATTCAGTGATTTTACAGTTATTGGTTAATGTTATTGCAGTTGAAAGCAGTATTTGTTCATCCCGTTCCATTCTCTGGTTTTGACTTCTGGAACAATGTACTAAAGTCAGTTCTTCCACTGATCAGGCGACTAAATCAGTTGTCTCCTCTGCTACATTGTTTGAGAAGCCAGAACCAGAATGTCACCAGCGAACAGATACTGCTGTCAACAGAAAAAATATTTACAAATAACTTTAAAGGGTATGTAAACCCCACACACACAAAAATGTAATCACTGAAGAGCCTCTTTTGAAACCTCCTGGTTGTTCAAAGTTTAACAGTAAGGCTGTAGCATCCCCTAATCACTTAGGATTCCTCCTCCTCCTCTATCCCACTCAGACCCCTCCCTCTGGAATTTCCTTTGGCTGTTGGCTATTGAGCACGCTCAGTTCAACTCAGATTAATAAACACACCCTCCAGTCTAGCAGCCAGTGAAGGGATGGCATTTCTGGTTCCCATAGAAACTCTGTTCTAGCTGTCTACTCCTATCTTTAAATCCTAACCCCCTCTCCTGAGCTCAGAGTAACCATCACAGTGCTCAATCCAAGTAGGACTAGTCATCATAGTAAATTCTGCCTGTGTTAGCCTGCATTCTTCAACTGCGTGAACTTTATATTGCATATGTGCCGTTTGCAGATATAAATGCACTGATGATGTGTCAGAGGGAATATGGCCCCCTGGGTGAAAGCTGCTTTTTGTTTTATAAAAATGTTATGATACTGGCAAACGGAGGTAATGTATACAGTGCAAATAATGCCATTTGGGTGGGAGAGATATGACCAACTTATATACATGGTAGGAAAATGTAGGTTTTACATGTCCTTTAAAACAGTTGACCATTAAAGTATATGAATTGGAAAGTTGCTTGGAATTCAATTTGCTATCATCATTTTAGGTGGATATCCTCATTAAGGCAGTTTCCAACCATACATTTATGGCAGCATTTCTTTTCCGCAGGGGAATTAGATTGGCTATGATGAGGTTTAGAATGGATCATTTAAATGAAAGAATGTCAGATCCCAGCATAGATGCCCAGGGGCATGCTTTATGCTGCAATGGTGTCAATGTCACATTAAAGCAACCCTAAACCTAAGCCTCTTGTAGACGGGATATGTCTGCAACAATGGGATTGTGACTGCATAAATATCAGATCCAACTAGAGGCATCATGATATAATTATATCTGGTTAAGAGGCTACTGAATCTGGTCCCGTTTTTAAAGCGAAAGTTCACTTTTAAATGCACACGGGGAGGAGCATTTATCAAGATTTGAATGTCGAATTAATTTAATTTATTTTTATTTTTTAACACAAATTCGATTTTACTCGAAAATTCGATTGGGGGGTAATTTATTAAAAAAATCAAACATGTCAATTTGACCGAAAAAAACTTGAATGTCAGGAAGGCTATAAACAACTAGTCACTGGACCTCTCCTACTGACTTATACAGGAATTCGGCAGGTTTTACGGGGCGAATAGACAAATTTGAATTCTTAAATCTTGAAAATCAAATTTGATTTTTTTTTTTTTTTTTTTTTAAAAATCTAGTTTGGATAATTCCCTAGTGAATTTGACAGTCTTGACCATAAAAAAAATTACAAAATTTCAACTCAACCCTTAATCAACCTGCTCCTTAGTAATGTTCTAGATAACCCATTTTTAGCAGTCTATATTCAGACTTCAACTTGAATTGTTTGTCTTTTTTTTTTTCTTTTCAGGGCTCAATTATTTATCTTCCATTCTCCTTTCCCCACCTGCTGCCTAGTTGAATTATTTTAAGGTGAACTAGCCCCTTAAAGTGAAATAGTAGTAATACTAAAAATAATTATATTGTATCTAACATATATAATATGGAGATCAACAGTAGATTGTACTTTAAAGGACCAATACCCCAATAAAGGTGGTAAAGCTAGCTGCAAGATGAGGCCTCATGGTTAATTTTATCCAAAGCCTTAAAAAATAAAGAGTAAGAAAAAAGTACAGATTATAACTAAACAGGGACCATAATGATAGTAGCCATGTTTGTCTCCATTTTCATACACATATCTGAATAGCAATGCTATTAAAAAAAAGCCATGTCTGGCCTCCCCAGCATGTATACACAGGGTAAATATATATTTATCTGCCCTCGGTCAGACTTACATCACTGGAGTACGTCCTCTTTACTCCTTGCCTAGGTATCTGCTGGCTCTGGTGCTGGCCAGGGTAGCCATGGGGTGGTATTCGTTGCCCAGTGTATACAGGGTTCATGCCAGGGGCTCTTGCAGAGCCCATACCCATTTGAGACATGCCAGTGTTACTCATCACTGACCCTAGACCTCCAGATGCCATTCCACCTTGCATTGATGGTCCTCGGGGCCCAGAATGAGGCAGGAACTGACCTCCAAAATTGTGAGAAGGGCCCACCTGCAGAGAAGAAAGAAGAGAAGTAAACAAAGGCAGCAATAATCCTAAAAGGGGGTTAGCACATGGGAATAGTGGGTGGCAGGTGTGAGGGAAGTAAAAGAGGAATAAGACAAGACAAACAAGAAAGAAAGGAGGAGTCTGCTACTCACCGCTCCATATGGGTTTAACTCCTGGCTCTGTTTCTCCTGTAGGGCAGCCACAGTTGCTGTTGCAGTGGCAGTTGCTGTGGCTGCTGCTACTGCTGCAGCAGCTGCTGCCTGTGTGAAATCTGCAGGGCCACGGCCAGTATGCTGTGGCATTCCCATGCCACCTGCGGATGTGGGGACCCCGGGGTAACTGTAGAAAGAAAAAGACACATATGCAATGATACACTAAAAATACAAATGTATACACAAATGCAAACAAAATATTTATTAATGGAAATATAAAGCAACCTGTCCTACCACCACCCCACACCCATCTAAACAGTAGTTAAAGTACCTGTTGGCATATGCATTGCCCCCAGGGTATGCGCCTCGCCCATATACGCTTTGCTGTAGGTAACTCTTTCCTGCTCCGCCTTCAGAGAACGCCTGCTGGCCCATAAACTGAGGGTTCCCCATCCCCCCAGCATTGCTTGTTAGACCTGGCATAACTCCGCCCCCACTGGGGCCACCGCTGGGCACCATGGGATTACCAAAGACCTGAGGAAAAAGAAGAATTAAAGAAAACAATTTTAGTAGGCTCTTAGTAGTGATCAGGCTATGGTGAGTGTAGGTGTGTATATATAATATATGTGTGTGTTTGTGCAGTAGGTCTGTTAGAGGACAAGTAAATGACAAATGCGATGCAAGTGGGTACAATATAATATATTACAGGTCGGCTGGAAGGATTTAACGCATCAGTGCTCTGTAAGACACTGGCAGGCGAAAGGTTAAGGCTGAGCAGTTCAACAGGCACCTCCCCCAATGACATCGAATTACCTGGCTCTGCGATGTGTTGCTCAGACCCCAGACGGTGGTTACCACGGAGAGGGATCCTGCTGCCTGATTGGTGTTTGGTTGCCAGGAAACAGACTCGTATGCAAATGAACCATCACTGTCAGACAGAGGAGGAATATAGTTGCGCGCTTATAAATGGTAGCAAGTACAGTGTGTGCGAGCATGCAAAGGAACAAGAAGAGCACAGATGTAGGCAGGCAGACAGAAGTCAGCATGTTTGTACATGCAAAGTACATGCAAGTGCGCAGGCAAAAACAGCAGGCAGGGGTGTCACAGAAATAAGGGGTATAGAGGTGTCTCACCTGTGCCCTGTGCTGGGGTGCGATGGTTTCATGGGGTTCATGGAGTTCATTTGCAGGCAACTCTCTTTGTGAGGGGCTGAAGAACAATGATATACAGTATCACCTCACCATTCCCTACATCAGAGGCGCTCAGTACCCTCCCTAGCAATTATGTGACGCCAAAGCTCTTGCACTCATCCCCCCCATTCCCCACCCAGCCCGTATCCTATATAGGTCCAGCACACCGCTGCCATCTTACCGAACGACTATTCGAGCCAGCCAATGACAGGCATGTGTGAGGTGCGTGACTGAATTATACCCATACCCACGCTGGCTAAGGATGATGGAAGTTGTAGTTCATCTGCTGGTTCACCTCAGGTCCGACAGCTGTGCTCTATTTTACAGCTTTGAGTGCGCATCAGGGGTTAACACTTTGCTCATCTGCCCCTCTCCCTTCCTCGTGTCACATGACCACACATTCTGTACACAGGACGTGGAAGTTGGCAAGTTGCCCGCATCTGGCACTAGTTAGACACCCCATGATTAACCCTGTGTCTGTCAGGAGACAATGTAACTGCCCAGCAATGAACAGCCCCCACTACACACACACTCAGAAACACGTATCGCCCTCTCTCATGCTCCAAAGTACACGCTTAAACAAATTGTTCACTGACACGGCCCATTCCTGGGAATTTGTACACAGAAAACCTCCCCAAGGGAGCAGGGAATTTCACCCCCAGCCACCGCAGAAACTGTATCGCAAAATCAACACATGACGTCCACAAACTTGGCTTGGGCAGCAGCACATAGCTGCATTTGGGTCACGTCATAAAATGGAGGCTGTAAGCACACATATATACATATAAATATGCATGGGGTGCAGCGGGACTGGTGGCCCCACAGCCTACATACACATGACAGGTGGAGTCAGCTGCTGCTGCCCAGAAGGCAAGGGTCACTGGGGTATGTAGAGGAGAACCAATGAGCAGCACACTAGCAGGGGGTAGGATAGGGTGTGCGCAGGAAGCCAGGCGCAGCAAAGGGAGTGCTACGGGGGACAGGAAGGAAACGACCAGGGGCAGGAACGGAAAAGGCTGAGCAGTAAGTGGGAGACAGAAATGAACAAATGCAGCAGGGGAAGGGGAAACGTCTTTGCGAGTGGCAGGTGTCAATAAAAGGGCAAATGTGAGGAAAGTATGTGAGGAAAGTGTGGAAGGGGCTGACGGAACAATCTCAACTTCTACACCTGTCTATTTCTAATTATCCACTAAACTTTCTCTGTGTTAACCCTAAAACTGACTTGTAGTACCATTTAGACCAGTGATCCCCAACCAGTGGCTTGCGGGCAACATGTTGCTTACCAACCACCATAGATGTTGCTGCCAGTGGCACTTATTTTTGCATTCCTGGTTTGGGGGCAAGTTTTGGTTGCATAAAAAAAAAACACATGTACTGCCAAACAGAGCCTCCTGTAGGCTGCCAGTCCACAGATGGGCTACCAATAGCCAATCAAACACTCCCAGGAGCTATCTGCATGCTTGTGTTGCTCTGCAACTTTTGTTTACATTTGAATGTGGCTCACAAGTTGGGGACTCCCGATTTAGACAATGGTATTTATTTTTTAAGTTATAGAACTTTTTTGTTCTGCATCTTTGGCCAAGAGCTGCCATAAGGGGGGCACAAGTTGCCTTGGTTAGTCGGTATGAACTTATCAGAATGTTCTTCATCTTCCTGTTTCAGCTCAGAGGCCGAGAATGCACAAACGGTGAAATAAAAACTTCAATATAAACGTAAGCCCACGTGCCTAATATAGGGCTACAAGAATACAGGAACATAATGCATAACTGCCATCACCATTTAGTACAAAGGGTAGCATTTCCAAAGAGTAGTTCTCTAGAAAAGGAGGGCTGTAACAGAACAGAAGCAGGTATTCATTAATTATCTGGTCTCAATAGGCCATGTGAGAAGGCCTAATTGACATACCCCGAGCTACAACTCCCAGACACTGTGCATGTTGGCCAAGGATGCTGGGAATTGCAGTTTGCATAAGTCTATGGCCTTAAATTTGTTATTTCTATGCTTGTAGTAATCCAAAGTTATTAGCAGACAAAATGGCAAGGGGAGAAAAAAAAGTCAATAAGACACAGACACAAAAGAGCAAGGGCAGGCATATAATTCCTGGAAGAATGAGTTTACTGAGCAGGGTTAATGAGCATGATGCAGTGAGTAGGGCTGGCATTAATACACAAATCCTCTACTCCTCATCATGCTGCTCCCTCCTCCTCCCTCTCTCCCAACATGTCCCTGGAACATCGGGTTCTGTCTTGTTCTTGCTCAACAGGATCAGTCTGTCCAACCCAAACAAACAAGAATGCATAGCCCCCTCCCTCACATCACAGCTCCCCTCTGTACTGCACAGGTTTCACTCCAGCAAACAGCAACAACACCCTGCTCTTCACAGCACTACCCAACTCTGATCCTTGAACCCCATACAGAATCTACACTCCCTGTTCTATATTACTTCTAATCCCACTATTTAATGAGAAACACCCATGAAACGCCTTGCAATATATCTTATATCCTGACTGCACTACTTGCTATATAGCATCACACCTCCTGACTGCACTCCTTGCTATATAGTATCACACCTCCTGACTGCACTCCTTGCTATATAGCATCCCACCTCCTGACTGCACTCCTTGCTATATAGCATCACACCTCCTGACTGCACTCCTTGCTATATAGCATTACACCTCCTGACTGCACTCCTTGCTATATAGCATTACACCTCCTGACTGCACTCCTTGCTATATAGCATTACACCTCCTGACTGCACTCCTTGCTATATAGCATCACACCTCCTGCCTGCACTCCTTGCTATATAGCATTACACCTCCTGACTGCACTCCTTGCTATATAGCATCACACATCCTGACTGCACTCCTTGCTATATAGCATCCCACCTCCTGACTGCACTCCTTGCTATATAGCATCCCACCTACATCCCACCTCCTGACTGCACTCCTTGCTATATAGCATCCCACCTCCTGACTGCACTCCTTGCTATATCGCATCACACCTCCTGCCTGCACTCCTTGCTATGTAGCATCCCAGCTCCTGACTGCACTCCTTGCTATGTAGCATCACACCTCCTGACTGCACTCCTTGCTATATAGCATTACACCTCCTGACTGCACTCCTTGCTATATCGCATCACACCTCCTGACTGCACTCCTTGCTATATAGCATCAAGCCTCCTGACTGCACTCCTTGCTATATAGCATCCCACCTCCTGACTGCACTCCTTGCTATATAGCAGTGATCCCCAACCAGTAGTTCGTGAGCAACATGTTGCTCTCCAACCCCTTGGATGTTGCTCCCAGTGGCCTCAAAGCAGGTGCTTATTTTTGAATTCCAGGCTTGGAGACAAGTTTTGGTTGTATAAAAACCAGGTGTACTGCCAAACAGAGTCTCAATGTAGGTTGACAATCCACATAGGGGCTACTAAATGACCAATCACAGCCCTTATTTGGCACCCAAGAACATTTTTCATGCTAGTGTTGCTCCCCAACTACTTTTACTTCTGAATGTTGCTTACGGGTTCAAAAGGTTGGGGATCCCTGCTATATAGCATCCCACCTCCTGACTGCACTCCTTGCTATATAGCATTACACCTCCTAACTGCACTCCTTGCTATATCGCATCACACCTCCTGACTGCACTCCTTGCTATATAGCATCAAGCCTCCTGACTGCACTCCTTGCTATATAGCATCACACCTACTGACTGCACTCCTTGCTCTTTTCAGTGCACTGTATGAAACAGAATCACCCTCATGGTTGGCTTAATTTGACGCTGTAGCACCATACCTCCTTATTGCATTCAATGCTATAGCACAACACTGGCCAGGCTGAACCCAATACACAAAATTATATGTTAATTACTTTACCCTGTGCTATAGCATTTCCCCAACATGCTGTGGAATTACAACCCATAGCGGATACCCATGTAGGACTGCACCTACAGACTGAACCCCATGCTATAGCACCATATCTTATGACTAAACTCCTTGCTACAGCTGTCACCCTCCTGAGTGAACGCTACCTCCAGTTTAAAAATCATCTCAGCCACCATTAGTGTAATAATTAAAACTACACAAATCTCTCTTCCCTGCACACTACCAGAATATCCCTCCTTCGTATAATACGTGGAGTGCCCCTAATTCCACTTGCCACACAGAATACCACCTTATATCCCTGCATAAGGCAAACATCTGCACTATTTCCTTCCCTTGCACCCACAATATGCATCACCCACTCCAATGCCCTTTACGTAGTACATGGTGCACCCACCTGATTTGCAATACACACAGACTTCCCTCCTGCACCCGGCAGCTCCTCCACCCACATGATCTACACATGGCTGCACAGGGTCACCCCTCTTTCCTGTATGAAACGAATAACCTTCCCAGCGCTGAAGCTGGGCTGAATTTCTGACCCTGCGCACCAAGCACATCCCAGTGGCAGCCCAGCAACCCTCGGCACAGGCATTAGCTGTATTCCTATGCTGCGCACTAACCAAATTACCCAGAAGCATCGGAGCAATGACGCACATTCAGCATGATGGGCCACTTTTCCTCTGATTCACCAGACAATTCCCATGATTCACATTGATTTGTTCAAAAGGTACAGTGTTTGCATTAAATCTCTCAAAAATGTGGTCCAGGATACAAGACATGCACCTGCCCCAGTGAAAACTTGCCCCATGCAGAATCATTAGACCCGTGACACAGTGAGGCACAAAGACTTGCTCACAACTAACACAGGCTTTTTCCTCTTCCCTACACAGTAACCCTTTGTGCTTGTGCCTCCAGTACTACAAGGTGCCAGGCTACCATGCCACAGTGCTCTCTATTGCTTTTACTAATAAGGGCGCCAGGTTAGGAACAGTGGCACAATTAGCCTAATTTGCATAGGGACTGAAGCTACTGCCCCAACATACTGCCCTTAAGCACCTGGCATGCTATTAATCATACAGACTGCATGATCCCCCCTCTTCTCATCCCATGCAGCACATATCCCTCCTCCTTGCACCATACACTGAAACCCCTTCCTCTCTGCTCCATATAGCCAAGGCCCTTCCCCCCTGCACCACACACTACAGCCCCCTTCCTTCTGCCCCACACCCTGCAGCCTCCTCCCCCCTTCTCTATACATTGCACGCACACCCCTCCCCCAACACCATACAGTCTCTCTCAGCCAATATCAACCCAAACACACTTCTTGCACTTTCTAAACTCATACAGGAATGCAACCCTCCAACCATTCCATCCTAATCCCGCTCCTCCTTCCCCAGCACTGCCTCTTCCAGAACCAACAACGAGGGTCTTCTCTCTGCCATGATACACTGCGCTTGACAGCAGTGCTGCAAAACCACATGGCATCACAGCCATTGATGCCCATGTGACCGCCCCAGAATGTTGTTACGCTGCATTGTGACACACAGAACACGTCAGTTTGTGAATGCAAATACATATCTCTTGAAACCAAAACAGCCAATTAGACAATACAGCACACAATAGGCAAGCAGCTCCGCCACACTTATACAACTTGTGTGCACCACCAGACACTCTGCTCTTGCTCTGTATTATACCCTAGTCACAATGATCCCAGCACTTGAAAGTGTAATGCTATCTAGGAAGCCATACTCTGCTGAACTATAATTCCCAGTACCTTCTGTTAGTAATGATCTGGTCATAAACATCTGCAGATTGATCATCTCTCATTTCCCCTCACCTCTCTCCTCACTTGTCCAATTTCTGCCTCTCACCCATCTATTCCCTGCTGCCTCTGTGTCTCCACCCATTGCCTAAATCTGATCTTAGATAAGGAGACAAAAGACTTAAGAGCCCTCCTAATTATTGCATCTAACTACCCCTTGTCCAACCTGCTGTGTAATGCCTGGGGCTAAATGTCACTCCACCCCATGCAACCTGCTCTGCCATGTGATACAATGAAAGCAAGAGGCCCTTGGTCCTGCACCTACCCTGGCTGGTTTTGGATGCTGTACCTCATCTGTGTGATTGCCATCTACAATTTATTCTCTGCCATTCAGTCAGTGAATGGGAGCATTATCCTCTATAGAATTCTAGTATTTAGAGAAATAATACTGCTGGTTATTGCTCAGCTACACTGGCTGCTTCCATACACCCATAATAGCAACAGCACAGGTCAATCCATACATTCCTATGCAGCCAGTAACGACTCTGGAGCATATGATACTGAAAATAGTGAATAATTAGGCACTATTCCATTTTATAGGGGCCTATACAGAACCACCAAGAGAGGGCTGCATTAAAGGGGCGGTTAACCTTTAAATTTAACTTTCAGTATGTTATAGAATGGCAACAACTTTTCAATTGGTCTTCATTATTGTTTTTATGCCTTCTTCTGACTCTTTCCAGCTTTCAAAGGGGGTCACTGACCCAATCTAAAAAAAAACAAATGTTCAGTAAGGCTATGAATGTATTGTCATTGCTACTTTTTATTACTCATCTTTCTATTCAGGCCCTTTCCTATTCATATTCCAGTCTCTTATTTAGATCAGTGCTTGGTTGCTAGGGTGATTTGGACCCTAGCAACCAGATTGCGGAAATTACAAACTTGAGACCTGCCGAATAAAAAGCTAAATAATGCAAAAACCACAAATAATAAAAAATAAAAACTAATTGCATATTGCCTAAGAATACGACTCTTTACATTATAGTAAAAGTTAACTAAAAGGTGAACAACCCCTTTAATCTCATGGCTATCTATGGTTCGCCTGAATATCTGTCAAATAACCAGCCAGATATTATTTGAGCAAGTCCTATATACAGGCCAATAATCTGATAATTTGAGGGATCATTACAAGCATAAGCAACTGGATATTTTACCAAAGCAGACAGTAGTTTGTGTCTGCACAGTTGAGCTGCATGTAACTTTCAGGACAACCTAATTAGCAGGCAACTATAGGGTTGCCACCTCACCTCTTTAAAGCCGTACATATATGGAATACACAGCCTGCATGGCTAATTAGCAATTCATTAGGTGCATACTGCAAACTGGACTGATTTATGTGCAGCCATGCATCTAAATGAATTGCTAATTAGCCATGCAGTCTGTGGATTCCATATATATCTTCGGTTTTAAAGGGGTGAGGTGGCAACCCTAGGCAACTGCAATACTGTTGGAACTCGGGGTAAAATCATAGTGATTTGCATTAAAGTAAATGCTAGGGGGCACTTTATTTGTACCATGTAGCCCCTCCAGACAAAGTCAGTGACTTATTGTCTTGTGTATGGGGCCAGCGGGGGTTCCTATACAGTGAATACTGGGCAAATTTGAAAATCACATGAAACCACACCGCACGATGATTGGCCAGCGGGTCTCCCTAGGCCCCCATTATAATCCCATACGGGGGCACATTTATAAACAGTGGGCAAATTTGCACCTGGGCAGTAACTCATAGCAACCAATCAGTGACTGGTTAGTTTCAGACACCTGCAGGTTGAACAATGAAATCAAACCTTTCGTTGGTTGTTATGGATTACTGCCCATGTGCAAATTTGCCCACTGTTTATAAATGCACCCCAGTCTGTGTCTTATTATGCACTTTACAAATATATAACCAGTATATGCAATATGTTTAAATACATTGCGTGAGCTTACCGCTATACATGGTGGCCCCGGGTGCACATGCCCCAGACCTTCAGCAAGGGGAGCAAATACCAGGGAACTTCATAATGAGGCTGGCACAAGCCTGGACCCACAAAGTAGTAAAGCCGGAGTCAGATGGTAAAAGGTTAAAAAAGCTTACACTTTATGTTCCATAAATTCAGAACCAAGGTCTGACCCGTTTCGTGTCTACCAGGGACACTTAGTCATAGGCTGAGTCTTAGGGCTCTTACTCATGAGCGTTTTTACCTGCGCTCCCCTGCGTTCCGTTTTTCGGCGTTCAGCCGCAGGGGAGCGCAGGAATAGACGCAATTCATTTTTTCAAGTGGGGCTGTACTCACACAGGCGCATGTAGGTGCCGAACGCAGGAAAAATGCAGCATGTTGCGTCTCAACCTGCGTTCGGTGCCTACATGCGCCTGTGTGAGTACAGCCCCATTTGAAAAAATGAAATGCGTCTATTCCTGCGCTCCCCTGCGGCTGAACGCCGAAAAACGTAACGCAGGGGAGCGCAGGTAAAAATGCTAAAAAAGAGCCCTTATAGTGCACTGCAAACATTTGTACCTATCACAAATCACATGCATCAATATGCTCTCCGCCTGCAACTCATTATAGGCCGTGTGCACAATGCATGGGTGTCGATGTGGGCATTGTGAGGGTGTTCTCTGACACACCTTGTGTTTCTGTCTATTCTGCAGGCACAAGCTACTCCGTGTGTGGGTGCAAAGTGCTATTGCCAAAGGCCTTAACACAGGAGTCATGTAACGTGTGCACAGCAGGGCCTGGCTTCTGTAACTGCACTTTGTACCTCATTCTACAACGCTCTATATACTTACTGATCGTTACACTTGGCACAAGAGCGGG
Source organism: Xenopus laevis (assembly GCF_017654675.1). Taxonomy (NCBI): domain Eukaryota; kingdom Metazoa; phylum Chordata; class Amphibia; order Anura; family Pipidae; genus Xenopus; species Xenopus laevis. Next base: position 26,940,597 of record NC_054376.1, on the reverse strand, counting down.
GATAAACCTAACAAAACAGCTTAAAGGAACAGTGTAAAAATAGAAACTGGGTAAATAGATAGGCTGTGCAAACTAAAAAATGTTTCTAATATAGTTAGTTAGCCAAAAATTTATTGTATAAAGGCTGGAGTGACTGGATGTCTAACAGAACAGAACACTACTTCCTGCTTTTCAGCTCTCTAACTCTGAGTTAGACAGTTACTATAAGGGGGGCCACATGGGACATATCTGTTCAGTGAGTTTGCAATTGATCCTCAGCATGCAGCTCAGATTCAAAAGCAAACAGTTATGACCCATGTGACCCCCCTCAAGTCACTGATTGGTTACTGCCTGCTAACCAATCAGTGGAAACTAAGACAGCTGCAAAGCAGGAAATAGTGTTCTGGCTATTATTATAGGTTAGGACCACACAGACGTTTTCGACGCTGCGTCAAATCACATGCGACGGAAATAAGGTAAGTGAATGCATTGTCGGATGAAGTCTTAGCGTTGATCCAACGCAACACGACTGTCGGATGCAGACGCAGCGTCCGCATCAGACAGTCCCGTCGCGCTGGATCAACACTAAGATTTCATCCGACAATGCATTCACTTACCTTATTTCCATCGCATGCCATTTGTTGCAGGCGTTTTGTCGCAGCGCGTCGGATCGAGCCGAAAACGCCCTTGTAGTCCTACCCTTAGACATCCAGTCACTCCAGCCTTTATGCATTACATTTTTGTCTAATTAACAATATAGAAAACATTTTTTATTTTGCACAGCCTATTTACCCAGTTTTTATTTTTATACTGAACTATTCCTTTAAACGCTGAGTGCATGGCAATTAAAACGGCATATGGTTTACCTGCCATTGTTAGTAAAATAGATCACTGAGCCCCTCTGTGTCTGTTCTGTAATGAACAACACTAAACGGTGTCCTATTGACTAATGGGACTGGTGAATGAAGCCCTAGTAATCATTAGAGTGGAACTATCCCTTTAAGCATGAGATCTGCGCTGCGGCTGGTTAGTGGATATTCCCGGCGGAGTGTTCATTTAACAGCCATTCTGACCCAGGCAGTATGATGCTACACCAGTTTAATTTAAAGAGTCAGAGGGGAGCAATAAGAGACCAGTATGAGGTCTGATCTAAGCACAATATATTACTATAAATGACAGCAAGGAACTCTATAACATGGAAACCTGTCACGGCTGCTTCTACACCCTTTCTCATGCCCGCTTGGCTCTATCAGGCACATACTTTTACAGTATATAACAATATTGTGTGCCATATTTGTAGGATTTGTGTGGCTTATATGCAGCTCCTCCTATATCCCCCCCCCCAATAAAATGTGGTTTCCTTTTCCTCTTTAAACCTCAAACAACCCAGTAATCTTTCTGCAAGTCTTGTGGCCCCACAATCACTAATTGCCAAACGACTCTGGCAATCTCCAAGCTGGCCAGGCATTCTAGACAGACATAGACAAAATAGAAAGGGATAATAAAACATATACACGCAAACAGACGTACCACCACCATACAAAATACTATACCATACAACGGAACTATAACAGACATGTCCAGCACCCACGTTACATGGGCCGTAAATCTCATTAATAAAATTTTGCCTAATGAAGAAAACTGCAGATCAAAGCAGCCTGCCAATATGCATAAGTTACAATTATTCAATGGTTTTAAAGTTATTTGTTAAAATTCCTCTTTATCAAAGTTCTCCTAGTCTATTTAAAGGGCCAGCTCATGTCAAAGTGCTTTGTGGGTTTTGAATTATTCAGCCCTCCAGTTTGGAATTTAAATGATCTGGTTTCTAGGGTTTGGCTTATCCTAACAACCAGGCAGAGGTTTCAGTAGCAAAGTGGAAGACTAATAGTATGCTTTTTGGTTTGTGAAGAAAGGCAGGAGAAAAAGGCAAAAGATCTTAGCATTTTACAGGCTTCATCATACTAAAGTGCACTTAAAGGATAAAGAAAGCCCAATTTACAACATTTTAGACAGCCAGGCTCGGACTGGCAATCTTTGGATTCTGACAAATGCCAGAGGGGCTGCTGTAAGATACTACAGACAGTCAGTTTAGCAGGCTGGTGGGGGGCTGTCTGGGCCTCTGTGTACTTGAAATTCCAGGCCCACCTTAAAGGAATTCCGTCATGATTTTTATGATGTCGTTTTTATTTCTAAATTACACTGTTTACACTACAAATAATTCACTCTACAATATAAAATGTAATTCCTGAACCAACAAGTGTATTTTTCAAGTTGTAATATTGGTGTGTAGGCGCCATCTCAGGTCATTTTGCCTGGTCATGTGCTTTCAGAAAGAGCCAGCACTTTAGGATGGAACTGCTTTCTGGCAGGCTGTTGTTTCTTGTACTCAATATAACTGAATGTGTCGCAGTGAGACATAGGTTTTTACTATTGAGTGCTGTTCTTAGATCTACCAGGCAGCTGTTATCTTGTGTTAGGGAGCTGCTATCTGGTTACCTTCCCATTGTTCTGTTGTTAGGCTGCTGGGGGATCTTTAGATGTATGGCCAACTTTAGACAAATGTATGTGCAGCAGAGTAAAATCTTCAGATATCTGGGTCTGCTTTAGGGCTATTCCACACGGGGAGATAGCGACGCGTTTGCGGTCGCGGCGACAAGGCGCCGCGACCGGCGCAGGCGACAGTTTTGTATGGGCGCCTATGTAAAAACGCCTGTGCTAACCACACGAGGCGATGCGCTTTTCAACAGTCGCCTGAAAATGCCTCGCCAGGCTTTTTCAGGCGACTGTTGAAAAGCGCATCGCCTCGTGTGGTTAGCACAGGCGTTTTTACATAGGCGCCCATACAAAACTGTCGCCTGCGCCGGTCGCGGCGACTGTCGCGGCGCTTTGCCGCCGCGACCGCAAACGCGTCGCTATCTCCCCGTGTGGACTAGCCCTTAAGGTGGTGGCACACGTGCAAATTCGCAAAGTCGCCCAGTGACAAATCTTCTCTTCTTCGGCAACTAATCTCCCCGAAATGCCTTCCTGCCAGCAAGAATGGGATTCGCCAGCGGGATGGCATACGGATCGCTTCAGTTTTCCGCAGTCGCCCGAAGTTCCCTCGTGACACAACTTCAGGCTACTTAGGTAAAGCCGCTGCTTTACACTAATGCAACACTAGGTAGTGAAAATTTCGATCTGCTCCCATCCACTCTGCGGTATAACCGGTAACGGGAAAATAACTTATTTTCATGCAAATATTCACGTGTTTATTACCAGCCTGAAAAACAGCCTGGTGTAAAATAAGCCATACTTTTCCCCCAGGACTGCTGCATTTTATTCTAAGGAGCACTGCCCCAGGTAGGGTTGGCCCCTCACCCCTTTAAAACCGAACACATATGGAATACGCAGCCTGCAAGGCGGATTAACAATTAATTTAGATGCATGCTGGAGACTGAACTGATGAGGTGGCAACTGTAGCCCCAGGGGAAAAATAACCAAATATTGTCACCCTTTAATATGAGTGAACACTTGTGGTACCCCTGAGCAATCTGTACCCTGTTGGCACATCAGGCCTGTAAAACACCGCAAACCTAAAAGGACTGCTTTTTGGCCGCAAACTTGCCTCATTGCACAAATGCCACAGTTTGAAATCTAATATGTGTTCTACCCACGCCTACACCATAGAATCACTGCAGTGATCACCATTACACTGCTAAACCACTACAAAGAGCAGTGTCACGGAGTAACTGCAGAGCCCGCACACATCCAAACCACCGCTGCCTGTACACACACACACACACACGTTGTGTCACTCAATCACCTTCACTTTTCATAACAATACTCCACTCGAGAATAACGCAAATTTGCATCATAACCCTTAGAAATTGTTTTTTTGTTTTTTTTAAACTGAACACGGTATGTACTGTAGCTGTTTTATTCAGTATAGCCCATATAAATATGTATAATAATATATCTCTCTATGCAATCCCAATCAGATCTAGGGGTCACGTATGCATTCACTGAATCATGCCAAAACCTGAAGTTTCTATTGTAACTGTTTCACCTGTGATGCACAAGAGTTGTCCTGATCATTATAAAGCCCCTCACACTTGAATCATTTTCGGCACTGACTGCTAAGCCAATGGAAACAAAGGCTTTTGGCGATAACCTAATTTCTTAGAAGAATCAGAGCAATGAAACTTCCTTTGATTGCAGATTATCACGCCCAATTATTATCAGTCAGAATCATTGGCCTAGGACACACAGGAGTGAATATCCCCTGAGGCATAAAGCGATCTTGTGTGTGCCAAGAGCTGTGCAACCGATTGTGGAAAGCAACTGGCCTCAATTCTAACCAACTTATGGATAATGCAGGAGTGCCCATACTTTAGTAATGCAAGGTCTACTTTTAGTGATGTTATCCCATTATGATCATAATTTCACTGTTAACATTCTGTTCCATGGAAAATATTACTTACTTTATATTTAAAAAAACAACTTATGTAGCTTTAAGAGAATAAATATCGGAGTGAAAAGAATAAAACAGAAGGGTGATTAAGTCAAGCTGTTTCTTGAGATCCAACTAAAAGTCTACTGGTAGACTTTTGGACATCCCCTGGGATATTGACTCAAGACTCGATCTTTCCTTGCTGATATTCCAGATTGGGGGAATCCTGCACATTTCACTTCCCTCAGTATCACAGACAATCCCAGAGGGAAGCATAAAGGTAATTTAGTTCTAACTAGACATATATATATATATATAGACATTGTATATCTTACAGCCAGAAACCAGTTGTAACCAGGTCCAAAAAAAGTCACACGTTCTTGGCTGTTAGGATATGTTGTACTCTGCAAATATTCAAGCAAAGAAGTCAGTGCTCTGCAAATGTAACGCCACCGAAACAGTGAAGCCCATGACCAAACTAAATCTGGACCTCAATACAGGTCACCTGGTCCGCAACATGGAAAGCCGGGCCATTAAACACATAATAGAAGCTTTCTTGAAGAGAGAACCGTGTGCATGTCAATGGATCATGCTAACATGGTCTCGGGACAATTTTGGCACATGCATGTAGGACAGAAATGCCCAATCAATACCCAAGCACCATAAATATTTGTTCAATTGTTGATTGGGCAAGTATGTTGGCAGATGAGGAACTTTGAGGAAGAAAGAGAGTAAGCTCCTTTTCACCATCTGCAATTCTGATCATTGAAAAAAAAATATATAAATGTGTCCATACTTATGTATGTTGAAGGTCAAATAGCACTGTGCCATTCATTTGTCTAAAGATCTGAATGAGTAGACCTGTGAATATTGTGCATATTTATGTTTATTTAACAGCTCTTGGCATTAAGAAATGATTGTTGGGGAAGGTCTTAGCCATAATTTTTGCATCTGATGCTCATGTTAGCATTCGCTTTTTAACAGAGTTGCATAATATTTTGGAAGGTTTTTTTTTTCTTTTTAGAAATATTTGATAATAGTGACTTTATTGTGCAGCTTCTGGACCTGCTGGGAGAGGCTCACTGACTGCAATCATGTGCCTTCTGCCTTGCCCCCTCCTCACTGTCTCAGAGGGACTCCTAGACCTGCCAAAACCAGTTTACATGCCTCAGAATATGAGAAACACAGACGCTGTGCTGTTACCATGAAGGAATTGAGATAGGGCAATTAGCTGAGCAGTTTGCTTGAGTGCACAAATTAACATTAATAAACAAAAACATGAATGTCAAACACAATTATATTCAGAACTAAAAAAAAAAAAAGAAAATATAGAAAATCATTGTTATTATGTACTGAAAATAAAATTAGTCTAACCAATCAGTAAGAAGGATACGGAATTGTCCAATGTTCTTTAGAGGGTAGGGCACAGTCTTTCTGAATTCTAATTTGCCCTTGAAATGTATTCCTTGATCGACCGATTAACTCTTTATAAATAATATAAATAATAATTTGGCTTACCTAGCCATCTTGTAATGCATTATCTGCCACAGTCTAGGACAAAGAAAATCATTCACCTTAAACCTCAGCCAAACTGGCATTTCACAAGCATCAAAGACATTCTCTCCAGATCTCTCAATAACTGGCCTTTAAGCTGGAGCCCGAGGAAATAAAAAATAACTTGCCCAAGTTTACAATGTACAGGTATGGGTTCCGTTATCCGGAAACCTGTTATCCAGAAAGCTCAGAATTACGGAAAGGCTGTGTCCTACAGACATTTTATCAAAATAATCCATATTTTTAAAAGTGATTTCCTTTTTCTCTTATAAAAAAAAACAACAGTATCTCGTATTTGATTCAAACTAAGATTTAATTAATCCTTATTGGAAGCAAAACCAGCCTATTGGAGTTATTTACTGTTTACATGATTTTCTAGCAGACTTACGGTTTGAAGATCCAAATTACGGAAAGATCAGTTATCCGGAAAACCCCAGGTCCCAAGCATTCTGGAAAACAGGTCCCATACCTGTACAGGTAGAGGAGCGATCACCAGGAACTGAACTCGGTGTCCAGAGTCCAGTTATGGAATCTGCTGTCACCGCCTCTACCATCAGAACAAATTCTGTAACTCTACTACTCCCACAGGGAAAGCCCTAGCTGTTAAGTGTGAACATTCTTTTCTTTCTTCAAAAAGGGTGAACTCTCATTCTCATGCATTTCTGTGAGACGAGCCATGCCCAACAGCTTGCTTTGCTTAACCTCAGCCGGCACGAGCCTTCTCTCCGGAGAAACACCAAACAACAGCAACTTAATTCAAGCTAAACCAACTCAAATGAGATGAGTTTACATGTATACTGATATTTACCCTCCGGCTCGGCTGACAGTTTGTTTACTGGAGTAGGTAATGAGCGCCTGCCTGTATGCAATGCAGGTGATTAACATAACGACCCTCCTTTACATCTGCGACACTGAGGAAGTGTTTAACCCAATCGCTATCGCTCTTACATTATCACTGCCAGAAAACAGGAACACTTGGCTTGCGTGCAGAGCAGTCACATTCAAGAATTTAAAGGGATTGTTCACCTTCCAACACTTTTTCCAGTTCAGCTAGTTTCAGTTCACCAGAAATTAAGACTTTTTCCAATTACTTTCTATTTTCTATGTGTGACTGTTTTAAAAAATATTGAAGTGTAAAGTGTCATTTTTTACCTTCTAAAACTCGGGGGGGGGGGGGTCGCCGACCCAGTAAACTCTTCTAAATTGATACATTTAGTTGATACATTTGTTAGCTTTGTCCCTGCTGAGCAGAATCCCTGAGTTTCATTAAAGGCAGCTGTTAGAATTGATACAATACTTGCAAATAAGCCAGAGATGCTGCTGAGAAATGTATCCACTAAATGTTGCAAAATTCTAACAGTTTAGAGTCTGCGCCTGAATTATTGAATTGCTAGACTTGAAACACCAGAAACAGGGACATTAAACTTTAATTAGATTTTGGAAAAACTGTAAAAAATAAAAAATGGAAAGAAATTGAGCACACTCTTAATTTCTGGTGAACAATCTAAAATCAATTGAACTGAAAAAAGTGTTTGGAAGGTGAACAACTACACCTCTGTGCCCCACAAAATAAGCACCGCCAGCTGTTGTCAAACTACACATTCCGGAGAACTTTCTGGGAGTTGCTGAAACAGCTGAAGGCTGTACAGCCCTAACTTAAAACAACATTATTCCTTGTGAATGAATATAGTGCAAGGACCAGTCAACAGAAGTTCTTTACACAAATTTTGCACGGTTCAGTCATACGGGACGGTGACGCTAGGAAACATAAGAGTATTTCCAGGCACATATACAGGGAGACACTAAACTACCTGTGTTTAAAAAGAAACGCTTCCCAGCTTCTATAGCATACCAGGGTTTACTCCTACATTGTATTGCTGCCTGAAAATGCAGTTTTGGTGCAATATAATTCTATGATGGGCAGCCAAAGCACTGGCAAGCATTTTTCCACCAGCAGAGAAAATATCAGTGGGGCAGTGGAAAATCAGACCTACTGAGGTTGTATATAAGTCAAGGGGAGAGGTTCCTATCCTATTTGGAAGTTGCTGTGGTCTGCGCTGGAATTAGCTTGAAAATCCAACCTTTTCAGATTTTTTTCAGGCAACAATCTGAAAAATTTGCCCTTTTTCGGGAAATCGTGTTTGTCCCCGATCCAATTCAACTGTGCTTTTTTTATTAATTAATAAGGTCCGATCATGGATTCTAATTTTTTTTTTATTTAAACACTCCGAAAAATTCGGAGTTTGATAAATAAGGCCTCTAACTCGCCATACACTTTAAGATTAATTTGTTTGGTGAGCTGATCTTACCACAATATGGCCACTCCTGGCCACACATTTTAGCTCATAATGGGGGCCTTTGGTGATCCCGTGGAAGAGGATCTGCCTGATTTGTGGCCAGATATCAGTCAGACAAGCCCACAGACATACATGGGCCAATACGCTGCTGACTTGGCCAGGAGGGCACCTTTCGGCCACCTTAAGGGCAATGGTGCATGTAGTGATGTGATTGTTGTTCTGGTCTCAGTTTATCCATTGGAAAGATGTTTGCCAGTACATTTTTGTTTTGTCTTAAGCAGCAATGTTCTCCATAAAATGCAGGTAACAAAATGCCAGACATGCCATAGCCCTTAGGAATTTAATGAACAATCTCTCCCACACAGGCAGAAGTTGTGTGTGTTGAAAACAAGGCGTGTACCTAACCCCCACCCCTAGAAACGAATACACTGGGTGTTCAGAAAGCGACTCCAACAGTCAGTGACTACTGACTAGCCTATCGTCTTATCGACCCATTGTCTGCAATACAAACTGTGTGTACACATGAACAAACAAGCACTGGCTTAGCACGTGGGGGTCACTTTCAACTGACATACACCTAAATCTGCACTACGGTGCCAATGGCATATGAACAATGCCCTGGTTATGTGGCTAGCCCAACAGTAAATCAGAACCAAAAAAAGAAAAGTGTATTTGTATGTAAAATAAATTAGAGAGATTTTCTGACTTCCTAAAGAATGTGTAGAATGTACCTCTGAATCACAATTCAGTAAATCTTTCCCAGGTGCCATGTACAAGCTTCCCCCCCCCCCCATGTTGTGCATCTTTGCACAAGATCTCCAGCTAATTGTGTAACAGGACACCTAAAACAAAGCTATTAACATGTTCTTTGTCCACACACTCACCATTAACCAGTGAACAACCAAACAACTTTATGCAATCGGCACAGGAAGCAGCTCCTGGACCTATGACTACCATGTTACTAGAGCTTGAAACGGAAACTGACAAATTATGCATACATAGCACATCCAAAACCCACCCAAGCAGGATCCACACAGGCCCCTCGTCAGTATGAAAGCATGAAGTTCCCTTCACTAGAGCCGACATGGTATTAAATCTCTTGCAACCCATGTGCAAACACACAACTTTCAGCTATCCACTTCCAGGAAGTGGCCCCTAATCAGTATACCTGCAATTTGGATTAGAGAATGAGGTGGACCCACCACCTAGTCCACAACAGCTTTACCTACAACCTGACTCACTACCCACCTTCTACCATGATCATAAAAGTGACATCACCCAAATTTCACCCCCAATGTGCAGATAAACACTCAACCCATATCCCATACTTTCTAACCTTCAGGCTGACCCCCTTATCAAATGCCTGTGGCCCACAGCTTATAACATGCATAACCTCTTCTTAGGGGGTTATTTAGTCCAAATTCCAAAAACTCAAAAAACTTGTGTTTTTTTCTTTTACTATAAAATCTGAATTTTAAGTTAAAAAAAAAAACCTGGAGTTTTTCAGGATTTATTTGTTAAAAGTCTGAATAAAAAAAGTACTCAAGCTCAGACCTGCCGAGTTCATGTGGAAGTCAATGGGAGAAGTCTCAAATATATCCTGATCTGCGCTGGGTTTCATGCACTAATCTGAAGGTGGAAGTGCCGGTTATACAGCAAGAAAGGCGTAAATCAGCTACAGCACAGCCTCCACACACTAAATATTTTCCACTGTGTGCGCTTCAATAAAGCAGTCTTTATTATACAAAGATTGTGTCCGTACATCGATCTCCGGACCAGCGCCCAACATGCAGGAGAAACACTTGCATACTAATCTACTAGTTTTCAAAAATCCAAATAAATTGAGTTTTCAGGTGAAAAATCGGAAGAAAAATTTCATGAGTTTTTCCCCGCACAGGAAATTTCAGAAAAATGTTTGGATAAATAAGGGGGAAAAAACTTGTGCGGATTTGGTCAAAGTAGTTTTCAGAAAATATTCAAGATATTTTCCGATTTTGATATACATGTACTGTATATGTAAACTCAAACACCAATGAGTCCCCCAGTAATACCTTAATATGGTGCTGTTCAATGTCTTCCATGTAGTGGGCCAAAAACAGAAACCCACAGCCCTATTTCACTCTACAACACACAACTTACATTGCACAGCAGACCTATGATGATGAGCAGTCCATGGCCCTCCACATGTAGGGCTGACAAGGGGTGCTGGGCACTGGAGGGCTGACGGTTGCCTGTTGCTTCACTAGCTCAAAATATATAAATAGTTCTCACTGCTGAACAACGTCAATGAGACTGGCTTCAGAAATACAACCATCTGTTTATCTATAGTGAACACAACTCCAAAAGTACGACATAAACCCAGCCAGTCATTCATAACAAAACGTCACACTTCATGACATACAAACAACCCTGCCATGAGTTTACACCAATGCACTTACCCAAAACAAAACTGGTCTGTGCCCACTCATGTAATAACCACCACCCACCTGCCATTTATATTTAACCCTCTGTACAGAATACATGATATTTTTACAGCACCAATGATAATGCTCAAGCAAGAGCTCCTGAGCCAAGAACCAGCTGTCACCGCTACTTGTGCATACATAGGTCACCACTCTTCCTGTAAATTATTATGGTATGAAAAAAAGTCTATATGGCACAGATTAAATAGTGGATAACAGAGAACACCATTATGTTCTACAGAGCTTATCTGCTGTGTAACCTGATCCTTTCTCCTTTGAATGGTTGCCCCCATTGCTACACAGCAGCTTATTTATATAAATAAACAATAGAAGTGTTTCTGTAGCAAATACACTAGTCTTACCAGTGCAGGGCAACACTGCATTACATTTGTATTACTTTAAAACACTTTGATGTTTTGATGTTACTGTTCCATTAAATGAACATAAAAGTTTGACATAATTGTATCAACCAGAAGAATGATCACCCAACTTCCATGAATGTGTCCTCCAGTATAAACCTAGGCCTTAATTCTACAGCAAAGGAAACGTCAAGTAAACGCACATGTAATAACTGTTGACACACAATGATAACTCTGGAAACATAAATAAACCAAACTAAAATGATACAAAACGGAGTCTATGGATATAGAAGGTGACCCTAAGGGCCAAGGCACATGGGGGTGGGGGAGATTTGTCATCGGATGTTAAATCTTTGCTACGGAGGGCAATGAACCTCCCATCATTCCATAACATTAACACCGGCGTTAGTAATAGGATTTACTTGCGGCAATCTTTTCAGGAGACTTGTAAATTCTGTAATGATTTTTATGATGTATTTTTTATTTTCTAAATTACACTTACACTGCAAATAATTCACTGTACAATGTAAAATTTCATTCCTGAACCAGCAAATGTATTTTTTTTTGTTGTAATATTGGTGTGTAGGCAGCCATCTCAGGTCATTTTGCCTGGTCATGTGCTTTCAGAAAGAGCCCGCACTTTAGGGTGGAACTGCTTTCTGGCAGGCTGTTGTTTCTCCTACTCAATGTAACTGAATGTGTCGCAGTGGGACCTGGATTTTACTATTGAGTGCTGTTTTATAGCTACCAGGCAGCTGTTATCTTGTGTTAGGGAGCTGCTATCTGGTTACCTTCCCATTGTTCTGTTAGGCTGCTGTGGGGTAGTGGGCTGATATCACTCCAACTTTCAGTACAGCAGTAAAGAGTGACAGTGACTTTTGGGAAACTGACAATATGTCTAGCCCCATGTCAGATTTCAAAATTAAATATAAAAAAATCTGGTTGCTCTTTTGAGAAACGGATTTCAGTATAGAATTCTGCTGGAGCACTATTTACTGATGTGTGTTGAATTTTTTTTTTTTCCCATGACAGTATCCCTTTAACCATGGGTGACAAATCTCCCCTTGTGCCATCACCCTAAAGGTGGCCATAGAATTTACAATTATGACACACGTGTAGAGCTGAATCACCAGATATACAGGTATAAACAGTAGAATTCCACCTTTATCTGACGATTCAGCACTAATTCCGGCCAGTCTAATCGACAAGCCGACCGATATCCGAGTCTTCTGCTGATATTGGTCGGCTCATTTCCAACCATACACACACTGAATAATGTATGAAAATGAGTTTTATACATTATTATCGGTGCGTCTATGGCCACCTTTACAATGGCCGATATTCTGGTGCTTTCAAAGGCGCCCAATTGCTTTGTACGAAATTATTGGTGCGTCTATGGCCACCTTGAGTAACATACCTCAGCCTATCAATATCTCATAACCCAAGCCTGATGTTCAACGGACCTTGCCATCAGTATACAGTACACGGATTGCTTCTGACACAGAAATTAGCCAGACCTGTAGCTCTTAGCATCATACAAGCAAAGTTACAACAATATTAATACAAATGCAAACTTCACAATACACAGTCAACAGAAGCCCACAGCATGCCTACCATAAACCATCAAACACCCTTGCACATAAAGCTAAGATAGTAGTCCCGGATTGGGTGATCAACCCAGCACACAATGGAAATATTATATATTGCCACTGTGAAACTGCCAGACATCTTGATAGAAGACTCTCCAGCATACAAACAAGCCATTCATCAATATTTAACTGGCTACCGATCCGTTGACGATATATATCTCCAACTCTAACTTGACATACAACCAAAGACACATCTAGTGTTCTCAAGGCACAGCCGGGCATTCATACCAATCAACACCGTGCAGACAAAAAAAGCAGCATAAGGTCAAGACCCATTGAGATTTCCGAGAACAGGCTGAGAACACCACATGTATATAAGTGATATACCAGGCACCATTTTATCAGTACATAAAAAGCACCAACAATCAACTGAGACTATCAGTGATCCAGAGTCCCAACATAAAGGCAGAGATAGCCTGGCAACACACTGAAGCAGTTTAGTTTGACTGTATACATTAATATGCCACCATGAATTCTGCTGACACAAAAGACGCTTACGCACACAACCACAATGACTGTCACAACTATTAACTTTTAACTAAGAAATATCTCATACAAAGCCAGGCACCATTAGGTATAAACAAACCCACGGCCAGAGACAAATCCCCTGCATTCCACTGAGCCAGACCTTGATGCACAAGTGAGCCTGTTAACAAAATACAAGGCGACCATCCAACATTATTAAACGGAGCTTGTCAGCATAAGGATTACACAACGAGAGTCCTACACAACAAATCATGCCTGTTGTCAGCACACAATTAGATCTGTCCAGACGGCTACTGAACTTGCTCCTTCAGTAAGTCAGAACTTGTCCCTAGTGCCCAACCAGACCCTTTATCCATAGTCACTGGGGTCGGTTTGTAGCACACAATTCCCTTGATTTACCCAAACATTTCTGTTATCCACACGTGAACGAAGTTTAGGGAAAAATAAACCTCTACGCAGGGCAAGTAATAATATTAGCAAGTCTGCTGGACATGAAGACCGTTATACAAGCTGCCCATTGCCCCAGTCCATGCCACAGCAGGAACTACAAATGCCCGGCTCTCACACTAACACACTGAGTAACCCTCCAGCACAACATGGCAGATCCTACAGTGCAGCAACTGTATAGAGGACAATCAAACTGCACCCTTCCAGTTGTTGATGAACTACAAATCCCAGTATCCCCTGGCAGCTTCTGGTTGTGAGTGGATGCTGGGAAGTGTAGTTGTACAGCTTGGTGCTCTGCTGGCTGCACATCCCTTGAGTATATCATCAATGTACCCGAGCATGGTGGTGGGCAGCTGTGACTAACTGTGTCCTGCCTTCAGTAGAAAGAAATACGTGAAGATGTACAGGGGGCTTAGCCTTGCCCAGAGCAGCCATCTGCTAGTCCAGAATAGCATTAGCCCCCAGCACAATAAGAGAAACCCCCCTCTTGCTTACCTTGCCCAGCAGGGATTCTCTGGCAGTCTCTCCGGCCACAGTCTCAGCTCCCCATGCAACACTCTGCGCTCACATACAACCGGAGGGCTGGGGGGCTGCGCCTCACTACTGGGTGCAGGGAAAGGGGCGCTACATGCAGGAGAGAGAGAGGGGTGGAAGGTGCAGCGATTGGGCTAATGGGTGCCCTGCATGCAGCGAGGGTGCAGCAATCAATGGACGCCGGTGAAGGAAGAGGGGGATAAAGGGGGTTAGAGATAGAAACACCTCCTCTCCCCTTCCCGTACACTTCTCAGCTCCTCAGATCCATGCTGCAAGCCTGAAGTCTCCGCTCTCCGCTCCCTTCTCACGTTCCCAGCCTCTCTGCTCGCTCTCCGGTTGCACAATGCTGGCCTCTCTTTAATATTCAGCAGCTTCCTTCTTCTCCTACAGCTCCTGGACACGCCCCCTCCTCTGCAAGCGCCGCCTCTTAACCCGGACCAGAACCTGCCAGACCAGAGAAATACATTGCCGATATGCTGAACGTGCCCGGTGGGGGAGGGGTGAGACTCCAGGAGCCGTGTCCATTAATCCCCTGGCTGTTGCCTCTCAGCCCCTCAGGCACTAGACACATATGGAGCAGCACCTTTTAGCAAAACCTATTCTTCAGCTCCTTCCATTATCGTTTCAGAGGGGGAGAGAGTTCTTGCCTTATTAATCATACACTTTAGTCTTTTGTAATGTTTGTGGCAGTCTCTAAAGCTGGCCATACATGAAGAGATCAGTTCATATGGCGACATCTCCAAATGAGCGGATCTTTTACCAATATGCCCACCGACGGCTATATCGGGGTCACCTGAACATTCGGCCCCAGGGCAGAATGATCAGATTACAACGAGGAGCAATGGGCTCCGACGGGTCGGTCAGAGGAACAATTAAACATTTCCGATCGATATTGTGACCAGATATCGATCGGGAAGACCTGTGGGAAGATACATTTTCGAATTGATCTAAAGGACCGATATCGGCAGCTTTATCTCCCCGTGTATGGCCACCTTTATGGGCAGATTAAAGCTGCCGATAGGGTTGCCACCTTTTCCTGAAAAAAATACCTTCCTATATATTTATCTTTTTTATTTATTAAATACACTGGGACAAACCATAATTTTTACCGGCCAGGTGGCAATCCTAGATATGACCCATTTGGCAGTTTATCTGTGTATTGGAGCTTCCGTCAACTCCACACTATTGATTTCAGGCTAACAATTGGGCAGATATCGGTCTGGAAGGTTTGATTTTTCTGGCAATAAAGGACCGAATCAGCTAATTGATGCTGTCATACAACCTGTCAGCACCCATTCTCTAGGGCCGAACATTTGGATTAACCCCATTCGTGTATGGCCACCTTTAGTGTGTTATGCCTCTGCATGTCACTACAGTACCCAGGGCTGTATTTAGGTCCAATGCCGCCCAAGGCATCGGACCTAAAAACGCCCCTACGTCACGCGCTGATGTCACACAACGTATTCAGCGGTAGTGACGTCAGCGTGCCGTGCTACCACATTCTTCCTCGGACCCTCACCTAGGGTTGCCACCTTGTCCGGAAAAAAATACCGGCCTTCCTATATATTTACCTTTTTTCCCTATTAATAACATTGGGATCAACCATCACTTTTTAAAATACCTGCCAGATGTCAACCCTGCTCTCAGCTCCGTCACTGAATTTCCTATGGAAATCCGTGGCAGAGGATGGGGAGGGTTTTAAAAAAAACAAAAACAAAAAAATTAGGTCGCCCCCAAAACCGTGCCACCCTAGCAACAGGCCCTCGGGGTCCTATATATAAATACGGCCCCACTTCCTCTGTCCACAAATGAAAAGGGCTGTTCACCTTTAAAATAACTTTTAGTACGATGTAATGAGTGATATTCTGAGACAATTTGCAATTATTTTTAATTTTTCATTTGTGTTTTTTTTTAGTTATTTAGCTTTTTATTCGGCAGCTCTCAGTTTGCAGTTGGCAATCTAATGGCTAGGGTCCAAATTACCTTAGCAACTATGCACTGATTTGCATGGTTGCAATCACAATAAATGTGTAGCCTTACAGAGCATTTGCTTTATGATGGGGTCAGTGACCTCCATGTGAAAGCTGGAAAGTCAGAAAAAGAAGGCAAATATTTCAAAAACTCTATAAAAAAATAAATAAAATAAACAATGATACCAAGTTGTTTAGAACTGACCATTCAACAACATACTAAAATTTAAATTAAAGGTGAGCCACCCCTTTAGCTGTTAGTGGAATTGGGTGCTTTATGGTTCCTTATTAGCACATTACTCTGGTATCCCATTCATTCCTTGTATTTTACCTGGGAACTTCTGACCCAAAAGCTTCAGCCAAATGTTTGAGGATCTATTGAATTAGAGCAGTAGCCAATAGCAGCCACCTGGGAAGTTACCTTTCTTCCCTTTTAAATGGCTACGGCATTGGTTTTCTTTTTTATGACAAATAACAAGGACTGAGCTCTTGCTGAAGAACTCATTGCAAGCCAGGGCTGCAATCAAAATTGTTAGGATCTTATAAAGCAGTGATCCCCAACCAGTGGCTCGTGAGCAACATTTTGCCCACTGACCCCTTGGATGTTGCTCCCAGTGGCCTCAAAGCAGGTGCTTATTATTGAATTCCAGGCTTGGAGGCAAGTTTTAGTTGCATAAAAACTAGTTGTACTTTCAAGTAGAGCTTCTTGTAGGCTGTCAGTCCACACAGGGGCTACCAAATAGCCAATCACAGTCTTTATTTTGGCACCCCCAGGAACTTTTTTCATGCTTGTGTTGCTCCCCAACTCTTTTTATAGTTGATTGTGGCTCACAGGTAAAAAAAGGTTGGGGAACTCCTGTTATAAAGTATACTGGTTAGATCACCCAATAGAATGGAATGAGCATGGTGTCTAAAGTTCATACCACAACCCTTTAATGGCACCCCAGAATGTGCCAAAGTATTCCAAAGCTCTTGATTATACAGAAATAGATACAAAACAACCAATAGCAGATAACCAATTGCAGATACAAGAGGTAAAGAGATCCTGGCCCCTAAAGAAGGGTTATGACACGTAAGGTGTTGAGATGGGGAAAAAACAGGAGTTGAATCTAAACTGATTATGTGTAACTGTCTTTTAAGTAGAAATGAGTCTCATATAACAAATGTACATGAAAAACATTCTGGCAGAATGCAAAGTAAAATAAAACGTGGGCAGGCTGCTGTGTATTTAACACTTTGCATCCTGCTCTGACTGCAGGTCAAGAGTGCACAGGCCTGCAGGGAGACATGTAAGCATCCTTCTCCCACCACCTACCCATCCCTAACTCGGGTGTACTTATTGCTTGCCTTATGACAGGGCTGCCTTTTCTCCTCTACTCCATGCTTTGCCCCTCTTGTGGAGAGGGGGGCCTGGCGACCAATCTTTTCCCCTAGCACTTGTGGCTGGAGTGTTGCTGTGCTCTGTACCTTGAGCTGGATTTAAAATCTGGTTTAATGGAGAATTCCCAGGGGGGCAGTTAGCCTGGGGGAGGAGGGAGGGGGTCTACCTGGGGTAGGGTTTGTTTTTGTTTTTTGAGGGTTGAATTCTCCTTTAAACCAGATTTTAAATCCAGCACAAGGTACAGAGCCCAGCAAGATTCCAGCCTCAAGTGCTGGGGGAAAAGATTGGTCGCCAGGCCCCCCTCTCCACAAGTTAAAAAAAATAAGAACATACAAGCATCTCCACACACTTTTCTCTTAGGGATGAAGATTAGAGCCATACATTTGAAACAAACTCGTAAATTAGCCACTCATATCCTAACAGCAGCAAGATCTTTATTGGCAGCAAACTGGAAAAGACCCACAATTCCGGGCTTACAATTGCTGATAACAAAGGTAAATTGGATTAGAGCAATGGAATCCATACGAAACAGACTTCAAGATAGAGGTTATGAAGGGAAGCTGGAGTGGTATCCGTGGGCTCAACATCTGGAGACTTTGCAAATCAGAGGTACCGTGCAATAAGTGGAAGTTATTGCATCCCCAGACCTAGTCAGACCTGTCTACTTTTCTTGTCTCTCCCTCCCCTCTTTCTTTTTTTTTCTCTTTCTCTCTCTTTTTCTTACCTCCTAACGTCATGTCTTCCTCCACCCTATCCTTCCCCATTTACCAAAAACAAAAAATACAAAAACTTCTTTCACTTCCACGAGGATTCAATATTTCTTTATTGCAATGTAATTTTCCAGGATATGATCCATAAGTAATTATTGAGCTAAATGATAATCTATACCCTGCTGTGAAATATCTGATACAGTCAGCTGAATAATCTATTACATCATTGTTCTACCTGTTATTTTTCTTTGGAAATGAAGATCAATAAAAAGTTAAAAATAAGAACATTGGTAGTCAGGATCTCCCCATAGAAGTAAACAAAACAAATGGTGGTTACGGCACCCCCATAAAAGTAAAATAAAATTGGTAGCCAAGGCCTCCCCTATAAAAGTTTAAAAAAAAACAATATGGTGTCCAGGGTTTAAAAAAAAAAGAATTTTGGTATTAAGTAGAACTTCAGCAGCTTCACTTCAACTCCCTTTGGCTGTTTCACTTTTGCGGTTTCTATTTGTCTACCTTTTTCTGGCTTCCCAAGCGGCCCACTTAATATTAAATAGAGCGGCCCATTGAGCATTTGACCAAGTAGATGATGGCCAGTGCTGGGAAGGAAGAGACCTTTCTGAAATAAGATTCCAACACAAAGACCTGTAGATTAAAATGAATAATATACCCCCTACTAAAATGTATAAAGATATTAGAAGTCACCTCTGAGTTATGCAACCTCTTGCTTTTATATGGTCACGTAACTCCTCAGTGACTTAAAATATCATTATAAATTACAGTAGGGGGTACATTATTTATTATATAAGCGTGTGAAGTTTTAGTTGAGTGTCAGGGATCCCACCACATCCTGCTCACTATTTCTTCCAGCACCATAGGGGTGAAACAGTATCCTGAAGTATATAGACTTCCTTTGAAGCCAACAACGCTTGTTTTACCCTAACTATCTGGCATTTGATGTATGGACCTTGTTTGGAAAAGGGCACCAATGGAACATTTCCTTGATTCACTGTCTGGGATTATGTTGTTATTACTGAGCCGGAATAAATAGAATCTACTGTCCCCCTTCATAGAATATTTTGGGTGAGCCCGAGGCTCACAGAGGTTATTAAATCTAGAGGAACGAAACATCTTGTTTCATATTAGACTTTGACCAGACTTTGACCATAGATCATCCTGCCAATCACAGTATACAAGTGAGGTACACTCCTTACTGCAAGGACAAGGGTACAATAAATAGTATTCCCTTACATTCCTTCTGCTGCCCTACCCCGTGCTAACCTGTGATTATTTGTTCACAATAGCTTATATAAAATAGTATTCCGTATTGGAAAGCGCCCAAACAATAACAAAGAGCAACTGCAACAACAAGAAAACAGTTGCCAATAAAGATCCATAACAGAAAGGTATAACTTTACACCTCATTCCTGAAGAATATCAAATACAGGGGGGGGGTGACAGGTAAAGTTAAAAAAGTATGATTATAATTAGCAGCAAATGTGTTGCCAAGACAACTTGTGATCCACCTTGACACACACGCATATATATATATACTCAGCGGCGTAACTAGAGGGGGTGCTCGCACCCCCTGCTCCCCCGGTAGTTCCGCCACTGTATATACTAGGCCAAGATTCTTGTGTAGAAGTGATCCATCCCTAGGATGGTGTAAGTGACAGAAGAAAAGATTAAAGGAAATTTCACTATAAAAATAGGAAGGTTTCTTTATCCTGGTTTTTTATTTGGACAGTACCTCATTCAGACCATTAACAGAAAATGGGGAAGCCACAGCAAAATTGCTTAACCAGCCTGTCTGTGTGCGTAAATAGCAAGGCACTATTCGAGCATTGAATGAGATGTGTTTGGGCAGAGTCCTGTTTTTCAGTTCATAGTGGCCTCCTAGGATTTTCAGATACTTCTAAATTCTCCATTGCTTCACAGGGACCATGAGACACTGGGCAATCTACACTTAATATGCCTTGATCAGATGAGAAAATAAAAAACCATGTATGGGATACTTTATCCAGAAATCCATTATCTAGAAAGTTCTGAATTACAGAAAGGGCATCTCCCATAGGGGTAAATTTATCAAAGAGTGAAGTTCCGCCACTAGAGTGAAATTCCGCAGCTCTTAATTCATTTCTATGGGATTTTGAAAGGCGTATTTATCAATGGGTGAAGTGAAAGTTCACCCATTGATAAATACGCCTATAAAAATCCCATAGATATGAATGTAGAGTGGTGGATTTTCACTCTAGTGGCGGAACTTCACTATTAACTTCACTCTTTGATAAATATACCCCCTTGACTCAATTTTATCCAAATTGTCCAAATGTTTAAAAATTATTTCCTTTTCCTCTGTAATAATAAAACAGTAGCTTGTACTTGATCCAAACTAAGATATAATTAATTCTTATTGGAAGCAAAACCAGCCTATTGGGTTTATTTAATGTTTTTCTAATATTCTTAAGGGATGAAGATCAAAATTATGGAAAGATCTGTTATCCGGAATGCCCCAGGTCCTGAGCATTCTGGATAACGGGTCCCATACCTGTACATATTGTTTGGTCTGGTCCAAGACACATTGTGGACCATGCGTGCAATTTACTGACAATCTCAATCATTCTCTACCCGGAGCAGATGTTGTTGGGTATTGGCTCTGACTTGTCTGGATCAGAAAGAACCACATGAAATAACCGCAAACACTTGCAATAATATTAGTCATCCTACCCAACAATGGAGCGTTTTGGCACTGAGATCTGTCTGTCGTCACACTGATGAAAGGTGAGAGGGGTAGTTTGTCTGCTATTGTTTTCCGCCTTATGGCAATGGCAGGCAAAATAGCATGTGCCTAACCTACCCCCATGTGCCATAGCCTTACCTACAGTTCTCATGTTATTTCCTTTATCCTTCCCTGTCTTCCATTCTACTTTTTACTGACTGATGTGAATAATATATAAGTTACGTGAAGTGGTCTGGTCTGGGATATTTTGGAAGTCAAGTAACATTTGTACGAACTTCCAAATGTTGGTTTTGTTTTGCCTTCTGATTTGGAAATTACATAGGAACATAGTAAGTTAGGTTGAAAAAAGACACATGTCCAACAAGTTCAACCTTTTGACTTTTCTTTTAACCTGCCTAACTGCCAGTTGATCTAGAGGAAGGCAAAAAACCCCATCTGAAGCCTTCCTGACTCCAAAATGTCAATCGGACTAGTCCCTGGATCAACTTGTACTATGAGCGATCTCCCATAACCCTGTATTCGCTCACTTGTTAAAAAGCCATCCAACCCCTTCTTAAAGCTATCTAATGTATCAGCTTGTACAACTGATTCAGGGAGAGAATTCCACATCTTCACAGCTCTCACTGTAAAAAAAACCCTTCTGAATATTTAGGCTGAAACTCTTTTCTTCTAATCGGAATGGGTGACCTTGGGGCACATTTACAAAGCTCGAGTGAAGGATTCGAATTAAAAAAACTTCGAATTTCGAAGTGTTTTTTTGGCTACTTCGACCATCGAATGGGCTAGTTCGACCTTCGACTACTACTTCGACTTCGAATCGAACGATTCGAACTAAAAATCGTTCGACTATTCGACCATTCGATAATCGAAGTACTGTCTCTTTAAGAAAAACTTCGACCCCCTAGTTCGGCAGCTAAAAGCTACCGAACTCAATGTTAGCCTATGGGGAAGGTCCCCATAGGCTTGCCTGCGTTTTTTTGATCGAATGATATTCGTTCGATCGTTGGATTAAAATCCTTCGAATCGTTCGATCGCATGATTTGCGCTAAATCGTTCGACTTCGATATTCGAAGTCGAACGATTTTAGTTCCTGGTCGAATATCGAGGGTTAATTAACCCTCGATATTCGACCCTTAGTAAATCTGCCCCCTTGTGTCAGCTGGAAAGACGTAATGGTAAATAAAGCATTAGAGAGATTATTATATGATCCCCTTATAGATTTATACATAGTTATCACATCACCCCTTAAGCGCCTCTTCTCCAGCATGAACATCCCCAATTTGGCATATTGTGCAGTTGTACAGACAGGGTAAGAGCCTAAATCATGTTCTTCTGCTGTTAGATATTATGCTTTATTCTTCTTCTTCACTTGCATTTTTACATTTATTTTCTTTGTAGACCTGCATCTCCCCATCCCATGTATATTTCTTCCCCCAATCCCCTCCTAATTTCCATCATCCCCCCATGCCCTACTCTTTTTCCTTATTGCTACAAATCTTCTTTCCCCTTCTGTTGTGTTGGTCTCCTTATGCATATTCTTCTACCCTTTCTTCTTTCTTCTCTCCTTTCCCCTTGCACTCATTTTCTTTTTCTTCTAGCAATTTCCTCTACCCTCTTACTTTTCTTTCTACTCTTCTTTGCTCTTCTCCTTCTCACCTGTCTTTTCATAGTGGGTTGGATGTTATTGTGCTGTTTTTCTCCTATTATGTTTAGAGGTTACCTGAGTGGAGACTTTGAACCTGTGTTAAAGTGAAGATTGAGTTACCCTTAAAACTACTTACAGGCCTTTTGAAATAAAGCAACTGCCTACAACATGATCTCTATGGCATATTGCCAAAGATAAGGGCTATTTATAGCCATCCCTTGGTCTTTGGATATTATAGCAAGACAATGTAGATGGCAGATAATGACTCACCACTGTCACAGCATGCTCATGCAGTAAGCAAACGAGTTTAGCTATAAAATAAACACATTTTGGTACTGCATTAACTGGGCACAGAGCTAGTGTTTCTCAACAAGATTTCCCAATCTGTGCAACTGCCCCCCTAAGCATGGTGGGATTGGGCAGAGAAATTATTGGAACTGTAACAATAGTTACCAGCATATTTTCATATATTTGTGCTTTTGTTTTGAGGAGGACCCAATCAAATATTGGAGGTTAAAGAATTATTGGAGGTTAAAGAAATTATTCATAAAGCTCTGAGAACCTCTGGGATAGTGGTTTTGCTGTTTCAGGAATGATGCTTTTGGTTCTGAGCAACTGTTTCTCTGTTGCATATTTTTTTGGTATGGAATGGGATGTCTCTGGGTCTTGTATATTTAATTATACAGTACATACAAATATAGTCACTTGTTGGCCCTGATAAATATGTTTTTTGTCTTCAACAATGATCATCCTAAAAGATCGTGGCAATCCTCCAGCTGCCTTTTGTATTACATTTTTAGCCAAATAAAAATAATAGTGTCCATGAACTGTCCTGGAGGGCCCCAGCCTAGGAGAATTCCTATCTGCCCCCTTCTTATAACTACAGTATATAAACAACATTCAGCACTATCTATATCTAATTGCTGGGGAAGTGGGCTGCAGGTGTCAGGTTCTCTGTGGGGGCCTAGGAAACCCAGTCCAATGCGAATAGCGACTCCACTTCTCCCTCACAATAAGAAGCCACATTGTGAATTTCCCATTAGTAATAGATGGTGATTTCCTTTTCTGGATATCTGTCTAATTAAATCATTTCTTCTGTGCTCCCACCATCACTTGGAAAGTCTGCATAACACTATCTGCCCAGAAATTTAAGGGAAGTGGTATCAAACCCATAATAATAGAAAGGGATTTTTTTTGCATTTTTTTAGCCTCGGTGAGTAACTAGATAATATCCATGTGTCTTCTTTATTTTTTTCTTTTCGTTTCACTTCCTGCTCTCTATATTACAGGGATACTGTCATAAGCAAACATGTTATATTCAAAACACATCAGTTAATAGTGCTGCTCCAGCAGAATTCTACACTGAAATCCATTTTTCAAAAGAGCAAACATATTTTTTTTACATTCAATTTTGAAATCTGACATGGGGCTAGACATATTGTCAGTTTCCCAGCTGCCCCCAGTCATGTAACTTGTGCTCTGATCAACTTTAGTCACTCTGTACTGCTGTACTGCAAGTTGGAGTGATATCACCCCCTCCATTTCCCCCCAGCAGCCTAACAAAAGTACAATGGATAGCAGATAGCAGCTCCATAACACAAGATAACAGCTCCCTGGTAGATCTAAAAACAACACTCAATAGTAAAAGCCAAGTCCCACTGAGACTGATTCAGTTACATTAAGATGGAGCCTGCCAGAAAGTAGTTCCATCCTAAAGTGCAGGCACAAGTCACATGACTGGGGCAGCTGGGAAACTGACAATATGTCTAACCCCATGTCAGATTTCAAAATTGAATATAAAAAAATCTGTTTGCTCTTTTGAGAATTGAATTTCAGTGCAGAAGTCTGCAGGAGCAGCAGACAAGCACCTGAGGAAGGGCCACCAGGTCTGACACATTTCGGACAGCTTTTGAATAAATGAATCAATGAACAAGAAATTGGTTCTCACATATCTCACATCTTCTGGAGCAGCACTATTAACTGATGCATTTTGAAAAAAAATATGTTTTCCCATGACAGTATCCCTTTAAGTTTGACTTCATATAGTATTATTACTTTTTCTTCTCTTTCTTTGTCTCTATGTATGTGGCCACTTCTCAGCAAGTATCTTCTGTCCTCTCATCTCTGTACAGCCACCCACACCCAAATCTGAAATGTACAAATTTACAATAGAAAGCTTCTGGTAGTTTTGCTTAAAATGGATTGATAGCGTTCATGTCTGTCCTGATTTTCACAGGTCAGTCCTGAATCGTGGGGCAAAACTAGGAATGCGTCTTAGAAACTGGGCAAGGTTAGGGCACATTTGTGATGGGTTAAGTTGAACTAGAGTGTGACCTACACAGATTGAGAGATGAACAAAAATACACCAATTTCTAGGTGTTGGTCTTGAACCTATTAAGAGAGGGTGTTTTTTTTGTAAGCTGGTCCAGTACTCTGCAAAATGCCAAGGATATCCCCCAACTTTAAGGGCGAACTAACCCTTAAAAAGAAACATGGCTAGAAATTTTAAATACTGAACTTACTGCATTATTGTAAGGAGTTGGAATTCCTATACCAGTAATGACAGGCCTTCAAAGTTGTCAAAGGAGCTTACCATCTTGGATCTTGTTAGGGGTGTCAGTGACATGCTTAGTGTGATCTGGGCAGCTGTTTAGAAGCTAAGCTTAGGGGTTGTTTCAAATTATCAAGCAAAAAAAAAAAATGGGTTTATGTGTCATGGAAGCTGATGCTACAGAGTTGATTATTAAATTCTTATGCAGGTTGCACTGGTTTCTGAGTAATGTAATGTGAATCTAATCAGCTTTGTAATGTGACTGTTGTATTCTGTGTATACAATATAATGTGTGTTGGTTCCTAAGCTCAGGTAACTGACAGGAGCACATAGAAAGTAGATGTGAAGTTACTGGGGGCATCATCAGAGGCGAAGATCTTCACTGCCAAAGGGCTTCTGTTGCCTTGGGCTGGTACTGAAAACAAAATAAAATGTGCAGCATTTCTACCTTACTTTTTTTTAAATCTTTAGTTATCCTTGGGGTCAGGTTTTGGGGAGATTTGGTTAATTACCCTCCTTCATCCACTTTGGATGACCTCATGAGGTTAGCCATCCAAATTGATAGGAGGCAAAGAGAAAGACGAGCTGAGTGGGGATACAGATTTCTCTATTATATGTAATGATGAGTCACCAACTCCCTTGTTTCCTAACCCTCAGGGGGAACCCATGCAATTGGGGGCTACTCGCTTGTCTCCCGAGGAAAGGGCCCGTAAGCGATCCCTGGGTCTATGCATGTATTGTGGGGATAAGGGGCATTTCCTTAAAAATTGTCCCAAGAGGCCTGGAAGTTCTCAAAACCTGGAAGTGGAGAAGGGAAGCTCAATTTGAGTAGAGAGATTTCCTCTTCCCAATTTGCCTCAAAAAACGTAGCACCTGTAGTTTTGTCCTGGCCTGGGGGTTCAGCTAAAGTTTCTGCCTTGGTGGATTCTGGGGCTGAGGGATATTTTTTAGATGCTGCCTTCGCAGAAAGGTATAATATTCCCCTCACACCTCCTATAAAGATTTCTGCTATTGATAAAAGTTGGTGATTGCTCCCACACACCTGTCTGTGCAGATAAATCCAAATCCACTTGGTGCTCAGTGATAGAGGTAACCGGCAACCTCAAATCAGATACTAAAAAAAGGCACACAAGATGTGAATGCAGGTGAAAACCTTGTGCCTTGACAAAGGGGCTTGCCCCGAAACGTTGCACTTCCGGTAATAAATATTTTGCAAGGTTTTCACCTGCATTCACATCTTGTGTGCCAGTGTGCCTTTTTTCAGTGCTATTGATAAAAGCCCACTGGGGTCAGGTCTGGTAACCCAAAAATCCAAGGCATTATCCATGTGTGTGAACAACCCCCACATTGATTGGGCAACTGCAGAGGTTATTCAGTGGGGTTCCAAGTGCAAAGATTCATGTCTAGCTTCCACTCTAATGGTAGCAGTTACTTCCCTAGAGAAACTCCCTTCTGTTGAGCATTGCTCAAAGTGTCGTTCTGGGGTACATAGTTCCCTATCAGCAGTTACATCCGGTCAGGAAAGAGCAGCCGATAAGACCCATAGGGAAGTATCCAAATTTCAGGTTGGGGACTTGGTTGGCTATCCACAGGGAATATCAAGCTTAAAATTCCATCACTTAAGCCCAGATTTATAGGTCCATACCCAAATTTGGGTTTCCATATTGTGGAAATTTTGAACCCAACCTCTGTCCGTCTTGAGTTACCTGAGATATTATGTAGATGTTTTGTTACCTGTTTCATCTTTCTGTGTTAAAACCACCCATACAGGTCCACCAGCAATCATGTCCTCCTTCAGTGTTGATGAAAAGTCTGGTCAAATCTGATGCCAGGGTTGACCACCTAAGGAGACAGTCCCACCCCAGGTCTCCTGGTAAGCTTGAGGGTCTAGTGGCCCCTCCTAGAGGGGGGGGCAATGTAAGGAAAGGTTTCCCTGGTGGTCTAGTGGCGAACGCTTACCCTGGGCATGCAGGGGTGCCCGCCATGCTTCCGGCGTTGACGCCCACTGCATGCGCCTTCTCCTTTGGGGTTCTGTGTTCCTATGGCGCGTGCGCTGGTGCGCTTCCTGGTTTATTCACCGGCGTGATGACGTCATCGCGCCTGGCGCGAAATTCAAATAGTATAAAAGGGGGAATTCAGATATCAGTACACTGCCCGTTGTTAGGTTCTATTTAGAAAAGTTCCTGGATGTTTATTCTTAGTGAATTCTATCTGATCTACTGTGTTTGACCTTGCCTGCCTTCTTGACTATTCTGATCCTCTCCATTCCTGACCCTTGCCTGCCTGTTAACTCCAAACTCTCCAATCCTTACCACTGACTATTCTACACTCTCTAACCCTGAATCTAGCTTGTCTGACAATTCTCTGCTTGTGCTGGCCGGCCTGCCTGTTCCTGGTGGTGTTCTTTCTTCCAGTATCCTGGTGAGACGATGGTGCCCCTTTGCTCTTCCAGAACCGGTAGCTTAGCTCCTCTCTCAATTAAGACCTGGCGGCATCCAATTAGTGGAGGGCTCCTCCCGAGGTGAAAGGCAGCAGTTAAAGGCAGAAGTGAGAGCCGAGACCAGGGAACTTAGCTTGGGTTCTGGATATAGGGTGCCGAACGCAGGGCCGGAACTAGGGGTAGGCAGAATAGGCACGTGCCTAGGGTGCAAAGCTGGGGGGGCGCCAGGCACGTACTTGCTCTGTCGCCTACCCCATGTCCGGTCCCGTCTCTCCCCGACTGCTGCTGGTACCTTACACGTTAATGCGCCTCTGCGCATGTGCGCACGTCATTTCACGCATACGCGCACGCCATTTCACGCATACGCGCTGGATGGAAGTTTCGCGCATGCACAGTCGAGCGAGCACTGAGCCGGCGCCGTGGCCCGCCAGGTTGCCTAGGGTGCCTGGCCGGGTTGGCCCGGCTCTGGCCGAACGTGACACCTGTCCTCCATTTATAATGGAAGTGGGTCTGTAGCCCACCAGGTTCCTCAAGACCCTGTGTCATGTTTTCATCCCCCTCTACGCCTTCTGTGCAAGTGTCTGCTTATAGCTCTCTGTGGATAGGGAGGTAGCGGAGCTGACAGCTGCTGAAAGAGTCTGGAGGGTGATATGTCCTGGCTGATGCCCAGCTTCAGTATAGTTGTATGTGTTTGTGGTAGACATGCATCAAATTAACTATTTTAGGATTCGATCAAATCCTTCATGAAAGATTTGTCCAGATACCAAAGGGAATCCCCAGCCTAATATGCATAAACATATGCATTTCAGGGCTAGGAGGGAACATCCTTAATTGTTTTGTCATGTCATTTTAAGGATTCTAATTCGGTTTGGCCAGGCACTTGGATTTGCCCAAATTTAAATCCTGCTGAAATAAGGCAGAACCCCAAACTGAATCCTTGATTTGGTGCATCCCTAGATTGTGGATCCTGAAAAACATGATTTGTTGGGGCCCAGTTACTTCATGGTATGCAGCTGAATAGGTTGGACAGGTTGGGCATCACATAAATAGTCTAACAGTGATTACAGAGTGGGTAAATTTGAATATTTTCTTAAAAAAAAAAGTCACTTTAGACAGGATTATTCTCCTGTTTGAAGGGAAAATGTGATCTAAATCAGGGCTTTCTACCGTGAGGCCCTCCAGGGGTATGTACATGCTGCAGCCTGTATGGAGGCTCCTTATGCGTCTTTCACTGGCAACATCATTAAAATAGAACCCAGTTCATAGTATAGGAGAGCTGGGCAACACTGACCTACTGACTTACTCACTTCAGACTATTATTCACCAGAGAGGAAAACAATTTACTTTTGAAGCAGTACAGATTAGGAGAGAAAATTATTTAGATCTGCAGTTGCAGTGAGTACTTCCCTACAGTGAAATGGGCCTATAACAACTGTCATTAAAGGTACTAATGTCAACATGTGCTGTTCACTCGGCACCACAGTCTTTCCTGCTTTCCTTCCCAAACAGCTTGCGTTCCTAATAAAGCAGGGGAACCTTGGACCAGGCAAAAGGTCCAAAGCTCCCTTAGCAGCCTGCAACAATTGGGGCAACATTATAGGGGCCAAATTCAATGTAATGAGATATCATTTGTAATTTTACTCTGTCTTTGTAACTGAACCCATCCTCGTCGCCATTTGTTATGTTTTGGGTAGCCGAGGATGAGCAGAGTATAACACTATTCAAGTTGCTTCTTAATGAGCAAGACTTTCCCTTTGCACAGGTACTTGTGCATAGACACATGGCAATGCACAGATCTAGAAGTATAAGATTGTGAAAATTATAACAAAAGTGGCAGCCAGTGGTAAATCCCTATTCCTAGTTTCAGCTGATATCACTACTAAAATAATCATAGCCAGTAATAAGAAATGTGGGTGTGAAAGCTGATAGCAGCTGTGAATAAGATAAAGGCTTTCCTTAACAAGAACTGTAAAAGTATAAATGCTCTTTAGAAAAGACTGGTGGAAGTGTAATATCATAAAAGAATCTCCTTCCATATGAGTGAGCAGATTAAACCACTGCTCCTAAGGGTGATTTTATGAATATCCCATTCAGCAGAGCTTGGATTTACATCATGGAGAGAATATACCCTCGCTATCTGTCTTTTCAATGGCATAACATTTATACAAAACCCTTTAAAAGAGTTGTTTTCTGTGGATAAGTGAATTGTGCAGTAAGAGGAATCATTAAGCCATAACCAATACAACCATAATGTCCCATGGAAAGCCAGTTTGGGGACTAATACTGTACATGACGATTGATTTACCAGGTGAACAAGTCTCATATTATTGGCTACTGAAAGATAATCACAAGCGCATTTTGTTTACAAAAGCCTCAACGGTCAAGTGTTTTACATTTTCAAGGTTTATCACACGACAAACCCAATGTTTTCATCTCATCGCCTCAGATCTAACAAGATGCTGTAAAAATCTGAATTTTGTCATTTAGGTAATCTTGGTTTTTCCACCTTGAAAACGCAAACAAAAAAATTGAAACATCTCCCCCGGCTGAAAATTCACAGAAAGCCAGGATTCATGAAAATGAACTGCAACTGGTTAATACGATTTAAGGTGAAGGTCAGATTCATGAAAAGTTGACATTGCGACAATGGAGATGAGTTGCATGAAAGAGAATTGTGCCCAAAAGAGTTAATTTAAAGCACTGGCTCCCCTATATCTATTGATATCTTGATAGCACTAGTCTGTTTTATATTGCACATGTACCCCACACTTTTTGTTATTACCCCCAATTTTATATTGAAACATCTAAGCATTTAAGCATAGATACATATATATATATATATATATTTACTGTATTGTTTATGATCATCAGGACATTTTCAAGATCTTATTGTCATCTTCCCATTTACAGTGAAGAGGAATTAGATTTTAATATCCCCAGGACTGGATCATGATCACCCAATTACATGAGGTTGGCTGATATCTTTGCAGGCTCATTCAGCCAGGAGTATGGCCTTGTCTGACCTCAAATAGAACCCTCCCTGTCCCAGAGCACATGCCATTTACCCTTTATGTTTGTTTAAATTAGGGATGCACCGAATCCACTATTTTGGATTCGGCTGATCCCCCGAATCCTTCGTGAAAGATTCGGACGAATACCGAACCGAATCCGAACCCTAATTTGCATATGCAAATTAGGGATGGGAAGGGGAAAACATTTTTACTTCCTTGTTTTCTGACAAAAAGTCACAAGTTTGCCCTCCCTGCCCCTAATTTGCATATGCAAATTAGGATTCGGATTCGGTTCGGATGTGCAGAAGGATTCGGCCGAATCCCGAACCGAATCCTGGATTCAGTGCATCCCTAGTTTAAATCCAAACGTATAAATAAGGTACAGATTGAATTGTATTCCCTCTGTTCTTGTTGGATTTTGAGCTTTTTACAATAGATGCCTGTTGGAAATCTGCAATCAAGTTTCCGTTTGTATGGGTAAATATTACATTCAGGTAGCTCTGCCAATCTGCCCCTTGAGGTTGTGTGTTGTCAATTCTATTGACCATGTCTGCCAGTTCGTTCAAAGCCCTAAGAGCTTTCTTTCCAAACAGATGCAAGTTGCAAAGTGCGTGTTTTTGTAAAGAATGCACCTTGTGCAGGGCCGCCATCAGGGGGGCACAGGAGGTACTAAAGAGGGGGCCCCCTTGACAGCGCCAAAGCCGTTCCTCCTCTTCCGAAGTCCTGAACCGCCAAAGCCGCGAAAAGGCCAGAAGTCACGAAAGGAGCCGAGGTTGAAGTCCCGAAGCTGCGAAAAGACCCGAAGTTGAAAAGCGGGAAGTAGTGTTCTGGCTATTATGTTTCATATCCAGTCACTCCAGCCTTTATACATTACATTTTCTTACACTAACTATATTAGAAACATTTTTTATTTTGCACAGCCTATCTATTTACCCAGTTTTTATTTTTACACTGAAAAGTGCTTTTTAAATTTGAATGTGGCTTATGGGTATAAAAGGTTGGGGACCCCTGGTATGTGGGAACACTTACTTGCTGTTGTAGATAATCATTT
Organism: Xenopus laevis; assembly: GCF_017654675.1. Taxonomy (NCBI): domain Eukaryota; kingdom Metazoa; phylum Chordata; class Amphibia; order Anura; family Pipidae; genus Xenopus; species Xenopus laevis. The sequence goes on along the minus strand of NC_054376.1, from coordinate 26,908,902 downwards.
AACTATGGCTGATTGTCTGATACGGCAATGGCTTTATATATTATGTAGTCATGTTTACAGTTTAAGGGAGCGGGGGTGTGGGGGCACAGCGAGGGCCCCTTGGGGGGTTTAAGAGCCCCAAGGCCTTCTCTGCTAGAGCTATCAGTCTATATTTCTGGTTCATGGGATAAAGCATGCATTTTTTTCCCAAGCTCATAAGGAGCTGCCACACAACCAATCACCAGTGTCCAGTGAGTCTCTGGAGAACATAGCATTCATTTACATGCCCAAGATGATGTTACACATGCAATGGCTGAAAGACTGGATGCGGTACAGAATTGGAAAGTGTATCGCTGCCTTCAGACAGGGAGGGCACAGCTGCAGTGAATCCATACAGCCTACACAACAAGTGTATTGCTTGCTATGTATATGGGGTATTGGAGCATGGAATAGGCGGGGGGTGAATTATACCTTTCCTGGCCTCCTCCAGTGAATGCCCATGATTGCAACGGAAATTCTCTGGCTGTTTATATCATCTGCACTGCTGATTCTGACTCCTGACACCATTCAGCAGAAGGCAGCTGATAGACATGACATCTGTTATCTTGTTTTAAGAGTCAGGACGAGAGAACAGACAGGGATAAACAGACACCCAGGGCCACATTTTCCTCTGAGGGAGCCTGGGAGCCAGTGTCTTCAGATGCCTCCCTCCTACAGTATTGCGTGCATCCTTTCTGCATCCTAGTGCTTAGTGCTCCACAATCAACCAGACTACTTGTGTAGCTGGGCCGCACCTCGTTCTTTAATTTAAATTGTCCTAGGCCCGGGCAATAGGGGCCTGCAGATACCGTTTTTATGTAATAATAAGCTGTAAGCCTGACTGGGTATTGACATTTCAGTGTCAGGTCCAGGAGTGAATGAATTGACTGCTGGCACAATAGTGAAATACAGTAGGAAGGGACTACACTGCTTTTTGCAATCAGTGAAATCCATTGATCTGTCTGGCAATAAGCTTCAATACCATTTATTTAGGCACAGACAGGGTAAACTGTGTGCACTGTGGTGCGTATGGACTTCAGGTACCTCTCACACTTGTTGTTTTGCGCTGGGTTGTCACAAGTGTGTGTGTGTGTGTGTGACACAACTCCAACTGAGAGTGACTCACTGTGACTCAGCAGCAGTTAAATGTCAGGGAAAAAGAAAAAGAGAGGGTGGAAGTTAGGTGGGTAGTATGAGAGTGGCAGAGAGTAAGGGAGAGGGAAGATACAGATACTCATGAAGCTACACAAATATGCAGGACACGAGAGAGATAAAGAACACTGGGGAGGGCAAGAGAGGAAACAGCTGGGAAAAAGGAGGAAGGAAGAGAGAGTTTGGCAGTAAATAAGGGTGAGAATTAAAGACTTGCTCCTAGTCTCCTAAATTGTGGCCACCTGAGGATGACTTCATTCACCCTGACTACACTATGGGGCAAATTCACTAAGCAGCGAAAATGCGCTCGCGACGCCTTCGCCGCACTTCGCCATGCTCAGGGAGGCGAACGGTAGCAAATTTGCACTAGCGTTAATTCGTCAAGTAAAGCGAAGTTACGCTACCGCTGCCTAATTTGCATACGGCGCCAAGTTAAAGTCCAATGGACGTATATGTAGCAGCAAATATATTACACTACACAAGCCTGGGAAATCTTCATAAAGTAAAATAGAGTTGTTATTTTGCCCTACACATGAGCCCACGGTATAGTTTAGGTGCCATATGTTAGGAAATGTAGGGGGGAAGGAGGGTACAATCTTTTTCAGCCTATCACCCTTAAAAAAGGAAAAGACGACAGCGTTTTTTCAAAAATTTCAACTTTTTTTGAAGCAAGCCCTATCTACTCTATTGCACTTCGCCTGGTCTCAGTTGGCGAAGGCAAGTCTGGCGCAAGAGTTAACGTTCATGAAAATCCGCAAATTAGTGAATTAGCGTAGTTACGTCCCTTCGCCATAGCGCAACTTCGCCTGGCGTGAGGGTGCGAAGTAGCGCTAGAGTAGGTCCACTTCGCTAGCGAATTTACGCCAGCGCCCGTTAGTAAATCGGCGAAGTAACGAAATGACGTCACGCTGGCGAATTTGCGCTAGCGTTAGCCACTTCGCGCTTTAGTGAATTTGCCCCTATGAGTGCATTCTGTGCGGCAAACCGTTGCATGGGTGACAGAAATTGCACTTTTCACTCTGCACTTGCCTGAAAATAAGCCCTAAAATGTGCAGCTCTGCCTGTGGGCTTGTGTCTGGCCAACAGCCCTGAATTCCAAAGTCAGTAAATAACAAGGAACCTGGGACCTCTAACCTGCGCTTCTGTCTCTGTTCCTGACGATTCCTACCTTATTCTAGAAGCCAGAAGTTTAGAATATGGCAATGTTAGAGGAAGAAAGAAACAAATCCTTGTGACAGTGGAGCTCATTTACCAGTCAGCTACTAAGTACTTCCTCCATTCTTATGGTGCTGAGTAAAGAGTCACATATCGCATACCTCCCAACATTTTGGAAATAGAAAGAGGTACAAAAAGATTTGCCACGTGGACATTTTTATGACCACACCAGTTTTTGTGGCCACAACCCTTAATTACCATGTTCATTTTACAAAATTCGGCAGGTTATGAAACACATTTCTGTGGTTTTTATGTCTTATTACAGTTTTGCTGATGAAGGTGCATTGCCCTTTAAGCTGTTCAATTATTACAAAAAAATATCTAAATGCACCTGCCACGTTTGTTGGACTTTCTGCCAAAAGCCAATTAAGTTTTGGAAACTTTGTATCTTTTTCTGGCTGTTTAGTGCAGGAGATCAACGAGAAAGTCAGGACATGTCAGTAACAATCCGGGACTGCGGGTTGAGCTGGCAAATTCAGGACTGTCCCGTAAAAAACGGGACAGTTGGGAGGTTTGCATATGTATTTAAAGAGACATGCGTAATGGCCTGAACTCAGTGCATTTCTGTTGCTGTTCAGTTGGTGTCAGTGAAGCAAATGGAGGGATTATAGTCTGTGGACAACTGTCAGGCCTGGACTCGCAATCTGGAAACTCCAGCAAATGCCAGAGGTGTTTCTGTAATCTGCCATAGAGCAGTGTTTTATATTGGCTCTGTGTTGGGCAGTTTGGGGCCTTCTGTATTTTAAATGCCATGGCCTATGTTGAATGCTAGTCTAGACGTGACTTACTCACACTCAGGAAACACATCTGCTCAGGACTGTGGTTGCCAGAAATCCAGACAGATTGGGGAAGATCAGCAGCACACCAAATTTCAGTTTTACTAACCCCAGAAACACTGTGTTAAGTAAAAGAATTGGGGTGGGATATTACCGCCAATGGGCTGGTTGTTCTCAGGCTTTCAGGTTATGCAGTAGTTCAGTATTTAATTCCATATTGTCTTTTGCTTTTGTTTATAGACTGTGACCATACATATTTATTATTGAAGAAACACTGCTGAACGTTAGGTAGGTATATAAGCGTATACAAGATATTCTTCGCTAACACACAGCTTTCTCCTGCCATTATATAATTAGGCTCATTATAACATGGAAGGATAACATGGAAGGCAGAGTGCACAGTGCCAAGAATGGGGCAATTACTGGCACCCCGCTTTCCACGCTGTCTTTGTTCAAGGGGGTCGCCGCCCTTCTGCCCCATACCCTAATGTCCTGTCCCTCTAGGGAGCAGTAACAGATACAGGGCCTCCGTTTTTCACCCTCCAATCAGTTTCGGACTGGCCCACTGGGATACCAAGAAAAGTCCCGGTGGGCCCAGGTGTCAGGGGGCCCTTGTGCTGCTAAACATGTGGCCTATTTCATGGTCATTTCCTATTTCTATGAGAAAAAGAGGCTAAATAGATGGAATAATAGATTGTAGTATGTAAAGAAAAGAGACTAGGAGAATAGAGGTTGAGCGAGGAGAGGAAGAATAATAGTACTGAGAGTGGGTCCCTGGTCTAAGGTTTTTGGGTGGGCCCCTGGTGTCCCAGTCCGACACTGCCTCCAATGCTGTGCTCCTCACCTTGCACAGGATGTTTTATCCCAAGATTGCCCATACTTTACTAATGCGAAATCTACCGTTAGTGATGTTGTACTAATATGATCTACATCCATAAAAGCATTGTTAGCATTTGGTTTTATGGGAAATATAAGTTAAATATTGATTCAACAAACAACTATTTCTTACGTAACCATAGCATAATAAATAACTGAATGAAAAGCATGAAACAGGAGGGTGATTTAGACAAGATGTTTGTCGACAGAGTTTTGAGATTGACTGATCACCAGTTACTGGTCTACTGGTAGATCCCGATCTACCTTTTTGGGTCAGTCTACATGAGCAGATTTGGGGAGATTAGTCAGCCTAATGACAAATCGTCTCTTCTTCGGGGAGACAAGCTCCCCAAACTGCCTTCCCCTGGCCTCCGCCGGCTATAATGAAAAGCGCCTGCGGCAATTCACACGCGGCGCTTTGTTCTCCGAAGTTGCCGCACGAGGAAACTTCGGGTGACTTCAGAAAACAAAGCGCCGCATGTGCATTGTCGCACTCGATTTTCATTTCAGCCGGCGGAGGGCAGGGGAAGGCAGTTCTGGGAGATTGTTGCTCCGAAGAAGAAGAGGAGATTTGTCGATAGGCCGACTTATCTCCCCGAATCTGTTTGTGTGTGGACTAACCCTTTGGGCACCCCTCTTTTATCAAGTAATGTGCAGAGCCATTCACCCATGTATAATTGCTAAGCACATGAAGGCTTAGGGCTCTTACACCCAGGTGTGCATTAGGAGTGCGTACTTGTTTTACCTATGAGTTTGTTTATGGTGCTTGTTATGGGCTGATATATTCCTAAGCATGGCTAGCCTTGGAATCAAAGAGCTGCAGCAGCACACAAGGTAGATACACTGGGCTGCGCCTGCAGAGGAACATTAGATCCATCAGGTCAGGATTTCTGCTAGCTCAGACGTCAGAGAATTTCCTCAGAGACAGTCACAGTTCATTAGCCCTCTTCCCTAGGCTTGCGTGGTGGGTGAGTGAGGCAGTAAGTGAGTTCAGAATTTGACTTAAAGGGATACTGTCATGGGAAAAAACGTTTTTTTTCCAAAACGCATTAGTTAATAGTGCTGCTCCAGCAGAATTCTGCACTGAAATCCGTTTCTCAAAAGAGCAGAACAGATTTTTCATTTTGAAATTAGACATTTTGTTAGTTTCCCAGCTGCCCCCAGTCATTGTGCTCTGATAAACTTCAGTCACATGACCAGGAAAAATGACCTGAGATGGCTGCCTACACACCAATATTACAACTAAAAAAGAATACACTTGCTGGTTCAGGAATTAACTTTTATATTGTAGAGTGAATTACTTGCAGTGTAAACAGTGTAATTTAGAAATACAAATTGCATCATAAAAATATATACACTATAGCGTATATAGTGTATATAGTGTATATAGAGTATATAGTGTGTATAGTGTGTAAAGTGTGTATAGTGTGTATAGTGTATATAGAGTATATAGTGTATATAGAGTATATAGAGTATATAGTGTATATAGAGTATATAGAGTATATAGAGTATATAGTGTATATAGTGTAAATAGTGTATATAGTGTATATATAGTATATAGTGTATATAGTGTATATATAGTGTATATAGAGTATATAGTGTATATAGTGTGTATAGTGTGTATAGTGTATATAGAGTATATAGAGTATTTAGTGTATATAGTGTATATAGTGTATAAGAGTATGTATATTGTATATAGTGTATATAGAGTATATAGTGTATATAGTGTGTATAGAGTATATAGTGTATATAGTGTATCATAAAAATGTATGACTGGGTGGGGGTTTCAGTAAGTGAACAGGCTGTGACCTCCTCTCACTAACTATGTCATGGATGCCACCAATGGGAGAGGAACAGTTTCATTAAATATCACTCTCAGACACTCTTGTGTGTCATTCTGATTTCCCACCCCCAGCCCACCGGTGAGTAGCCACTAGAAAGCAAAAACCTTATTGTGTGGATCTGCTTGTCCCAGGATTAATGCATCAAAGGGAATTGAAGGCTAATGTCATACAGAGAGAGTAGAAGCTGCTTGTATCTGGCTACTAATAGGTTTTATTGTTTCCTGTGGGAACATAATAGTCTTCTTGTTTAAGAGAAACAATTACGGTACCCATATGTTTAGCTAGCTTCAAAAGCGGCTACTATTCTCCCTGGGCGACATAACTCTGCCCATACCCGGCAACTTTTTGGCCCATGTATGGGGGGCTGGGGAATGTTTTTCTTTCTAATAATCGGCTGAAAATCAGGCAGATATCTATTGGGCAGTTTGGGCCAATGGAACCTCATTGGCGTTTTGATTTGAGTAGTCACTCTGCGGGTCTCATACTCCCACTGTCTAATCCAATCCCGAGCGGATATTGCTGACAATAACTGACCAATCACTGTAAAAATTGTAACTTAATTGCTCTTCAGACTGCCCCCACCATTCTGCCTGTTCCCTGCACAGCTGGTTCTAACTATCAAAACACTGTTGAAATAAATTGTATGTGTGCATCTGGCTCTCCTGGGAGCTCTGTGTCTGTGAGGGTGATAGATGCCTTCCAGTAATTACTGAAAACCTGTTAGAGGGCTTGTCTGCCTTTGTGCTAACTATAAGTATGAGTGTCTGATACAAAAGGCAATTAGTCTTCATTTTTTATTCTATTTTGATTTTTGAGTTATTTATCTTTAAAGGGATACTGTCATGGGAAAAAAAAATTTTTTCAAAATTAATCAGATAATAGTGCTGCTCCAGCAGAATTCTGCTCTGAAATCCATTTCTCAAAAGAGCAAACAGATTTTTTTTTATATTCAATATCGAAATCTGACATGGGGCTAGACATATTGTCAATTTCCCAGCTGCCCCAAGTCATGTGACTTGTGCTCTGATAAACTTCAATCACTCTTTACTGCTTTACTGCAAGTTGGAGTGATATAACCCCCCCTTCCCCGCCCCCAGCAGCCAAACAAAAGAACAATGGGAAGGTAACCAGATAACAGCTCCCTAACACAAGATAACAGCTGCCTGGTAGATCTAAGAACAGCACTCAATAGTAAAAACCCATGTCCCACTGAGACTCCTTCAGTTACATTGAGAAGGAAAAACAGCAGCCTGCCAGAAAGCATTTCTCTCCTAAAGTGCAGGCACAAGTCACATGACCAGGGGCAGCTGCGAAATTGACAAAATGTCTAGCCCCATGTCAGATTTCAAAATTGAATATAAAAAAATCTGTTTGCTCTTTTGAGAAATGGATTTCAGTGCCGAATTCTGCACTATTAACTGATTCCTTTTGAAAAAAATTGTTTTTCCCATGACAGTATCCCTTTAAATTCAGTAGCTCTCCAGTAATCTGGTTGCTACGGTCCAAATTACCCTAGCAGCCATGCATTGATTTGAATAAGAGACTGGAATATGAATAGGAGAGGCCTGAATAGAAAGATGCATCAGATGGCAATACATTTGTAGCCTTACAGAGAATTTGATTTTTGTAGATGGGGTCAGTGACCCCAGTTTGAGAGCTGGAAAGAGACAGAAAAAAAGGCAAATAATATAAAATGATAAAAGGCAAAGACCAATTGAAGAGTTGCTCAGAATTGGCCATTCTATTGGCCTATGATTAAGTGTATGCTAACACGAAACGCGTAAGCAATAAACTGCTTTTCACTTTGAAAACCTTTGCCTGGTGGAAGTCTGCCTTTTTGTGTGCCTGCTTCAAAGAATTTTCGGTTGTCCACTCCCTATGCTGAGGGCTCAGGGCACCTGGGCCACTTCCTAAATGTGGTGAGTTAAAACTCTACTAATTTGGAGACCCCCTACCTCATATATTTCATACATTCTATAACATACATCATTTACATAAATTAACATACATAAATTAACTTAAAAGCAAACCACCCTTTAATTATCAAATGCATGATGCCATATTTGTCTTCATACTCCACCCCACCCGCGCAGAGAACATTAGATAGTTCTGTATATTTGTGGATTGTAAGTATTGTAAGTGGATGTAAGGGGTATGTACTGTATACTAGATACCTCCCTGGACAGAGAGTTTATGAATGGGAACTACCCAGAGTGAGGGGTAATTGGGTAAAAGCAAAGGGAGACGCGTGTGGGAGTGTTTAGTGTTCCAGTGACAGACAGGAGGGTGGCATTGGCTCTCAGCTGCAGGTGAGCTTACCAGATCTTTTCCCAATTTGTCCATCTTGATGGTGACTGAATCAGGCTGATCTTGTTGTTTGTATCAAGGTCAAGGACTGGATCCCATGGGAGGCCTGTGTAGACCTGACAAAAAAAGGCAATGCAATCCCCACCTGATGTTTTACCAACCAGACATCTGCTCGGAAATCCTTCTTTTTGGCCCAGTATCCCGGCCAGTTGTCCGCCAGTGCAAGATCAGCCCATGTATGACCAGATAAACTACAACTAACTGCATTCTGCTCAGTTCATGTAATCAGCAAAATGTATATTTAGCCAGTTTTTAAATGGGTATGTACAATCTGTACAGGAATCGGAACCCTGTGTTCCCATTCAATGTTCTGGCATACATAGCAGAGGAGAATGCAAGAATTAACATCTTTATTGGTGTTGTACATTGCCTCCTCCAGAGCAGAGATTTTCCTCCAGTTCATGTTCCAGGGTGAGCAAAATGGGCAGAATGGCAGCTGTGTCCTGCCCTGAACCCTCTCCCTTCCAGGAATGTCACATTGTGTCTCCAGCTCCTCGCTGCTGGGGGAACACAAACTCTTTCTCAAACCCATCATTCAACATCTCTGGCTTTAATGCTGTGGAAATCACTCATATATAATAATGTCAGTTCTGCACGGGAGTGATTCCTATCTCTACTGTACTGTATATACTGTAATGGTAGCCCTCTATATAATAATGTCAGTACTGCATGGGAGTGATTTATTTTTCTATATACTGTATCAGTAGCGCTCTATAGAATAATGTCAGTACTGCATGGGAGTGATTCCTATGTCTATATAATGTATCAGTAGCGCTCTATATAATAATGTCAGTACTGCATGGGAGTGATTCCTATATCTATATAATGTATCAGTAGCGCTCTATATAATGTCAGTACTGCATGGGAGTAATTCCTATGTCTATATACTGTAATGGTAGTGCTCTATAGAATAATGTCAGTACTGCATGGGAGTGATTCCTATGTCTATATAATGTATCAGTAGCGCTCTATATAATAATGTCAGTACTGCATGGGAGTAATTCCTATGTCTATATACTGTAATGGTAGTGCTCTATAGAATAATGTCAATACTGCATGGGAGTGATTCCTATGTCTATATAATGTATCAGTAGCGCTCTATATAATAATGTCAGTGCTGCATGGGAGTGATTCCTATTTCTATATACTTTAATGGTAGCGTTCTATATAATAATGTCAGTAATGCATGGGAGTGATTCCTATTTCTATATACTGTAATGGTAGCGCTCTATATAATAATGTCAGTACTGCATGGGAGTGATTTATTTTTCTATATACTGTATCAGTAGCGCTCTATAGAATAATGTCAGTACTGCATGGGAGTGATTCCTATGTCTATATAATGTATCAGTAGCGCTCTATATAATAATGTCAGTACTGCATGGGAGTGATTCCTATGTCTATATAATGTATCAGTAGCGCTCTATATAATGTCAGTACTGCATGGGAGTAATTCCTATGTCTATATACTGTAATGGGAGTGCTCTATAGAATAATGTCAGTACTGCATGGGAGTGATTCCTATATCTATATAATGTATCAGTAGCGCTCTATATAATAATGTCAGTAATGCATGGGAGTGATTCCTATGTCTATATAATGTATCAGTAGCGCTCTATATAATAATGTCAGTACTGCATGGAAGTGATTCCTATTTCTATATACTGTAATGGTAGCGCTCTATATAATAATGTCAGTACTGCATGGGAGTGATTCCTATATCTATATAATGTATCAGTAGCGCTCTATATAATAATGTCAGTACTGCATGGGAGTAATTCCTATTTCTATATACTGTATCAGTAGCGCTCTATATAATAATATCAGTACTGCATGGGAGTAATTCCTATTTCTATATACTGTATCAGTAGCGCTCTATAATAATGTCAGTACTGCATGGGAGTAATTCCTATGTCTATATACTGTAATAGTAGTGCTCTATAGAATAATGTCAGTACTGCACGGGAGTGATTCCTATGTCTATATAATGTATCAGTAGCGCTCTATATAATAATGTCAGTACTGCATGGAAGTGATTCCTATTTCTATATACTGTAATGGTAGCGCTCTATATAATATTGTCAGTACTGCATGGGAGTGATTCCTATGTCTATATAATGTATCAGTAGCGCTCTATATAATGTCAGTACTGCATGGGAGTAATTCCTATGTCTATATACTGTAATGGTAGTGCTCTATAGAATAATGTCAGTACTGCATGGGAGTGATTCCTATGTCTATATAATGTATCAGTAGCGCTCTATATAATAATGTCAGTACTGCATGGGAGTAATTCCTATGTCTATATACTGTAATGGTAGTGCTCTATAGAATAATGTCAATACTGCATGGGAGTGATTCCTATGTCTATATAATGTATCAGTAGCGCTCTATATAATAATGTCAGTGCTGCATGGGAGTGATTCCTATTTCTATATACTTTAATGGTAGCGTTCTATATAATAATGTCAGTAATGCATGGGAGTGATTCCTATTTCTATATACTGTAATGGTAGCGCTCTATATAATAATGTCAGTACTGCATGGGAGTGATTTATTTTTCTATATACTGTATCAGTAGCGCTCTATAGAATAATGTCAGTACTGCATGGGAGTGATTCCTATGTCTATATAATGTATCAGTAGCGCTCTATATAATAATGTCAGTACTGCATGGGAGTGATTCCTATGTCTATATAATGTATCAGTAGCGCTCTATATAATGTCAGTACTGCATGGGAGTAATTCCTATGTCTATATACTGTAATGGGAGTGCTCTATAGAATAATGTCAGTACTGCATGGGAGTGATTCCTATATCTATATAATGTATCAGTAGCGCTCTATATAATAATGTCAGTAATGCATGGGAGTGATTCCTATGTCTATATAATGTATCAGTAGCGCTCTATATAATAATGTCAGTACTGCATGGGAGTGATTCCTATTTCTATATACTGTAATGGTAGCGCTCTATATAATAATGTCAGTACTGCATGGGAGTGATTCCTATATCTATATAATGTATCAGTAGCGCTCTATATAATAATGTCAGTAATGCATGGGAGTGATTCCTATGTCTATATAATGTATCAGTAGCGCTCTATATAATAATGTCAGTACTGCATGGGAGTAATTCCTATTTCTATATACTGTATCAGTAGCGCTCTATATAATAATATCAGTACTGCATGGGAGTAATTCCTATTTCTATATACTGTATCAGTAGCGCTCTATATAATAATGTCAGTACTGCATGGGAGTAATTCCTATGTCTATATACTGTAATGGTAGTGCTCTATAGAATAATGTCAGTACTGCACGGGAGTGATTCCTATGTCTATATAATGTATCAGTAGCGCTCTATATAATAATGTCAGTACTGCATGGAAGTGATTCCTATTTCTATATACTGTAATGGTAGCGCTCTATATAATATTGTCAGTACTGCATGGGAGTGATTCCTATGTCTATATAATGTATCAGTAGCGCTCTATATAATAATGTCAGTACTGCATGGGAGTAATTCCTATGTCTATATACTGTAATGGTAGTGCTCTATAGAATAATGTCAGTACTGCATGGGAGTGATTCCTATGTCTATATAATGTATCAGTAGCGCTCTATATAATAATGTCAGTACTGCATGGGAGTGATTCCTATTTCTATATACTTTAATGGTAGCGTTCTATATAATAATTTCAGTACTGCATGGGAGTGATTCCTATGTCTATATACTGTAATGGTAGCGCTCTATATAATAATTTCAGTACTGCATGGGAGTAATTCCTATGTCTATATACTGTAATGGTAGCGTTCTATATAATAAAGTCAGTACTGCATGGGAGTGATTCCTATTTCTATATACTGTAATGGTTGCGCTCTATATAATAATGTCAATACTGCATGGGAGTGATTCCAATGTCTATATAATGTATCAGTAGCGCTCTATATAATAATGTCAGTACTGCATGGGAGTGATTTCTATTTCTATATACTGTAATGGTAGCGCTGTATATAATAATGTCAGTACTGCATGGGAGTGATTCCTAAGTCTATATACTGTAATGGTAGTGCTCTATATAATAATGTCAGTACTGCATGGAAGTGATTCCTATGTCTATATACTGTATCAGTAGCGCTCTATATAATAATGTCAGTACTGCATGGGAGTAATTCTTATGTCTATATACTGTAATGGTAGCGCTCTATATCATAATGTCAGTACTGCACGGGAGTGATTCCTATTTCTATATACTGTATTGGTAGCGCTCTATTTAATAATGTTAGTACTGCATAGGAGTGATTCTTTTGTCTATATATCGTATCACTAGTGCTCTATATAATAATGTCAGTTCTGCACGGGAGTGATTCCTATTTCTATATATTGTATCGGTAGCATTCTATATAATAATTTCGGTACTGCACTGGAGTGATTCTTTTGTCTTTATATTGTATCACTAATGCTCTATATAATAATGTTGTCTCTACACATCATGAATTGTAGTTCTGTATGCTGTATTAAGTGGAAAACAGGTGCAGAATTGAATAACCCATAGCAACCAATCAGCGGGTATCAATTACCGAAATAGTGTTGAGGGTTACTAAACTTAAAGCTGATTTTATGGTGGAATGAGCCCCATGATCATGCAAGCTCAGCGCAATTACTTATTGATGTATTGTGCACAGGAGCAGAAGGGCCTTTAGTCTGACTAGTAGCCAGAATCCTAATCAGTAGCAGTATTTAGTCTGCTGCAGACTGCACTGGCTTCTAAGCAGCTCTTTATCATGCATCTGAACTCCATGCAGAATGCGGTTGGTATTAAAGGGATGAGGTGGCAACACTAGCTGCTGGCTCTGAGCCACATGGTTTAGCACTTTATTTAACTACAGCTCCCAGCATCCTCTGCCAGCCAGGAGTTAAAGTTGATAAGGGGCTGTGAGTTAAGCTATAGAATGGTGAGGCTGGTGGGTATTAGTAATGGGGGAAGGAGGCATGACAAGGGCAAAGAAAGGGGCTGATGCAGGAAAGTGCAGATAAAAGCCGGAGGGTGGAGGTTATGGGAGAGAATCTTGTGCAGGAATGAAGAGAAGGAGCAGGAGAAGGGGGGCTTATGTAAGTCAAGCGATGGGGAGTGTGTGCTGGTGGGGGCCAGGGGGAC